>NC_135353.1:105015851-105621251 GCF_023851605.1 Tamandua tetradactyla | reverse complement strand
AGTAGTATGAGCATTTCACAAAGTTGCCATGAGGGTAAAGAAATACTGGTTGTAGTGTGCTTGGTACATGGTAAGTGTGGTACAGAAGTCTACTTATTATGTGAGAAAACTTGCTAAGTGGGCACTTCCCAAAAGAACTTGTTACAAAGGATTGTTTTCTCCCTTGTCATCTTAATATTTCAGTTTCTCTGTTCAGTGTATGATTCTATGGGTTTATGGAGGGCAGGAACAGATTCTTATTCATCCTTATATCACTAACAACGTTGAATAAATGAAAGCATATATGAGTATAACAATCAGGGGTGCAAGGTGCTTTACATGGGTTTTCCTGTTTAATCTTTATGATAATCCAGTATGGGAATTTCAGTTTCTGAAGCTTAGTTCCTTACCTTTGAAATGAGGACAGTAATCCCCACCACAGGGCTACCATGAGGACCAGGTGAAATGATGAATATAAAGGGCCTTCCATAGTTATGGGCATAAAATAGGGACTCAAAAAATGCTAATTCTTGTGCCAACTATTCTCCATCACCTGTCTAGATTCACTCTACTCTTCTCCACCCTCTCCTGTGCCCCACAAAGCTAACCCATATGGACTACGTCAGCTGAGATCCCTTAACTTTTGGATTCTGTTTGGGTTTATCAATGGAAGTGAATAGTGAAAGGGCTGGGGGAGAGAGAGATCAAGGTCTTTATTCCCTCAGCTCCCTCTCTGCCATGCTGCATGTTGCCAGTTTCTGCATTCCTCTAAGGAGGCTACCACAGCTCTGGTGGCATGGTCCTCTCCTATAGCTTCTCTCTCTCTCTCTCTCTCTCTCTTTCTCTCTCTCTCTTCCCCTGCCCTCTCCTTTGCATATTGTAAATGGTGGAACAGAGATTGAGACCCAGGAAGGCCTGACACCAAAACCCAGGCTCTCAATCACTCCACTAATGATTAAGTAATAGAATCACGGATGGGAGATTATTTAACTGATTTAAACACTAGTATCAACAAAGCCACAGAGGTGAGTTTCACCATAAAACAGGTCTTTTTACTTAGCAGTTCCCAAACGTAACTTGCAAAGAAGATCTCTGGAAGTCAAGCTAGATTGTGAAGGTATTAGCCATAAAATGGATAGAGTGAGAGTGGAGGGTTAAGTCTCTGCAGTCAGTCCCCACTGTTGGAAACACAACAACAAGTGAATGTCATATTGATAGGGGTAGAAAGGGTTCTAGAATGCATCAACAAACCCCCTGGACTTCCAAGCAAGTTTTCCTCTCCCCAGTCCCCAAGTTATTCTGTCATTCATATAAATACCACAGTGTGGGGGAATGATTGAGGGCACTGAACTCTGGTTTAGAAACTCTAGTATACCATCCCAATTTACCTGCTTACTTGTATATGTCTTTCCTTTCCTGACCTCAATGAGAAGATTGGACTCAAAAGTATCTAATGTCTTTTGCCACACTGACATTTTGTGATCCTCTTACCCCGCCACCATTATTAGTGGATCTAGAAACTAGAATTTGTTTCTAGAGGTAAAATGTAAGAATCAACTATACCTATATGTATACATACACGTATACTGTATCTATACCTATATGTCTACCTTTATCATCTATATCTATATCTATATCATCTACAAATTATCTATTTATATTTTGTATATCTATATTTATGTGTATCTATCTAACTATGCCTATACTTATACTTATACCTATACTTATATCTATGCCTATACTTATACCTGTATCTATACCTATACATGCATACCTCAAAGCTTTTGCAGGGTCAGTTTCAGACCACTGTAATAAAGCTAATATCACCATAAAGTGCATCATGCAAATTTTTTATATCACAGTGCATATAAAAGTTTTGTCTACACTATATTCGAATCCATTAACTATGCAAAAGTATTTCATCATGAAACCCATCTACGTAACTTAATTAAAAGAAATTAAGCAAGAAAAAGTAACAAAAGGCATCCAAGTTGGAAATGAAGAAGTAAAACTTTCACTGTTTGCACATGACATGATACTATATGTAAAAAAATCTACAGAAAAGCTACTAGAGCTAATAAATAAGTACAGCAAAGTGGCAGGATACGAGATCAACACGGAAAATCGGTACTGTTTTTATACATTAGTAATGAACAATCTGAGGAGTAAATCAGGAAAAAAATTCCAATTAAAATAGCAACCAAAAGAATCAAATATTTATGAGCAAATTTAACACAGAATATATACACAGGAAACTACAAAGCATTACTAAAAGAAATCAAGGAATACTGAAATAAGAGGAAGGACATACTGTGTTCATGATTTAGAAGACAAAATATAGCTAAGAGTCTTTGGGCTATGTTTAACAGGAAAACATCAACAGTACCACAGCAATGCCAGGGGTAAATAATGGGGGGAGTGACAAGAGTTAAGGGAAGATTTAGATCTCCTATTTGGTGAGGGTGTGTTTATTGGTTATCTTTCTCCTGGAAACAATGAAATTATCTAAAATCGAGAGTGTTGATAAGCTGTGGACTTTGGACACTATACATGATGCCTAATGATGGAGGTGGCTGAAGAATACACTGACTGAGAAATAGAATGTCAAATGATGGTGTATACATATGATCAAACATGGCACTGTTACAAAAAGGAATGAAGTTGTAAGGCACACAATGATGTGAATGAACCTGCAGGACATTTGGTGAAGCAAAATAAGCCAGAAAGAAATGAATAAATATTGCATGATCTTATTTAGAAAGTACTTATAAGAAAACTGGGGCTTAGTATGTAAGCTCTTATAACAGACATATTAACTCCAGAGTGGTAATTATTATTTCTGGATTTTGAGAGGTTGTTTTATATATGTATAACCAGGTATTTAGAGATAAGAAGACATTGTCTATATTTTGGAACCTCATCGATGCTTTGAAACCAAAGGAAGAAAGGTTTATTTTGTCCAGAACTTAAATTTTCTGTAGCACATAATGTCATTCAAACTGTTTGGATAGATCATTTAAACAATCCAAACACAGGGAACCCAAAATAAGAATGAGGACCTTTAATCCTGTATAGCTTAATGTAATGCCTAGATACATCCCAGAGTATATTAAGCAGATAATCAAAAAGTATTGGCAAAGTTCCTTGAGGGATGGGAGAAAAAATATGAAGCTGTTAAATTTTACCACCAAGGAAATCCCTGAGATTGTATTAAACATTAGGGACACCCAAATCAATAGGCCAAGTCCTTGATCTTGAAGCTTGCTCTTGTGAAGCTTATGCATGCAGCAGAGAAGCTTAGCCTACCTATAGGTATGCCTAAGAATTACTTCCAGAGGTCTTCTTTTCTTGCTCAGATGTGGCCTCTCTCTCTCTCTATGCCTAACTCTGCAAGTGAAACTATTGCCCTCCTCCCTACATGAGAAATGACATCCATGTGTGAGTCTCCCTGGCAACATGGCAGATGACCCTCCAGGAATGAACCTGGCCTGACACCATGGGATCAATAATGCCATCCTGAACAAAAAGGGGTAAAGAAGTGTAACAAATAAGGTATCAGGGGCTGAGAGAGTTCAAATAGAATTGAGAGGCTACTCTGGATGTCACTCTTATGCAAACTTCAATTAGAAATTGCTACATATCACAACTTACCAAATCCCAACCAAAACCATTCCAGCCAATCCTAAAGAACACCTAGGGCATTACATAAGATTCTACAAAGATTCCATGTACTAAGGTAACTTTTCAGGAACCTACAACCTCGAGATAGGTCCCTGGACCAGATAAGTCCTGAAATGCAGAGGGGCTAGCCTCTCCAGGACATCAACTAGTTCCATCTCCCTATCCCATATTACCTACTACCCTTGCCAACATGAATAAGTTAGAATGGGAATAGCCCAAATGCACTTAAAGAGTGGGAGAAAGATCAAAGATGATGGTAGAGTTATACAGAGAAGGTAGAGTTTAACAAGTGAGTATGATTGCTGAATCATTATATTGATACTTCTTTTAGTCTCCAGAATCTTAATGCAGTTAGAAGTAAAAACCTAAAATTGTGGAATTGTAACCTATACTAAGCTCTGAAATCTGTTCTACAACTAATTGTGGTGATGTGCTTTGAAACTTATTGCTTTTTTGTCTAAACATTATTTTTCATAAAAAATAAAAAAAAAACTCTAGCCTCTAGTGTTTTAGAGCAGCTTAAAGGAAACATCTGCAATAGTGGAATGGTAACACAAAACAAACTCTGAAATCTGTTCTGTAACTCCTTGTTGAAGTGTAGCTTGACAATCATTGCTTTGTCTTTCTTTTCCTTGCATCCATTTTATATTTAACAATTAAAAAAAACATTGAAAATAGATAGTTGAGTCAATTCTACCCAAATTGATTTATAGATTCAATACGATATCAATTAAAACCCCTACAACTTACTTTACAGAAACAGAAAAACCAATAATCAAATTTATTTGGAAAAGCAGGGTGGACTGAATGTCTAAAAATATCTTGAGAAAGAAAAATGAACTGGGAGATCTCACACTACCTGACTTTGAAGCATATTTCAAAACTATACTCATTAAAAAAAAACATAGTACTGGCATAAAGACAGATATGCTGACCAATGGAATAGAATTGAATGTTCAGAAATAGACCTTCTCATCTATGGAAAATAGATTTTTGATAAGGTGGCCAAGGCTACTCAACTGAGGAAGAGCAGTCTTTTTAAAAAATGGTGCTTGGAGCATAGGATATCCATATCCGAAGGAATGAAAGAGGACACCTATCTCACACCTTACACAAAGAGTAAATCAAAATGGATCAAATACCTAAACATTAGAGGTAGAACATAAAACTTCTAGAAGAAAATGTATAGAAACATTTTAAATATCTTGTGGTAAGAGATGAATTCCTAGACCTTATACCCACAGCCCAAGCAATGAAAAAAGAAAAGAAAAAGATAAATGGAATATCCTCAAAATTGAACATTTTTTCATGTCAAAGGACTTCGTTAAGAAAGTAAAAAGGCAGCCTACTCATTGGGAGACAGTATTTGGAAAGCACATATTGGATAAAGGTTTAATATCAAGAATATATAGAGAGATCCTGCGACTCAATAACAAAACAACAAAAAATGCAATTAAAAAATAGGAAAAAGATATGTATAGACAGTTTTCCAAAGAGGAAATACAAATGGTTCAAAAGCAAACGAAAAGTTGCTCAACTTCACTAGTTATAAGGGAAATATAAATCAAAACCACAATAAGACATTGTCTCACACCTACTAGAACAGCCATTATTAAAAAAAATACAGAAAAGTTCAAGTTCTGGAGGAGTGGAGGAGGTGTGGAGAAATAGGGACACTTATTCACCATTGGTGGGAATGTAGAATGGTGTAGCCAACCTGGAAGGTAATTAGGTTGTTCTTCAGGAAGCTAAGTATAGAATTGCCATACGATCCAACTATCCCATTCCTAGGTATATATTCAAAGGAACTGAAGGCAATGGCACAAACAGACACTTGCACACTAATGTTTATAACAGCGTTATTCGTGATTGCCAATGTATGGAAACAGACCAAATGCCCATCAACGGACAAGTGGATAAACATACTGGTATATACATATGATGGAATATTATGGCGCTGTAACATGGATTAAAGTTATAATGCATGCAGCAACATGGATATACCTTGAGGACATTACATTGAGTGAAATAAGCCAGAAACAAAAGAACAAATTCTGTATGGTCTCACTAATACGAACTATCAATAATGAGCTGACTCTAAGAGTTAAAGTTGAGAACGCAGGTTATCAGAAGATAGAAAGAGGGTAGAAATTGGGTATTTGATGCTGAAGGAATGAAGAACATCTAACAAGGTTGATTGTAAAGATTCGCAAATGGATAACACAATACTGTGTGTGATGGTAGCATAATATTGTAAGTATAATGAACAAAGCTGCATGTGAATATAGTTGAAAGAGGAAGGCTAGGGACATGTATGACACCAGATAGAAAGATAAAGGATAAAAACTGAGACTGTATAACTTATCAAAACCTAAGTGATTAAATGTACATATGTAAGACAGCTTTTACATGTGGGAGAACAAATTAATGCCACTATTGCAAGGTGTTAAAATGTGATTGTATATGGAAAAATACAATTAATGCAAACAAGGTTCTATATTTAACAGTAACATTGTAATATTCTTTAATAAATTTTGATAACAGCAATAAAGCAAAATTAAATGTCAATAAGAGGAAGAAATAAGGGAGGGGCGTAGGATTTTTGTTGTTGTTTTTCTCCCTTTTTTCTTTCTTTTACTTCTATTTCTTTTCTTTGTTTCTATTCTCCTTTGTGGAAGAAATGAAAATACTCTCATATAGATTCTGGGTGTGAATGCATAGCTATGTTATCATATCAGGAGCCACTGTTTGTACACATAGATTGTAGACAGGTAGGGGGATGGTTGCTCAGTGGCAGAGTTCTTGTCTGCCATCCAGAGACCAGGTTCGATTCCAGGTGCCTCCCATGCAAAATAAATAAATAAATAAATAGACCGATACAAGTGTTGGAGAAGGTGTGGAGAGAGAGATGTACCTACTCATTATTAGTAGGGAAGTAGAATGGCGCAGCCCCTCAGGAGAGTAGTGTGGTGGTTCCACAGGAGGCTAAGTATAGGGTTGTCATGTGATCCTGCAACCCTGTTATTAGGCATTTACTTGAAAGAACTGAAAGTAAGCCATGAGTAGACATTTGCACAGTGGTGTTTATGGCAGCTTTACTCACAATTCCCCATGGATGGAGGTGGCTTAAGGGTACATTGACTGATAAACAGAAGGGCAAAATGTGGTGTATACATGCAAAAGAATATTGAGTGGCTGCAGAAATGAATGAAGTCATGAGGTATACAATCAGGTGAATGAACCTTAAAAACATTTGTTGAGTGAAATAAGCCAGAAATGAAAGACAAATATTGTATTGTCTCACTAATATAAACTAACTATAGGTAAGCAAACTCTGAGAATTGAATTAGAGAATATGGTTTATCAAGGAATAGAAACGGGCAGAGCTTTGGCAATCTATGATTAAGGTGTACAGAATGTTCAATAAGGCTCATTTTAAAGGTTGTTAGATTGTGAGCTCTTACAGAAGGAACATTTATTCCTGAGATTTGACTGTTATTGCTAAATTCTGAGATATTTTTCTCTTTGTGTATAATCAGGTAGTTTTCTGGAACTTTAGGTACCTCTGTGACACTTGAGACTCAAAATTCTACATCTCTGAAAGTGAGCATTACCTCATTCAGCAACTGTTCAAAAAGCTGAAAAGGAGATCAGACTTCAATTAGAGATATGAATGAATCAGATCTCATTAGAAGTAAGGAAAATCAGAATACAGGGTAAAAGATTATTTTGTTTATATTTTAAAATTTCAACTTCAGTGTGAGACTAAAAGAAGAGCTGTTTATTTTTATTCAAAATACGCATTTTCTGTAGCTCACTATTTAATTTATCTTGTCTGGTAAGTTGGTTTAAGCAAAGTAATTACATGAGCCCTAGAACAAGGAATGAGATCACATTATTTTGCACAGGTTAACGTAATACCCTAATACATTGTAGAGTATTTTGAGCAGAAAATAAGAAAATATTTGCAAAGTCTCCTTTAGGTACGGGGGGAAAATGTGGAAACATTAAACTTCCTTACTTGGGGAATTCATCATATTCTCTCAAACATTAGGGACTTCAAATTTAATAAGCCAAGTCATCCATCTTAAGGCTTGCCCTTATGAAACTTATTTCCACAATGGTGAAGCTAACCCACTTATAATTATGCTTAAGAGTTATCCCCAGAGAGCCTCTTTTGTTGCTCATATGTGGCCTCTCTCTTTAAGTGAAGTAGGCAGTTGAACTCACTGCCCTCCCCGTTCTGTGAGCATGACTCCCAGGGCTGTAAGTTTCCCTGGAAACACTGGACATGACTCCCCAAAATGAACCTGTCCCTGGCATTATGATATTGAGAATACCTTCTTTACCAAAAGGGAGAAAGGTAATGAAAACAAAATAAAGTTTCAACAGCTTAAGAGATTACAAATAGAGTTGAGAGGCCATTCCGGAGGTTACTGTTATGCAAGCTTCAACCAGATATTGCAAATTGTCATAGAATGCCAAGCCCAATCAACCAAATTACTGAAAACACTAAAGAATGCTGTATCTGAGAATTTATAAAACTTTTATTTTTTCAGAAATATAAGGCCTCCAAATTGTTCCTATGCCAGATAAGCCCTGATACTCAGAGGTATCAGTCTCTCTAAGAACACCAACCCCTTTCATTTCTCTATCCCATAAGTCCAAAACCCTTTCCAAATGAAGAAGTTAAAATAGTCACTTCCCAGATACCCTTGAAAATTGTGAGAATTATCAAATGAGAGGGAGGAGGTGTTACTGAGAAATTAGGACTTAAAAAAAGACTATGACCATTGACCCATTATACAGATATGTCTTTTTAGTTTCTAGTGTATTAGAATAGCCAGAAGGAAATACCTGAAATCGTGAACTGTAATGCAGTCACTTTAAGCTTTGATAATAATTGTATAACTATATAGATTTTTTTTATGTGACCATGTGATCACAAAAACCTTGTGACTAACACTTCCTTTATCCAGTGCATGGGGAGATGAATAATAAAGACATAAATAAAAAATAATAAGTCAGGTACATAGGGAAATAAACCCCTATGTGAACTGTGGACAATTGCTAGAGTATTATTTTAATAATCTTTCATCAAATGTAACAAATGGATCTACTGTTAAAAAATAGAATTACAAAAAATGTGTTGTCATCAATTGTAACAAATTCTGCACACAAATGCAAGTGTTGATATTGGGGTAGTATATGAGAATCCTGTATTTTATGCATGATTTTTCTGTAAACCCAAAAGTTTTCTAATAAAAAATATTAATTAAAAGAAAAGTGACACAGACCTTAAGATTCTATTGTTAGTGAAGATGGTGGAGTTGGGAGCTCTAGGACACAGTCCTTCCACAAAACAACTATTAAATAGGCAGGAATTGTGCAAAGTATCTATTTTGAAACTCTGGAAGCCAGAACACTAAATAGTATTTAAGAAAGAGCAGGAGGAAGAGGTTGATAAATTATGGTAAAGAATGAGAAATCGTTCTCTCTTCATGGTGGCTATCAGCACCCATCCTCCACTCTCACAGTAAGCTGCCAAGAGACAAAAAGGGACAGAAAAATCCTCTTCCTCAAGAAGAGGGGTGGACATGGCCAATCACTGACCACAGCTTTTGCTTAGTGAATTTGGTTCATAGGGGGCCCAGTTCAGGGAGCAGCTATTGTTTCAACCCACTGCAGAAAAAGCAGCAGCAGCCATTGTTTCAAACCTCACCAGGCTGGGGTAGATCCTTTCCTCAGGAATGTGTGGGATAGTTACCTGAAGGACCACATTTGCTGGGCAGACCAGGAAATCTCAGCTTTGGGGGGTACTCAGAGAAGCTCTTGGTGTGCTTCCTGATCCCCCCCCAGGACACTTTGGAGCCAGTCTGCACCCCATTCATGGGTCCCTGGCTTTCTTTGCCTGGGAAAGCCTTACTTGGGAAAGTCCTCTCTGGGGTTCCCCTTCTCCCAGAATTTGCCCTCCAAGCAAAAGCAGCTTGAGACAATGAAAGAAACGTAAAAATCTATACAGGTGAACAGTCGGGGACAAAGGCCTGCCTGCTTCAAAACCCAGGAGAGGGAGTTCTATCTCCTGTGAATCAGAGGGGGCAACCAAACATCTGTAAACAGAGGAATTCCAAAGCAACCAAAGAGTCCCAGAAAGGTAGGGAAAACTCTGCATACTGCAAGACCTTGGCAAATCTGTCCTGAATAGTATGGCTGACTCTCAAGAAAATCTTCAACTTATCACCAGCTAGTTACAGAACCAAGAAACAGACATCTCAGGGAATCAATCCAAGAGGAAACATTTAAATAGTAAAATGGCCAGTGTGCAAAAACAGAGTACAAGGCAAAAAACAGGAAATGATTCCATCAACAGAAGAGGATAAAACTACAGAAAGCACCAATAAAGAAGATATCCATGAGTACATACAGAAAAAGTCCTTTAAAAATGATCTTAAAAATGCTCAAGGAGATGAAGGAAAACATATAGAAATAGCTAAAGAATATCAGAAAAATAATGAACGAGCAATATAAGAATATAAGTAAAGAAAAATTTCAAAAAGGGACCGATCAGAACTACTGGAGTTGAACACCTCAATAACTGAAATGAGAAATTCCCAAAAGGGTTTCAAGAGAAGATTGTAGCTGGTAGAAGAAAAAATAAGTAGACATGAAGACAAGAAACTTGGAATGAGTCAGACTGAGGAGCAGAAAGAAAAAAGAAATATTAAAAGCAAAAATAGCTTAAGGCACCCCTGGGACACCATCAAAGGCACAAATATTCATATTTTGGAGGTCCTAGAAGGAGAAGAAAGATAGAGGCAGAAGGAATAGTCAAAGAAATGATAATGGACAACTTCCCAAATATAGCAAAAGACATGAATATGCACATCCAAGAAGCTCAGAGAACACCAAACATTAGAAGCATGAAGAAAAGTATACTCCATCATATATTGATTATTCTATCGAATGCAAAGGACAAGGAGGGAGTTCTGAAAGCTGCAAGAGAAAAGCAACTTGTGATGTACAAGAGAGTCCCAATTAAGTGAGTGCTGACTTCTCATCAAAAACAATGGAGGCAAAGAGGCAGTGAGTTGAGATACTTAAAGTCTTAAAAGAAAACAACTGCCAGACAAAAATTTTATATCCATAGAGACCCTCTTTCAAAAATGAGGGCAAGATTAAGACATTCTCAGATAAACAGAAAGTGAAAGAGTTCATCACCACTAGACCTGCCCTACAAGCAATGCTAAAGGGAGTTCTTCAGGCTGAAAGGCAAGAAACTAGACAGTGGTTCAAAGCAGCATAAAGAAATAAGTAATTGTGGTAAAGGTAACCATTTAGGAAATTAAATGGCAGTGTTAACATCTTGTATGGTTTTATATGTTACTCCACATGTTATTTCCTTCAGGAACTAAAATTCAAATGCATAAAAAGTATTGATAAATTTGTTTTTTGACATTCCATGTACAGAGATAAGTGTGGTAACAAGTACAAAAACATGATGGGGGAGAGAGGTGTATAGGAAAAGTATATGTGCATGCTTTTGAAGTTCAGTTAGTATCAAACCAAATATGATTCTTACAGATCATATTTGATTCTATAAGATTCTTATTCTTAAACTAAGTTTTAGCTCCACTATAACCCTAAGGAAAATAGTTTAAAAATATTCCCACATAGAAACGAGAATACAATCAATATGGTATAATGCAGAAAGCAAATAAATATAAAAATAAGCATTAACAGAAATGAGGGACAAAAAGTTACAAGGCTTATGAAGCCTAAATAGCAAAATCACAGAGCAAAGACCTGTACTATCAGTAGTGATTTTAAGTATAACTGGATTCTATCCTCCAGTCAAAAGGCAGATATTGGCAGGATGGATGAAAAAGAGCATGACCCAATTATGTGCTGTCTGCAAGACATTCACCTTAACTCAAAGATACAAGTAAGTTGTGCTTGAAAAGGTGGCATAATATATACCATGCAAGTGGTAACCAAAAGAGATATGGGGTAGCTGTAGCAATACAGGATAGACTTTAAGTAAAAAAAAAACAGTTACAAGGGACAAAGTTGATCATTATATAACGATAAATGGGACAATTCAACAGGAAGATATAACAATTGTAAATATGTGTGCACCTAACAGCAGAGCTCCAAAATATATGAAGTAAATATTGACTGATTGGAAGGGAAAATTTGACAGTTCTACATTAATAGTGGGACATTTTAACACACCACTCTTAATGATGGATAGAACATCCAGTCAGAAGATCAATAAGGAAGCATAGGACTTGAAAGATTCACTACACCAACTAGACTTAGCAGCATATAGAATACTGCATCAACAAGAACAGCATGCACCTTTTCAGGTGTACATGGATCATTCTCCAGGATAGACCATATATTCTGTCACAAAACAAGTCTCAAGTACAAAAATATTGAAGTCATATAATGCATATTTTCTGACAACAATGAAATGAAGCTAGAAATCTTTCAGTCTCCAGTGTCTTGGAGCAGCTAGAAGAAAAAATGAAAACTCATGAACTGATTCCCATACCAAACTTTAAAATCTGTTCTATAACTGCTTGTTAAAATGTACTTGGAAATTTATTGATTTTTTGTATATGTGTTATATTTCACAGTTACAAATAATAATTATATGACATAGGGACACAAAGTGAGCACATGTTGTTACAATAATTGCTCCTATATACTTGTCTGATGCAGGGTTGCCACACACTTTCAATTTGTAAAAAATGCGGTATCTATGAAGCACAATAAAGCGAAGTGTAATAAAGCAAGTTATGTCTGTACCTATCTCTATACACATATTTATCTATTTCTATTGAATCCTGGGTCTGAAACATGCCAGCTGCATGATGCATTATTTACTTTATTGTTCTGTGCTTCAGTCTATTTACCACAACAAGAAAAAGAGAAGAATGTTATTATGGCAAAAGTAAACCTATATGATCAATACCTGGTAACTCTTTTCCCTAGTAGGGAAGGATTCAGAGGAGGGGAGTTATCAGGGAGTTATCAGCATCAATTCCCAATGAACCGATGGCAGAATTAGCTCCCTTCCTCCCAATATATCTGGGAATCCACACGGCACACTCTGCATGTGTAGCAATAAAAAAGGTAACTACACTCTATATTTATTTTACTCCTACTTCGAAAATTCTTACTGTTCATATCAGTACCTGACAAACAAGAAAATAGAAGAAACTAATCTACAAGACACCATGTTAGGATGTATACCTACACTGTCTTACTTAATCCCTACAATGATACTGTAAGGTTAAAAAGATAAGGAAACTCATTTTACAGATATAAAATTGAGGCTTACAGGGGTTTGGATAATTTGTTCAAGGTCACACAGCTGGTAAATGACAGAACTGGAAACTGAACTTCCAAAACTTGAGCTCTTTTTCACTACAAGATTCTGCTAGTTGTTATTTGAATGGTTTGAGGTTCTACCCAGATGGGGAAAATCCATTTCCAGTTTAGGGAACATAGAAGTCTTCATGAAGGGCATTAAAGTATGGATAGTGGGTTTAGCTCTTCTAGAGAACACCATTTCTTCCTTTCTTCCATCTCTTTCAATAGGAGATTTATAGCTGGCTATTTATTTTCACTCATTCTACAAATATTCACTGAGCACAAAGTAAATAGAATGTTGTGGATGACTCAGGAAGGCCTCAAGTGATAACACCTGTGCCAAACCACAATAAATTCTGGATCCATCTGGAGAAATGTAAAGCAAATACTCTATGCCACAAGATGCTGAGAATTCACAAAAACATAAAATGAACTTTCCAGATACAAAAACATTTGAATTGGAAGTGAAAGATGCATTGGTCATCTGGCTTGCTTCTCCCATCTCCCCAATAATTATCATGTTACTTCTTATGGGACATGAATGGTTGATGAGGAAGTTGAACTGGTAAAGGGATGGAACTGGGAAAGAATTGTGAAATATTTCAACTGGAGAACAGTTTCAAAAGCACTTCTCTAAACTTTCTTAACATATACGCTCTTTTGGACTTGACTTGAAGTACCCAGAGCTTGCTTCTACAATGCTGGTGGTATTTAGGTCAAAAAAGTATGCAAAGATTCTGCAAGTCATACAAGCCCCAGTCTTCTCTACATTATCCCAGGATCCCAAAGAACCATAGCTACGTAAAAGAGCAGTCCAGAACATAATTTTCCTAAGATAGCCTTTGAAGCAGCTGGATCACACACAGAAATACCCTGAGAGTTGCTGCCTTTAGTTTTGATAATTTTCTTGAAAAAGGAGTCTGGATGCTGGGTAGGTTCATTCACAAGACACAACTATAAAAACGGAGGTCCAGCCAGATGAAAAATTTATTTGACTGACAAGAGTTCAGGTCCACTCTGCCTGTTTTCCCTCTTGAAGTTCTTTACAGTCATGGGATCCCAAAGTTAGATTCTCCTTTCCAGCTGTGAAATGGGAGTGTACTACTTATGTGTCTTTTTTCCTTACTGAATGTCAGTGTTGATAAAACATCAAAAGAACACACTTATAATTCCTCACAATTTTTCTTCCTCTGAGAAGAATGCTTGGGGGCCCCACTAAGGTATAAGATCCATTAGTGCAGAGAAAATGACATGAATTTACAAAAATAAAACAAATCTGGGTTTAAATTCAGGCTCTGCCACTAATTTGTCAAATGACCATGAACCAGATACTCTCCCTCTCTTTGAGCTTAAGTTTCTTCATCTTGAAATTGGGCATAATAATTACAATAACTGCCCTATAGAGCTGCTGTAAGGATTAAATGAAACAGTGATTATAAAGTACCTGTCACATGGTAAGCATAAAAAGTAGCATTTTCTATTAGTCTAAATTATAATATAAAGGAATTAGAAAATTGCTTGAGTCATAATAGATGCTCAGTACAGCTTAGATTTCCTGCCTCCTTCTCCCAATTTCACTACAAACATTCCAGGGAACACAGGTATTGCCGTGGAAGAGGTTTAGTGCTCTAACAATCTCTAGTTTAGGATAAACAACTCTAGAGCCAATGCCTAAGACCGAGAGCAAAGTGAGACTTTATGAACTGGCTTAGTGAGTTGTATTTGTCTGAGAAGCAGTAATGACTGATGAATCAAAGTTGGTTCAATGTGTAAACATCATGTAGCTTATCCCTTGATCCCTAAGGCAGTCTTTTAAGGTATTTGATTTCTTCCCTTCCCCATATATTCCCTCTTCTCATTTCATGGAGAAAAACGTCTTTGTAAGCTCATGCCAGAGAGCTATTGGATGCAAAGCCTGTGCTAACAATGGGTACAAGGAAACAATGTCCAAAATCAGTGTTCACTATAGGAACTAAATGTCAAATGGTTACCTGTCACTGAGTCAGAAAAATGCTCATTTTGAGCATTTGTCTTATTACCTTGTAACAGAGCAGTGGTAATGTGAAAAGTAACAATGAACCTTGGTTAGGAGATCAAACCAAGTTCATGTTGATGTCCTTGAAGGCACAGGTTGCAATGGCAGGAACCCTCCTGAAGACCTGGGTTCTAGTCCTGACTCTCATATTAGCATTGCTGAAAGTGACCATGTGCAATTTTTTCCCTTCTTTGGACCTCAGTAACCTCATTTTTAATGGTTACCAGAAAGATTGTAGTCAGTGACCTCCAAAGGGTTTGCCAGGTCTGAGAGCATGATTCTATTCTTTGGTTTGCCCTTGATTAGCTTGCCAGTCTTGATACTGGCCAAGCTACGGTGGGAGAATCCTTGGAGACTATCTACTTCAGGGACCTAATGGAGAAACTGAAGTTTATGAGAGGGAAAGACTAAGTCAAGGTTACCAGTTAATAGCAACTCAAGGAAAGAATATAAGTTCCTCACTCCAAGTCCAGTGGTTTGTTCATCCACCAGCCCATGTTGTCTCATCTACCTTGCTGTTTTGTTGGGAAGACATTTGTGTATCATCAATTGATTAGTAGCTCCCCAAGCTCAGATCTTGTGTCCCCTTCCAACATTTTGCGTGTGCCTTTTCCACACACTCAGCACTTATATGGGATACTCACTCAGCAATGACTTCCTATGTGTATATCGGGTTGCCACTTTGAAAAGCCCCATAACCTTTTAATGATGATGTCACCCTGATTGCAGAATAGCTCCTATCATCAAGGATCTCACTGGATGCCAAAAATCAGAATTGACATCAGTACAGTCAACAATGTCAGATAGTGAAAAAGCTTTTGATCAGAGTCAAGTTCTCATGTTTGTTGCACACCCAGCATACATGAAGTACTCTCACATATGCTCTCTTCACTTGAACACTATAGCCCAAATCCTATAAGTTAAGACTACCAGATAAGCAGCAGCAGTAATATGGTATTATACAAAATATGTTTACTCTCCAGAAAGCATTTATAAGTGTCTATTATGTATAAAGTACTCTTCTTGGCAACCTGGGCTGACAGAGATAAATGAGACAGAGTTCCTGATTTTGAAGGAGATCAGAGTTAGGTAGAGGGATATATGTTTCTCTTTCCCTTCCTACTACCACCTCCTAGACTTTGCACATGCCAAGAACATCCTCTACCTATCACCTGGCTAACACATTTTTTCCAGGAAACCTGTGAATCCTAAAATCTGAGCAATGATTACCACATCTGTTCTCTTCCAAGATCCTGCCTCTCCCTTATCTGAGAACTGATCTTCCTGAGTTGTAATCTTCTGTCTACTGGTCTGTCTCTCCCATTAGACAAACTGATCCATAAGGGCAGTATTGCAACTTTCTTATTATTAAATCCCAATCCCTTGACATAGTGCTTCCTACAGAGTAAATGTCAATTATTAAAAATGGAATAAATGCACCATGTCTTATATATACGCATATCTTGAAAGAACTCAGGGAAGGAGCCTGACCAAGGGTGAGATGATCCTCTATCAGAAATAGAATCTGTGCTGGCAGCATTGTCAGTGGTAGGCAGCTTTTGGAATGGGTTTCTGCCTTAATATCATAGGCTGCTCAAAGCAAATATCAGTAAATAGGTCTGCTTTAAACAATGGAAATTCATTAGCTTACAGTTTGAGGCCAAAAGAATGTCCAAATCAAAATGTCATCAAGGTAATGCTTTCTTCCTGAAGACCTGTGATCCTGGGCTCCTCTGTTACATGACAAGGCACATGACAACGTCTGCTGGTCTCTCCCTTCTACTGGGTCCCACTGATTTCAGGTTCTTGTTTTCTGTAGTTTCTTTCTTTGTCTGAATTTCATTCTCTTATAAAGGACTCCAGTAAGAGAATTAAGACCCATCCAAAGCCACACCTTAACTAAAGTAACCTCATCAAAAGGGTTTACTTACAATATATTTGCAACCAGAGGAATAGATTACCTTTAAGAATTTGATTTTCTGGGGTATATACAGTTACAAACCACCACAGTTTCCCACCTGACCCTTACCTTCATGCACATGTTTCTTATCATTCAAGGTCAAATTAATATGCCACTAACTTTATGAAGGATTTACCAGGACATCTGGATGGATATGTGCTCCAACCTTTAGAATTACACAGGCATGTACTCAAACCCTATGTCTAATACTTCCTAACCATGTTACCACAGCCACATCCCTTAACTTCTCTGAGCTTTAGTCTCCTCATCAAACAAGGGCAGTAACATCTACTCAAAGGTTTGCTGGAAGAACTCAATTAATTCATACATAGGAATCACTAGGCACGTTATGGGTTCCCCCAAGAATTATCGTCTTTCCATCCATATCCTACTTCAAAGCTCCCACAGAAAGTATTATCTTTTTCCTCTGACCCAAAACAATACTGGGTTTTTATTCAGTCTTGCTAGAGCCTTACCAAATTTATTGATCTTAAAAGAATCAACTCTTTGTTCAATTGATTCTATCTAATGTTTTAAATTTCATTTATTTCTGTTCTGTTCTTCATTATTTCCTTCCTTTTGCTTGATTTAGGTTTATTTTTCTAGTTTCTTGAGATGGGAGTTTAGAGTATAGATTTGAGACTTATCCCAATTCTTGGTGCTATATTTTTTCCTCTTAGCTCTGCTTTAGCTTTGTTGAAAAAAACTGGTAACAATTTATTTTTATTTACAGTCAGTTCAGTGTATTTTTAAATTTCTTTAGAAATTTCCTCTTTGACCCATGGATTATTTAGAAGTATGTTGTTTAGTTTCCAAATGTTTAGCAATTTCCTGTTTTACTTCTGTTGTTTCCAGTTTGATTGACTATGGTCAGATAACATAGTCCATAATTTCAATTATCTTAAATTTGCTTAATTTTTTTGATGACTCAGGATATGTTCTATCTTGGTGAGTGTTCCATGGGTGCTTCAAAAAGAATGTGTAGTTTGCTATTGTTGGATGGGGTTTTCTATAAGTGTTACATCCTGTTGGTTGAAGGTGTTGTTGAATTCTTCTATATGCTTTTTTCTTTTAATTGTTGTATTTTGACTACTTAATGCCATTATTGACATATTATGGCTTGAATCTGCCATTTTGTGGTTTCCTGTGTGTTCCTTCTGCTTTTCTTCACTTTCTTTTCCTTTTCCTGATTTCCTGTGGATTATTTAAACATTTTATATAATTCAATTTTAATTTGTCTGCAGTGTATCTATTGATATGGTTTATTCAGGGTTTGTTCTATGTAGTTGAATTTAGAAAATTCAAGAGTAGAAGGATAGTTTAATATATTTACTCATATTTTTAATCATGTTGTTGTTCTTCCTTCCTGGTCTGCCAAGATTCCTTCTTTCATAAATTCTTTTATGTTTCAAGAATTTCCTTTAACCAATTTTTTTAGCATAGGACTGCTAGTGATAAATATGTTTCCTTCATCTAAGAATGTCATGATTTCCCCCTTCATTTCTGAAAAATATTTGCACTGGGTACAGCATTCTGGGTTGATAATTATTTTCTTTGAGCACTTGAAACATCTTGTCCCACTTCTTTCTGACTTCTGAGTTTTCTAATGAGAAATCCAATGTCATTCAAATTATTCTTCCCTTATAGGTGAGGTGTTGTTTCTCTCTTCTTGCTTTCAAATTTTTCTCTCTGACTTTAGTTTTCTGAAGCTTGATTATGATGTATTGTGGGAAGGATTCTTTGGGTTTAATCTGTTTCAGGTTTCCTTAGCATTTTAAATGTTTAAGTTTATGCCTTTTGTCAAATTTGGGACATTTTCTATCATTATGTTTTCAAATAACTTTTCAGCCCGCACTCTTTATGATCTCTTTCTGTGACTCCAATGACATGAATGCTAGATATTTGGTTATTTTCAGTTTTCTGAGGCACTGTTCATTTTCATTTACTTCTCAAGTCTATAAACTTTCTTTTGTTCATAGTAGATGGTTTCCATCAATCAATTTTTATGTTTCCTGACTTTTTAATCTATTATTTTCATTCTGCTATTGAACCCCTTCAGTGACGTTTTGAACTCAGTTATTGCATTTTTCAGTTCAACAATTCCATTCATATATTTTATTTCTTTGCTGATATTTTCTATTTTTCATTTGTTTCAAATGTAATTTCTCACTAAAACACTTTTATAATGGCTGCTTTATAATCCATATCAAATAATTCTAACATCCATGTCATCTCAGTTGTGGTTTCTGTTGATTGTCTTTTCTCATTCAATTTGAGATTTTCCTCTTTTTTTTTCATTGAGTTATTTTCACTTGTATCCTGAAAAATGGTGGGGATCTAATTATAAAGCTATGGTTTTCTGGATCTTATTTAAATCTTCTATTTTAGCAGATCACCCCTATGCCAGAATGGGAATGGGGATGCAACCTCATTACCATTGAATAAGGGTAGAATTCCAGGATCCCCACTCAGAATCCACTGGCACCACCCTGAAAATTAAGGGGAGGGCTTCCTCATTACCCCAAACAGAGTAGTTTCCCCTGAACCTTCACTAACTCAGAGTGAGGGAAAAACGAAGATTTTTTCCCCATGATGTTTGATTGCAATAGAGTAGGTTCTATCAAAAAGGTTTCTGTCTGGAGAGAAAATTGTGGAAATATGGCAGAGTATAAAGCTCCAGGAATCAATCCCTCCACCAGAACAACTGCTATAAAGTCAGGAACTGTCTGAAACAACTATTTCAAAATTTCAGAGAACAGTAGAAAACAAAGTATACAAGGAAGAGTAGGAACAAGAGAGTGGTAAAATACAGTAAAAACTAGTAAACTGCTCTCTCCATGTGTCAGTTACTGGTACCTATCTCCCACTCTCATTTTAGGCCACCATTGGGTCCAGACCCTGGCTGGCTTGTTGGTGACAGAAATGACATAAAAATCCATTTCACCAAGATCAGGGGTAAGCACAGCTGACAGGTGATCGTGACAGCTTTTGATTAGTGACATTAGATTGCTGGGGGTCCAGCTCTAATGTGGCCATTTTTTTCAACCCACCCCTGTCAAAGGAGGCTGAAGAGATGTAAAGATGCTACACTTCATCAGAGCTTCAGGGGGCAGTTGAACGGCTATATTTCCTGGGAAGTTCATGAGAGTACGGTGTTGGGGAGCTATGGAAGAAGCTCCTGGCATCTTTCCTAATCCATTCTCCAGGGCAGTTTGGAAGAAGTCTGTGCCCTTTTGGTGGATAGCTGGGTTTGTTCTGGCTGGAAAAACTGACTTAGGAAAGTACCTCTGGCATGCCCCCTGCCCAAAATTTGACCTACAGGTAAAAGTAGTTTGAAACAACAAATGCAATGTAAGGAACTATTGAAGCAGACAGCCTTGGGCAAAGGTCTACCTGCTTTAAACATCTAGGAGTGGGAGAGGGCTACCTCCTTGGAAATAGAAGGAGCATCCAAATTTCTGTTAATAGGGGAACTCAAAAGCAACTAGCAAGCACAGTCCAGGACAAGACACAGGCCTAAAAAAGACAGGGAAGATGTTGAACTTTGCATTAATCTTTGCACACCTTCCTGGTAGGAGGCTGAAACTCAAAAGAATCTCTGTCATATTACCAGCTGGTTACAAGATCAAGATACACATATCTCAAGTAATAAATCCCAGATTAACCATTTTTAAGTATTAAAATGCAGAGTGTGCAACAAAAGATTACAGGGCAAATGAAGAAGCTGGAAATGAAGGCCCAACCAAGGGAAGAGGATAAGAATCCAGAAAACATCACCGAAGAAGACCAGACTATGCACATACTGAATAAAGTTTTTTTTTTTAAAGTGTTTAAGCAGATGAAGGAAAGTACAGAAGGAGAAGAAAGGAGCAGAAGGAATATTCAGCAAAATAATTGCAAGGAACTTCCCAAACTTAGCAAAAGACGTGAATATGCACATTCAAGAAGCCCAGAGAACAATAAACAGGATAAACATAAAGAAAACTACATCCCATAAACTGATAAAAAACTGTTGAACACAAAGGACAGGAAGGGAGTTCTGAAAGCTGCAAAGGAACAGCAACATGTCTTGCATAGGGAGCCCTAATTAGATTGAGTGTGCCAATTTTTCATCAGCAACAATGGAGGCAAGAAGGTAGTGGGTCAAAATACTTAAAGAGCTGAAAAAAGAAAACAACTGCCAATCAATAATTTTATATTCGGTGAGACATTCTTTCAAAAATGAAGTAGAGGTCCAGAAGCGTGTAATTCAGGTGTTCTTGTTTGGCAGGAGGGGCCGTCTCTGCACTCGTTGTCTGCACTCCCAGTCTGGCTCACTGTCCTGTGCTCACAGTCCAGGCCTGGATCAGAAGCGTTTAATGCTCCAGCCATACTATTTAGGCACTCACAGCCTGAGCACTACAATCAACGCAACTCTGGCAGCTACCTCTTCAAACAGTCCCTGAAGAATGAGGCCTGCCTGCAGCCCTTGCAGTATGGGCTGTCTGCCACCACATCCCCTGCCGTGAGGCTGCAGGAAGAGAGGTTGACCTACCTCAACCAAGGTCAGTCTTATGAAATCCGACTCCTAGAGAATCTGGAGCTGGGAAACTTTCAAGATCTGAACACAAAGTATGTTAAGAGCATCACCCGCCTGCTTTTCCATGACCACCAGCTGCCGGTACACAGAGTACCAGCAGCTGGAAGGCTGGCAGTCAGAGACCGGATCCTGGACATTGGTATTTCACGGCCTATTGGTGTCTTGGACCTCAGGGCAATCCCCATCCAGATGAACACACACTGTGGAGTTTTTGTAGGACCTTTTGAAGAGAGGCTCTGCATTCATTCAGGTGCACTGCATCAGCAAGGACTTCACCCCAAGGAAGCATGGGGGTGAGAACAAGGTGCCTTTTTGCATGCAGATTGATACATTTAGCAGAAGAGAACCAGGTATACAGGGATCACTTGCACTCAGCCATCCTCCAGATCAAGGGGTTCAAACCAAAGGGAGCCAACCAGAAGCAGAAGACTGATTGGGTGAAGATGGAGAAAAGAACCATCCTAGAAAAGAAATACCAGCCATCATATGAGAATACCATCCTCACAGAGTGCTCTCCATGACCTGACACAGCCTGCCAGGGGACCAATACCCTGTCCCCAAGCCACAACGAATCACCCAAACAACTTTTATGTTGGCCAAGGCAACAACTCTCTGACTCACTCAGTGGAGACCTTCCCTGTGGGCAGTGGCTACCTGCAACAAGTTCTCACTGATCTTCAAGCTCTTCACCAGTTTTTCAGGTTCTGACTTGCTGAAGATGTCTGGAGATGCTTTGGTTCAGATCTGTAGTCCTGCAGGTGGGATTTGGTTCTTCAGTGCCATCAAGGACAGGACTGTAAGGCCAAAGATGACTATCTATCTCTGCTAGAAATTGAACATAACCAAGTTCCCCTGCACCAGAAGCAGAATGTCAGTGGGGACAGCAGTCTGTGTGTGAACCATACCATATTTTTGGAAGAGATGACTGCCTTGGAGTTCATTGGGAAGATTGCAAATCTGTGCAGCATCTCCCCCCAGTACATCCACCGAATGAATATATGGCAGGAGCCCATGGGCATCCATGTGGTGGCAAGTAAAGAGATGGTATAGAATTTCCAAGATAAATTTGTTTTACCCTTAGCACCTTAAAAGCTGAGAGCAATGACAGCTACATCATCCTGAAATGTGGACTCTGAACAGAAGTAAGTTGTGTGCCTGACTCCAACTCCAGCACTCAAGACTCCTCTTGTATGTAAAAGTTGTGCCACTGTAAGGTATGGCCTCGCCTGGCCATCTGAGGCTAGAAGGAACATGGCTGAGTCTATGACAGACACAGATCATCCACCAGCAGAATCCTATGGACACAGAGCCTCTAGCATGCAGAAAGCCAGTGGCTTCTCTCCCGTTTTCCTACACCAACTTTTGAACCACTTGTTCTTTTTCCCAATCCTGAAATTCTAAACAGGCAAATGGGAGACACCTCCTCTGAAACCTCTTACCCCCTTAGTGGGAAGTTAGTTCATTGGGTATCTTGGTGCCACTTGCATAGGTTCTTTCTGAGCAATCCTTTGCCTCACCAACAAACCTTCAGCTTTTACCTAGTAATTGACCCCCTTGGCCAGGTGCACACTGAGCAGTGCCTATTGCTACCAATCTCTTGTCTTCATGTGTTTTTCCCTTCTCAGGGACCCTCGCGAGGGTCTATCTTTCCTCTTCTTCCATGGACTGATGGAAGAGGGGGTTATTTCCACACCTCTACATCGTCCATCATTACCTTGTTTCTTAGAATTTGCTCCTGCAAAGACCAGAGCTGGTGTCATATCTTCATTGGCACAGTAGACACCACAATGTACATGTAGGACCCATCACACGGATGTTAGTTTTGAAGCCCCTCATGGCAGAGAATGACCATTTTCAGGCACATTCTCATGAGCAGAAAAGAGATGTGAATGAAATGCTGCCTCTTGAGCCACTCTAGAATAATAGTATTTTCTAAACAATAATGGTTAAAGAGGAATCCGAATGAAACATTCCATTGCATCATCAGATGACCTTGACCTTCATAATACAAGCTTATCTTGCAATGGACTTAAAAAAACTCCCACTTAGGGAAGACATTGGTCCTATCACTTAAATTTACCAAGTTTTCTGGAGACATTGTGTTTTCTGTGGGTGGTCTCATTGAAATCCTTATCTTTTTTTATTTGAACGAGTTGTGTTTACGGCATTTTGCCTGCTTTGGGGTGCTTGGATTACCTTTTGCAGTAGTCCAGCTACAGGGCAATTTGACTATCTGTAAGTGTGCCAGATTCAGGAGTTAATCTTGGTGTTGCCTCTGGGTCCTGGGATCTATACTGGCCCAGGGCTTCAACTCTGCTAATGTAGGGTCATCTTCCAAAGCATGGTGAACTCTTTAACCACCTCAGCAGTTTTTTACAGGTTTTCTTTAAAAAAAAACTTTAAAAAATGCAATTTTATTGAGATATATTCATATGCCATATAATCACCATAAATATACAATCAATGCATCACAATATCATCATATAGTTGTGCATTCATCATCACAATCGATTTTTTTATTTTCATTACTTCATAAACAAATAAAATAAGAATAAAAATTAAAATAAAAGTAAGAAAGAACAGCCAAAACATCCTATACTCCATACCCCCTTATTATTTATTTATTTTTTGTCTTTATTTTCTTACTTATCTGTCCATACACTGGATAAAGGAGTGCCAGTCACCAGGTTTTCACAAGTACATGGTCACACCATAAAGACTCTATAGTTATACAATCATTTTCAAGAATCAAGGTTACTGGATTATAGTTCAATGGTTTCAGGCATCCCTCTAGCTACTCTAATACAACAAAAACTGAAAAGTGTTATCTATATAAAGCATAAGAATAACCTCCAGAATAAATCTCAACTCTACTTGAAATCTCTCAGCCACTGAAACTTAATTTGTTTCATTTATCTTCTCCCTGTTGGTCAAGAAGGATTTCCCAGGCTCATTCTTGGGAATGAGGTATTATGTTGCCAGGGAAATTTACACTCCTGGGAGTCATGTCCCACGTAGGGAGGAAGGGCATTGAATTTACCTGTGGAATTGGCTTAGAGAGAGAGGCCACATCTGAGCAATAAAAGAGTTTCTCTGGGGTGGGGGTGACTTTTAGACATACTTATAAGTAATCTTTGCTTCTCCTTTACAGGAATAAGTTTTATAAGGGGGAGCCCCAAGATCGAGGGCTTGGCCTATTAAATTGGTAGTTTCAAATGCTTGTAAGAGTATCAGGTCTTTCAGAGTGGAGAAATATTAATATTTCCACATTTGTCCAAGTTCCTGAAGGAAACTTTCCAAATACATTTTTATCCTATGCTCAGATTACTCTGGGATATATCAAGGCATCACACTAACTTGTAAAAACCAACAAAATCTCAATTCTATTCAAGGTTCCATGTAATTATGGTGTTCAAATAAACTGACCATACAAGTTAAATTAGAGAATGTGCTGCAGAAAATATAAACTTTGTTCCAAATAAACTTCACTTTTTTTCATTGCACATTGATGTTGGCATTTTAAAAAATACAGACAAAATTAATCTTTACCCTTTAGTCTGATTTACCTTAGTCCTAACCAGATCAGCTTTATTCGTATCTCTGATTGAAGTCTGATCTCTTTTTCAGCATTTTAAACAGTTGCTGTATGAGGTAATGCTGACTTTCATAGCTGCAAAACTCTTGCTCTGAGTCTCAGTTGTCACACAAATACCCAAAATTCTAGGGAATGACCAGGTTATACACAAAGAGCTCAGCATCTCAGAATTTAGAAATAACATTTAAAACTCAGGAATAGATATGACTGCTGTCAGAGCTTACAATCTAGGAACCTTTCCAATAAGCCTTTCCCTGATAAACTATGCTCTCAAATTCAATTCTCAGAATTTGTACATTGCAGTTAGTTCACATTAACGAGGCATTATAATATCGGTCTTTTTGTTCCTGGCTTATTTCATTGAACATACTGTCCTCAGGCTTCATTCACCTAGTTACATGTCTCACAGCTTCATTTCTCCATGCAGCTGCTCAATATTTCATTATACATGTACACCACAGTTCACCCTTCTGTTCATCAGTCGATGTATCCTTAGACCACTTCCATCCATCACAAATCATGAATACTGCCACCATAAACACCAGTGTGGAAATGTCCACTGGTATCCCTGCTTTCAGTTTTTCCAAGTATATCAGGGTTGTAGGATCATGTGGCAAGCTTGCACTAAGCCTCCTGTGAAGCCACTGCACCAACTTCCAGAGGGGCTGCATCATTCTACTTCCTTATGAACAGTAAAAAGGTACATCTTTCTCTCCACATTTGCATATTTCTGTTTATTTTTAAACAGTTTTATTCACACACAGTACAATCCATCCTAAGTAAACAATCAATAGTTCCCAGTATAATCACATGGTTATGCATTCACCACAATCTGTATGAGGACATTTACATTTCTTCTGCAAAGAAAAAAGAAGAGAAAAAAATAAAGACTAAAGAAAGAAAAATAAAATAAACAGGAGGAACAACAACACCAAGAATTCCATACCCCTCTCTTATATCCTTCTCTTATTGGTATTTAGTTTTCACATATTGCCTTTGTTACACTTAGTGGAAGCATATTACAATATTACTGTTAACTATTGTTCCAGTTTGCTAGCTGCTGGAGTGCAATATACTAGAAATGGAATGACTTTTAAAAGGGGGAATTTATTAAATTGCTAGTTTACAGTTCTAAGACTATGAAAATGTCCAAATTAAAGCAAGGCTATGGAAATGTCCAAATTAAGGCACCAACAGGAAGTTACCTTCATTCAAGAAAGGCTGATAAAGTTCAGGGTTTCTCTCTCAACTGGAAAGGCACATGGAAAACATAGTGATGCATGGAAGTTTTCTCTCCAGGCTTCTTGTTTCATGAAGCTTGTTCCAGGGACATTTTCCTTCTTCATCTCCAAAGGTCTCTGGCTATGTGGGCTCTCATGGTTCTCGTGCTCTCTCCAAAATGTTTCCTCTTTTAAAGGATTTCAGTAAACTAATCAAGATCCACCTGGAATGGGCGGAGTCACATTTCCCTCTAATCAAAGGTTAATGCCCTGATTTGGGTGTGCCACACCTCTGTGGAGATAATCTAATCACGTTTCCAACCTACAGTGCTGAATAAGGATTAAAAGAAACAGCTGCCTCCATGAAATAGATCAGGATAAAAGCATGGCTTTTCTAGGGCACATAATCCTTTCAAGATGGCCCAACTATAGAGTCTAATTTGCATTGATTGTATTTTTTCTATATACCATCCCATTTTCAAAACCTTGCATGTTAACATTTACTTGTTCTCCCTAATGTAAAAACATTCTTATACTTCTACATTTAATCACCATTATTGTCTAACTTAAGTTTTGCTTAGTTATGCAATCCTAGCCTTTTTCTTCTATCTTTCCTTCTGGTGTCATACATTCCCTTAGCCTTCTTCCTTCAACCACAGTCACATTCAGCTTTGTTCATTATACTTACAATATTGTGCTACTATCAGATAGTGTTATGCTATCTGTTTCTAGATCCTCACAATCAATCCTGTTGAACATTATGTACACCTTCAGCATTAAATGCTCAATCTCTACTCTCTTTTATCTCCTGGTAAACTGTGCTCTCAAATTTAACTCTCAAATTTTGATAGTTAATGTTAGTTCAAATTAGTGAGACCATATAGTATGTGTCTTTTTTTTCTGTCTAACTTCTCTCAGCATAATTTCCTCAAGGTTCATTCATTTTGTTGCATTGTCATGACTTTATTCTGTTATGTCATGTCTTAATTTTTCTCTTTTTACCTGTACTGATAGTCTTCATTTCTACTCTTTTCCAGACATCTCTTTCCTGTCTTTTCTTATCTTCCTATAGTTCTCCTTTTAGTATTTTTTTGTAGAACAGGTCTCTTATTCACAAACTCTCTCAGTGTCTGTCTGAAAATATATTAAACTCTCCCTCATTGTTGAAGGACACTTTTGCTGGATGATAGAATTCTTGGTTGGCAGTTTTTATGTATGAATATATTTAAATATATCATACCTCTGCCTTCTCATCTCCATGGTTTCTGCTGAGAAATCAATACAAAGTCTTATTGAGCTTCCATTGTATGTGATGGATTGCTTTTCACTTACTGCTTTCAGAATTCTCTATTTGTCTTTGACATTTGACAATCTGATTAGTAAGTTACTTGGAGTAGGTCTATTTGGATCTATTCTGTTAGGGGTAAGTTGTGCATCTTTACCTGCAATTTTACATCTTTCTTAAGAGTTGGGAAATATTTAGTGATTGTTTGTTCCATTATTCTTTCTGCCCCCTTTTCCCTTCCCTTCTCCTTCCTGGACACCTACAACATTATTATATTCATGTGCTTCATATTTTTCCATTCTTTTCCCTATTTGCTCTTTTTATGAAGGATTTCAAATGTCCTATCCTCTAGTTCACTCATCCTTTCTTCTGCATGTTCAAATCTGCTGTTTAATCTCCCCATTGTGTTTTTCATCTCGTCTATTATGGTATTAATTCCCATAAGTTTTGCCATTTTTTCAAGCTTCTGCGTTCTTCTTTATTGTCACCCAATGTCTGCTTTATATCCTTCATCTCTTTTGCTACATCTTCCCTCAACTTGTGGATTTGATTTTTGAATTGATTTAGCACATTTGTTTGAATATCTTTAATTAATTGTTTCATCTCCTGTGTTTCATTTAAAGTGTTAGGTTGTTCCTTTGACTGGGTCATATCTTCATTTTTCCTTCTATGACTCTTAAATTGTTGGTGTTAAGCGTCTGACTGCCTTGATTAATTTATTCTGGAGGTCATTTTTGCTCTTTTACCTAGGGTTTCCTTGTTGGTTGGCTTTGTTCTCTATCTGTTCTTTGGCATTCAGTTCAGCTTATTCTCGACTTCTAGTATAGCTGCTATTTAACTGATCAGAATTTTTCAGCTCTCGTTTTTCTGATTCTTGCCCTCCTTATATGGAACCATTTTTTGAAGGGGGCCTCCTCAGATATGAGTGACCCCAATCAGATTTTCCCAGACAAGGCAGGCCCAGGTCTCAGTAGAAAGATGTTATCAGTATGGAGTCTCCCTGAGGATGTGACACAGTAGGTCATCCCACTTTCCTGTGAAGCCTCTAGGATCTGTGTCTTTCCTATCTTGACCAGTAAGTGATGTTTATCACCCCACATCTGCCCACCTGAGTAAAGTGGTGTGGAGCCTTTAATTCTCAGCCTACCAGAGGCATGGTTGAAATAGAGGCTGAGGGGGAAGGTATGTTTAGGCTGTTTTTGTTTCCAAGCCCCTGGGGTCTGAATACTCTGAAGGAAGGCTGACACTTGAGCTGGACCCTGTGCCCCTTTTCCTGGGGAAGGTACACCATGTAGGGAATTATCTCCTTCACTTGACTTGTTACTTTGTCTTCAGACCTCTCTTAACTGCCCTTGCTGAGGTCAGCACTGACAATTGAAAATGCCTGCAGCTTTCTCTAATGAGCTACTTAGAATACTTTTAGAAAGAGAGCGAAAAATAAAATCCCTTTTTAGAGCCATTGTCCCCAGTCTCCACAATTCATTAGTCATGAGCCAGAGTCTATTTTCCAGTACTCTGGGCTTGGGTGACTCCAAAAGCCTCCATTTTTTTCCTTCATCAGCCCCATCTCCTCTGCTTTCTCTAGGTTTATCTGTGCTCAGAGCTCATATTCAGCAGCCCACTTTGTTGAATAAAACCTCAATTGGAGCTTGGTTGAGCTACCTTTCCTTGTTCTTAATAGAAATTGCTTCTTTTTCCCATGCAGAAGTGTCTTCAACAGGCTGCTGTGCCAGTGGGTGAAGGACACTAGCCTCAGGAGCTTGGGAGCTTTACTTACAGTTATGTGCTATGATCTCAGCCCTTCCATCTGTTCCAGACTGGTGTATGATTTGTGTACAGTCACAGATGTCCCTCAAATAGTTGTCACAGATACTGGCTACTTAAAAGGTGCTCTAGAGAAATAACTAAATTCTATGCCTCCCTTTGCCACCATCTTGCTCCATCTCTCCAGGTTTTCTAAAATAGAGCTTTTGAGAAAAAAGTTTTTGATTTAAACCTTATCAGAACTGGGTAAGCCTTGTTTTATAGATAAGGAAACTGAGGGCCAGATGGGCAAAGCCAACTACCTGATATCACATAGCAATAGGTTAGTCACAAAAGTATATCATACCAACCAGGGTACCTCTGAGAGTAGAATGGGGCTCCAATAATTCTTATATTGGGACCAGTGTGGTGATACTACAGCCTTGGAACATGACCCTGATCATTTTTTTTCATTTTTGTGTGTAATGATGGGGTGGGTGTGGGGTAAAACCTTTATTGAGATATTCACAAACTACACAATTCACCCATTTAAAGTGTACAACTATGTGGTTTTTAGTATGGTCACAAAATTGTGCAGACATCACCAGTAGCAACTTTAGAACATTTTTATCACCTCAAAAAGAAACCCTGTAGACTTTGTCAATTGACCGCCTTCCAAGTCTTCCCCAATGTTTTGGTTGGGTGCATGTGTCAACTTGGCCAGGTGATGGTGCCAGTTGTCTGGTCAGGGAAGCACTGCCTAGCCATTACTGTAAGGACATTTTGTGACTGGTTAATAAACCAGAAGGCTGGTTTATTAAATCATCAGCATGTTGACTGCATCCATGGCTGATTACATCTCCAGTCAGCCAAGAGGAGTATCTTCCACAATTAGTGACATTTCATCTAATCGGTTGGAAGATTTAAAGGAGAAGTCAAAAGAGAGAATCTCCTCATTGCTTCAGCCAGCCATCTTCTGTAGAGTTCATTGATAACCTTCATTGGTGCTGTCAGCTTGCAGCCTGCCCTATGGAATTTGGACCTGTACATCCTCACAGTTACACGAGACACTTTTATAAAATCTCATGTTTACAGATATTTACTATTCATTCTGTTTCCCTAGAAAACCCTGACTAATACTTCCCCCAAAATGCCCTAGTTCTAGACAATTATGAATATACTTTCTGTCTATGAATTTGCCTATTCTGGATATTTCATATAAACAGGCATACAATGCTGTGATTATACAGTGTATAATGGTAACTGGCACCTTGTGTGGTTGGTTTCTTCCACTTAGCATAATGCTTTTAAGGTTCATCCATGTTGTTATATGCATCAGGACTTCATTCCTTTTTATTTCTGAATAATATTCCATTGTATGGATAGATCACATTCCTGGGTCATATGATAACTCTATGTAACTTTTGCGGAACAGACTGTTTTCCCAAATGACTATACCACTTTACATTCCTACCAACAGTGTATGAGGGTTCCAATATCTCCACATCCTTTTCAACACTTACTATTATCTATTTTTTTGGTTCTAGTCATCTTAGTGTGTGTGAAATGGTATTTCATTCTGCTTATGATTTGTAATCCTTAATGACTAATAATGTTGAGAATCTTTATTTGTGCTTATCAGCCATTTGTGAATCTTCTCTGGAGATAACTATTTAGACCCTTTGTCCATTTTAATTAGGCTATCTGTCCTTTTATTATTGAGTTGTAAGTGTTCCCATACATTTTAGAATCAACACTGATCATAAATAAATAAATAATATGTTTTTTTAAAATTGTGGAACTGTAACCCATGTCAAACTCTGAAATCTGTTTTATAACTGCTTGTTACAGTGTACTTTGAAATTCATTGCTTTTTTGTATATATGTTTTATTTAACAATAAAAATATTTAATATTAATAAAAATGACTCATCAGATTTATGTCTTGCAAATATATTCTCCCATTCTGTGGGTTGTCTTTTCAGTTTCTTGGTATTGTCCTCTAGGGCACAAAATTTTTAAATTTTGGTGAACCCTACTATTATTTTGGTTGCTTATGCTTTTAATGTTATTTTAAAGAAGTTATTGCCTAAAACAAAGTCAAGAAGTTTTGCTCCTATGTTTTCTTCTAAGAGTTTTACCTCTTCCAAATAGATCTCTGATTTTTTTTTAAATTTTGTGTCTATAAGAAATAGGGTCCAACTTCATTCTTTTGCATGTGCATCCAGTTTTCCCAGCACCATTTGTTGGATGACTATCAGCCTTAAGCTGAGCTCTTTACTCTTAGGGCATAACATTTCTTTGCTGGACCAGTATCTGACTGGAAGATTGTGACAAACTTTTTCCTGTTGACTAGATTGCACCTTTGCAATTACAAAGCAAAGCTTTTGACTGAGACAATGAGAGGATTTGCTGGGGATGGGTGGGGAGTTCTAAGTTTTAGCTTGGATCCTAAACAAAGATCAGACGGCACCCTAGTGACCTCTGGCTCAATGGCCTCAGGTCCTTACAAAGCTCTGTTAACTAGAGAGGCCTCTATATGGGACAAATGCAGCTGGCAGAGCTAGCTCAACAGTATGTCACAGGTTTCTAAATCCAGCCTTGCTTAGGGCATGGCTTAAGTCACTTAAGATCTGAAAATCATTAACAAGTTGTAGGGAAAAATGAAAAGCCTCTTTGTTGTTGTCAGTGGAGCAGAAGGAGAAAATTTCAGGTTTGCACAGAAGGTGGAAAAGCATAGGATGAGAGTGGGATGGGGATGTCAGATAAATGTTGGTCCCCTCGGGCGGGCCACAGTGGCTCAGCAGGCAAGAATGTTTGCCTGCCATGCCAGAGGACCCAGGTTCGATTCCCATGTGCCTGCCCATGTAAAAAAAAAATGTTGGTCCCCTCAAGGATCAGGTGGACAGGACAGGGGACCTAGAATCAGAATGCTAGGCCCCCAAATCCATGCCTCTCTGGTCTGTCTCCTCCACATAAAAATAAGGGTGGGCAACCCCTGGAATCCTTAATTTTGATGGGCAGCAGGGCATTATCATTTCCCCTATGGACATCATACGGTGGAAATGTCTGTGCATTCTTTGTGTTCTACATCATGCTGCTCACTCCTTTGCTCAGCTATTTTCACGGCAAGTGACCTTGACAATGCTCATGGTCATGACTTCAAGAATCAATTCTCATGGCTAAACTGAGTCTTTAATGAGCACTTTACAGGGTGGCCACCAAGTCTTTGCTCCTTGCACAGACTTGCACTAAAATTGAATGCAGTGCAGACTGTGCCTGTGAGTTTGTGTGCATATTTATGTATATGCACATGGATCCTGGTTCCTCACTCTTGTATTTGACCTGAACACAGCCACAAAGAGCAATTGGCCAAGTAAGGTTACCTTCCCCATTGCATTTGGGGAAGTAAACTCCTTTAGGAGATGGACACTTTCTCCTTTTCTTTCTTTCATTTTTATTGTAACATACACGCAATGTAAAATTTCCCATTTTAACGACTTTCAAATATGTAATTTAGTGGTACTAACTACATTCAAGAGTGTGCTGGTTTGAATGATGTATGTACCCTAGAAAAGCCATGTTTTAATCCTAATCCCATTTTGTAAACGCAGCCATTTCTTCTAATCTCTATTCAATATTGTATGTTTGAAACTGTAATTAGATCATCTCCCTGGAGATGTGATTTAATCAAGAGTGGTTGTTAAGCTGGATTAGGTAAAGGTATGTCTCCACCCATTTGGGTGGGTCTTGATTAGTTTCTGGAGTCCTATAAAAGAGGAAATATTTTGGAGAATGAGAGATTCTGAGAGAGCAGAGAATGCTGTAGCACCAAAGCCTTTGGAGATAAAGAAGGAAAATGCCTCCCAGGGAGCTTCATGAAAGGAACCAAGGAGAGAAAGCTAGCAGATGATGCCGTGTTCACCATGTGTCCTTCTAGATAACAGAGAAACTCTGAATGTGTTCACCATGTGCCTTCTCACTTGAAAGAGAAACCCTTAACTTCATCAGCCTTCTTGAACCAAGGTATCTTTCCCTGGATGCCTTAGATTGGACATTTCTATAGCCTTGTTTTAATTGGGACATTTTCTCGGCCTTAGAACTGAAAACTAGCAACTTGTTATATTCCCCTTTTTAAAAGCCATTCTATTTCTGGTATATTGCATTCCGGCAGCTAGCAAACTAGAACAGAGGGGTTGTGCTAGCATCACCACTATCCATTACCAAACTTTTCCATCACCCCAAACAGACGCTGTACTCATTAACATTACAGTTCCCTTCTGACTTTATGTGGGCCTTCAGGCTAGGCCACAAGAGCAAGTTATCTTAGATGAGCAAATGCACATGCTCCAGCCAGCCAGGTCTTCCAAGGAATGTAAGCAGCACTCTGGAAGCTAATCTCTAACCTAGATCCGCAAGGGCAAGGGCTATGGAGTTTGGCTTTCCTACCATTATCCAGGCGTATGTATTCTTCCCTCAGTTTACAACCTCTGTGATATTTTTAGTTGTTATCAGTAGGAAGTGTTTCCACAACTCTCTCCGATGTTCCCTTACATTCCCTCCCCATTATGCACTGGGGAGAAGGAAGCAGGTCCTCCAGATAGGTCCCAATCTGGAGGGGAGGAGGTTGCAGTGAAGCCCTGGATGAGGCCTTAGGGCAGGTAAGGTGCTGTGCAGGCAAACAGTGGTCTTTTTCCAGGGACCCAACAAGGAAGGGATCCTGAAGCTTCCCACCAGTCAAAGCAAAAGTTTCTCCTGGGTCCCAAAGGCTGGGGGTTACCTCCTTTCTCCCTCTAATGTTTGACAGCTAACCTTTCAGGTCAGTGGGGGACAGAGTGAATCTGTCTTACCCTGAGAGGACTTTTGGAGGAGACCACCCCAAGAAATAGCTCTGTGGTCGGGAGGAGGGAGGAGATGAGGAAGTGCCATCCATGCCTGCGTCTTCTCCCCATTCCTGTCCCATCCCCCTCCAAAGAGGCAGAGCAAACCTGGGGTGGCTTCAGAATGCCAGCCAGGGAGAAGGAAGGCTTTCATTATGGCAAGTTTTCAAACCTGCATCAAAGACAGAACAATATAACTAATCCCATGTACCCATTACTCAAGCTCCACATTTACTAACCTATGCCTCCTCTCATCAGGGGTTGGCAAACTGTGGCCTAGGGGTCAAATCCAGCTCATTACCTGTTTCTGAAATGGATTTGATAATTGGGCATTCTATCTTTGAGCCCAATTAAGTGAAATATTTATATATTTTCCTCAAAAATATTCCATTCTTCTCATTAGCACACCTATGTAATAAGAAATTGCACTCAATTATCATTATATTTGAATTTCATCAATATAAACGCCATATGCAAAAAATAAGGAGGGGAAGATTAACAAATTGACAGATAAACAAAAGCTGATGGAGATCATCACTACTACACTTGCCCTACAAGCATGTTAAAGGGGGTTCTTCAAACTGAAAGGAAGGAACATTAGACAGGGTTTGAAGTGGTATAAAGAAATAAACACCTTCCATAGAGATAACCATTTTGGTAACTATAAATTCCAACACTATTGTATTTTTTGGTACGTAACTCCAGTTCTTACTTCCTATAGGTGCTAAAATGCAAACACATAAAAATTAATGACAAATTTATGATTTAGGACATATACTGTACAGAGATATAATTGGAAACAAGTGCAAAAAGGTGGGGTTGGAGGGGTATAGAAAAATTGTATGTGCATGCTATTGAAGTTAAGTTGGTATCAAATCAAATGTGATTATTATACATTCAAGATGTTAAATTTTAACCCTATATAAATGACAAGGAAAACAGTTGAAAATATACTGAGATAGAAATTAGAAGGCAGTCAATAAGGTACAACACAAAAACTCAAATAAATATAAAATTCGGCATAACCAGAACTGAACAAGATAGATGTGTTTTATAAAGACTAAATAGCAAAATGGCTGAAGAAATTCTTGCATTATCAGTAGCGACTTTAAATGTAAATAGATTAAATTCTCCAGTCATTAAGCAGAGATTGTGAGAATGAAATTAAAAGCATGACCCAACTCCATGGTGTCTGTAAGAGACACACCTAAATTTAAAAACACCAGTAGGTTGAAACTGAAAGGATGGAAAAAATTATGATGCAAGTAGTAAACAAAAGAACAGGAGTTGCTATACTAACATCAGAAAAAAATAGACTAAGTCAAAACAACTGTAAGGGACAAAGAGGGTCATTATATTCTGGTAAAGGGGTCAATTTTACAAGAAGGTATAACAGCTATAAATATATATGCACCTAACAGCAGAATTCTAAATTATCACACAAACGCTGTCAGACTTGAAAGGAAACATTTATGGTTCTGTATTACTAGTAAGAAACTGTAATTCATCACTTTCAATAATAAATTGAACATCTAGACAGAAGATCAATAAGGAAATTCAAGACTTAAGTGATCATTTAAACCAACTAGAATTAAGACATATTACATACATCATATAAGATATATATATATATTTTATATTTATATATGTATGTGTGTGTATATCCCTTCAATGAACAACATCAGAATACACATTTTTCTTGAGGGCAAATGGGTCATTTTCCAGGATAGACCATATCTTAAGTCACAAAATAAGACTTAATAAATTCAAAAACAACAAAATCATTAAATGTATTTTGTCTGACCACAATTGAATGAAACTATAAATCAATAACAAAGGGAGAAATAGAATAATCACTAACATGTGGAAATTTAACAACATACTCTTAAACAGCCATCAGTTAAAGAGGAAATCACAGGCAAAATTAAGAAATATGTTGAGGTAAATGAATATGAAAATACAACATACCAAAACTTATGGGTATAGCAAAGGCCGTGCTGTGAGGGAAGTTTATAGTTTTAAATGCTTACATTAGAAAAGAAGAAAGATTTCACATCAGAGATCTAACTTCAAAACTAGAAGAACTAGAAAAAGAAGAATGCACTAAACAAAAAATAAATAGAAGGAAATGACAAGAATGAAGTAGAGAACAAAAAAAGCAATACAGGGAATAAAACTGTTGTTTCTCTGAAAATCAATAAAATTGACAAAACTGTAGCTAGATTGGTATAGAAAAACAGAGAGAGGACACAAATAACTAAAAACAGAAATGAAAAGGGGCACATTAATACCAACCCACTGAAATAAAGGCTATAAGGAGATACTATGAACAACATATGTCAACAAATTAGGTAACCTAGAAATGGACAATTCTTAGGAACATGCAAACCATCCCCACTGACTCAAAAATAACTAAAGCTTTTCAACCAATAACTAGTAAAGTGATTAAACTAGTATTCCAAAAACTTCCCAATAAAGTTTAGACTCATGCATGACACCAGAAGGAAAGTTGGATGTTAAAACATGGGCATGTATAATACAGTGAATATTGTTATGGTGGACAATGTCCATGATTAACTATGCAGATATAAACCATTTTTCTTTCATGAACTAGATCAAATGTACAACATCATTACAAGGAGTTAATAATAGATGGGTATATGGAAAAATGTACCTATTGTAAACTATGGAGTATAGTTAACAGTAATATTTTAATATTTTTCATCAATAGTAACAAATGTACCATATCAGTAATATGGGTCAATAATGGAGGAGTGTGATGAGTGATATAGGAAGATTTTGAATTTCTTTTTTATTTTTATTTCTTTTCCATTGTAATGAAAATGTTCTAAATTTGGCCATGGAGTTATATGCACAACAATGTGACAATAATGTAAGCCAGTGATTGTACACTTTGGATTGTTTCTATGGTGTGTGAATACATCTCAATAAAACTGCATAAAAAATTTCCAGCAAAGAAAAATACAGGACCACATAGCTTCACAAGAGAATGTTACCAACATTCTAAGAAGAATCAACAACAATCCTGCTCAAATTCTCCCAAAAAATTTAAGAGGAAATACTCCCTATTTCATTCTGTGAGTCAAAAGCCACCCTTATACCAAAGTCAGATGAAGATACCACAATAAATAAAATTACAGACCAGTATCTCATATGAATATAGATGCAAAATACTAGCAAACAGAATCCAATAGCATATCTGTTTTAGTTTGCTAATGCTGCTGGAATGCAATATACCAGAAATGGGTTGACTTTTATAAAATGGATATATTAAGTGACAAGTTTGCAGTTCTAAGGCCATAAATATGTCCAAACTAATGCATCCAGAGAAAGATACCATAACTCAAGAAAGGCCAATGGCATCTGGAACACTTCTATTAGCTGGGAAGTCGTGTGGCTGGTGTCAGCTGCTCCTTTGGTTTCTGGCTTCAAACAGCTTCCCCAGGGGCATTTTCTTTCTACAACACCAAATATCTCTGTCTGAGCTGGCTCTAAGCTTTTTTCAAAAGGATTCCCTCTTAAAGAACTCCAGTAAACAGATTAAGACCCATCTTGAATGGGGAGAGACACATCTCCATGGAAGCCTCCTAATCAAAAGGTCCCAAAATAATTATACACCAAAGTACAGTGAGATTTTATCCTAGGTATGCAAGGGAAATTCAACATAAGAAAATCAATTAATGTAATAAAGGGCGTTAACAGAATGAAGGAAAAGAACACATGACCACCTCAATAAATGTAGAAAAGGAATTTGACAAAATCTAGCACCATTTTTATAAAAACAGCTATAATACTAGGAATAGAAGAAAATTTCATCAATATGATAAATAACATATATTAAAAAGCTCAGCACCAACATCCCACTTAATAGTGAAACACTGAAAGCATTTCTTCTAAGATCAGGAAGAAGACAAGGATGCCCACTGTCAACATTATACTGGAATTAAGAGGCAAGAAAAAATTTTAAATGACATCTACATTGGAATTGCAGATGATATAATCATATATATATACAGAAAATCTTGAAAAAAACACAATAAAAGATTCTAGAACTAATAAATATATTTAGTAAATTGACAAGGTACAATATCAACACCCCAAACTGAGTAGTGTTTCCATACATAAGCAACAAACAATCAAAAGAAGAAGTCAAGAACAAAATTCAATTTGCAATAGCAACTAAAAGAATGAAATATCTAGGAATAAATCTAACAAAGGATGAAAAGGACTTGTTCACAGAAAACTACAAAATATTCCTAAAGGAAATCAAAGAAGACATAAATAAATGGAAGGACATTCCATATTCATAGATTAGAAGATTAAACATCATAAAGATGTCAATTTTACCCAAAGCAATTTACAGATTCAATGCAATATCAACCAAAAATTCCAAAAGTCTTATTTGCAATAATGTAAAAGTCAATTATCAAACTTAGATGAAAGGGTAAAGGGTCCTGGGTGCCCAAAACTATCTTGAAAAAGAAGAATGAAGTTAAAGGACTCACACTTTCAAATCTTAAAACTTAATACAAAGCTACAGCAATAAAGACAGCATGGTACTTGCACAAAGACAGACCTATAGACCAAAAGAATCAAAATGAGAGTTCAGAAATCAACACATTTATGGTCAAATTATTTTTTGACAAGGGGCAAAGACAATTGAGTTTGAAAAGAGTAGTCTTCTTTAAAAAATGGTGCTGGGAAAACTGGAATTTCACAAGCAAAGGAATAAAGGAGGATCCCTATTTCATACTATAAACAAAAGCCCACTCAAAATGGATGAAAAGTCAGGCAGGCCACCGCAGCTCAGCAGACACAGTTCTCACCTGCCATGCCAGAGACCCGGGTTTGATTCCTGCTGACTGCCCATGCAAAAAAAAAAAGGATGAAATTCGTAAATGTAAGAGCCAGAACTATCAAACTAAAAAAGAAAATTTAGGGAAGCATTTTTAGGACCTATGCATGTTAGGCAATGGTTTCTTAGATTTTACACCCAAAGCAGAAGCAACAAGAGAAAAAATAGATAAATGAGACTTCATAAAATTAAAAATGTTTGCGACTAAAAGGATTTTATCATGAAAGTTAAATGACAATGTATATAATGGGAGAAAATATTTGTTAACCATATATCCTATAACAGTTTACTATATGGAATATATGAAGAACCCCTTCAATTTAACAAGAGGACAAACAACTCAATGTGAAAACAGGCAAAAGACTTGTATAGACATCTCTCAAAAGCATATATACAAATGGCCCAAAAGCAAATGTAAAGATTGTGCTAGTTAGATTCAGTTGTCAACTTGGTCAGGTGAGCATACCTAATCTTGTTGCTGCAGACATAAGCCAACGGTACGTGAACCTCATCTGTTGCCAATTACATTTACAGTTGGCTAGGAGGCGTGTCTGCTGCAATGAGTGACTTAATTGGCTGGTGCTTAAATGAGAGAATGCAATGTAGCGCAGCCTAAGCAGCTTGGCATTCCTCATCTCAGCACTAGCAGCTCAGCCTCGGCCTTTGGAGATGCAGAAAGAAGTCACCCTGGGGAAAGTTGTTGGAACCCAGAGGCCTGGAGAGAAGATCAGCAGAGACTATCTTGTGCCTTCCACATAAGAAAGAACCTCAGTGGAAAGTAAGCTGCCTTTCCTCTGAAGAACCAACAAATAAATCCCCTTTTATTAAAAGCCAATCCGTCTCTGGTGTGTTGCATTCCAGCAGCTATCAAACTAGAACAGATTTGGTACCAGGAGTGGGGTGCTGCTGCAAGTTTGCAACTGCCAGATATGTTGGAACAGTTTTTTGGATGGCTAAGGGGAAAATTTTGGAGGAACCGTGAAGAGAATGATGGAGAAGTCCTGGAGTGTTTGAAGAGACTGTTGGTGTAAATGGAACCACTGCCAATCTTGACAAAGGAGGACACAAAAGGGAGAAATTGGAGTTTGCAGAGTAAGAACCATAGAAGCTCGGGTCTGAAGCCAAGAAACCTCAGCCAGGAGAGTGGACCCACCCATATACAAGGAGAGGGTGAGTTTATCCTGAAGGGCAAGGATGAGTCTCCCCTCTCATTGCAGTGGAAGAGTTGTGCAGCCTCGGGCCTTGGAAAAGGCGTAGCATGCTCCTTGGGGGACTGGGAGAGCCTGGCTGCCACCATGTGGAGGGGTTGAGCGTGTGCCCCAGAAATGGCAGAGAGCCCAGGGGTGGCCCTGATGCCTGGAGAGAGTGGAGCCCAGAGGTGGTTTCCTTGATGTTTCCCGAGGTTGATTTGGAAAGAGGCCGGCCACTGCATAGGCCCTTGGGAGGGGTGGGACTGCCACTTTCTACAGCTGAAGTATAAATGACTTTCAGACTTTGAAATCCAGTGGTGTTTGCCCGCAGGTTTTCCTTCCAGTTTCTCCCTATGGATCTGGTTTTTATCCTCCTTTGCATATTGGCATCAGAAAACTTGTTTTGAGATTCACAGGCCCACAGCAAAAAGAGAAGTTTTTGCACCATTTAAGGTGATGCTGGAAGTTGCCAAGTTGACAAGAAGTGGACATGTGTTAGTTAGATTCAGTTGTCAACTTGGCCAGTTGAGCATACCTAATCTTGTTGCTGTGGACATAAGCCAACTGTACATGAACCTCATCTGTTGCCAATTACATCTACAGTTGGCTAGGAGGCGTGTCTGCTGCAATGAGTGACGTTTGACTTAATTGGCTGATGCTTAAATGAGAGAACGCAATGTAGCACAGCCTAAGCAGCTTGGCATTCCTCATCTCAGCACTAGCAGCTCAGCCTCGGCCTTTGGAGATGCAGAAAGAAGTCACCCCGGGGAAAGTTGTTGGAATCCAGGGGCCTGGAGAGAAGACCAGAAGAGACCATCTTGTGCCTTCCACGTAAGAAAGAACCTCAGTGGAAAGTAAGCTGCCTTTCCTCTGAAGAACCAACAAAATAAATCCCCTTTTATTAAAAGCCAATCCGTCTCTGGTGTGTTGCATTCCGGCAGCTAGCAAACTAGAACAAAGATATTCAAATCATTAACCATCAGAAAAATGCAAATCAAAACCACAATGAAATTCAATTTCACAGGCACTAGAATGGCCAGTACTTAAAAAACAACAGAAAATTACACGAGTTGGAGAGGATTGTGCAACAATAGGAATACTTGTTCATTGCTAGTGTCAATGCAAAATGGTCCATCCACTGTGAAAGAGAGTTTGGCAGTTTCTGAGAAAGTGAGGTATAGAACTACCATGTGACATGGCAATCCCACTAATAGATATGTACCCCTAAGAAATGAAAGCAAGTACTCTAACAGGTATTTGCAAACTGATGTTCATTGCAGCATTATTCAGAACTACAAAAAAAGAAGTAACCCAGTGTAAACCAACTGATGAATGGATAGACAAAATGTGGTATATACATACAATGGAATATTATCAGCTGTTAAAAGAAATGGAGTTCTGATACATGTGACAACATGGATGAGCCCTGAAGATATGTTGAGTTAAATAAGCCAAACTTAAAAGGCAAATATTGTATGATCTCACTGACATGAAATAATTAGAATAAGCAAACTCATAGAGTCAGAATCTATAATACAGGTTACCAGGGGACTGGGTAGGGATGGGGAATAGAAAGTTATGGCTTAAAATGTACAAGGTTCCTATTTGGAACAATGAAAATGTTTTCATAATGGATGCTGTTGAGGGTAGCATATTTTGAACATAATTAACATGAAATATCCTTGCAGCAACGGTCAGGCCAGTGCTTGCCTGACCAGGCAACTGGGCATAATCACTTGGCCAAGTTGACACCAGAATCTAACCATCACATATGGTAACAGAATAAATTTTTTAAAAGAAATCCATGGAAATGTACTACACAAATGGTGAACTTTAAGTTAAACCACAGACTTTAATTAATAGTACAGTTATAAAAATGTGTTTTGATCACTTGTAAGAAATGTGCCATGCTAATTTGTGGTGTTAATAATAGGGTGGTGTATGGGAATCCTATATTTTATGCATGATTGCTCTGTAAACTGTCAACTTCTCTAGTTAAAATAAAATGAAGGTTTCCATGTTTCTAGGAGGCCCTGTTCCAGATTCTTCATCTAAGGAGAGCAATTTCTCCTCAAGGATATAGGTTTTTTATGCCTGTTGGTGTTTCATAATGTGGGTTTCTCTAGATCCCAGTCTGGGATATATAGGAAACAAAAAAGAAAACCCAGAAAACTTACCACTAATTCATTACTTTGGTCAAAAGTTACCTAGCTAGTCTGCCTTTTTCTCTCTACTTTTCAGAACTTTCTTTATTTCCTTCCACCAACAAAATTCTGTTAATATTTTGAAGGTTTGGATTTTTCCTATGATTACCTTTTTACTAGACCTTTTATATATAACTCTATTGGTTTCTTCCTGTGAATATTTTTATTGGATCACTAAAAAGAATGATTTTTAAAAGTACCAGTCTAGGTTTTACCCTCCACCACTATTTATTCTTAGTTATTATTTTAGTATTAGCTTTTCTAATCCTAGTATTTATGCTAAATTTTCTTGTTTAAATGTTTCTCTTTAAAAAAATTTTACACTCTCCTTTCCCCTTCTCCCAAACCCCCAACCCCCCATAACCTCTAATCATTTTCTATCTCTGAAAATTTGTTACTTCTAAACATCTCATTAGTGATATATTATTATTTTGCATTTTAGGAAGTTCATCACTTATTTATTTTTTTTAAATGCTATTTTGAATTAACTTCAAACATACAGAAGGGTTGCCTTAACAATACAAAACAATATACATAACTCCATTATGCTCCCTCATACAAATATTCAGATTTACCACAAGTTAGCATGTGTGATATTTATATCATTCTATCTATAATCTAAACATTTGAGAATATAGTACATATCTCTAACACTTAATACTTCCAGATACAGTTCCTGAGAACAAGAATATTCATTATGTAACCACCTTAAATACAGCTATCAAGTTCAAGAAATTTAATATTGATATAAAGCCTACAACCCATATACCATTTCTTTTTCAATTGTCCCAATGATGTCCTTTTATTTCCTGGTTGGAAGACTTTTTTGAAATTGTATTTTAGGAACATATACACAACCTAAAATTTGCCCCATTAACCACGTTCAAATATATAACTCAGTGGTGTTAACTACATTCATGATGTTGTTTTATCATCACTATTATCCATTACCAAAACTTATGCATCACCCCAAACAGAAATTCTATTCCAATTAAGCTTTAACTCCCCATTCCTTACCCCTTCCCCAGACTCTGGTAATCTATATTCTGATTTCTGACTTTATCAATTACTTACTCTAATCATTTCTCATCATTGAGAGCATGCAATATTTCTACTTTTGTGTCTGGCTTATTTCACTGAACAGGATGTCGTTAAGTTTCATCAATTTTGTCACATGCATCTGAACTTTATTCCTTTCCATGGCTGCATAATATTCCATCTAATGATGTACTACATTTTGCTTATATATTAATCTGTTGATAGACACTTGGGCTGCTTCCATGTTTTGGTAATTGTGAATAATGCAGTCATGAATATTGGTGTGCAATATTTATAAGAGTCTCTGCTTTCAATTGTTTGTGGTATATACCTAGAAGTGAAATTGCAAGGTCATATGGTGATTCTACTCTTAACTTTCTGAGGAAACAGCAATCTGTTTTCCAGAGCAGCTGCACCATTTTTCATTCTCATCAACAATGAATTATAGTTCCTGTATCCCCACATCTTCTGGAACACTTGTCAGCTTTTTAAATTTGTTTCATAGTAGCCATTCTAGTGGGCATGAAATGGTATCTCATTGTGCTGTTGACTTGTATTTCCCTACTTGCTAATGATGTTGAGTATCATTTCATGTGTTCATTGGCCATTTTTATATCTTCTTTGGAGAAATGTCTACTCTTAAGACTTTTGTTCATTTTTATTTGTTACTATTTTTTGTTGTTGTTGAGTTATAGGATTTCTTTATAAATTCTGACTATTAAATCCTTATGACATATGTGGTTTCCAAATACTTTCTCCCATTCTAAAGGTTATCTTTTCACTTTCATGATGAAGACTTTGATGCACAAAAGTTAATATCTTACAATTTTTTCCTTTATGTGCCTTGCTTATTTATCTGAGCTTAGTGTTTTCAAGGTTCTTCCATGATGTAGCACATCTCATAACTTCAATATTTTAAAGCTGAATAATATTCCATTGTGTGTATGTACCTCATTTTTTTACCCATTCATTTGTTGATGGATGTTTGAGTTTTCAGCTTTAGGTTATTGTGAATAATTCTACTATAAACATTGCTGTACAAATATCTGAGACCCTCTTTTCATGGTTTTTTTTTTTGGCACAAACCTTAAATTGGGGTTGCTAGGTCAAATGGTAATTACATATTTAATCTTTTTGAGTGACAGCCATATTTCTTTCCACAGTGGCTGAACCATTTTACATTCTCACCAACACACCAGAGTTCCCATTTCTCCACATCCTCTGCAACACTTTTTATATCCCTTTTTTTATTCTTAATAGCAGAAATCCATGTGGAAGTGAAGAAATATCTCATTATAGTTTTAATTTGTATTTCCCTATGGGCTAGTGATGTTGAGCATCTTTCAATGGGTTTATTGTGCATTTATATATCTTATTTGAAGAAATACTTATTCAAGTGCTTTATCCATTTTCAACTAGGTTGTTGGCCTTTTTTATTGCATTATAAAAGTTATTTTTATATTCTGCATAAAAAAAATCCTTATTTGATATACGGTTTGAAACCACTTTATTCTATTCAGCATGTTGTCTTTTACTTTATTAATAATAATAATTTCCTCTGTTGTGCAAAGCTTTATAATTTTAATGAAATAAAATATATCCATTCTTTAGTTGTTTGTAATTTTGGTGTCAAATCTAAGGATCCACTGCCAGATCCTAAGTCAAAAATTTTTCTTCTACATTATATTCTAAGAGTTTATAGTTTTAGCTTTTATATTTAGGGTCTTAATCCATTTTGAGTTGATTTTTGGATACAGTATGAAGTAGGTATCTAAGTTCATTCTGTTACATATGGATAGCCAATTTTCCCAGCACCATTTGTAAAGAGACTATTCTTTCCTTACTAGAGGTACTCAGTAAAATTATCAAAAATAATTTGGCCATAAATATATGGGCGTATCTGGACTTTCAATTCTGTTCCACTGATCTGTTTTTCTATCTTTGTGTCAGTTCCACATTGTCTTGATTACTGTCATTTTACAACACAATTTGAAGTTGGGAAATATGAGTTCTTCTACCTTGTTCTTTTTCAAGGTAATTTTGGCTACTCAGGGCCCCTTGAAGTTCCATTTAAATTTGAAGATCAATCTTTTATTTCTGTGAAAAAAGACTGCTGAAATTCTAATAGGGATTGCATTGAATTTGTATATTGCTTTGAGTAATATTGACATGAGAGCTTTTCTAATGTTCATTTTTATATATTATGTCCAGAGATTTTAGTTGTATTATGAAGGAGAAATGTGCCTACTGCATCCTTTCCAGAACTGGAAATTTATTGCGGTGTTTTTATCCTCATATTATATCCCACAGCTTGTATGATAGTTATTTATGAGCTTGTCTAAGTCTTTTCCATTTCTGTGGGCTTCCTGAGGGCAAGATATATGTTTTTCTAATCTCTGAGGTGGTAACTGAATAGTGCAACTCTGAAGAAGTGTGCAAACCATAAAAAGTGTGCATGTATATGTGTGTGTTTGTCTCAGGGTCTTGCAGAAAAGAAAATCTCAAGACATGTTTAATAATTGAATTGAGTGGAAAATACCATATGACTAGTACATGGCATACCCCCAAATCTAGTCCCTGCTTACATCTATAGGCCTTTCTCTCTTACCTTGTCTCTCCTCACAATCTCATCTTCATTTATATTTGCAGTTACTCAAACATGAAGCCTCCCTCATTCCTTTTAACTCATGACAATTATGTTCCCTCACTACAACTTCAATTGATGCCTACTAAAGTGTCATTCTCCATGTTCTTCTTTGCAGTTGAAATCCTAATTATGTTCAGCTGAATAGACAGACATTATTAGGAATACTGACTACTGGGCCCTCTCCTCAGTTCCAGAGGGCACATCTTAGTTAGTCTGGGTCTTCATAGTAATTGGAGCCCCCTATCTGATGATTGACTTAGGAATTTTTATGTAGTAAAATATGGCTAGAGAGACATGAGGGAAATTCTATTGGTTCATGCATGGAAAAGATTATGGGAAATCTTCCTCACCCTTAAAAAAGGCCAGCTATCTTTTGATCAAGGAGGGACAGGCCTGACAACAAAAACAAAGAAATTGAAAATGACAGGGTAAAAAAAAAGTGGAAATTATCCTGGACATTGATAGGCGAAGTATTCAATGAAGCACTATTTATGTGAACAGATCCCGAAAAAATTCCAAAAATCAAGAAATGTGGAGGAAGAATGACACAGGAAGGACCTCCAAAAAGCTCTCTCCATAAAAGCAATGCTGATACTGGCAAATATTATTCAAAGCAACTTTTAAATAACTCTGGAAATTAACCAAAAATTTGCTACAATCTGAAGAGCATTTATTCAAGAAAAATGTCTGTATTTTGGTAAGAACACTGGTAACTGTGGCATTTTAACTCCCCTATTCCAATCATTCTCTCACAACTCTGTGGTAACCTTAAAAGCCAGCAGCCTAACAGCCAATGAAAGGGGAAGAACAAAACTGGAGCTCCTCAAAATGACCCAACCCTAGAGAAATGTCATTGTTTTAATCATCTGGTAGACCCCTAGAAAAATCAATTTTAGCAGTGCTTTTTATTTTACCTGACTCAGTGATCACTCAGAGGGAAAAGACATACAGGGAGTTTGTTAAAAATAACCATGGGAAATTGTTTACCATCACAGTCACCTGTTGGAGCACTGCCAATTTGGGTAACCAAAAGGTTCAAGAAACAAAAAGATCTCAAGAATGAGATATGCGTAGGGGGCTTTAAAACTTCCTATTTATTTTGAAGGATCTAGAAAGCTATGTAAATGTGCAGAGCTGTGTGCATGCCTAAGAAAACTTACCAGAGCCCTAATCTCCTAACTAGCTGAACCTGAGGCTCTGCACAAGCAGACAATGAAGCCTAGGGCAAAGTTGTCAATTTCCAGAGCATGGAAAGTGTTACCCAACACACACTCATAGAGTACTTTAGAAAAAAGTTTGTGATATTGAAGAAGGAAATTTCTATATAATCATTAGCTGACCACTAAGTAAATTGAGCAGAGACATCAGTGGCCATGCATGAAAACAAATAAAAAACTTTACAGAGCCAATCTAGGAACATCATTTAACAACAACAAAAAAGCAACAACAACCAGCAAACATAAAATAGGCTGAGGAAGGAGGAAATATGATTTGCAGAATTGCCAAATTACATTATTTTAAATTTTCAAAAATAGTTACAATATCTACAAAGAAACAGGAAACTATGGCCCAAACAAGGGAAAGAATGCAGTTAATAGAAACTGCCTAAGAGGGAAGCCCATGTGCTGGACTTACTACACAAAAACTTTAAATCAAGTATTACAAAAATTTTCAAAGAATGAAAAAAAGTCTAAAAAATTAAAGAAAATTATTAGAATGATGTTTAATAAAATAGAGAATATTAATAAAGAAAAATATAATTTTTAAAAGACCAAATAGAAATTCATGAGATGAAATATACAATAAGTGAAATGAAAAATTCACTGGTATGGGAACAAAAGCACTTATGACTTGTCCGAAGAAAGAATCAGTGAATTTGAGGACAAGTTAATTGAAATTATCTAGCCTGAGAAACTAAAAGAAAAAAATAAAGAAAAATGAACAGAACCACAGAGACTTCTGCTATACCATAAAGCACATCAACATAAGCATAACTGAATTCCAGAATGCTAGAAGAGAAAGAAAGGTGCAGAAAAACAATATTTGAATAAAAGATTGTCAAAAACTTCCGAAATTTGCAGAAAATCATTCATTTTTATGTAAAATCTCAATGAACTCCAATAGGACAGCTCTAAGAGATCCACAACTAAATATAATAGTGATGGAATGAAAGGACAGTAAGCACTAACACAAATTCACACTAATTCACACAAAGAGATAAAGACCACTGGTAAAGGAAACTGCATACACAGGTAAATGTTTTTTTAAAAAGCACTGTAAATGTATTTTTGTTTGTAACTCAGTCTCTGATCTGATTTAAAAGAAACCACATGAAGCAATAGTTTTAAAACTGTGTTTATGGACTTAAAATGTATAAAGATGTTATTTGATAATAGCACAAAACAATGTATTTATCATTATATTCATACATTTGCCTTCTTCTTTAAAGCAACACATTTAATTAGTTGATTTCCACAAAGTATACAAGAAGTTTCTAACCATCACAATTCAGTGAAGTACAAACCATTAAGTTACAAGCTGTGGGAACAGGTGGCAGCACTAATACTGGTACCTTCCAATCCTGATTGTTCTGGGATAGGGGATGGGGTTAGGTCTTTTTTAAAGTAAGCCCCTCATTTCAATGTACAAAAGAATTTCTCTAATGAGTATTAAATTGCATTGAAAACAAAATGGACTAAAAAGCAAATACTACTCTATGTTGGGGTGGAGGTGGAGCTGCTTCATTTTTACTTTTGGTGGTCTCAGGAAGAACCAATTTTTTCTTCTTTCTTCCTCTTTGTGTTTTCTTGGAAGTTTTGCCAGCTGGCCACATGACCATCTCAACTTTCTTCAAAGGTTTTCTGCCACTCCCTTTCTTGTTTGGTTTATTCTTAAAATTCAATCTTTTCTTCTCTTTGTCGCCTCCTTTCATGCATCTCTTTGGCTTCTCTCTCTTTCCTTTGAATTTCCAGTTCTGCAAAGAGTTTCATGGTCTGTTTGTATACTGCGTGTTTGAACAGTTCAGGATCATCTTTCACATTGGTAGGTTTTCCTTCCTTCTTTAATTGCTTTTTCTATTCTTTCACTGTGTGTTCCACATATTCTCTTCCTGCCTGAATTACATCCAGGGTCCTCTTCTTTTGTTCCTGATCCAGTAGCAACTTGTAAGCTTTAGTCCACAGCTTCAAAAGCCATTTGTGCTCTGTCAGCATCATCTTGATTCTTGTCAGAATGCACCAATATGGATAACTACTAAAACCTCTTTTTTATTTCCTCAGCTGTCACTTCAGGACCTATTTTAAGAACCTCAACTGGATTCAAACTGAAGTAGGAAGAACCAGGACAGGTCAATCTTTCAATCTGGTTTTTGGACGTTAGAACTGAATGGCTCTTCACCTCACTGTAAAATGTCATGAACGTTTCTTCACTGCTCTCTCCATTACCTGAAGCCCAGCTTTCTCCTGAAGCCGCCATTTCCCCTATCTAGCCCCCACGTGACCCTTTACTGCAATCATTTTTTTTGCAATCTTTTTAACACTGTTCTGAAAATGCTAGCCAAGGCAATTTGAAAAAAAAGCATAAAAATAAAATAGGAGGAATATATATCAAAAAGAAGATGAATTTACCAAAATATCCAGATCATATGATTGCAAGCCTAATTTTAGTTCAATTGCTGTGTTAGTGTTACACTTGAACTCTGCCAGTTTCTCCTCTACTAAACTCTTGTGTTCAACCCAAAATTTCTCCATAGCACCAAATCCCGCCATTTCCAAGCTGCCAGCACCCGCGGTTGAGGAAGGATGAATTCTCATGCATTTGCCTTTTAAACCATATAGGAAGTCAAAGATAAACTAGAACTGGTATTTATATTTAACTATATTTACTTATGAAGATATATATTTACTGCAAATCTTCATTTCTTCATGTGGCTTCAATAAATTGCCTAGTGTTCATTCTTTTCAACCTACAGAACTCGCCTTAGAATTTCTCATAGGGCTGCTGGTGGCGAAAAACTGTTTCAAGACTTGTTTATTTGAGAATTCCTTAATCTCTTCCTCATTTTTGAAAAGCTATCTCACCAAATAAGAAAAAGAAAAACCTTGGTTGACAAGTATTTTCTTCAGCGCTTTAAATATTTCATCCCTCTGCTTTCTTGCAAAAAAAAAAAAAAAAATGCGGGGGGGACATTTCTCTCTCTGTTAGTGATTCCTAGCTTCACTCTGTTGTGTTAAAAGAATATGCATTTTATGATTTCAAAATTCTTAAATTTATCGAGACTTGTTTTGAACCAACATATAGTCTATCCTGGAGAATGATCCGTGCACACTGGAGAAGAATTTGTGTTCTGTTTTTGGCTGGGTGTAATGTTTTATATATGGCTAATAGGTCTATTGATATAAAGCATCATTTGAGTCTTATACTTCTTTATTAATATTCTGACCAGATGTTTTTTCCATTAGTGAGAGTGATGCATTGATGTCTCCAACTATTAATGCAGAATCATCAATTTCTCCCTCCAAATCAAATAATATTTGATTCATATATTTTGGAGCTCTGCTGTTAGGTGTCTATATATTTATAACTGTTGCATCCTCCTGCTAAATTGTATCCTTTATCAGTATAAAATGACCACCTTTGTCCTCATAAGTGCTTTTTTTAAAATTTTTTTCTCATAAGTGCTTTTTATTTAAAGTCTGTTTAATCCAATATTTGTACAGACATTCCAACTCCCTTTGTTTCCTACATGCATGCATACTTTTTTCCATCCTTTCACCCTCAACCTATTTGTATTTTTTAATTTAAGGTGAGTTTTCTTGCAGATAGCATATAGGTGGGGAATTTTTTTTTATCCATTCAGCCAGACTCTGCCTTTGACTGGAGAGTTTAATCTATTTTCATTTAAAGAAACTACTGAAAATACCGGATGTTTTCTGCCATTTTGCTATTTAGCCTTTGTAAGTCTTGTACATCTTTTATCCCTCAATTCCATTAATTCCTACTCTTATATTTATTTGATATTGTGTGTTGTGCTGAGTGCCTTCTCATTTCTATCTGAACATATTTTCCATCTGTTTTCTTTTTAGTTACCAAGGGTTTGAAATTAAACATCTTATTAAGATAAATATATAACAATCATATTTGGTTTCATATCAACTTAAATTCAATAATGTGCACGTACATTCTCCTATACCCCTCTGTCCCCACACCATTTTTGCATGTATTACCACTTATGCTCGTACATTGTATGTCCAAAAATATAGAATTATCATTACTTTATATGCATTTGCACTTTAGCACATGTAGGAAGTAAGAAGTGAAGTTATACCAAACGATGCATATTGGCATTTATAATTACCTAAATGATTAACTTGACTGACAGTATTTGTTTCTTTATGCCACATTGAGCTACTGTCTAGTGTCCTTTCATTTCAGGCCAAAGAATTTCTTTTAACATTGCTTGTAGGGCAGGTCTAGTGGGGATGAACTCCTACAGCTTTGGTTTATATGAAAATGTAATAATCTCTTCCTCATTTGTGAAAGAACATCTTACTGGATACAGCATTCTTGGTTGAGAGTTGTCTTTGTTTTTTAAGAATTAAAGAATTTCAACCCACTGCCTTCTTGTCTCCATGGTTTTGATGATGTCAGCACTCAGTCTAATTGTGACTCTCTTGTATGTAACACATTGTTTTTCTCTTCAGAATTTAAATTTAACATCCTAAATCTATAACAATTTTTTCTACTTTGATACCAACTTAAAAACATCAATAGCATAAAGCAAACTATATACATTTACCCCTTCTATTCTCCAGAGGAGAACTCTATCATTGTCCTTTACTTTTGATAGTGTAATCAATATAGAACAGGATGTGTTTTTCTTCATTTTTATCCTGTCTTGCTGGGCTTTTTTATGTCTTTTGCTAAGTTTGGGAAGTGTTCTGCTATTAGTTCTTTGACTATTCCTTTTGCCCCTTTATCTCTTTCTTCTCCTTCAAGGACATCCATAATGTGCATGTGGTGTGCTTGATGAGGTCTCAGCGGTATCTAGTCTGTTTTGTGTTTTTAGTAATTATTTTTTTTGTTCCCCAGCCTGACTTATATCAAGAGTCTTGTCCTCAAGTTCATTGGTTCTTTCTTCTGTTTGCTCTACTTGGCTCTTGAAATGCACCTGGGCTTGTTCACTTCAGTTATTTTATTCTTCAACTACAGTAGTTCTGATTGGTTCCGTTTTAAAATTTGTATCTCTTTACTAATACTCTCATATTGCCCATTCATTTTCTCCTAATATCCTTTAGCTTCTTCACTGTATTTTCCTTCAACTCCTTGAGAATTTTTTTTAAAATCATGTTTAGAAGATTTTGTTTTATATATACACATTCTTACCTTCTATATTGGTGCTTTCTGTATTTTCATACTCTTCCTTTGGATGTGGCCATGATTTCCTGTTTCTTTGTTCATCTTGTACTCTTTTGCTGCATACTGTTCATTTTAATATTTCTAAATGTTAACTCTGGGATGTTTTCCCTGAGAAGTCTGTTTCTTGATTTTGTAGTCAGCTAATGATGAAACAGAGATATTTATGAGCTTCAGCCCTCCTATCACATAGGTTTGCTCAAGGCAAATGAAATCTGCAGTGCCTTCCCTTTCTTTTCCATGCTTGTGTCTTGTCCTGGGCTTGTGCCTGTTAGTAGTTTTGGAGTTTCATTGTTTACATGAATTTAAACCCCTCTTCTAGTTCCCATGGGACAGAAGTCTCTCTTCCAGCTGTTTGAAGCACACAAGCTTTTGCCACAGACCTCTATAGTTTCTTACATTCTTTTTGGTGTCTCCAACTGCTGTTGCCTGGAAGGTAAATTCTATGATGGAGCATGAAATAGAGAAATTTCCCAAGTCAGTTGTTCCCACTTATAACATGATCAAGGAAACAGGAAAGGTCACTGACTGTATACAAAGTGCCCTTAGACGATCAAGAAGTGTGCTAGGAGTTTCTTCGATAGATCCACAAATTTGAGCTTTCTTGAGCTGGCCAGTGAATACCTATAACTAACTGTACTCCACAGCTCTAAAAGCGCATAGCATCTGTATGTCTTCTCCATTACTGCCTTTATCCAGTATGTGTCAGGACAATGGCCATCATTAGAGTCAGGACTTAGCAAGCCAAGTCAATAATCAAAAGCTGTGATTAACTTTTTGAAGAGCATTTTTACATTTCTTTCTGTCATCAGTGAGGTAGTCATGGGTTCCTATGGTGACCTGGCATACACACGGAGATTGGCACCAGTAACCACCATGTGTCAAGAGTAATTTTATGGTGTCTACCATAATTTATTGGCCTCTTCCTCCACTCTTCCCTGGATGCTGTACAGAGTTCTCCTGGCCTCTGGAGTTTCAGAATAGTTGCTTCAGACAGTTCTTGCCTGTTTAGTAATTGTTCTGGTGGAAGAAATATATCCTTGAGCTCCCTACTCCACCATCTTCCTACAATCTTTCCCTAAATGCCTATATATATATATAATTTTTAATTTTTTTTGCATGGGCAGGCACCGGGAATTGAACCTGGGTCTCCAGCATGGCAAGTGAGAATAATGCCTATATTTTTAAATGTTAAAAAGATCTCAAATCATAATCCTAACTGTCCACTTTAATTTAATGGAAAAAGAAGTACAGACTAAATGTAAATGAGAATGTAGGACATAATAAATAGTTGATCGGTATTAATTCAAATAAAGATTAAAAAAGGAATAGAGAAAACAAAAAGAGGAAAATTGGAATCTTTGTAATGATGAGCAAAATAGACAAACCTCTTGACTAACCAAAAATAAAAGAGAAAAGAATGAAAATGATAAAATCAGGAATGAAGTGAAGACATCTTTACTCAGCTCAGAAAAATGAACATTATTAAAAGGGAACACTATGACCAATAGTGTTATAACTGATCAGATAACTTAGATTAAATGGAGAAATTCTTAGAAGCACACAAACTATTGAAACTGAATCAAGAAGAAATAGAAGATCTAAGTAGATTGATAATAAAATAAATGTTATAATTCTTGCCAAAAATCCCAGACCTTGAATTCTGAATTCTTTGATATGTTCACAGAAGAATTAATACCCATACTTCACAAACTCTTTCAAAAAGATGAAGATGTGAGAACACTTCTCAACTCATTTTATGATGCCAGTATCACCCTGATATCAAAACCAGACAAAGAAAGCAAAAGAAAATGAAACTATAGAGCAATGTCCTGTAGAATGTTTCTAAGCTACTCAAGAAAATACCAGCAATCTAAACCTTGAAACAACAAATGGGAGGAAATTTTCATATACATGCATTATGCAATAGTTTCTTATAAAAACACCAAATCAAAAGCACCAAAAGAGAAAACAGATTAATTGGACTTCATCTATATTAAAACTTTTATGCATCAAAGAACACTATCAAGAAAGTAAAATGACACCCCTAAGAATGGGAGAAAATATTTGTAGATCATTTTTCTAAGAAAGCATTTGTATTCAGAATACAAAGAATGTTTACAAGTCAATAATAAAAGTGATAAAAATAAAAAATTGTGTAAAAGTCCTGAACAGAAATTTATTCAAGTAGATATACAAATGGTCAATAAGTACATAAAAATGTTAAACATGATTATTCATTAGGTAAATGCAAATCAAAATTACAATAATTTCCACTTTGGGGATGACAGCTTGAGGATCTCTGCTTACTCTAGAACAAGAAGATTCATAATGACAAAGTATATCATCAGTGATCAGGGGCTGGTTTGTGAACCATTTCTGTTTAGGGTAATGACAAAGTTTCATCAATACTTAGCAACTAAAGTAGCACACCATTGCAAATGTAATTAATACCACTTAATTATATACTTAAAACGGTTAAAATGGGAGATTTATTTTATACATAATAGCACAATAAAATTTTTTAACAAACATTTTGTGCCAGTTTGAAAGGATTATGTACCCTAGAAAAGCCATGCTTTAATCCTAATTCATATCATGGAGACAATCCTTTCTTTTAATCCCTATTCAGCACTGTAATGTGGAAACTTGATTAGATTATCTCCACGGAGACGTGACTCTGTCCATTCCAGGTGGGTCTTGATTACTTTACTGGAATCCTTTAAAAAAGGAAACATTTTGGAGAGAGCATGAGAACCACAAGAGCCCAGAAATCCAGAGACCTTTGGAGATGAAGAAGGAAAATGCCTTCGGGGGAGCTTCATGAACCCAAAAGCCTGGAGAGAAAGCTAGCAGATGGTACCATGTTCAGCATGTGCCTTTCCAGCTGAGAGAGAATCCCTGAACTTCATTGGCTTTTCTTGAGAGAAGGTAACCACTTGTTGGTGCTTTAATTTGAACGTTTTTAATTGGACATTTTTAATTTGGACACTGATTTAATTGGGAGATTTTCAAGGCCTTAGAACTTTAGTCTTGCAACTTCATAAATTCCCGCTTTTAAAAGCTGCTCTGTGTCTGGTATATTGAATTCCAGCAGCTAGCAAACTAGAACAGATTTAAAGTTCTGGAAATTGCCATAAGGTCAAAAAGCAAATGTAGAATCATCTATTCAAGAAAATTTACTGAAAATCAATAATAATGAGGTCTGAATCATTTACATAACCTGCTCCAGCCCTCACTTCCATCCCATTACAGCTCAGCTTGATGGCAACTCCAGTCTGGGAAAGTGTGGGCAAAAGAACAAGGATCTGTTTCCCTTCAGGGTTTTTAGCAGAATTGAATTAAAGCTCAATTCACTTTGACTTCACTATTAAAGATCTTATATACACAGATGAATTCTTTGTGGGGGAAATGATTCAATGTATAACATGACACAATTCTAAGTGGAAGAGCCTAAATTATTGGTCAGTGTGGCAAAGACATCAGAGCCTCCCTTCTTCCATCCAGCCCCAGTCCATAAGGTAGAGGCCCTGATTCAGGTGTGAGAGGTCAGGGACCCTGGGGTCCCGCCTGCCCTCACCTCACCTTGTTGGTAGGGCAGATGTTCCATATCAGGAGATGCAAACTGAGATGATCAGAGGATACCACCCACTCACAACTGAGAGTAGTGGCTCAGAGAATTTCCTCTGGGAGAGGTTATTCCATAAGGAAAGAAAGCTCCTAAACTCTCCCAAGAGGGATTCACTTTATTTGAAAAAGAATGTGAGGAATATCAAGCCTAAGATCACTCTCAAAAGTAGTAGTTCGTATTAATTAAGAGCAATGAGATAAACCATAGGGTAGTTATTCACCAGAAAGAACCAGAGGAAATGACACCTAAGAAGAGCCCTTCTGGACTCAGAACAAACATCAAAGACTGACCTAAAAAACTGCCCCTGCCTGAATTTAAGTGGATGAAAGTGCTGAACAATTAATGCCTCGGGTCATTGTGAAAACAATGAAGGGACCTGGGGAATTGATACTTATTAAGTGCCTGATAGATACCAATCACTATGCCAGGTGATTTAAATATATAGCCTCATTTAATTCTCACATTACTATGTACATGTTAGTATGCTTAATTTATGGATGAGAAAATTCAGTCTCAGAGGTTACAAGTATCATGGGCTGATTGCAATACCAAATGAAGCAGATAGCTTAACAGAATGACCATATCAGAGTGAGCTGTCTCCCAAGATGTTATTCTAGGATAACTGTACAAACACTCAGGGTTCCAGTTTCTCACTTTGACGGCATTAGACTCCACTAAAATACCCCAGGCAAGTTATAAGATGCACAAACAAGCAAAATAAACAAAACAAGCCCTTGAAAGGAGGGAGGAGAGGCAGTATCTAGAGTTGTTACAATAGATTGCCTAAAGTGTTCATTTTTCAACAAAGCTTTTTAGAAAAAAATAAGAAACAGGAGCATGTAATCCATACAAAGAAAGAAAGTAAGCAATAGAAGTGGCGTTTGAGAAGTAACAGATGTCAGATTTAACAGACAAAGACCTCAAGATAGCCATTATAAATGTGATCAACAAAGCAAAGAAAACCATCCTTGAAGAAGTAAAGGAAGGTAAGATGACAATGTCTCCACAAATAGAGGATATAATTGAAGAGATGGTAATTATGACAATGAAATAAATGAAAATTGTGTAGTGGAAAAGTTCGATAACCAAAATGAAAAACTCCTTAGTGTGGCTCAACAGTATATTTAAATTGTCAGAAGAGACAATGAGTGAATTTGAATATAGATCAATAGAGACTGTTAAATTCAAATTATAGAGTGGAATAAGATGAAGAAAAATTAATGGAGGCTCAGAGAAATGTAGGACACATTTAAGCACACCAACATAAATGTAATGCAAATACCAGAAAGAGAGGAAAGGGAAAGGAACAAAAAATAATTTGCAGAAATAAAGGCTGAGAATTTTCCAAATTTGCTGAAAAATATTAATTTACACATCTAAGCTTAATGAATTCCAAATAAGATAAACAAAAGGAAATTCATGAACACATCATAGTAAAATCCTGAAAGTTAATGACAAGGAAAAATCTAGAAATCAACAAAAGAAAAAGTGGCATCTTATATGAGGACCCCCATAAGACTAACAGCTGATTTCTCATGATTAAGGCCAGAAGACATTGAGGTGACATATTCAAAGACCTGAAAGAAAAAAAAAAAACCTGTCAGTCAAGAATCTTAAATCCAGCAGGACTATCTTTTAAAAATGAAAGCCAAATAAAGATATTCCCTTATTAATGAAAAATGAAAGACTTTGTTACAAGTAGATCCACTTTATAAGAAATACTAAAGGAAGTTCTTAGTGTGAAAGAAAGTAAGCACAGATTGAAATTCAAATTCACATAAAAAAAAACAGCAACAAAAGTAATAATATAACTTCAAAAGAGAGTTCAAATGTATTTTTCTTCCTTTTTTAACTGATTTTAAAAAGCTAATGTGTAAAACAATATTTATACAATTGTATTGTTAGACCTATCTTTTATAGGTCTGTAAAAAGAAAGGAGGTGGGTGATGGGTGAGAGCTTAGTTGTACTGAAGTAAGAAAATGACACCAGTTGGTAACTCAAACACATGCAAAAAATTAAAAGAATCAGAATTAGTAAAGATGATGTCAAATTTAACAAATACTACATACATATACTTGCTATCCTTCCTTTCCCCAGCTTCTTTAATAAATGAAATTACATAAATTCATAATTATAACAATACATTGTTGGTTTGTATTATTTTAACATAAATAAATGGAATATGTATTGTAATAATAGCACAAAATGAGGAAAGAGAATAGACCATGACAAGAGTAACATTTTTATATATCATTACTATTATGTTAGTGGAAATCTGCAATAGATTCTCAGAAGGTAAGATGTATAAGGTAAGGCCTAGAGTAATCACTAAGAAAATAACTGAAAGAATACAGTGAAAAAATCCTTTTAAATTAAAGTTGCACTTGATTATATTCAATTAATGCAAAAGAAAGCAGAGTGAAAGCAAGGAACAAAAAAAGGCATGATACATATAGAAAACAAAACATAAATATGTATCAATAATAACATTAAAAGTGAATGGACTGGCCCCTTAGGGGAATGGTGAGAAAGTGGGAAAATTCAAATTCCCCAAGTAGAATTCTTGATATTCTCACAAGCAGTGGGGACAACCAAAGCTATAGGCTGAGCCCCCAGTCTTGAGGTTTGTTTAGATGAAATCTAACCCCACAAAGGAGAGGTCAAGCCTACTTAAAATTAAGCCTAAGAGTCACCCCCAAGAGAACCTCTTTTGTTGCTCAGATGTGGCCTCTCTCTCCAGCCAACACAACAAGCAAACTCACCACCCTCCCCCTGTCTACATGGGACATGACTCCCAGGGGTGTGGACCTTCCTGGCAATGTGGAACAGAAATCCTAGAATGAGCTGAGACTCAGCATCAAAGGATTGAGAAAACCCCTAGAATGAGCTGAGACTCAGCATTAAGGGATTGAGAAAACCTTCTCAACCAAGAGGGGGAAGAGTGAAATGAGACAAAATAAAGTGTTGATGGCTGAGAGATTCCAGAGTCAAGAGGTTATCCTGGAGATTATTCTTACACATTAAGTAGATATCACCTTGTTAGTCAAGATGTAATGGAGAGGCTGGAAATGTAGAGCTGTGTTCCAGTAGCCATGTTTCTTGAAGATGATTGTATAATGATATAGCTTTCACAATGTGACTGTGTGATTGTGAAAACCTTGTGTCTGATGCTCCTTTTATCTACCTTGTCAACAGATGAGTAAGACATATGGAATAAAAATAAATAATAGGGGGAACCAATGTTAAAATAAATTTAGTTTGAAATGCTACTGATCAATGAAAGGGAGAGTTAAGGGGTATGGTATGTATGAATTTTTTTCTGTTTTCTTTTTATTTCTTCTTCTGAATAGATACAAATGTTCCAAGAAATGATCATGATGATAAATATGCAACTATGTGATGATATTGTGAATTATTGATTATATATATAGAACAGAATGATCAAAAGTTAAGAACGTTTGCATTTGTTTGGTGTTTTTTGGTATTAAAATTTTTTTAATTTTAATTAAAAAAAAAGTGAATGGACTGAAAAATCCAATCAAAAGACAGCCATTGACTTCTGGGAAGACAGCGAAATAGAATAGGCAGAATTCAATCCTTTATCATAAAACAACTAGAGAATAGGAGGAAAATGACATAAGCAGCAGTTCCAGAGTCCGGATGACCAGAGAAAGAACTCTGCATTATATAAGAAAGACCTGGAAGGAAAAGTGGAGGAACTACAACTAAGAAATTGGGCTGAGTGCACTCAACCATGGCCATCCCTAAGGTCTGCTGCTGTACAATAGCTGTATCAGGCAGCTGAAAAGTGTCATTCCCCTGCTTCAGAGAGGTGGGAGAGGCAATCCTGTCAGTCACACAGCCTAGCATTCCCAGGTGAGAACCTGGGAGACAGTAGACTCATTTTATCCACATACAGAGACTCTGCTTCAGTGCCCAGTGCCTACACCTATCCCTGAGGCAAACTGCAGCAAGTGCCTGGATGTGAGGGGGTCTGGGAATCCTTCCCCTTGGAAGGAGAGGAAGACATATAACAGAGCTGATCTGGCAGTTGGCCAGTGAAAGAGACACTCTAGGACCTGCAGCTTTGATCTGATCTTTACAGGAGCTCAGGGTGCTCACTGTGTACATGAGCAGAGAGGCAGGGGCTAGTGAGCTGCATTGCAATGCTAGGCACCATTTCTCCACCCCCAAGGTTGCCTTGCTGGCTGGCAAAAAGCAAAACATTCCTGGGCTAGATGCTGGCTGGTGAAACTGAATCTCTCAGTCCCAGAGCCCAGAGTCTTTCTACACAGGAGTCTGATAATCACCAGAACCATTGCACCTACAAATCAGAGTCTTCACCTTGGAGCACAGTGCCCATTCCCCACCCCCAGATCTGGCAGCTTCTAGCACACCCTGGGGCCTGTGGCCTTGAGCTGGATTTTCACCTAGTCTGAACCCTGCCCATTGGACTGCTGCAGTCAGTGAGAGGTAAGGTTGTGGGGAAGAGGTGGCCCATGACTGACATCTGGTAGGTAGACAAGGAAGGTGCAGTTTGGCAAGTTCCTTCTTTGCACAAACTCCAACAAGTTTCTGAAAAGGGTTGCACCCCCTCAGTTAGGTCTTTGCCTTAGTTTGGCTGAGAATTACTGAAAAAATAAGTGCCAAAGGAGATCTCCAATGCAAACACAAGCAAAAACAAAATATTATATAAGTAAGGGAAACCAACTTTCACATTAACCTTATCAAGTTAATCAAAGGCTCAGAAGCCAACAAAAAAATCACAACCCATATGAAGAAGCAAAAGGATATGGCCAATGCAAATGATCAAATTAAAAAGCTTGAGGAGACACAAAATTTGGAACATCAAATCAAAGAAGTACAGAGAAATCTCCCAAATAACTTCAATGATTTGGCTAAAGAGATAAAGGATATCAAAAGACACTAAGAAAGTATAAAAAAGAATTTGAAAGAATAAATAGAAAAATAGCAGATTGTACAGAAATGAAAGATATTGTAGATCAAATTAAAAGTATACTTGAATCATACAATAGTAAATTTGAGGAAGCAGAAGAAAGAATAAGTGAACTAAAGGACAGAGCAACTGAATTTGAATGCGCAAAAAAGCAAATGGTCAAAAATGGACAAATTTGGATCGGAGCTTAAGGAAATGATGGACAACACAAAGCATATGCATATAAGAATCATTGGAATCCCAGAAGGAAAAGAGAAGAGTAAAGGGCTAGGAATATCATCTGAGGAGATAACTGGGGAAAATGCCCCAAGTCTTATAGAAGGCATAAATATGCAAATCAAAGAAGCCCAATAAACTCCAAAGAGAATAAATTTTAAAAAATGACCTGCTCCAAGACACATACTAATCAGACTACCAAATGCTGAAGAAAAGGACAGAGTCCTAAGAGCAGCAAGAGAAAAGCAATTGACCACATACAAGGGATGCCAATAAGACTAAGTGCTTACTATTTGCCATGCACCACTGATGTGAGAAGGTAGTGGTATGATATATTTAAGATTCCAAAAGAGGAAAACTGCCAGACAAGAATTTGTTATCCAGCAAAGCTGTCCTTTGGGAAAGTTTAAAATTTTCAAAGATAAACAAATAGTACAAGAATTTGTTAAGAAGAGACCTGCCCTGCAAGAAATACTAAAGGAGTTCTGTTGGCTTATACTCTCTTGGGGGAGTGTATAGAAAGTTTGGTTACCAGTAAAAGTAACAAAAAGGGTAAAAAGACAGAAAAATACTAGACCTAACAAATAAAAGCCAAAGATAAAATGGTTTAAGTATGGATAGCTTTTACATTACTAGCATTGAATGTTAATGGATTAAACTCCCTAACAAAGAGACACAAATTGGCAAAATGGATAAAATAATATGATCCATCTTTATGCTGTTTACAAGAGACTCATTTTAGACCCAAATATACAAATAGGTTGAACATGAATATATTAAAAAATAAATCCCATTGCACTGACTGAGAAATAGATTAGTGAATGATGGTATAAACATATGATCAAACAGTGTTGCTACAAGAAGGAATGAAGTTGTGACACATGCAATAATGTGAATGAACCTGTAAGACATTTGGTGAGGCAAAATAAGAACAAAAGAGCAAATATTGTATGATCTCATTTAGAAAATATTTATAAGAAAGCTAGGGCCTAGATTCTAAGCTTGGCAGCCACATTTGTTATTTGTGGATTTTGAGAAGCTGTTTTATGTATGTATAACCTGGCATTTAGAGATAAGAATGAAACCAATCAGGTCAGAATTAAGGTAATTCGGAATACAGGGGTAAAGGAAGACACTGCCTGTATTTTAGAACTTCACCTACTCTTTGAGACCAAAAGAAGAACGGTTTATTTTGTCCAGAACCTAAATTTTCTGTAGCACATAATCTAACTCAACCTGTCTGAATAGATCATTTAAACAATTCAAACGAAGGGAACTCAGAATAGGAATGAGAATCTTCAATCCTGCATAGTTTAATGTAATGCCTGGATACATCCCAGACTATATTAAGCAGATAATCAAAAATTATTGAAAAAGTCCCTTGAGCGATGGGAGAAAAAATATGGAACTCTTAAACTTTATCATCAGGAAAAACCCTGATACTCTGCCAAATATTAGGGACACCCAGGTCAATAGGCAAAGCCTGTGATCTTGAGGCTTGCTCTTGTGACATTTATGTATGTAGCAGAGAAACTTAACCTACCTATAGGTTTGCCTAAGAGTCACCTCTGGAGGACCTCTTCTGTTGCTCAGATGTGGCCTCTCTCTCTCTAAACCCAACTCTGCAAGTGAATCCATTGCCTTCCCCCACCCCACCCCCACGTGGGACATGACATCCACTGGTGAAAGCCTCCCTGGCAATGTGAGAAATGACCCCCCTCCCAGGATGAGTCTGGCCCTGGCACCATGGTATTAACAATGCCATCCTGACCAAAAGGGGGAAAAACAGTGTAACAAATAAGGTGTCAGTGGTTGAGAGTGTTCAAATGGAGTTGAGACTCTATACTGGAGATCACTCTTATACATGCTTCAGTTAGACACTGGTACCTATCATATCTTGCCAAACCACAACCACAACCATTTCTGTCATTCCTAAGGAATACCTAGGGCATTATATAAGATTCTACAAAGGTTCCATGCATTGGGGTAACTTTCTAGAAACCTACAACCTCCCTGGACCAGATAAGTCCAGAAATGTAGAGGGGTCAGCCTTTCCAGAACATCAGCTAGTGCCATCCCCCATCCCATATTATTGACAGCACCTTCTAACATGAAAAAGTCAGAATTACCATAGCTCAAAAACCCCTAAAGAGTAGGAGAAAGATAAAATATGATGATGTACTTATACAAAGGAGGTAGTGTTTAACAAATGAGTATGATTGCTGAATCATTATATTGATAATTCTTTTAGTCTCCAGTACCTACAAGCAGCTGTAAATACACACCTAGAATTGTGGAATTGTGACCCATACCAAACTGTGCAATCTGTTCTACAACTCACTAATTATTGTGGTGTACTTAGACATTTATTTCTTCTATGTACATATGCTATTTAAAGAGAAGGAGGAGGGCGGGCCACTGTGGTTCAGCAGGCAGAGTTTTCACCTGCCATGCCAGAGACCTGGGTTCAATTCCCAGTGCCTTCCCATGCAAAAAAAAAGAAGGAGGAAAAGGAGTAAAACAAACAGAGAAGATAGGATTTAACAAATGAGTTTGACTCCTGAATCATCATATTGATATTTCTGTTGCTCTCCAGTGTCTTGGAGCAGCTAGAAGAAAAAATGAAAACTCATGGAACTGTAATCCACAACAAAGTTTAAAATGTGTTATTTAACTACTTGTTAAAATGTACTTGGAAATTTATTGTTTTTTTCTATATATGTTATATTTCACAACAAAAAAGTTATAGAAAATAAATATCTCATACAAACAACAACCAAAAATGAGGAATAGCTATACTAATATCAAATAAAATCAAATAAGTACAAAGATGTTATAAAAGACAAAGAAGGACAGTATATATTAATAAAAGGGGTAATCCACCAAGAAGTAATAACAATCATAAATGTTTATACACCCAATCAAGGTGCCCCAAAGTACATGAGGCAAATCCTGACCAAACTGAAGGGAACAATAGACTTTTCTACATTAATAATATTAGGAGACTTCAACAACACCATATTCTTCAAACATGGAACAATTAGACAGAGAATCAATAAGGAAATGGTGAATCTAAATAACATGATAAATGAATTAGACCTAACAGACATATATAGATTGTTACATCCCAAAACAGCAGCATATACATTCTTCTTAAGTACTCAAGGAACATTCTCCAGGAAAGATCATCTGGTGGGGCACACAATAGATTGTAAACATTTTTAAAAGATTGAAATTTTTCAAAGCATATTCTCCAATCACAATGGAATGAAGTTGGAGATCAATTACCACTGAAGAACTGGAACTTTCACAAATATACATGGAGGCTAAAGAACACACTCATAAACAATCAGTTGGTTAAAGAAGAAATTGCAAGAGAAATCAGTAAGTATCTGAAGATGTAGGAAAACAAGATTACAATATATCAAAACTTATGGTATGCAGTGCTGAGAGGGAAATTGATAGCTCTAAACACCTAGATTATAAAGAAAGAAAGAGGGTGGTACAATGGTGGCCCAGTGGCAGAATTCTTGCCTGCCATGCCGGAGACCCAGGTTTGATTCCTGGTACCTGCACATGCCAAAAGAAGAAAGAAAGAAGGGAAGGAAGGAAGAACTAACAACCAAGGGCTTATCTGATCAACTGAGGAAACTAGAGAAAAAGCAGCAAATTAACCCTAAAATAAAACAGAAGAAAAGAAATAACAAAGATTAAAGTGGAAATACATAAATTAGTGAACCAAAAAATAAAAATAAAAAGACAAACAATGGAGAGAATCCATAAAGCCAAAAGTTGGTTCTTTGAGAAGATCAACAAGATTGACAAACCCTTAGCTAGCGTGACAAAGTAAAAAAGGGAGAAGATGCAAATAAAATCAGAAGTGAGTGGGGGATCATTACCAAGGCTCCCAAAGAAATAAAAAATATGGTAAGAGGATACTACATACAGTATGCCAACAAACTAGACAAATTAGATGAAATGGACAAATTCCTGGAAGCACACAAACAAGCTACACTGACTCAAGAAGAAATAGAAGATCTCAACAAATCAATCACAGGTAAAGAGATTCAATCAGTCAAAAATCTTTGTACAAAGTAAAGCCCAGGGCCAGATGGCTTCACAGGGGAATTTTATCAAGCATTCCAAGAAGAATTAACACCATTTCCGCTCAAACTCTTCCAAAAATTTGAAGAAAGGAAAACACTACCTAATTTATTCTATGAAGCTAATATCACTCTCATACCAAAATCTAATAAAGATACTTTTAGAAAGGAAAGCTACAACTCAATGATCTTAATGAATATAGATGTAAAAATTCTCAACAAAATACTTGCAAATAGAATCCAACAGCACATTAAAATAATTATACACCATAAGAGATTGGCTTTTATTCCAGGCATGCAAAAGTGGTTCAACACAAGAAAATCAATTGATGGAATATAACACATTAACAAATCAAAAGGAAATAATCATGTGATCATCTCTATTATGATGACACTGAAAAGACATTCAATAAAATTCGGTATCCTTTCTTGATAAAAACACTTCAAAAGTAAGAATTGTAGGAAACTTCCAAAATATGATAAAGGGTATATAAGAGAGACTGAGCCTTTGTTTCAAGATCTGGAATGAGACATGAATGCCCATTGTGCACCACTGTTATTCAGCATTGTGCTAGAAGTTAATTTCTTTAGGGTTTATTTTCTTTAGAGATTCTAGCACAATGTTCTGATAGGAAGTAGCTTCTTAGACTTTATACCCAAAACTCAAACAACAAAAGAAAAAATATATAAATGAGAATAGCTCACACTTAAACACTTCTGTGTTTCAAAGGACTTTGTCAAATAGTGAAAAGGCAGCCTACTCAATGGGAGAGAATATTTGGTAACCATATATCTGATATGGTTTGATATCCAGTATATATAAAGAAATCATACAACTCAACAACAAAAGTACAAGCAACCCAATTATAAAATGGGCATAAGATACATATAGACATTTCTCCAAAGAGGAAATACAAATTCCTAAAACACACATGAAACGATGTTCATCTCTATTAACTATTAAGGAAATGCAAATCAAAACCACAGTGAGATATCATCTCACACCTATATAAATGGCCACTATTAAACAAACAGGAAACTACAAGTGTTGGAGAGGAAATGGATAAATAGGAACACTTTCACTGTTAGCAGATGTGCAAAACGGTGCAACTTCTGTGGAAGACAGTTTAGCAGTTTCTTAGATAATTGAATATTGAGTTGCCTAATGATCTAGCAATTTTACTGCTTGCTATGTACCCTGAAGATTTGAAAGCAGGGACACAAACAGACTTTAGTACACTGATATCCATAACAGCGTTGTCCATAATTGCCAAAAGATGGAATCAATCCAAATGTCCACGAACAGATAAATAGATAAACAAAATGTGATATAGACACGCAATGGAATGTTGTATGGCAATAAGAAGAAATGAGGTTCTGAAACATGTGCTGAATCTTGAGGGCATAATGCTGAGTGAAATAAATCAAACACAAAAAGACAGATTATTGTATGAATTCAGTAATATAAACTAACCAGAATATGTAAACTCAAGAGTCTTAAAATGTAGAATATAGGATACCTAGCTATAGACAGATGCTATGGAAGGGGTAGTGGTAACCTAATACAGCCAGAACGTATAATGAGATTGAACTTAAAATGTTCGGAAATACATATGGTATGAGAGTAGCTCATTAGTTGGAATTTAAAGAATAGTGCTGTATTGGTGAATTTGGTTGAAAGGGGTTTTTTAGAGTCACTACAAATTTAAATAAGTTCTTGCCAGAACTTGTACAAATGTACAACACTGGTACAGTTAATAATAGAGGGGTATGGGGGAAAATACCTATTGCAAGCTACAGACTATATTTAACAGTAATACCTTAAAATTCTTGCATCAACAGTAACTGGTGTCTCACACCAACACCAGGGGTCCATTACTGGGGGCGGGCGGGATATGGGATATGGAGTGTTGGGGTTTTCTTTTTGGTGTCTATCTGACAATTTTCTTTTTGAAGCAATGAAAGTGGTCTAAAATTGATTGTGATGACTGCACAACTAAGTGATGATACAGTGAGATATTGCTTTTATACTTTGGTTGGAATATGTGATAACTGAATATATCTCAATAAAATCTGCAAAAAAGGGCAGATATTGTTAAACTGGATGAAAAAAAAGATGCAACTATACAGTGCTTATAGGAGACATATTTTAGATTTAAAGATACATACTGTTTAAAAATAAAAGGCTAGATAAAGATATCCCATGCAAACAGCAACCGTAAGAAAGTTGGGGTCTTGTATTAATATCTGACAATTAGAGTTCAAAATAAGAAAGATTACTAGAGATAAAGAGGGACATTTTACCATCATAAAAGAGGCAAAACAATCCATCAGGAATTTGTAGAAACCATAAACATATATGCCCCTAACAACAAAGCCCAAAAAATACATGAAGCAAAGGGTGAAGGATTTTAGGCAAGAAATAGACAATTCAACAATATTAGTTGTAAAGTCACATAATCCACTTTAATGTATAGATGAACTAAGCAGGGGATTAACAATGACAGAAGCTTGAACAACCCTATGCACAAAATACACTTAACAAATATCTAAGAACATCTTACCTCAAAAAAGGGAATACACATTCCTCTCAAGTACACATTGAGTATTCTCTGCGATAGACGATATGGTAGGCCATTAGATAAGCCTCTATAAATTTAAAATGATTGACATCATACGAAATATGCTCTCTGATAACAATGAAATGAAACTAGATACTAAGAAAGAAATGTGGTAAATTCAATAATATGTTGAAATTAAACAACACACTCCTAAATAACCAATAAGCAAAGAAATAACATGGGGAATTAGAAAATAATTTGTGATGAATGAAATTGAAAACACAGCATACCAAAACTTGTAGACTGCAACAAATGCAGTACTCAGAGGGGAACTTATAGCTGCAATACTTACATTAAGGAAGAAGATCCAGATCATAACCTAAACGTCCACCTTAAGACAAGAAGAGCAAGAAGAACTACTAAACCCAAAACAAGCAGAAGGAATTAATTGATAAGGATTAGAGCAGAAGCTAATGACATAGTGAATGGAAAAACAACAGAAAAAATCAGGAAAACCAAAAGTTGGTTCTTCAAAAATATCAAAACTATTGATAACCATTCTTAAACTGAACAAAAAAGAAGGTTCAAATGAATAAGTTACAAAATCAAAAATGAAAGAGTTGATATTTCCACTCACTTACAGAAGTAAAAAAATAATTATAAAGTGATAGTGTGAACTGTTGCATGCCAGAATTTTAGATAAATTAGACAAAATAGAAAAATCCCTGTAAATTCACTGTATCAGTCAGATTGCTACAGAGAATCAGAACCAATAATGTGTATATATCAAGAAATTTCTTTTAAAGAATTGGCTTATGTAATCATCTGGAAAAGCAAGCCCCGAATTTATAGGGCTGGAAACTTGGGAAAAATTGAAGCTGTCTTAAACCTGAAATTCATACAGCAGGTTGGCAGGTGGGAAACTCACACAGGAGTTGATGTAGTCTTGAGGCAGAGTAAACTAATCTACAATTCATATTGGAAATGCAAAGAACCAAGAATAGCCAGAACAATCTTGACAAATGAGAACAAAGTTGAAGGACTCTCATTTTCAAATCTACAATACTTCAAAACAGTAGTATTCAAGTCTTTGTTTTACTTGCATAAGGATATACTTATATGTCAACGGAATAGAATTGGCAGTCCAGAAATAAATTTTCCCATAAAATTTAATTTATTCTTGACTAGGTTGCAAATAAAATTAAATGGAAAAATAATGGTATTTTCAACAAATGGTAATGGAACAATCGAATAATCACATGTAAAAGCATGAAATTGGTCCCCATACCTCATATCATATACAAAAATTAACAGAACATAGATCAGTGACCCAAATATAAGAGTTAAAATTACAAAAGATGTAGGAGAAATCTCCATTACAAGGATTTGGGAGTGGTTTCCTAGACATAACATCAGAAACACAAGTAACAAAAGAAAAAATAATTATAATGAAAATCATCAAAATTTTTAAAGTTTGCATTTCAAAGAACCCCATCAAGAAAGTGAAAGTGTATCCCACAAATCATAAGTCTGATAAGGGATTTATATATAGAATAATTGAAGCACTACTATCTCAATAATAAAAATGCAATTCAATTTATAAATGGACAAGGGATCCAAATAGACATTTCTTCAAATAAGATATACAAAAAAATTAGTAAGTACATGAAAATAACTCAATGTTTTTAACTGTCAGGGAAATGCAAATCAAAAGGACAATGAGACACCAGTTCACATTCAATGGGATGACTAGCATTTTAAAAAAGAGAGGTAATAACAAGTGCGGATGAGGATGTGGAGAAATTCTGCACTTGTACGCTTCTGGTAGGAATGTAAAATGTTACAGCACTTTGCAAAACAGTTTTGTAGTTCCTCAGATGATTAAACTTTGAGTTACCATTCCATCCAGCAATATTACTCCTAGGTATATACCCAAAAGAGATCAAAGCAAAGGTTTATACGAAAACCTGTACATGAATACTCACTAAGCATTACTGATAATAGTCAAAAGGTGGAAACAATCCAAATTCCCATCAACTGATGAATGGATAAATAAAATATGGTGCATCCATACAGTGGAATATTATTTGGCAATAAAAAGAAATGTCCTACTGATACATGCTACAACATGGATAAACCTTGGAAACATTATGCTAAGTGAAAGAGGCCAGTCATAAAGCACCACATATTGTATGATTTCATTTATATAAAATCCCCAGAATAGGAAAACCTACACAGACGGAAAGAATAATGGCTACTGGTGCAGGGGATGAAGGGTGGGGTTGGAGGAAATATTTGATGACTGCTAATGTGTGTGAGCTTTCTCTATGGGGAGATGGAACGAGGTATAATTGACTGAGATAATGATTGCACAATTCTGTGAATATACTAAAAACTACAGAATTGCATGCTTTAAAAGTTTAAATTTGTTGAATTAGATCTCAAAAATGCTGTTATTAGAAGTGGGGGATAGTGGCTCAGCAGGCAGAGTTCTTGCTTGCCATGCTGGAGACCCGTGTTTGATTCCTGGTACCTGCCCATCCCCCCAAAAAAAGTGGGGGATAGATGACATGGAAGAAAAGTACACATATCAACAGAAAAAAGCAAGTAGAAATTTTGCATATATCATATAAGCCTGCATGCATCTTCATAGCCAATGTTGAGTGATTATTTCTGGGTGAGGAATTATTGGTGGTTTTCATTTCCTCTTATTTTTGCATTATCTGAATATTTTATGAGATTCTACTATTTTCATAAATGGAAAAAATGTAATTAAAAATTTTGAATTGACAATTTAGGGTAAAAGAAATTTAAATTTATATGAGCACTTTATAAAATCTTTATATCCCTGATAACTCAAAAATAAAATTAAAGCAAGATACAATTTTTTTACTTATCAAATTAGCAAAGATTACAATGACCATTAATAATGCTGGTATGGGGATGGTAAAAACATCAGTCATATATTGTTGTTAAAACTGTAAATGGGAGTAATCTTTCTGGGATATAATGTGACTAGAACCAAAGGTCTTAAAAATATTTACACCTCTGAACCAATGATAATGATAATAGCATATTCTGATATATACTATTTACTATGTGCATGGCTTTAAGTGCTTTTCATATATTATCTCATTTAATCTTAAAAAGAATACCATGATATGGACCAGATTATTCTCTCCATTTCATATATCAAGAAACTGAGGTATTGACAAATTAGCTAACTTCCCCAAGATCACATACCTGGAAAATGGTAGAACTAACTAGAATTAGAACTCAGTCTGGTTTTACAGTCCATGCCCTTAACATTCTTATATGCTGTACCTCCATGTTTCCCATTTTAGAAATCTATTCCAACAAAATAATATGAAATGTACATAAAGATAAATGCATAAAAATGTTCACAGAATAATATAAAAACAATTCACCAACTATCCAGGATTGAGAGTTAAATAAATTGCAATATATAAATATAAAATAATATTATATATTTAAATATTAATAATATGTTAATATTATTGACATATGTTTATGTTTATAATATGTTTAAATATTAATAATATGAGTAAGTGGTATGGTATTAAGCAAAGCCAACAGATTACGGAATTGCAATCCGTAATCTCAATTATGAAAAATGCATTGAAGTGGGAATGAAAGTTCAAAATGTTGACAGTGATTTCCTCTAGCAAGTGGGATTGGAGTTGATTTATTTTCTCAACCTTCACATTTTTCTGCACTTTCTAAATCTTCATTAGTAATCATGCATTACTTTGAGGAAAAATAGAATAGAATAAATAAAACAAACAAAAAATTAGGCAAACATTCCCCAGATATAGGGAGGGGTTTGTGTGGAACGGGTAGCTACAGTGATTGCTGTGGTGTTGGAAGTAATGGTGACTTTGGTCACAGCCATGGGAAGACAATACAGAAGGGAAGAGTGAGACTACCTAATTGGAGCCTCAGTTGTGGGATACTCTGTGGCAAAGGATACAAGCTTATTCTGAATTTAAGATCAGCGAAGGCTTTTTCTTTTTGTGCCTGGTTAGGAGAGAGAGAGTGTGAGACAGTATCAGTGCAGAACTTGGCAGACTGTCTCCCAGAGCAGTAGCCTCATCCATTTTCCCTTTGGGCTTTAGTCCCATTTATGGGCTCCTCAAACTCACTCTTCCTTTCAAGAAGAAGTTCTTTAGGCCTTGCTGCCACAGTGGAAAAATAGAAAAATGTTGGTTGGATATTGAGAGGCCTGCCATTGCCAGGAAGAGGATAAATAAAATTAGCATTTTTACAGCTACTATGTACTATGCCCATACTTCTCAAAGTGGTATGCCCATACATGTGAGGGTAAACAGAGTGTGCCAAAATGTACATGAGGTTAAGAATAAGCAAAGGAGCATCTTCCTAAAGCATCCATTTGACTAAGATCAGTATTTTTTCATTACTATGAATACAGATACATCACAGGGTCAGATGGAAGTTTTGCTTCCACTTTTAAACTAGAGCACAAGATTTCCAAGTCTCATATTTTCAATGGGCAGATTCTTATTAGACTAATGGCCTTCCTCTGCCTTTAGAGATACTTGCATGAAAAGTGAAACGTCAAGATGTTGGCATGTATTATCGCTTTTATTAGTCACAATGTGTTTATAAAATATAGAACTCGAGATTCAGAGAGGCAAGTAAATTGTTCAAGATCACATAGCTGCTAATTAAGCAGAAGAACTGAGATTCTTTTCACTGAGCCTCTGTCCTGGGTTTGCCACTTCCTAGAAGGCTGACTTTCAGCAAATCACTTTACCTCTCCGAGTTTCCATTTTCTCATCCATGACACAGTGATCATGATAGTACTTACATCATGAAGTTTTTGAAAGAATTAAATGACATAAAGTATGAAAATATGATGTTCTGGATTTTCTACTGTTGATGCTTAATATACAGAACTTGTTCAAATGTCCATCAACAGATGAGTGGTTAAACAAGGTGTGGTATATGCATACAATGGCTATTATGCAGCTGTAAGACAGAATAAAGTTATGAAGCATGTAACAATGTGGATGAAACTTGAGGACATTGTGCTGAGTGAAATTAGCCAGAAACAAAAGGACAAATACTGTATGGTCTCAGTGATATGAACTAACATTAATGAGGGAACTTGCAGAATTTCATTTAAGAACACAGGTTATTATGAGATAGAAATAGGGTATAGATTGGGTAATTGGTGCTGAAGGGATACAGATTGTGCAACAGGACTGATTGTAAAAATTCAGAAATGGATAGCACGATACTACCTGATTGTAGCACAATAATGTAAGTACACTGAATGAAGCTGAGTGTGAGAATGATAGAGGGAGAAGGGTTGGGGCCACATATGAAACCAGAAGGAAAGATAGACCATAAAGACTGAGATGGTATATTTAGGAATGCCTAGAATGTACAATGATCATGACTAAAAGTACAAATTAAAAATGTTTTTGCATGAGGAAGAACAAAGGAATGTCAATATTGCAGGGTGATAAAAATAGATAGTCATTCATATTTTAAAATTTCAACTTCTGTGGAGACTAAAGCAAGAAATGTTTATTTAGTGCAAAATTTATACTTTGACTATGCATTTCCTAATTTAACTTACATAGACAGTTTAATTGAGCACCATAAGTACATGGAACCTTGAATAGGGCATGAGATTTTGTTGGTTTCTCCAGGTTAGTGTGATGCCCCAATAAAATAAATTCCAGAGTGATTTGAACAGTGAATAAAGAAGTATTTGCAAAGTCCCCTTGGGAGAATGGGGAGAAAGGGAGAAAAATTCAACTTCTGCATTTAGAGAATTCCTGATATTCTCACAAGGAGTGGGGACAACCAAATCAATAGGCCGGGCCCTCAATCTTGGGGTTTGCCCCTATGAAACTTATTCCTGCAAAGGACAGGCTAAGCCTACTTATAACTAAGCCTGAGTCACCACTAGAGAACCTCTTTTATTGCTCAAATGTGGCCTCTCTCTCTCTCTCAGCTGACACGGCAAGAGAAGTCACTGCTCTCCCAGTTCTACATGGGACATGACTCCCAGGGGTGTGGACCTCCCTGGCAATGTGGGACAGAAATCCTAGGATAAGCTGGGACTCGACATCAAGGAATTAAGAAGACCTTTTCGACCAAAAGGAGAAAGAGAGAAATGAGACAAAATAAAGTGTCAGTGGCTGAGAGATTTCAAACAGAGAGGAGAGACTATCTTGGAGGTTGTTTTTACACATTATATAGATATCCCCTTTTTAGTTTATGGTATATTAGAGTAGTTAGAGGGAAGTACCTGAAACTGCAGAGCTGTGTCCCAGTAGCCATGTTTCTTGAAGATGATTGTATAATGATATAGCTTTTGCAAAGTGATTGTGTGATTGTGAAAACCTTCTGTCTGATACTTCTTTTATCTATGGTATGGATAGATGAGTAAAAAATATGGATAAGAAATAAACAAATAGTAGGGGGAACAAAGGTTAAAATAAACTGAATAGATTGTATTACTAGTGATCAATGAGAGGGAGGGGTAAGGGGTACGGCATGTATGAGTTTTTTTTTCTTTTTTATTTCTTTTGCTGGAGAGATGAAAATATTCAAAAAATGATCATAGTGATAAATATACAACTATGTGATGATATTGTGAGCCGTTAATTGTAACTATGTCAAGAATGTTTGTATGTCAAGAATGTTTGTATGTTTGTTTGTGGTTTACAATAAAAATATTGAAGTATATATATATATATATATATATATATATATATATATATATATATATATATATATATATATATATAGGGCCTGTTGTCTTGGAACCCTATGCAGTCATGCCATCTTTCACTCATAAAAGTGTTTTAGTTTGGATGATGGTGATGATGAAGATGACAATGATAACAAACGAACACATAATGGATTTCTGTTGTTCTTGAATAACTATAAGATGAGTGCTGATTGTCTTTTCCAAATACTCTTTCTTCTCACAAAAAATAAGTCGCGTCTGAATTGGAGTTTTATAAAGACAGCTATATGGATGGTATTACCCAGTTCCATTATATGAAAAAATAATAACAGCTTGGATGTTATAACACACTCACCTTTTCACCGTTTTTTCTTAAAAATACCCTTGTAAGCCTAGCTGAAGAATGATATTCTCCATCACACAGATGAGAAAAATGAGACCCAGATCTGGAGAGTAAATTGCCTAAGATCAAACAGAAAAGAAAAGACAAAAGCTAGAAATTATTGTAAAAGTAATATTTGTCAGACCTTAATCTTGGCAAAATGTATCAAATGCCTTTTTAAATGGGTCCTCTGATTCTGAAGATAGCACTTTATCTTAAGGAAATGATAATATACATATGATAAGAATGACCGAAAATGATCAAAATTGAATTTAAGATAGAAAAAAATTGAAAGCAAACTAAATGGCCAAGAATAGGGAAATGGTTCAATAAATTATGGTACACCTACATGAAGAAATATCATGATCATTTAAAAACATGTTGTACAGGAATATTTTATGATTCAGGGCAATTTTTAGTTAAAATATTGCTAAATAAGAAAAAAGTTTACAAGACAGATTGTAGAGTATATTGAACATAATATATGGAAGGATATATGTGAAGTTTTAAAGGTGTCTATACTTGATGCTATGAGTACTTCAGGTTTATTTTTTACCTTTGTTCTAAATTTCTGTATACTAATATTTTTCTAAAATTGAAGTGCAAAATTTAAGTAATTAAAAATCAACAATAAATACTATTTTAAAAATAAATAATTCTTGGGCCCTTTGCTCTGTTTTCGTGTTAATTCTCACAATGATGTCATAAAGTAGGGAATAATATTAGCTCCATTGTACAGACAAGGAAAGTGAGATCCAGAGAAGGGAATTAGTTTGCCCAGTGTCACACAGCTGGAGAATAAAGAGTTGGAGAGTGGAGCTAAGTATGAAACAAAAAATAACATTTATAACAGTAATCTTTGCAATCTGGGAATGAAATGGAAATAATTATAATAACTTCAATATTAGCATTCTTTGCTCTTTACCCTACTGCCACTCAACAAACCAGTGACAGAGCTGCAACTAGAGCTGGTAATTAGAGTTACCATCTATATGGCCTAATGCTCAGGCCAGTGTTCATTCCCCTGCAATACAGCTGCCTTCTGCCAATAAGATAAAGCAAACTGAAGTATGTGCTAAATTTGAGACATCCCCAAGTGAGAGTTGAAGCAAGGAAAAGTCATACCACCCAACAAAATTTGACAGCTACTGTTGATCATTCTCCCATGGAGAGTGACCCAGATTTGGAACAGGAATCATTCATTCTCTTACCTACCTGAATTCATCCTCCATGCCAAACCCTTGTGCTATGAGATACAGAGATAGTTAATCAACATATGATTCTTATTTTCCTTGGGAAAAGTATCTTGTGCCTTGGGAAGAAGACTGAATGAAGGAAACCACAAAGAAACCTAGGGGTCTTGAGGGAGAGCTCCATTGGTGTCTGTCACTATCTAAAGGCAAGAAATAGTGGTCTACAGCTCTGGCTCTCTAGTAACAAAGTTAAAAGCTTCAAAAATGGCATGAGACTGAAAGCCAAGACTTCAGGATTCCTTAGGAGCAAGCTGCAGTGTCATTTGAAGAGCTACCCTGGAAGTTAAGCTCTTCTCATTACTGAGGGGCAGAGTACTAGAATTGTAGCTGAGTAGTTTGGGGTATGAATTCCAGTTGTAACAAACACTAACTGTGTGATCTTAAGCAAGCTTCTTCTTAATGAACCCCATATTTGTCACCTTTTAAAAGGGAATTTCAGTTGCTATTCTAGCAGAATGTCATGAATACTCATTAAGTAATATTTAGAAAGTTTCTAGTATAATTCTGGCACGAAGTAATTGCTCAACAAATGATGGCTGGCAATAGCCCTCAGTAGTAGCAAAGGAACTAAAGGAATTTCAGTCCTTCACAAACAGACTCTTTCTGCTCCTTTCCTATGTTGCTTAGTGAATGGGAAGGATCTTCATATGGATTTCTGAGATAAGCCACAAAACAATTCAGAGAAAGGGCCAAAATGTCAGAGCTGGGCCTTGGATAAGAAAAGTATGGCCTCACCACCACCCTCCCTTGCTTTGTACTGGTTGTCCTTCCAAGCCAGGGCAAAGCCACCTCAGACTGCTCTAACTGGGGCCTCTATTCATTCCATCACCATCAACCATCCAGGTCTGATCCCAGGAACTCATACTCATTGAAAACCAGGTGAAGGGTGAAGCATCTGGGAACTGATGTTGGTGAAGGACCACTAGTCCGTGGCAAATACTGTGAGCCTCATCCAAGAGTACTGAATGACTGCTATCTGTCATCCACATGAGAATTGCAGAAACCTGGAGAGGAAGGGGCAGAGGCAGTGGTCAACCTGGGAACAAATAAGCTTGGCTAAATCTGGTCCTTTGCTGGGCTGAGAATCTCTGACACTGGCTAAATCTGGTCCTTTGCTGGGCTGAGAATCTCTGACACTGGTGCAGGTCTTGAGGAGTCTCAGGCACCATCAATGCTAGCTGTTGAGTGGTGGGGAAGAGTGCAGACTCTGGAGGTAGATTCACTGGGTGGGGAGTTTCAGATCCAATTTCTTACACTTCCTTACTTAGTGAACTTGAGAAAGTGACCTTACCTAGAGTCTCAGATTCCCTATTATTTTAATGTTGGTAATAATTCTGGTTTTCTTTCTTATGGGGCTGTTATTGTAAAGTTTGAATGAGATTATTTGTTTAATTAATTTAATCTATACTTAATGCTAACTCTGGGCCAGGCACTTTTCTTAATGTTTTCAAATATTAAGCCATTTAATCCACATAGTAACTCTATGAGATAGAGATTATTATTATTCCATTTAAAGATGATAGGTTTTAACAAAGAGATGAGATCATAAACGTAAAATTCCAGCATTGTATTTTATAAAAAATGGGCTATGATACCACATAAAAAGCACTTAATTAGGATTCAGCACAATTGAAGTCTATTTTTAGTTATGTGACTTCGGCAAAATAGTTTACTCATCTAGATCTCAATCTCCTATATATAATATGGAAGATGGAAACTAGGTGGTATCAAAGGGCCCTATCAGCTCTGATGGCTCATTGCCCCTCGGAATAGAGAAGTAGCTTGGCCTAACCCAGCCAGAGAAAGTGCTCTGTGATCAAACTCCACATTCCTTCTTATTTGGTTCCACACAGGAAGTTGGGCCTAGAGCCAGACCATTGCTAGAAGATCTCCTGTCAGTCCCACTCTCAGAGGGCACTGGAGTCTGCAAATCCTAGGGACCCACCATCCTTCAGTTCCAACCATGCCAAATTTGCAGGACAGCCACTGCCTGAAATCCAAGGGACAGGCCGGAGGAAACTGAAGGAACTTAATGGGAACAAGAATACAGTCATAATCTTCCTGTAAATTACAAAGGGCACGTAGAAGCCCTCCTGGTAGATGAATTGTTCCTGGTATATTTCTATTTCAGACTTTTTCAAATAATATCTTCAAACGAGAATACAAATGGAATAAGTTAAAAGGAAAACTTTTGGGATTTAAAGAGTATTCAAGCCCATCCTACGGTTGGAGATCCAGACTCTTTGGCCAGAAAATTACCTTGGGTATGCCTCCTCTCGATTCCCACCCCAAACCCACCCTCTCTCTACTCTTTTCTATAGGATAACACACAGATTTCTTCAGCACACTTTCTCATCTCTTGGTTTTGTGTAAAGCAAGGAAGCAGAGAGGCTTAGTGGAAAGTAAGCAAGATTTGAAACCCAACATGGGGCTTTGAGTTGTGATTTTGTTACTAATTATGTGACCCTTGGCACATTCTTTGACCTCTCTGAGCTTCGTTTTTTTCATCTGTACATCATGTAAAGCTGTACAGGGTAAGAAAGTTATACTACATTCCCTTACTGAAATGTTCTTCAGCCATTGATGTGATGAATATGAAAACAATGCATCAACATATGAAAATACGTACAATGTTGATTTTTTTAAAGTGGGATTCAAAAAGGTATTTATTATTGAAACTCTGTGAAAATATTCAGAGACAAAGGATCTGGAATAAAATGTATCCCTATGCTAACAGTAGCCAAGATGTGATGATGAAATATTCCTCTGATTTTCTCCTCATTCTGAGATGTTCATATCAAAGCATATATTACCAATAGCTGTGTTTGAAGAATCCAAATGTCCCCAAAGGAATGCAACAGCAGGAAAATAATTTTCTCTAGTTTGATATTAGTCATGGCACATGTCCATGAGGTACGTATTGTACAAATAATAGTAATATTACCAACAAGAAAAATGAAATAGTAGGTAAAGATATTAAGACATATTAGCAGGTGATGGAAATGATCAAGTATGAAAGAGTATCAGGAGTAAAGAGAGTATCAAAAAAGGGAAGTTTATGAGAAAGCTAAAGTGGATGGGATCCAGGGCATAGGTGGAGAGGTTGACCTTTAATGTAACAGGAGTAAAGGCAGAGAGTATGGGTAGAGGGTCAGGTAGGTTGGTCAATTTAGTGGTGGTATGGAGAAGGAAGAGATATAACGTGAGGAGGAGTTGTTGAATGTTTTGGAACATAGAAGTTATGATCATACCTCAAATTATTTTCCTGCCACTTACTGGTGCCCTAACTACTCTGGAAGTTCCTCAAGAGCAGAGATGATACATGGTCCACCTTAGAGGTAGTTTAGTGTAGTAGTAAAAATTTTGTGCCCTAGAGTTCTAGCTCTGCAACTTCTTGACATTGTGACCTTGGGCAAGTTATTTACCTCTCTAAGCCTCAGTTTCCTTATTTGCAAAATGAATATAAAATTTGTACCTTCCCACAGGCTGTTTTGATAATTAAATGAAGCTATGTATGTCATAGTGCATAAAACAGTTCCTGCAACATAAGAGACATTCAATTATCATTAGCTATTTGGCACATATCAGGCCAGTTTTTAAGAGAATGACTGAATAAAGGACCTCCAAGGGCTCCAGATAAAACTTCTCCTAATACAGTACAGGTTTGACTTTGATGCCTTGTCTGCTGGGAAAACTGCCTTCAAAAGGTGATTGGCAACGTACTCCACTTTCTCTTACTATCAGATACAGGCCTTGATTCCATCACTTTTGGGAACATCCTTGAGTACTCTCAGAGCACAGGTTTCCAGAACTGAAGTAGAATTCCTATCAGATTTCAAGCTCAGGATGAATTTATGAGGATTTCAAGAAGATTGAGGTAAAAAAGCTTTGTAAGGCAGTGTTGGAAACTGGGTTAAATTCAGACAGCATCTGAAAGATGTATGCAATCTTTGGCACTCTATCCAATGGGCCAATCAGAAGTCACCTCTGTTCAAAGTGCTTGCAGGAGTGACAACCATCCAGATTGACTTGGCTGTAATTATACCTGCTTGCTGAAATGAGTTGCCCTGTAATTATGTGGAAGGCAAAGACAAGGTATTACTTTGGCTAAAGGGAAGGAGGAGGGAAAGAGATAAATTTAGAAAGGGAATGGGAGACACTGATAGATGCGAAAGAGAAATTTAAATGTCTGCAGAAAGTCATTTAGACTTCTATCAACCCCTGAAAAAAGGGAGTCTGTGTGATGGGCTTTGCTGAATTTTGAATAGCCAGATTATAAACTGCTTGGATTTGGTAGGTATATTAGTCAGGGTTCCCCAAGAAAGTAGAACCAACAGAATATACATATAATATAAATATTATTAGATTTTTAAATAAGAATTGGCTTGCATGACTATGGAGTTCAGAAAGTGTGAATTCCAAAGGGCAGGCAGTCATTTCGGAAACGTAATGAAGGTTTTTCCATGAATTCTCCAGCAGAAGCTGGTTGGCTGAAGTAAAAATGGAATTTTTTCCTTCTGTATGCTAAAATCATTATTCTTCTTTTAAAGCCTTCAAATGATTGCATGAGACTTCTCTTACTGTGGAAGGCAATCTCTTTAGTTGAATGTAGATGTAATCGGTAATAGATGCATCAATTTACTGATAATTAAAATCCACGAAATATACTCACAGTAACAATAACTAGACCCCAAAACTTAGCTGAGTTGTCACATGAACTTAACCACCATAGTTCAGACCTTATCAAATTGCCATCCTTGCATAGCTCCTTAAACCATATTTAATCTCTAAATAAAACAACAACAGTCATAATTTCACCTAACAATACTCATTCTCTGTACGACCATCAAAGCATCAAACTCTTCTCAGAATTAGGTGCAAGTCCTTGGGTAATATTCACTCTTAAACTTGGTATCTTATATCTTAAATATTATTACATAAAATTGATACATCTTATATGATAAGAAGACATGATAGGGAAGAAAACAAAGAGATTTGCTTTACATATATGGGCATATTCATAACAAATCAAAGTAGTATTCATAACCATTATAGTCTTCATTTCTGTAACTGGTCACATGATTGGGGCTGATATTTATATATTTTCAACTACAAAAGCACATTTTCTTTGCCCTGATCTAGCACCTCAGCTGGTCATGGTTCCCTGCCTGCTGAGATCCAAAACCCTCATTCCTGAAGTTTCTGAGCCATTAACAATCCTTCTTGGATTAAGTTGCTTCAGTTTTCCACTGACTTTAATCATGTAGCATGTGAGTACTTAGAGACTCTCTAAGGGTTCTCCTGTATTCCAGGAAAACTATTCTTTACCTTCACGTGTAGTAGCAGTCCTATCTCCTCTTGATAAACAGAATCAGTCACACTAACCAGTACAGTAATTCCCTTCTTTTCCTGTTGATTCAGAGACATGAGAGATCCAAAGTGGCCAACTGACCGTCTTAACTTCCAGTTCAATGGAATAATAGTTGTGTTTTCTGTTGGATACCCTCCTCCTTTTGGAACTAAGACCTATAGATCAACAGAGCTTAAGGTTGCAGAAACAGAAAGAACAAATTCTTCTAGTGGATCACTAGGGGTAATAGTGCATGGTGCTACTCCCATTTTCACCTTCAATTCTTGGACCCATGAATCCTGACTATGGGAGAAAGAGAACTATAGACTGGATGCTGATTTAGGACATACAGCCTCCTGGAGAATGTTCCTCCAGTCTTGCAAGTTATTGCCAACCACTTGGCACTATAATTGAGTCAAAGAATCATTCCACTGTTCTATCAATACAGCTGCTTCAGGATGATGGGGAACATGGTAAGACCAGTGAATTATGTGAGCATGTATCCATTCCCATACTTCATTTGCTGTTAAGTGAGTTCCTTGATCAGAAACTATGTGGAATAACATGTCAGTGGATAAGGAATTGTGTAAATCCAAGTAGTATTGGCAGAAGAATTGCATGCAGGGAAGGCAATTCTTTAGCTGGATCATATGTCTATTCCAGTTAGAGTAAAATGCTGCCCCTTCAATGATGGAAATCGTCCAATGTAATAAACTTGTCACCAAACAGCAGGATAATCACCTCAGGGAATGGTGCCATATTGGGTACTGAGTGTTTGCCTCTGATGCTAGCAGAGTGGGTGCTCTGCAGTGGCTGTAGCCTTGTTGGCCTTGGTGAATGGAAGTCCACGTCGCTTATCCCATGAATGATCTCCATCCTTTTCACCATGGCCATTTTGTTCATGACCCATTGTGCAATAACAAAAGTGGCTGCAGGAAAGAACTTGGCTAGAATCCAGACTATACACTTCAAGTCACCCTATACACTTGAATATTAAAATCCACATCTGCTGAAATCACCCTCTAGTGAGAATTCATATGAGACATAAATATCTTCATGTTTTTGTCCACTAAGAAAGGTCTATCCACTTACCTCTCCCTCAGAATTCTTTGTCACCAATTTTCCAACCATGTTCCTTCTAAGTCCCTGGTCATGCAGCCAAACCATTGGTCACAGCCCAAGATTAAGTATACAAGTGTACCTCCAGTCATTAGTCCTTCTGAGCAAAATGAACCATCAGGTGCACTGCTCAAAGTGCACTGGGACAATTTCCCTTCATCACTCTGATTTATGTTCAGTTGTCAACTTAACCAAGGTGATGATGCTCAGTTGTCTGGTCAGACAAGCACTGGTCTGTTACTGCAAGGATATTTTGGGGTTGGTTAATCAACCAGAAGACTGGTTTATTAAATCATCAGTCACTTGATGACATCTGTGGCTGATTACATCTAGGATCAACTAAAGTTGTGTCTCCCAAATGTTAGAAACCAATCAGTTAAATTTAATCCAATCATTTGAAGTTTTTTTTTTAAGGGAGAAGAGAGAATTTTCACTACTTTCTTCAGCCAGTCAGACTTTCCTGTAGAGTTCATGGAGGAACTTTATCAAAGTTGCCAGTCTTGTGGCAGGCCTTAAGGATTTTGGACTCTTGAATTCCCACAGTTGTGTGAGACACTTTTATAAATCTTATATTTACAGATATCTCTTGTTGGTTCTGTTTCTCTAGAAAACCCTGATTAATACACTGTGCAATCCACTTTTCAATCACACTTATATTGTGAAGAATGATCTGTAAACCAGGCTGAGTTTTCTCCTCTTCATTCAGTTGATCATAGGGAATGCCCTAGGAAGACATAGCTGTGGGCTGGTTAAGAGAAGGTAATGTGGGCAGTACTGGTGGCCATCACCATTTGGTCAACTTTACATGTGTTTTCAGGGACTGCTTGGTCCTGATCTTGTATGTAATACCTCCGTTTTGCTATAGAGTGCTGCTGTGCATGCCCAACTTTATGGCTTGATTGGTTAGACAGCACCAAGTCATTGATAAACAACACAGGTCTCATGGTAGCTTGGTGGCCCACAGTTCAGCATTTAGTCTTTGCTAAGGCCCAGCAACAGGCCAAAAGCAGTTTCTCAAAAGGAGAATAGTTATGTGCAGAGGATTTCAGGACTTTCCTCCAAAATCCTAAGGGTCTGTGCAGTGATTCTCTTAAAGGATCCTGCCAGAAGCTCTAGACACCATCTTTATTTGCCACTGACACCTTCAGCACCATTGGATTTCCTGAATCCTATGGCCCAAGAGACAGAGCAGCCTATACAGTAGCCTGGACCTGTTACAGAGCCTCTTCTATTTTCAGTTCCTACTCAAAGTAAGAAGTTTTTCATGTCACTGGGTAAATAACTCTGAGTAGCACACCTAAAGGAAGAATATGTTGTCTCCAAAATCTGAAGAGACCAGCTAAGCATTGTGCCTCTTTTCTGGTTGTAAGAGAGGCTGGATGCAACAGCTAATCTTCACCTTAGAATGGATATCTCAACATGCCCACACCACTAAAACCTAGGAATTTCACTGAAGTAGAAAGTCCTTGCATTTCTGTTGTATTTATCTTCTATCCTCTGATAAAAAATGCTACACCAATAAGTCTAGACTTGTTACTACTTTTTGCTCCCTAGGTCCAACCAACATAATATCATTAATATAATGCATCAGTGTGATGTCTTTTGGAAAGGAGAGGCAGTCCTGTGGACTAGATTATGACATAAGGCTGGGCAGTTGACAAAGCCCTGAAGTAATCCAGTGAAGATGTATTTCTGGTCTTGTCAGATGAAAGCAAACTGCTTCTGGTGATCTTTTTAAATAGGAATTGAGAAAAAAGCATTTTCAGATCAGTAGCTACATACCAGGTACCAGAAGATGTGTTGATTTGCTCAAGCAATGATACCACATCTGGAATAGCAGCTGCAATTGGAGTTATCACCTGGTTAAGTTTGTGATAATCTACTGTCATCTTCCAAGATTGATCTATTTTCTATGCAAGCCAAAGAACTGAATGGAGATGTTGTGGGAATCACCACCCTTGCATACTTCGAGTCCTTAATGGTGGCACTGATCTCTGATCTTTGCAATCCCTCCAGGAATGCAGTATTGCTTTTTTAAAAATTATTTTTCTAGGTAGAGGCAGTTCTAATGTGTTCCACTTGGCCTTTGCTGTCATAATAGCCCTCAATCCACAAGTAGGGAACCACCGGTTTCCAAATATGGCAATTATGCATTCCAGAACTGGGGAAATAACCACAGAATGGGCCTAGGGAGCAACTGGACCCACTGTGAAATTGACCTGAGCAAAAACTCCATTGATCACTTGAACTCCAACAGTCCCTACTCTGATTGGTGGACCATGGTGATGTTTTGTGTCTCCTGGAATTAGTGTCACTTCTGAGCCAGAGTCTAAACCCCAAATATCTGATCATTTCTTTTTCCCCAGTCACTCTGGTAAAAGGCTTTATATTCCTTTGGAGAAGACTAGAAGAAAGATTGAAAGTATACATTTTTGTAGTGTAACAGAGTCCTTCCCCAAGAGGACCCAGCCTTCCCTTCATTCAAGTGGTTCTGGGTCTATAAACTGTCTTATCTGTGTATTGATTGAGGGGCTGTGACCCTCCGTTTCTGTGATTCAAGTTAGTTTTCTGTTCACTTGATCTACAACAATTCTGCCTATGGAACTCAAGTAAGAATTTCATGGGCAGCCCATTTATTTTATTTCTAGGTACCCCAGTAATCTACTAGCTTTCACCATGTAACTGCAAGTCAAACTATTCTGACTTTGACTTTGTTGTCCATTATAATAACCACACCCACCTTACTTTTGGCAATTAAGTGCTACCACTTGTTCTCTGCCATTTGGGATCTGATTATACCCATTGTCTTCAAGGATCCAAGTTCTGTGGCAGCAATTCCCACCACAATATCAGACCTACAGAGAAGAGGAACTACAGAGCTCTTCATAGATGATGGATATAGTCTTAAATTTATTCCTTACAGTCCCAGTGAAATATGTGCCCTCTGTACATTTCTGGGGTGGTGGTGCAGGTCTCACATGATAAATCCACTCTAACCTTCCAAGCTCACTAAGCCTGTGAATCCCCTGATGATCGTTTTACCAGGACAGTTCCGGCATTTTGACTTCAGACAGTGTAGGCCACCTTTTGATCCACACTTCAGCAAACCACCTAAATAAACTGTTAGCCTGATCCACTTTATACACTTTCTATCATTTTCCCACGCTCTTGATATTCAATCCCACTCATATCCCACTCATATTCCCCTAATTTCTGTCTATATAAATTGCAAAAATCATTGAGTTCATTTGGAGTGTAGTGAACCTCCTCACAGCTCAAACATTTCACCTTATGATTTGGAGCCTGTTGGGACTTTGGTTTATTCATAGGTCTGGAAGTAAGGAGGGGTTGTGGGGGTGGTTCATGAAAGCAATTAGCAATGCCTTGCAAGCCAACTACCTCAGGGCATTCCATTGCCATTTCATCTAGTGAAACAGGATTAATCTCTTCAGATAGAAGTGTGAGGGGTGTTTCCTCAACGGTGGTTAAAGCTTTATCAAGCACAGTAGGGTTATTCTCTTCTGGGGGAGGCTAGATGGCTGGTTTTTCAGGGCAGACGATTACAGGTTTATCTGGAAAAGATGACTCAGTAGAATCCGGTGTTTCAATGTCCCCACAGCCATCATTATCCACATATATGTTCCCATTCCAGTTTTCAGGATGCTATTCCTTTCCATTCAATGTTCTCACTTTAACAGCATATACCCTGCAAGTGTGGGAATGCAATTTACATTGTAATTCGGCCACTTGCAGAGGAGACTCTGGATCTAATATTCAGCAGTCTCAATTTTGTGACTACACAAAACAAGAATTTCTTTCAGGAAGGGTATGTATAGAAACTTTCATGTTCTTCATGCACCAATTAAGCTGGAAATTTTAAGACTTTCACTCATCCCTTTTTTTAAGAACTGTGTCCAGTGTATTTAAGAACTACCAGACAACATCATTACACAAAACACTGATAAGGGGTCAAAAATGCTCTCTCCCAAAGCCTTGATTCTTATAAGCATTTGAGTAGCAGTATTCAATGGTGATATTTTGTATATCTCTATTGCCAACTCAGGCCATGGATTATCAGTGCCATCTTGATCACTGGAAATACAGTCATTAGTGTTTTGAATCTAATAATATTAGGTAATGAATTCCAAAAACCCCAGAATCATCTCAGAAATTTCATTTTTAAGATTCTGTTTCTCCAGACCCAATGCTGAAACCAACTCAATAGTAATTCAGACTTCTCCAGGTAAACAGAACCTAGATTATGAGATTTATTACAGGAATTGACTACTGCAAGTGTGGGGTTGGAAAAAATCCATATTGTATAGGGTGGGCCACAATATGCGTACTTTGGTGAAGGTTTCCTATGAAGGTTTTCCTATGGCTGGTTGAAGTAGAAATGAAATTTCTTCCTTCTGACTGCTAAAATTATCAGTTCTCCTTTTAAAGCCTTCAACTGATTAAGTAATACTTCTCTCATTAAATCCATGAAATATCCTCACAATAACAATCACACCAATGTTTGCTTGACCAAAAACTGGAAGCCATAACCTAGTCAAGTTGACACATGAACTTAACCATCGTGGGGGATCATTTGGGGTTTCTTTCTGACACCCAGTAAGATTATCAGAATAGAGAATCAGATCAGGAAGCCCACTCCCTCTAAAATGAAAAAATCTAACTGCACTATGACTTGAGCACAAAGACTCTTAACCACTTGCCATAACATCTGTTAACAGGCTGGAGGCACATCAGACTACTGAGTCATGAAAGGTCACTATCTCCTGTGTAGTGCTAGGTTGTCAATGGGCAGATTTTTCAGTTTGGAGGCACCATGTTTTTCTGGCTTAGGATGATGGTTCACACATTGCTAGCCTATTTATAGAGGATACCTTTACTACCTACCTTCAGTGGAGGCAAAGGACAATGGGAGAGAAGAAAGTAATGAGGGAAACTAAATTAGAGCCTATTAAATACCAGGCATTTTTGCATCTCTTATAATCTCATAATTTTGTAATCTCATAATTACAATTTTTTTAGATTCCTTGGATTATTTTTTTTACATTTTTATTGTGACATATAACATATATACAAAAAAGCAAATTTTAAAGTACATTGTAATAAGTGGTTATAGAACTGATTTCAGAGTTTGTATGGGTTACAGTGCCACAATCTTAGGTTTTTCCTTCTAGCTGCTCCAAGACACTGAAGACTAAAAGAAATATCAATGTAATGATTCAGCAGTCACATCCATTTGCTAAATCCTACTTCTCTGTTATAGCTTCTTGTTCTAGTTTGCTAGCTGCCAGAATGCAACACACCGGAGATGAATTGGCTTTTAATAAAGGGGGATTTATTTCATTAGTTCTTCAGAGGAAAGGCAGCTAACTTTCATCTGAGGTTCTTTCTTATGTGGGAAGGCTCAGGGTAATCTCTGCTGGCTTTTTCTCCAGGCCTCTGGGTTTCAACAATTTTCCCCGGGGTGATTCCTTTCTGCATCTCCAAAGGCCTGGGATGAACTACAAGTGCTGAGATGAGGTATGCTGAGCTGCTTGGGCTTTGCTATGTTGAGCTCTCTCATTTAAGCCCCAGCCAATTAAGTCAAACATCATTCATTGCAGCATGCACACCTCCTAGCTGACTGCAGATGTAATCAGCAACAGATGAGGTTTACATACCATTGGCTCATGTCCACAGCAATAAAACTAGGTGCCTTCGCATGGCCAAGTTGACAACTGAGTCTAACTACCATACTTCTCTTTCTCCTTTGAGCTTTCTCCCAATCTGGGGATACTTTTTTGGCAACAGTAGTTAACTTTTTCTATTAGAACAGTTATGCTCACCTTTTTTCATCATATAGCTGTGCATTTATCATCACAATCGACTTTTTTCCTTTTTTGTGCAAAGTGACATACATACAAAAAAGCAATAAATTTCAAAGCACAGCACAATTAGTTGTAGAACAAATTTCAGAGCTTGGTATGGGTTACAATTCCACAATTTTAGGTCTTTACCTCTAGCTGCTCTAAGATATTGGAGACTGGAAAAAAAATACCAATATAATGATTCAGCAATCATACTCATTTGTTAAACACTACCTTCTCTGAATAACTCCATCATCATCTTTGATCTTTATCCCACTCTTTAGGGGTATTTTGGCTATGCCCATTCAAACTTTTTTATGTGGTAGGGCTGTCAATAATGTGGGATGGGGGATGGAACAAGGTGATGTTCTGGAGAGGCTGGTCCCTCTTCATTTCAGCACTTATCTGGTCCAGAGACCCATCTGGAGGTTGTAAGTTTCTGGAAAGTTACCTTAGTGCATGAAACCTTTGTATAATCTTATGTAACACCCTAGGTGTTCTTTAGGATAGGTAGAAATGGTTTTGGTTGAGGTGTGGTAAGCTACGATAGGTAGCAATGCCTAACTGAAGCTTGCATAAGAGTGACCTCCAGAGTAGCCTCTTGAGTCTATTTGAACTGTCTTGGCCACTGATACCTTATTTGTTATACTTCTTTTTCTCTTTTTGGTCAGGATGGCATTGTTGATCCCACGATGCTAGGGCTAGGCTCATCCCTGGGAGTTACCTTCCATGCCACCAGGGAGACTTTCACCCCTGGTTGTCATGTCCCACATACAGGGGAACATCATAACTACATTTGGAGAGAGATATTATTTCTACTTTTTATCCCTATTCTGCACTCTCTTAGAGAACACACACTAACATATCAAAGTTCTCAATATATCCTGCAGTAAATAAGCATGTTTAATTTGTTGAACGCAGCTTTAGAATTTATTTGATTATGGAAATCTCTTTGTTTCCCAGAATACCCATTGATATTTTAAGAAGCAATTAAGTCACTCCAACTTCATGACCCTCAGTTATATAATCTAATATGCATAGTTTGTAGTCCTTTACAGGCAAAGCGTGGCAACATATGCCATTTCACTTCACTCATAAAAAGAACTTTATGAGCAATCATTCTTTTGTGCCTAAAACACTTATTCCCTCCTGAGCACTTGGTATTACTAATCTGCTGCATAAAGGACCACTGAAACCTTACTCCTCCCAAAGCCTCATATAAATTTCCCTTACATTCTTCTGCCATTCATACCTATGTCAGTGAAAAAAAGAACCCTATGAGATTAGTGATATTAACACACTATTTTATACAAAGAAAATGAAGATCATGAAAGCTAGAAATCAAATGCAAATTTATATGGCTAGTGGCTGAAAGAGCCAAAACTTGATCCAAATCTTCCATGTCTATCTAAGTTTAATATGTTTTTCACAAAGCACTGAATTCCAACAAACTATGAGTATTCGTGCCATATGATTTTGGAGACTTGCTTTTCCTTTTTTGGGTCTTTTTTCCCATCTGAAATGGGTAAGTTGGACTAGATAATTTATTTAGGCCAGATTGACTATATGCTAATTTTAAGGTCCAACTGTGTGTATTTCAGGTCAAGTTGAAATTGTTTCAAAAATCTATATCAACAAATTCAATGAAGGTGAAAATTTATATAAATGTGGTAATACTTTTAGCCCCAAGTGTCATTTAGTGTCTGAGGCCCCTAGGAAGAATAGAGCCCTGAATTTGCACTCTCACTAGGGTGATGAAGTTTCCTCACATTTGTGCCACCCCCTCTGCCTGGTCTCTCAAGGAACAGTAAAAAAAAATGCAACCCAATTAAAAAATGGACAAAGGACTTTAATAGACATTTCTTCAAAGAAGATCTACAATTGGTCAATAAGTAAATGAAAAGATGTTCATTAGGGAAGTGCAAAACAAAATCACAATGAGATTTCACTCCCCACTTCACACCCATTGGGATAACTACTATATTTTTAAAAAATGGAAAATACTAGGTGAGGGTGAGGATATGGAGAAGTTGGAATTCTCACAGACTACTTGTAAGATTGTAAAATAGTGTAGCTGTTTTGGAATACAGTCTGGTATTTCTTCAAAAGAGATACTGTGTGGTCAAGCTATTCCAATGACTTGATACATGCTCAAGAAAAATTAAAACACGTCTGTGCAAAAAAATTGTACACAAATGTTCTTAGTATCATTACTCATAATAGTCAAAAGATGGAATCAGCCAAAATATTCCCCAACTGATGAATGGATAAACAAAATGTGGTATATCTATGCAATGGAATATTATTTAGCCATAAAAAGAATGAATTTCTGATACATGCTACAATATTGATGAACCTTGAAAGCATTGTGCTGAGGGAAATAAGCGAGACACAGAAAGAAACATTTTGTAGAATTCCACTTGCATTAAATACATAGAATATGCAAATTCATAGAACCAGAAAGTAGATTAGTAGGTACCAGTGTCTTAGGGACAATAAGGAAGGGGTATTTATTACCTAATGGGTACATCATATCTGTTCGGATGATGAAAAAGTTTTGGGAATGGATGGTGGTGATGATGATGAAGTACAATATTGTGAGCGTAATCAATGCCACCAAATTGTACACTTAGAAATGGTTAAAATTGGGAAAATTCATGTCATATAGTGTGTATGTGTGTACTACCAAAATAACATGTAAAAATAAAAGATAAAAATTAAAAAAGAAACAGTAGAGAGGACTGAGACAACATGGCAGATTAGGAAGCTCCAGGAATCAGTCCTTCCACCAAAACATTTATTGAAATAACAAGAACTATCTGAATCAACCACTTTGAAATTCTGGAGTCTAGAAGTTTCTGCACTGTGCAGCAACCAGGGAGAAGTGTGAGGAAGATGATGGTAAATTGAGATAAAGACAAGTGAGTATCACTGGCAGGCAATAATGTGGACTGGATCTGGTTCCTGGTTCAGTTTTTTAATGCCAGGATGGGACATAAAGAGCTTGTCCTGCAAACTCCAGGGATATGTGATCTGATCCCAGATCTGTACCTCTGATCAGCTACTTCAGATTGCTGGGGCCACTCTAAGGGAAGCCATTGTTCTAATCTTTCTGTGGCAAAGGTGATAGAGGAATCTAAAAGACAGTAACTTTCCTCAAACTGAAAACAGTTAAAAAGCCACATTAACTGAGCAAGTACTGAATCAAGAAAATGCCCCTTCAAAAGCCATAGAAGAAACTTCTTGTGTTTTACTGCCCTGCTCCCATACCACTGCCATTCTGCCCTGCAACACCAGGTGGAGTCAACTTATGCTCCCATTTTGAGTCCTTGAACCTGTTCCAGAGGGAGCAGAGGGACCCCTGTGTGGGGTACCTGTATTTCAGTGCCCTCTATCAGGTGGAAGCCTGAGAGACCAAGCCAGGAAACAAGTCTCAAGCTCTCCTTCCCTGAGTTTCTCTTGAGAGCAGAGAAGAAGTGTATTAGTTAGGGTTCTCTAGAGAAACATAATCAACAGGGAACACTCGCAAACATAAAATTTATAAAAGTGTCTCACATGACCGCGGGAGGGCAGAGTCCAAAATCTGCAGGGCAGGCTGTGAATCTGACAATTCCAGTGCAAGGTCTAGACGAACTCCACAGGAGAGGCTCACCAGCTGAACTAAGAAGAGAGCCTGTCTCTTCTGAATCCTCTTTAAAAGGCTTTCAGTGATTAGGTTAAGCATCACTCATTGCAGAAGACACTCCCCTTTTGTTGATTACAAATGGAATCAGCTGTGGATGCAACAGACATGATCATGATTTAATTCTATGAAATGTCTTCATCGCAACAGAGAAGCCAGCACTTGCCCGACCAGACAAACAGGTACCACCACTAGGCCAAGTTGACACATATACCTGACCATGACAGTTCACCCCTTGTCAACTTGGCAGCTATACATACCACCTTAAACCATACCTAATTTCTAAATAAAAAACAATAAAACACACATTTTTTCTTTCACCTAACAATACTCAACTGTCTTGTATATAACTGGAAACACATTAAATCTCTCCAGAATAGGGTGCAAATCCTTGGGTAATATTCACTCTTAAACTTGATATCTTCCAACCTAAATAATATAACATGAACAAAACAGCATTACAGTCCTCATTTCTGTAACTGATCACATGGTCGTAGTTCATATTTATCACTACCTTCTTTCACTACCCATTCCATGTTCCCTTTACCCTCAGCAAGCACTTCAGCTGGTCATGGTTCTTTGCCTGGTGAGGTGACACAAACCTTCATTCCTGAAGTTTCAGAGCCATTGGTAGTCTTGCCTGGACTGGGTTGTTGCAGTTTTCCATTGATTTTGATCACAGGGTATGGCACTAAAAGATGCCCTAGGGGATCTCCTATATTCCAAGAAAACTCTTCTTTACCTCCATTATGTAGCTGCAGTCCTACTTCCCCCTGATAGTCAGGGTCAATCACCCCAGAGAAAAAGTGCAACCCCCTTCTTGGCTTGTTGATCCAGTGGCATAAGTAGCCCACAGTGACCAGGTGGCAGTCTTAGATTCCAGTTCAAAGTAATCACTGTTGTTTCCCCTGGTGAAAGCACTCCCTGTTTTGGAACTAAAACCTATAGACCAGCAGAGCTCAGGGTCACAGAGACAGGAAGCAAAAATTTTCCTCGTGGATCACTACGGGTAATAGTGAGTGGTACCACTCCCATTTCCGCTTCTTGATTCCTGGACCCATGGATCCTGACTATGGAAGAAATAGCACCATACAGTGGACACTGATTCAGAGCATATACAGCTTCCTGGAGAACATTACCCCAGCCTTTCAAGGTATTGCCACCTACTTGGCATTGTAATTGAGTTTTCAAAGGCCATTCCACCGTTCTATCAATCCAGCTGCTTCTGGATGATGGGGAACATGGTAAGACCAGAGAATTTCAGGAGCATGTGCCCATTCCCCCACTTAATTTGCTGTAAAGTGTGTTCTTTGTGTTCCAATGCTATGTGAAATACCATGACGATGGATAAGGCATTCTGTAAGCCCACAGATGGCAGTTTTGGCAGAAGCATTGCATGCAGGGAAAGCAAACCCATATCCAGAGAATGTGTTTATTCCAGTGAGAAAAAATTGCTGCTTCTTCCATGAAGGGAGTGGACCAATGTAATCAACTGGCCACCATGTACCTGAATGGTCACCTCAGGGAATGGTGCCATATCGGGGGCTGACTGTAGGTCTCTGCTGCTGGCAGATTGGGCACTCAGCAGTGGCTGTAGCCAAGTCAGTCTTGGCGAGTGGAAGTCCATATTGCTGAGCCCATGCATAACCTCCATCCCTACCACCATGACCACTTTGTTTATGAGCCCATTGGGCAATGAAAGGAGTTGCTGGGGAAAGAGCCTGACTGGTATCCACAGAACGGGTCATCTTATCCACTTGATTATTAAAACCTTCCTCTGCTGAAGCCACCCTCTGGTGTGCATTCACATGGGACACAAATATCTTCATGTTTTTAGCCCACTCAGAAAGGTCTATCCACATACTTCTTCCCCAGACCTCTTTGTCACCAATTTTCCAATTATGGTCTTTCCAAGTCCCTGACCATCCAGCCAAACCATTAGCAACAGCCCATGAGTCAGTATACAAATGCACCTCTGGCCAGTTTTCCTTCCAAGCAAAATGAACAACCAGGTGCACTGCTTGAAGTTCTGCCCACTGGGAGGATTTCCCCTCACCACTGTCCTTCAAGGACACCCCAGAAAGGGGTTGTAATGCTGCAGCTGTCCACTTTCAGGTGGTACCTGCATATCGTGCTGAATCATCTGTAAACCTGGCCTGAGTTTTCTCTTCGTCAGTCAATTCACTGTAAGGAACTCTCCAAGAGGCCATAGTTTTGGTCTGGGAAAGAGAAGGTAATGTGGCAGGAGTGGAGACCATGGGCATTTGGGACACTTCTTCATGTAACTTACTTGTGCCTTCAGGGCCTGCTCTGACCCTATCTCATATATACCATTTCCATTTTACAGTAGACTGCTGCTGTGCACGCCCAACTTTATGGCTTGGTAGGTCAGACAATACCCAGCTCATGATAGGTGACTGTAGCTTCATGGTAACTTAGTGGCCCATGGTTAAGCGTTCAATCTCTACTAAGGCCCAGTAGCAGGCCAAAAGCTGTTTCTCAAAAGGAGAGTAGTTATCTGCAGCAGATGGTAAGGATTTGCTCTAAAATCCTAAGAGTCTGCATTGTGATTCTCCTATAGGGGCCTGCCAAAGGCTCCAGACAGCATCTCTATTTGCCACTGACACTTCCAGCACCATTGGATCTGCTGGATCATACAGCACAAGTGGCAGAACAGCTTGTACAGCAGCTTGGACCTGTCACAGAGCCTCCTCCTGTTCAGATCCCCACTCAAAATTAGCAGCTTTTCTGGTCACTCAATAAATGGGCCGGAGTAGCACACCCAAATGAGGAATATGTTGTCGCCAAAATCCAAAAAGACCAACTAGGCATTGTGCCTTTTTTTTGGTTTTAGCAGGGGTCAGATGCAGTAACTTATCCTTCACCTTAGAAGGGATATCTAGACATGCGCTACACCACTGGATACCTAGAAATTTCACTGAGGTGGAAGGCCCATGTATTTTTGTTGGATTTATCTCCTATCCTCTGACATGCAAATGCCTTACCAGTAAGTCTAGAGTAGTTGCTACTTCTTGCTCACTAGGTCCAGTCAATATGATATCATCAACGTAATGGACCAGTGTGATGTCTTGTGGGAAGGAGAAATGATCAAGGTCCCTGCAGACAAGATTATGACAGGGCTGGAGAGTTGATATATCCCTGAAGTAAGACAGTGAAAATATATTGCTGATCTTGCCAGCTGAAAGCAAACTGTTTCTGGTGGTCCTTACTAATAGCTATTGAGAAAAAAGCATTTGCCAGATCAATAGCTGCATACCATGTACCAGGGAATGTATTGATTTGCTCAAGCAATGATACTACATCTGGAACAGCAGCTGCAATTGGAGTTACCACCTGGTTGAGTTTATGATAATCCACTGTCATCCTCCAAGACCCATCCGTTTTCTGCACAGGCCATATAAGAGAGTTGAATGGGAATGTGGTGGGAATCACCACCCCTGCATCCTTCAGGTCCTTAAGAGTGACAGTAATCTCTGCAATCCCTCCAGGAATCCAGTATTGCTTTTGATTTACTAGTTTGCTTGGTAGGGGCAGTTCTAGTGGCTTCCACTTGGCCTTTCCCACCATAATAGCCCTCACTGTATGAGTTAGGGAGCAAATGTGGAGATTCTGCCAGTTGCTAAGTATGTCTATATGAACTATAACTGGGGAAATAACTACAGAATGGGTCTGGGGGCCTACTGGACCCACTGTGAGACGGACCTGAGCTAAAACTCCATTGATCACCTGGCCTCCATAAGCCCCCACTCTGACTGGTGGACCAGAGTGACGTTTTGGGTCCCCTGGAATTAATGTCACTTCTGAACCGGTGTCTAATAATCCCCAAAATATCTGATCATTTACTTTTCCCCAATGTACAGTTACCCTGGTAAAAGGCAGTCGGTCTCCTTGGGGAAGGCTTGGAGGAAGATTAACAGTATAAATTTGTGGCAGTGTAACAAGTTTCTCCCCCAAAGGGACCAGGCCTTCCCTTCATTCAAGGGGCTCTGAGTCTGTAAACTGTCTCAAGCCTGGAAATTGATGAAGGGGCCGAGACTCTGTGCTTTTGTAATTCAGGTTAGACTTCTGTTCACTTGACCTAGAACTCTTTTGTTTATACAGCTCGAACAAGAATTTAGTAGACTGCCTTTCTATTGTATTTCTAGGTACCCCATGATTTACCAGCCAATGCCCCAAATCTCTGCGAGTCATATAATTTTGAGGTCTGCTTTAAGTTTGCTGTCTATTATAATAGCCATGTCTACCCTGTCTTTGGCAATTGAGTGCTGCCACCTGGCTTCTGCCAACTTGGGATTCCATCATCCCCATTGTGTTTATGGATTCCAGCTCAGTGACAGAAGTTCCTACAGTAATATCTGACCTATAGAGAAGTGCAACTACAGACCTCTTCAGGGGTGATGGTGCTAGCCTCACAAATTTATTTCTCACTGTTCTGGTAAAAGGTGCATCCTCCAGACATTCCTGGGGTGTAAAAGCAGGCTTTGCCTAATAAATCCACTCTAACATCCCAATCTCTCTAAGCCTCTGGATCCCCTCATCTACATTATACCAGGGAAGTTCTGGCATTTCAACCTCAGGTAATGTTGGCCACCTTTTGATCCATGTTTCAACCAAACACTTAAACAAACTGTTAATACCTTTTCTAACCCCTCAAGCTATGACATTGAATGCAGAATCTCTGCTTAGTGGGCCCATATCAATAAATTCAACCTGATCCAGCCTTATATTCCTCCCACCATTATCCCACACCTTAAAATCCATTGCCACACATATTTTCCTGATTTCTGTATATATAAATTGGAAAACTCACACAGTTCTTTTGGAGTATAATGTACCTCCTCATGTGTGACACTTTGTACCTGCCTTTAGGGGCCTGTTGGGACTTTAGTCTAGTTATAGGTCTGGAAGAAATGAGGGGTGGTGGGGGTGGGTCATGAAAAGAATTAGAAATATCTTCCAAGCCATTTGCTTCAGGGCCTTCATTTGCAGTTTCATCTGGTAAAACAGGATTAATCATTCTAGGGCTAATCCCTTCAGGAAGAGGTTGGGTGGTCAACTCCTCAAGGCAGGCTGGAGGTGGGGCAGTTACGTCCTCAAGGCAAACTATTACAGTGTTATCTAGAGAAAACTCAGCATGATCTAGGGTTTCAACCTTACCCCTGACATCATTATGAATCCATATGTCACCATCCCATTTTTCAGGGTCCCACTCCTTTCCAATCAATGCCCTCACTTTAACAGCAGACACCATGCAAAATTGAGATTTCAGTTTACGTTGTAAATTTGTACTCTAACAATAAGATCCTGAGTCTGATTTTCAGAGATCTCAAGTCTACAGCTACAGGAAATAAGATTTTCCTTCAGGATACTCATAGAAACGTCTACATCTTTCAGACGGTGCTTAAGCTTCTCGTTTGAAGCCTTAAGCCCATCCTTTTCACCCCTTAATGTAGCCAGTGTATCTAACAACAGCCAACCAACATCTCTATACCTCTTATTTCTACAAAACTCTGTAAAGGTGTCAAAAACATTATCCCCTAGAATCTGGCTTCATACAAGCAAAACATTAGGAGAATCAAATGGTAATATTTTGACTATCACTTTTGCCAACTCACTCCACGGATTAGGAGTGTAATTCTGATACAGGAATCAGAGTCCTTAGTGTCTTTGAGTCCAGTCAGAGTAGAAAACCATTCATAAAATCCCAATTTTAAGATTCTGTTTCTTAAGAAGCACTCCTGCTACCAAGATGTATTAGTTAGGATTCTCTAGAGAAACAGAATCAACAGAGAACACTCACAAATATAAAATTTATAGAAGTGTCTCACTTGACCACAGGAAGGCAGAGTTCAAACTCCACAGGGCATCCTGTGAATCTGACGATTCTGATGGAAGGTCTGTATGAACTCCACAGGAGAGGTTCACCAGCTGAAGTAGGAAGAGAGCCTGTCTCTTCTGAATCCTCCTTAAAAGGTTTCCAGTGATTAGGTTAAGCATCACTCATTGCAGAAGACACTCCCCTTTGGCTGATTACAAATGGAATCAGCTGTGGATGCAGCTGACATGATCATGATTTAATTCTATGAAATGTCCTCATTGCAACAGACAGGCCAGCACTTGCCCAACCACACAAACAGGTACCACCACTTGGCCACCTTGACACACAAACCTGATCATGACAAGCAGCTTGCAGACAACTGAGACAGTGTGAGAAACAATTAAGTTCAAATGGACTGGGACAAAGGACTATCTGCATTAAATCAAGGGAAAGGGGACCCAGGAAGAGGAGGAGGTCTGTTCCAAAGGGAGTAAAGGGGCCAATCCACTCAAACTCCTGTGAACTGTAAATGGGAAATTCCTGGGGCCTGTAATGAGTGCTGACCCAGGAAAAGAAGCAGGCTCCCCGGCTCTGGCTCCACACAGGCTCAGATAAGATAGAGAGATCCTACCCTTCCCCTTTGCTTTGGGATAATTTGCTTGATAGGAGGGCTAAGTTCTCAAGGAAACCACTAGCCAAAGCAAAACCAAATTCAAAAAAGGTGAAATGCGCTTTTTTCTTTTTCTTTTTTTCTTTTTTGTCTTGACTAGCTCCTGAAATTCAAGAAAATCTCTGTCATATCACTAACTGGATAACAAGTTAAAAGACAGCCCAGGAGCTAAATCCCAGAGGTAACACTTTAAAATATTAAAATGTATAACGTCGGGCCGGCCACAATGGCTCAGCAGGCAAAAATGCTCGCCTGCCATGCCAGAGGACCCGGGTTCGATTTCTGGTGCCTGCCCATGTAAAAAAAATGTTAAAATGTATAATGTCTAACAAAAGATTATAAGACAAAGATGCATTTTCTTCGGCGTGGGCGTGCAGGTCGGGCGCTCAGAGCTGCGGGACTTTTCTCCTCCTGCTACTGTGCCGGCGAGTGAGCGAGTCCCTGTGAACCTCTGGTGGCGCTCGGCACTGCCCACAGTTTCCCTAAACTGATAGCTCATCCTCCCACTGGATCGGATCATAGCCGCACCCTCACCCCCACCTTCTCGCTGTTGGGTCCATTCCCGCCCGCTTCCTCCTGCTCCCCGTCAAAGCTCCAGAGATGATTTTTCTATTTCTTCAGAGAGGAACCAGATTATGTTCCATGATTATCCCAGAAGAAATTCATGTCTATAGTTCATAAGGAGTTGATTACGTCATTTTCAGGCTGATCATTTTGGAATCACCATTAGAGCTTAAGACACATTTGCCTTCTCTTCAAGTACCCGTCTTCATACCTTAATCAAGTGCTGCATTTTAACATTCCTGTGTCATTGGATTATTTAAGATTCCTCAGAAATAAATTTCTCACTGGTATAATAGCCAAATTTACAAGGAAAAAATGATTCCCAATGGATATTTAATGTTTGAAGATGAAAATTTTATTGAGTCTTCTGTTGCCAAATTAAACGCCCTGAGGAAAAGTGGCCAATTCTGTGATGTTGGACTTCAGGTCTGTGGCCATGAGATGTTGACACACAGAGCAATTCTGGCTTGCTGCAGTCCCTATTTGTTTGAAATTTTTAATACTGATAGTGATCCTCATGGGGTTTCTCATGTTAAATTCGATGATCTCAATCCAGAAGCTGTTGAAGCCCTACTGAATTATGCCTATACTGCTCAGTTGAAAGCTGATAAGGAATTAGTAAAAGATGTTTATTCTGCAGCAAAAAAAAGCTGAAGATGGACCAAGTAAAGCAGGTTTGTGGTGATTATTTACTGTCTTCAATGGATATTACTAACAGCTGCATCTCTTACTGAAATTTAGCAAGTTGTATGGAAGACTCCCATTTGTTGAATAAGGTTGATGCCTATATTTAGGCATATTTGTTACAAATTTCAGAAGAGGAAGTTTCTTACACTTCCAAGACTAAAGTTGGAGGTAATGCTAGAAGATAATGTTTGCTTGCCTAGCAAAGGCAAATTGTATACAAAGGTAATCAACTGGGTACAGTGTAGCATCTTGGAGAATGGAGACAGTCTGGAAGGGCTGATTGAAGAAGTTCAAACCTTGTACTACTCAGCTGATCACAAGCTGCTTAATAGGAATCTACTAGATGGACAGGCTGAGGTGTTTGGCAATGATGATGACCACATTCAGTTTGTGCAGAAAAAGCCACCACATGAGAATGGTCATAAGCAGATAAGTAGCAGTTCCACTGGATGTCTCTCTTCTCCAAACGCTATAGTACAAAGCCCTAAGCATGAAAGGAAAATCTTTGCTTTTGAAAAAGACTTCAAATTACACTTACTTGTGCCTAGCTGTGCTGGATGGTATATTTTGTGTAATTTTCCTTCATGGGCAAAACAATCTACAGAGCTCACCAACAAGCACACCAAGACTAATTAAGAGCTTAAGCTTTGAGATGCAAGCAGAAGACCTAATAGTAAAGCCCATATCTCCTTTGCAGTATGCACAGTCTGGGAACAGCAGAGATGAATGGCAAACTCATAGCTTCAGGTGGCTATAACAGAGAGGAATGTCTTTGAACAGGTGAATGCTATGATCTGCATATAGATCACTGGTCCTTTCTTGCTCCCATGAGCACACCACAAGCCCAATTTCAAACGGCCATACTCATGGGCCAACTTTATGTGGTAGGTGGATCAAACAGCCATTCAGATGACTAGAGTTGTGGATAGATATATGATCTAAACATAGATGGCTGGATTCCTGTTTCAGAATTGAGAACTAACCATTGTAATGCAGGAATGTGTGCTCTGAGTGGGAAATTATACAACATTGGTAGCTCTGACCCACATGAGCAAAAAGGACCGAAAAATTGTGATATATTTGACCCTATAACAAAGTCGTGGACAAGCTGTGTGCCTCTCAACATCTTTAGACACCAGTCTGCAGTCTATGAGCTTGGTGGTTATTTGTACATAGTAAGAAGTACAGAGTCGTGGAATTGTCTGAACACAGTACAACGTTACAATCCTGAAAATAACACCTAGACTTTAATTGCACCCATGAATTTGGCTTGGTGAGGAGCTGGAGTAGCTATTCTTTATGGAAAACTGTTTGTACGTGGTGACTTTGATGGTTTTCATGCCATCAGTTTTGTGAAGATGTACGATCCAACTAGATATGAATGGAAGATGATGGTAACATAACATCACCAAGGAGCAATGCTGGGATTGCAACTGTAGGGAACACCATTTATGCAATGGGAGGATTTGATGGCAATGAATTTCTGAAAATGGTAGAAGTCTATAATACTGACACAAATGAGTAGAACCCCTCCACAAAGACGTTTCAGTTTTAACAAATTTAAGACCCTTTCAAACTAACAACCTTAGTGATGTAACTGTGTTTAGTAGAGGTACACTGGTGAATAAGGAGGGTGGGAGGATACAGATGTTGCTAACAGCAACACAAAGCTTTTGCATATTGCATATTATTAAACATGTTGTACACGCATTTTGTGTTTGTTTGGAAAGGAATGCAAAGATGAAGGTCTGTTTTCTGTATTTTTAGAACCTTTTGGTTACTTTTTGGAAGTTGATAGTGTAAAAGAATAAACCAAGAATTGGGCACATCATTTAAAGAAGTTCCCTTCCTCCACATTTGTTTTACCAATTTGCACATTAAATCACTCTTCCCTCAAATATTTAATTACGGGGAAAGAGGGAAGTAGGGTTTTAAAATGTAGGCAGTTGGGTTTCTTAAGGCTCTTTTGCAATAATTTAAACAATCTATAACAAAATAGACCTATTTACCTAGATGACCATGACTATTTTTGTTTTTGTTAAAAGAAAACTGCCATGCATACCAATATTTAAATATTTAAATCCAGAAACCATCAATGAAGAGGACAAGAGTTTGGACTAACCAGACAGAGATTTTAAAATAATGATCCTCAATATACTCAAGGAGGTAAAGGAAAACACAGAGAAAGAACTAAAGGATATGAAGAAAACAAAGAATGAACAATATGAGAATCTCCCTAGAGAAATACTAGAGTTGAAGAACAAAACAATTGATAAGAAAAATCTCCTAGATGGTTTCAACAGCAGATTGGAGGTGACAAAAGAAAGAATCAGTGAACTCAAAGACAAGACAGCTGAAATGATTCAGACTGAGGAGCAGAAAGATAGAAGAGCAAAAAAAGAATGAGCAGAGCCTAAGAGACCTGTGGGACAACACCAGTGTACCAATATATGTGCTATGGGAATCCCAGAAAGAGAAGAAAGATAGAAAGGGTCAGAAAGAATACTGCAAGAAACAGTTATGTACAAGGAATAAGTTATGCACAAGGGAATCCAATAAGATTAAGTGCTGTTTTCTCATCAGAAACCTTGGAGACAGGAAGGGAGTGAAATTAAGTATTTAAATTGCTGGAAAAACCAGTGTTAACCAATAATTTTTTATCTGGCACGATTTTCTTTCAAAACTGAGGGAGAAATTAAGACATTCCCATATAAACAGAAGTTGAGGAAATTTGTCACCACTAGAGATGCCCTACAAGCAGCACTGAAGGAAATTCTTCAAATTGAAAGGAAAGGACACAAGCAGTGGGTGAACGCAATATAAAGAAATAAAGACCTCCAGGAAAGGTAACTGTATGGGTAATTATAATTGCCAGTACTATTGAATTGTATTGTTTAATATGCAGCTTCACTTCTTGCTTCATATAGGTGCTAAAATGCAAATGCATAAATGTAATGATAAATCTATGGTTTGGGGATACATGGTGTACTAAAATATGATTTGTAGCAAGTACAAAAAATCTGAGAGAACAGAGGGGTACAGGATGAGTATATGTGTTTGCTAATCAAGATAAGTTATAATCAAATCATATATATTGTTATCTATGTAGGATATGAAATTCTATGGTAACCAGAAAGAAAATATCTGAAAAATATATTTAGAAAGAAATGTAGCATCTCAAAATGGTTCAATACAGAAAGCCAAATAAATATGGAAGTGGGCATTAATAGAAGAAATAAAGGTCAGAAAGGATATAAGACTTACAAGTGCAAAATAGTGAAATGTCAAGAGAAATTCTTGCATTATCATTAGCACCTTTAAATGTAAATGAATTCAACTCCATAGTCAAAAGGCAGAGACTAGGAGAATGGATAAAAAAAGATGACCCAATTGCATACTGTTTTTAAGAAACTCATTTTAAATTCAAAGGCATAAGTACTCTGAAAGTGAAAGAATGGAAAAAAGTAAACCATCCAAGTAGTAATCAAAAGAGAGCAGGGATAGCTATACTAATATCAGAAAAAAAATGGATTTTAAGTTCAAAAACAGTTGTGAGGGACAAAGAAATCATTATATACTGATAAAAGGGACAATTCAACAGGAAGACATAACAATTATAACTCTGTCTGACACTAACAACAGAGGCCCAAAGCATATGAAGTAAGTATTGACAAATCAGAAGGGAGAAATAATGATTCTACATTAATAGTAGGAGATGTCAATGCCATTTTTAATAATGGGCAGAACATCTAGACAGAAGATTCATAAGTAAATAGAAAATTTGAATAATATAAACCAACTAGACCTAACAGACACATCTCACCTACCAGCAGCAGAACACACATTCTTCTCTACTGTACATGGATCACAAAACAAGTCTCAATAAATTCAAAAATATTGAAATGATACAATGTCTCTTCCCAGTCACAGTGGCATGAAGCTAGAAATCAGTACAAAGGAAGAAAGTGAAAATTCAGAAATATGAGGAAATTAAAGAACATACACTTAAGCTACCTATGGGCCAAAAAAGAAATCACAAGGAAATTAAGAAATAATTTGTGATAGATTAAAATGAAAATACAACATACCAAAACTTATGGGATACAGCAAAGGCAGTGCTGAGAGGGAAATTTATAACTCTAAGTGCTCACATTTTAAAAAAGAAGAAAAATCTCAAATCAGAGACCCAACCTCAAAACTAGAGGATCTTGAAAAAGATGAATAAAACTGAAAGCAAGGCAAAAGAAGTAAATAACAAAGATTAAGAGTGGAGATAAAAGAGATGAGAATTAGAAAAAAAAATAGAGACTCAACAAAACCAAAAGTAGTTTCTTTGAAAAGATCAATAAAATTGATAAACTTTCACCTTCACTGACAAAAAAAAGAGGAGACACAAATCAGTTAATTTAAAAATGAAAAGGGGGACATTAGACTCAACCCCCAAGAATAAAAAAGGACCATAAAAGGATACCATGAAGAACTCTACACCAACAATTGGATAGACTAGATGAAATAGACAAATTCTCAGAAACATACAAATTACCTACATTGACTCAAGAAGAAATAATAGATCTCGACATACCAATATCTAGATAAGAGATTGAAACAGAAATTAAAAAAAAATTTCCAACAAAGAAAAGTTCAAAGCCAAATGACTTCACAGGGGAATTTTATTAAACTGCCCAAGAAGAATTAACACCTATCCCATTCAAAGTCTTTCAACAAATTGAGAAGGAAGGAATATTCAGTAATTCATTCTATCAGGCCAACATCATCCTCAACCAAAGTCAAATAAAGATACCACAATAAAAGAAAACTACAAAATAATATTTCTTATGAATATAGATGCAAGAATTCTCAATAAAATACTAGCAAAACAATTCCAACAGCACATCAAGGAATTATATACCATAACCAAGTGGGATTCATCTCATATATACAAGGTGGTTCAATATAAGAAAATCAATAAATTTAATACACTGCATTAAACTGAACAAAAGGAAAAAAACATGATTATCTTGTTTGATGCAGAGAAGGCATTTAACAAAATCCAGCACCACTTTTTAATTAAAAGAAAACCAATTATAAAAGTAGGACTAGAAAGAAACACCCACATTATGAAGAAGAGCATCTATGAAAAACCTACAGCTAACATTGTACTTAATGACAAAAGATAGCTTTCTTCTAAGTTCAGGAACAAGACAAGGATGTCCAATAACAAGGATGTTATTCAGCAATGTAATAGAATTTCTAGCTAGAGAAATTAGGAAAGAAAAATAAATAAAAGGCGTACCAAAAAACAGATGTAAAACTTTCCCTATTTACAAATGTTCCTATATATAGAAAACCTGAAAACTCCACAATAAAGCTACTGGAATAAAAAAAATGAATTCAGCAAAGGAGTAGGATACAAGATAATGCAAAAATCAGTAGAGTTTCTATACATTAGTAATAAACCATTTGAAGAAGAAATCAAGAAAAATTCCATTTACCATAGCAACTAAAAATGAAATATCTAGGCATATATCGAAGGATATAAGGACTTGTACACAGAAAACTAGAAGACATTACTAGAAGAATTCAAAGTAAACCTAAAGAAGTGAAAGTACATTCTTTATTCATGGGTTGAAAGACGAAAGATTGTCAAGCTGTTAATTCTACCCAAAGTGATTTATAGATTCAATGCAATCCTAATCAAAATTGTAACAGCATTCTTTGCAGAAATCAAATTTATACAGAAGGGTAAATGTCCCTGAATAACCAAAGACATTTTGATAAAGACAAATGAAGTTGGAGGACTCACAGTTCCCAATCTTAAAACTTACTATAAAGCCAAAGTAATCAAAACAGAATGGTACTGGCACAAGGACAGACATTTAGACCAATGGAATTGAATTAATGGTTCAGAAATGCACTGACATCCAATTGATTTTTGACAATGATGTTATTTTAGTTTGTTAAAGCTGCCTGTTCTAGTTGCTAGCTATTGGAATGCAATATACTGGAAACGGAATGGTTTTTTAAAAAGGGAATTTAATAAATTGGTAGTTTACAGTTCTAAAGCTGAGAAAATGTCCCAGTTACAACAAGTCTATAAAAATGTCTAATCTAAGGCATCCAGGGAAAGTTATCTTGGCTCAAGAAGTCCGATGGCATTCAGCATTTGTCTCTCAGGAGGAAGGGCACATGGTGAACATGGCAGCATCTGCTGGCTTTCTCTCCAGGCCTCTTGCTTTATGAAGTTCCCCGGAAGGCATTTTCCTTCTTTATCTCCAAAAATCACTGGCTGGTGGACTCTCTGCTCTGTGGTTCTGCAGCATTCTGAGGCTTTCTCCAAAATACTTATTTTATAGGATTCCAGTAAATTAATCAAGACCCATGTAGGATGGGTGGAGACACGTCTCCACCTAATCAAGTTTTAAAACCAATAATTCATTGAGTCACTTCTCTGTGGAGATAGCCTAATCAAGTTTCCAACCTATAGTATTGAATAAGTATTAGAAGAAACCATTGCTCTCACAAGATTGATTAGGATTAAAACATGGGTTTTCTAGGGTACACAAATCCCTTCTACACCAGCACACTGCCAGAATGCAACAAACCAGAAACAGAATGGCTTATAAAGGGAATTTATTAAGTTGCAAGTTTGCAGTTCTAAGGCCTTGAAAATGGCCAAATTAAGGCACCAACAACAGGTGACCTTCACTCAAGAAAGGCTGATGGTGCTCACTTCAGCAGCACATATAATAAAATTGGAATGATACAGAGAAGATTAGCATGGCCCCTGTGCAAGGATGACATGAAATTTCGTGAAGAATTCCATATTTTTTAATTAAAAAAAAAGAAAGGCTGATGCCATACAGAACACCTCTGTCAGCCGGGAAGGCATATGGCTGACATCTGCTGGGGTCTTTGGCTTCTGGACACTTCTGTCAGCTGAGAAGGCACATGGTGAAATCTGCTAGCTTTCTCTCCTGGCTTCTTGTTTCAGAAGGCATTTCTTGGGGGTGTTTTCCTTCTGCATCTCCAAAGGTCTTTGGCTGTGTGGGCTCTGAAGCTTTCCCCAAAATGGTTCCCTACTAAATGACTCTAGTAAGTGACCCACCTTGAATGGGTGGAGACACATCTTCATTGAAACTACCTAATCAATAGGTCCCATCCACAATTGGGTAGGTCATATCTCCATGGAAACTTAATTTAAAAGATCCCACTCAGCAATATGAAATGATGATTAAAGAATGTGGCTTTTCTGGGGTATGCAACAGTTTCAAGCCAGCACAGGTGCCAAGTCCTCTTTACAGATGTACAAATGTACAAATGCACATGCAAAGATGCTCACCACTAGCTATTAGCATCCCACAATGGTATGCCATTTCACAGCCACTGGAATGGCTGCTATGATAACAATAGAAAATTATAAGTGTCGAAGAGGATGCTGAGAAATAGGAAGACTCACTGATTGTTTGTGGGAATGTAAGATGGTCCAGCCACTGTGGAAGACAGTTTGGCAATTCCTCAGAAAGCTAAGCATAGAATCACCACATGACCCCACAATCCCAATTCTAGGTATATACCCAAAAGATTTGAAAGCGGGGACTTGAACTGACAGTTTCAAACTGGCATCCATAGCAGCATTATAGACAATTGCCAAAAAGATGAAGGTAATCCAAATGTGCATCAACCAATGAATACATAAATAAAACTTGGTGTTTTCACACAATAGAATGTTATTCAGCCATTAACAGAATGAAGTTCTGATACATGCAACAGCATGAGTGAACCTTGTAGACAACATGCTGGATGAAATAAGCCAGACATTAAAGGACAAATATTGTATGCCCTCACTGAAATGAAATAATTAGGATAAGCAAACGTAGGGTGAGAACCTAGAATGAAGTTCACCTTAGGCCTGGGGCGGGGGGGGGGTTAGGGAATGGCAAGTTAATGCTTAAATTTTTCAGAGTATTTATTTAGGTTGATCATAAAGTTTAATAATGCATATTGGTGATGGTAGCACAACACTGTGAATGTAACTAACAGCATTGGATTAATGTATATGAATGTGGTTAAAAGGGGAAATGTCAGGTTGTATATGTTATTAGAATTTAACTTTTAAAAATATCCAGAACAGAACAACACAAACAGTGAACTCTATTGTAATTGATGGACAATAGTAAATAGTACAATTATAAAAATGTTCTTTCACTAATGTACCAGAAGAATGAAAGATATTAATAATAACTGGTAAATGGGAACTATGTATTTTCTGCACGATTTTTCTGTGAACCTACAACTCTCTAATAAAAAAAAAGAAACAATTGAAACAGTGGCCTTGTCAAACTCACTTGATGGGCTTGACTTGATATCTAACTAGACTTTGGCCTATGTTGTTCTCCACACATTAATGTCCCTTCCTATTTCTCAGAGCCAGGCAATCTTGTCGTGAAATAGTAACCAGGCATGTATTTAGTAGCAATTCAACAATCCTACCTTAAGTGGGGACACCACTATTTCCTTCCCGTGGCCAGTGAGCAAGACCCACACTGCTCTACCTTCCAAGGTTAGTGTTTGTTTTCCAGTCTGCATGATCATGCCCTAGGCCAGTAGAGGCATGTTCACCTTGACTCTTGAATTCACAAGTTCACCTCTGGAGACCACATTTCTACTCCCACAGACAAAGATTTACCTCCAGTTCAGGCTAAGGACTTCTCACTACAAAGTGTAATAAGCACAAGAAGGGAGTTTACAACTCTATTGCAACTTCCCAACTAATGCAGGAATTCTTATGTAAGATGTTAGTTAGATACCAAGGCTGTCTTATTCTTCTGAAGCAGAATCTTAGTTTTTTCCCCTTCTTTCTTTCTTTCTTTCTTTCTTTCTTTCTTTCTTTCTTTCTTTCTTTCTTTCTTTCTTTCTTTCTTTCTCTCTCTCTCTCTCTCTCTCTCTCTCTCTCTCTCTCTCTCTCTCTCTCTCTCTCTCTCCCACCCTCCCTCCCTCCCTCCCTCCCTCCCTCCCTCCCTCCCTCCCTTTCTTTCTTTCTTTCTTTACCTCTCCCTCTCTCCTTCTTTTTCTTTCTATCCTTGTTTCCTTCCTTTCTTTTTTCATTCATTTATACTACCAGAATTTGGAAAGCTTAGGTACTGCCCCAGGGACTGCAGATATTAAGACCATGAGACCAATTGTCTGCTCTAAGAAAGCTAATGACTTTTCCAGATAGCCTGATATTTGAAGCCAATCTCCCCACTTAAATTATGGACTCCACCCCTTCTGTCTTCCCAGTGGCCTCACTCTAGTGATTATTCCCTTTCTTGAGTATCTTCAAACTCTTTCATTTTAAGCCACTAACCATTGGCCTTGAAATATGGTAAAGTTTCTTCTATTTTCAAAAATCTATGTATCTTATGTCCCCCTCCAACTACTTCTCTCTTTCCTCTTCTTTACAGCCAAAGTTCTTGGAGGAGATGGCAACCCTTTTAACTTCTCACCTCCCATTTACTTCTCTGCACACTCTGGCCTGGAGTCCCTTCCTACCACTTCATTGAAACTGTTCTTGCTAAAATGAACAATGACTTCAAAACTTCTTGGTCTTGCCAGCCAATGGACTTTGTCCACTTTGTTCAACAATGTTTTCCCAGTGCCAAGAATAGTGCCTTGTAAAAATTAGATACCTAATAAATATTTGTTGAATGAATGAGCATTGTCTTTTCAGGCCTAATTTTGCCAATTCTTGGCATGATTTGAACACTTTGACTTGCAATGCTTCCTCCCACTGGATTATGTGGAACACACTCTGTAAATTTTACTCTTACTTCTCTGACTGCTCCTTCCAGTCTCCACTGCTAATTTCTCCTCTTCTGTTAACATTTTTAGTGGAGGGCCAGGGCTCTCCCTTGTTCCTTTTCTTATTCTGACCACATATTCTATTGGTGATCTCATCCATAGCCATAGCTTTTATATGCTGTTCTCAAATTTATTCTTCAAGTTCAGACCTCTCTTGAGTTCTCTATCTGCCTTTCTTAAGTATACATACCTGCCTATCAGACATCACCTGCAATAACTCATGTTGATAGTTTCAATTCAATACTTAATATGATGTGTTGAAAATAGCACTTTATCTCTTTGGATTTCCTCCCCAAAACTTATACTCCCAGTCTAATTATGAGAAAGAGCAGCACACAGAAATTTCAATAGAGAAGCATTCTACAAAATACCAGCTCCATACTCATCAAAACTGTCAAGGTCATCATCAAAAAACAAAGAAAGTCTGAAAGGATGACAATTAAATGTCATGTCATATACTTGAGGGGTTCCTGTAGTCATTAGGTAAAAACTTAAGAGATCTGAATAAAGTATGAACTTTAGAGAGTAATAATGCATTAATATTGGTTCACTAAACTGTAAAAAATGTAGTGTTCTAATGTAAGATGCAAATATTTATGGGGAAATGTTGCAGGGTACAGGGTAACTGTACTGATTTGAAGCTATCATGTACCCCAGAAAATCCATGTCCTTAATCCTGATTCAATATTGTAGGGCACAAACCTTTGATTAAACTATTTCAATGGAGATTGGCCCACTCAATTGTGGGTGTGATCTTTTGACTGTATTACTTCCATGGAAATGTGATTCCCCCAATTTTGGGTGTGGTCTTTTAATTAGATAGAGATGTGACTCCACCCATTCAAGGTGAGTCTTCATTAGTTTACTAGAATCCTTTAAAAAGGGAAACATTTTGAAGAAAGCTCAGAGCCAACACAAGGTCAAGATGTTTGAAGATGCAGAAAGAAAGTGGAAACTCTTTGAAACCAGAAGCCAAAGGACCAGAAGATACCAGCTATGTGCTTTCCCAGCTGACAGAGGTGTTCCATACCCATAGGCCTTTCTTGAGTCATGGTATCTTTCCCTGTATGCCTTAGTTTGGACATTATTATGGACTTAGAACTGTAAACCTGCAATGGAATAAATTTCCTTTTAAAAAGCCACTCCATTTCTGGTATATTGCAGTCCAGCAGCTTTGACAAAATAACACAGTACTCTAGAGTACTATCTGCACATATTTTTTGTAAAATCTTAAACTGCTCTAAAAAATAAACCCAAGCACTTTAACACAGCTTTCAGGGCCCTTCAAGACTGACCTCTACCACATATTTCTCTACATATCCTGCTATCTGCCTCATATTTCTTTCTCAAACCAGCCATTCCATACTTCTTTCAATTCCTCAGATGTGTCATGTATCCTCTTGCCTCTGGACCTGGGACACTCTTTCTGCCCCCTTTCATCTAGAAAACTTACTCATTTTCAGGTCTCAGCTTGAATGTCAACTCTTCATGGAAGCCTTCTTCAACTCCACAGACTATGTTAAATCCTCTTACTCTTTGCTCCCATAGCATCTTATTCCTTTTCACAGAGAAGACTCAACATTGGGAATGTAATTAACAGCACTGAAATATATATCTGAATGTGAATAAAAGGAGAAATGTTAGGTTGTATACATGGTAATAAGATATTTTTTTAAAAAGATCCATGAAACTCCACTACACAAACAGTAAAATTATAAAAATATGCTTTTATTGAGAGTAACAAATGCACCACAGCAATGAAAGCTGTTAATAATAGGGAACTCTATGGGAATTCTGTGCTTTATACACAGTTGTTCTGTAAATCCACAACTTCTTTAATTAAGAAAAAGACAGTGAGAGACAAAGTACCTGAAACTACTTGGAGAATGTGGTTAGTCCTTAAATGGTGGTAGCTGGGCTATTTTAATTACAGAGGCCCCTACTCCATGCTGCCCTACCATCCCAAACTTCCATCTGACTCCTGAAAAGCAAGAAGGCAAGACACTTAGAGCATGAGCTCAGAACTTTTATGTCCTTCCCACATGGAGAAAAAAATTACTGTGAATAAACAGGTGGTATTATTTAAAAACATTAGAACCTCTTATAATGATTTGCTCAGTGAGTGTATTCTCTAATCGTTTGTAAGCATCTTTCAAATGAAGAGCTGTTTACTTGTACACTGCTGTATCTCCAACATCTAGAACAAAGGCCAGCGAACTATGACTTACAGACCAAATCTGGCCCACCTCCTGCTTCTATAAATAAAATTTCATGGGAATACAGAAGCACTCATTCATTTACATATTGGCTATGCGTACTTTCACTCAACAATGATAGAATTGGGTAGCTGTGACAGAAATCATAGCCCACAGAGCATAAGCTATGTCTATCCATCCTTTTACAGAAAATGTTTGCTGATGCATAACTTAGGACAATGCTTAGCAAATGGTGGACCCTCAATAAATATTTGTTGATTTGGTTAATTATTAAAGTTGTGTCAGTGAAAAAAGAACACGTTTGTTGCACTTGCTCTATATCAAACACTATGCTAGGCACTATCACACATTGCTCCTCAAGTTTTGCCCTTTCAATAATTTTTAATTAATCCTGAGTTGTTTCAGGCAGTGACCCCTGTCTCCCTAGCTAGAGAAGGGGTTCTTCAAAGGCAGATCTTGTATTAAGTTTCTCTTTGAATTCCTCACAGTCCTTAATGTCAAGCACTACCCATAAAGTGGAGTGTGGAAGAAAGACAAAGCTTTAGACTGACCCTCCAGATCCAATTGGTCTTCTGTCATAGTGCCTTCTCCCACTCTCCTTGCTTTCTCTCTTACCAACTTATTGAATGACAGCAAGATCATGAGTAATATTAAACCTTTTGTTAATTCTCATCAAGGTAAATGACAACAATAGACTGGCTCCATGGAAAAACTTACAAAGTGGAAACAACTGCATCAGAGGAAATGGTGAACTCCTAAAAATACAGTAGTCTCAAAGATGAAGACAAACTGAGATAAGGTTACTTGAGGAGAGAAGCACCTTAGCATAGGAGAAGAGGATCAGAACTTGTGAGAAAACCTGATTCCAGTACCTATTTGATCACTATCTGTGTGAGGCGAGAGAAGTCACTTCACCTTTCTGAGCCCCAGTTTTCATATCTGAAAAATTAGGAGTTTGACATAATTTATGAGCTTTTCACAGAAACCATGTTAGCACTTGTTCTAATTTGCCAGCTGCCGGAATGCAACATACCAGAAATGGAATGGCTTTTAAAAGGGAGAATTTAATGAATTGCTAGTTTACAGTTCTAGGGCTGAGAAAATGTCCCAACTAAAACAAGTCTATAGAAATGTCCGATTGAAGGCATCCAGGAAAAGATACCTTGGTGTAAGAAGGCCGATGAAGTTCGGGGTTTCTCTCTCAAGCAAGAATGCACATGGTGAACACAGTCAGGGTTTCTCTCTCATGTGGAAAGCCATGTGGCAAACATGGCATCATCTGCTAGCTTTCTCTCCTAGCTTCCTATTTCATGAAGTTCCCCAGGAGATGTCTTCCTTCTTCATCTCCAAAGGTCACTAGCTGGTGGACTCTGCTTCTCATAGCTATGTTGTTCTGCTCTACTATCTCTGAATCACTCTCATTCTCCAAAATGTTTCCTCTTTTATAAGACTCCGGAAACTAATCAAGACCCACCCAAATGAGTGGAGACATGCCTCCACCTAATTCACTTTAACAACCACTCTTGATCAAATCACATCTCTAGGGAGATAATCTAATTACAAACATACAATACTGAATAGGGATTAGAAGAAACAGCTGCCTTTACAAAATGGAATTAGGATTAAAACATGGCTTTTCTAGGATACATACATCATTTCAAACCAGCACAGCACTCAAGAGTTTTTCAAGGTTTATTTCCCAAAAGCCGAATGGTAGCTTAGAATGGTGGCTCTACTGTTCTCAGAGAAGTCCATATATGTCCATGATAAGTAAAAATTGGAACACAAATTAATTAGTGCTCAATAGATGCTGTTTATTGATGAGAAATTATCTCAAAATAGTAGAGAAAAACTAAATACAAAGCATCCTTAGAAGTGAGAAGGTTAAAAAGCAGGGAGCCAGGTGGTCTCAGAGGTCTCTTACAGCCCAGATATTCCATGGTCCTAGATCCTATCACAGCCAACTTCTGAGAACTGAGACAAACCAATCATTTAAAGGACAGCACCTTAAGTTCAGAATAGCCAGAGTTCAAATCTCAAGTCGTCATGTACTCAGTGACATTAGTGAGGTCACTTTACCTTTTTGAGCCTCAATTTCTTCAGTTATAAAATAGGGATTATAATCCCTAACTCATAGAGTCAATGTAAAGACTTAATTAAATAAATTAGATAATCCATATGGTTTACATGGTGAACACTCAGATACTTGGAATGTCTCAGAGTCATTTCAGTTTCCACTCCAATTTCTATTTTCCCCATGGGACATCTCACCCTGAGCCCCTCCTACATCATGCTTGGGGGTTTTCAGAACCTCTGTGCAGAATGTTTCCCTCTATTCTGTAGTATACTTCTCTTTCCCCTGGAATCCCCAATATAATTTTTCCACTTGGTCAGAGGAAAATAGGAACAGAAGTAGCTGGGACCCAATCAGCCAGTCAATCAGCTAGTCTTAGTTATTTTAGGCTTTGTCTACTTTTGTAGCTCATAATGGCAACATGAGACCCTGGAAAGGAAACTGCCCTAAGAGTCAAGAGACTTAGATGAATCTATTCACATTTTTATGAAATGGAAGGTTGTGTGTATATTGGGAGTCACAGGCTGGAATTGCATGGGATGATCTCCAATGTTCTCCTAGCAATAATGTTTCATGAGTCAAGGGACCGGTAGCTCAACTTCATTAAGACTTAGAAGCTGGAACCAAAGCAACTGAAAGAAACTAAGTCTCACTTCTTATTCATTCCACAGCACCAGGATCCCAAGATTCCCCTTTCTGAAGGAGTATGACTTGTGTAAAACACATGGGAGACTCAGAAGAGATTCTTCTCTGAATGATTTAGAATGAGAAAATAGTGAACACATTTGAAGGGCTGACTTATTTAAAATTCTAAAACATACCCAGGGAGAGAGAAACACAACCTGCTGTAACTTTTCCAGGAAAATTTACCACACGTGCAGCTGCTCAGGGCTTTGTTTGTCTGGGCAATGGATTTGTTCCAGCAAAGAAAGATGCTGACACTGTGGTGGTATACTGCCATTCTCTCTAGCACAGCGTGTTGCTTCAACTGATTTTATTCCATTCCATGAGAAATTGTGTAAAGAACAACAAAACCTTATTCCATAGAGCTGTGAGCCTCTAAGAGTATTAACAATAATTAAAATTTTTCTCTAGCCACCTGGGAATCACTCAGATTTATATTTTCTTTCCCCTATTTATCCTTTCCTCTTCTTTTTCTTTCTCTCCTCATTTTCTCTACTTCTTCTCACCCTCTCTTCTCCTTTGCTCTACCTCTCTTTTGTTTTCTTATCCTTTTACTATTTATCTAAATCTTCTCCTCTCCTTTCTATCTCCTACCTTTCTTTACCATCCTCTTCACCTTCCTTCCTTTGTCTTTCTTCTCCTTTCCCTTTTCTCACTGGCCTTTCTTCTCTTTGTGCTCCATTCCATCTTCAGATTTTCTTTTTCTTTGCTAAATTACCAGTGATGCCAAAAGATAAATATTACCTATGGCTATTTTCTACTTGCCAAAAGGGTTGAAACGCCAATCAGACATACAGAAATAGATACCGCTAAGCACAGAAAGACTTCCCCAAGAAGCTATCCCAGATATGCCCCAGCAAAGTCCAGTCAGTCCACACTCACTAGCCACCTACTTAACTTCCACATCCTCCCTACCTCTCTCTTCATGAACCTTAACTCACTCCTTGGTTGCTGCTATCACCAAAGAACTTGTAATCAGCAGGTAGCTGTGTATAAGCTGTGTACCAAATTAATTACTCTGGCTCCTTTCCTAAGGCATCTTATAAGCCATGATGGATAAATTTAATACAATAAGAAAATATTAAAATGTCAGAGCAAGAGACTCTCGAGTCTATACCGCCTATGTTATGGTGTTGGAAACCAAGGGCTAGAGAAGGGAAGGAGTCAGTCAAGGTCCAGATCATGTATGGCTGGGAGGCCTTAGTGCAGATTTTAGATGATTTTATAACTGTAATGGACATAGTCGTTATTGACTATGGCCATCTCAGCATGGAACTAGAGCTCATTCATTTCTGTGATATCAGCACCTAGTACAAAGTCTTCTCTAGTGAATGAGCATTGAATGACCTCCGGATTAAAGCAGGATCCTATACTGCATCACTAGAAACTTCTCTTTGTTCAACTGTAAAATGAGGTAATAATAGTAATTCCTTCATAGGGCTAATGTGAGGATTAAATGAAATAATTCATGTCAATCACCCAGAATAGTGCCTGGAACACAAAAAGTGTTCTGTAATCTTTAGTTATTATGATTAGTGCATACATTCCCACAAATTGTAGCTCAAATACAGATCCTCTGTATAACACAAATATCATGGAGTGTATATGTGTTAGCCCTGTCTCTAACCTTAGCTCTAGCTCTAAAGTAAGGCTTTTAGCCTCAGCACAATTGATATTTTTTCCCATATAATTATTTTTTGTGGAGACTGTCCTGTACACTGCATAATATTTAGCAACATCCCCATTCTTAATTCACTTAATGTTCATTCACGTAACATTGGTAGCACTCCTCCCCATGATTGTGACAATGAAACATGTCTCTAGACAGTTCAAATGTTCCCCGTGGAGCAAAATTGCCCTTATTGAGAACCACTGAGCAAAAAGAATATCAAAATACAATGTAATGTGCTAGCCATTAGAACGCATAAGGATTCCAGGTGAACTGATGTCCTCATTTAGGTGTCTGGTGTTAAGTCCTGGGTGAGGAGAGGGGAAGGAGAACAGGGAGTTTCTAGCTTGAAACAAAATTGGGATTCAGACAGATGAGGTGTTTCCAGTAAACTGATGGGCAGGTCTGCCAGAGGTCTACGTATTTGAAGATTGAAGAGCCTCTACAGAACAGACTCTGAAAATTCTGAATGGCTTAAGAGCCCAAGCAGTGCTGATTATGGACTCTTCTGCCAAGGAAGAATTCAGGAGGATGGAAGGTATTTTCCCCCTCTTTGATATAGGCCACCTGGTAGCTCTGGAATAATAAAGGCTCTAGGGGTATTTTATATGGGAGGCTGAAGATCTAGTCATAACAGGGATTATGAAGATCAAGAGTGGACATAAATTCATGTGAATATGATTCTATGAAATATTTAAAAGGCTGGGGTCTTGAATTAGCTACATGGAGGCTGGAACCACTGAAATTTATATTACTGTATTCTTCAATATTCTGCAATTGATAACACAAGCTGGTAAAGCCTAAACTATCCAGGACCCTGGCAGGTATTGGTCAGTAAATATTTGTTGAATGAAGTGATAAACAAATGAATGGGTTTCCAGATGGCAAGCTTCAGAAAACGTTAGTATGAATACTTAATAATTAGAAGACCTTTCTTTCATTTCCCCCATTTGACCTACTGTGAGTCGTTTCCTTTCAATTTGCCTTAATTTCCCATCTTTAGAATAAGAAAGTTAAGTTAAATGGTCTTTAAGATTTCTTCCATCCCTGCCATTCTAGGCACTGATGATATTACATACAGGCTGGATCACTATGAACATTCGTTTTTCCTCTAGCAACTTCTCAGTAAACCAGATATGCTAACACACAGACACATAGATAGGACCTTGAGATTCCTCTAGGCCCTGGGCCACAACCTTGAGGCAGGTGGGTTTCTATGACATATTCTTGCTTATTATAATCTAATTTTTTTCCTAATCTAATTTTAAAGTTATCCTGGTAAAATAATGCCAGGCTTTCCATTTTACAACTTAGGTCTAACTGAGTGCCCTCTCCTGATGCAGCTTAAAGACTATCTGTTCTTTAAGCCCCAGTTGCAAACCTTTTATATGACTAAAAATAGTTTCCAAAGTCTTTTCTATACTGTTTCTTTTTTAGGCCACACTCTACAAAATTTCTTTTCCCTAGGGCTTTTTTCAAGACTTCTCTCTATATATTCATTCTTGTCCTGCATGCTTTCTAGTACTATATTGTGAATCAGAAAATCTGCAACTATAGTTCTGGCTCTCCACTAACTAACTGTGTTTTTATAAAGAGGTTATTTAATTTCTTAGCCTCAATTTCCTCCACTGTAACATGGGGCTAATAATTTCGGCCCTGTCTGTGCATAGTAAGGGAGCTTCACCTACTTCAAGGACTCAAAATAGTCTAAACTATGACTTTGTCAGCAAATATGACATTCTTAGGAGCAGACAATATAATCCCAACAAAACAAAAAGTTAAATGAATAACTTTTTATTCAAATGACTAAAATGAATAAACAAATTGTGCTAATCTAACAATAGAATACTACTCAAGAGTAAATAAATATTAAAGGCATTTTGTTAAGTGAAAAACACCAGATCAAAAACACTTCTTATTACATGATTCCATTTATATGACATTCTGGGAAAGGTGAAACTATAGGTATGGAAAACAAATCAGAGGCTGTAAATCAGATGAGCCAGGGATGGGAGAAGAGGTTGACTGCAAATATGCAATTTGACATAATTTTTAAGGTGATAGAATTGTTCTGTAAAGGACTGTGGCAATGAACACATGACTCTACATTTGCCAAAACCCATAGAATTGAGACTTCTTGTTTGAACAAGATGATGGCATAGACTTGTCTCACCCTGCTTTCCCCTACTAACTGCAACTATAAATCTGAAATAACTGAAAAGACAACTAAAAGGGAACTCTTTAAAGGTGGTAATAAGAAAGAGAACTGGTTAAGGACCCCAGGCTGGAGGGAAAATAAATTAGCAGAGCATCTAACTATTCCCTACCCAGCAGATGAATGTGGATCATGTCAGGACTTTCACTACCACCAACCTCCCAACCTCCCTACTATACCAGGTGAGCCCAAACCACCAGCAAGGGGAATCAACTAGAAGCCCTGCAGAAAATAAGCAACTAAGGAAAATACCCTCCTTCACTGCGGGCCTGAGACACTCCTCCTCCACCCACATCCAGAAATTCCTCTCCAACCCAAAGACCACCTAGACACCAGGGGTATGAACAGGAATGACCTCACCATATGTTCTAAACTAGAAGGTGTTCTCCTTCTCTGTAAGTTGAAACACTCCCAGCCCTCACCTAGAGTCATGGCAAAACTATGGACAATGGTAAGTGGTATAACTGCACGAAAAGTGGTCTTGGTCAGGGAGACACTCTTTCATTGTGAAATTTGAGATGCCACTCATGCACTCAGAAACACTGGGCATGGGGCAGGGGTCATCTACAAGGGAGATCACACTACAACAAGTGGCCCTAATTCAGGAAACACGCTTCACCTCTCAAAGTCAGTAGGGAGCCTTCCACTGTAAGTACCCAGTGTGGAAAGTATATCCTCACAAGCAGGAGACACCTTTCCCCTACTGAAAGGCCCCAGGCTGCTTAGAATTAGGAAGCTCCTTCCACCCCATCAAAACTCTTCTGCAAGAGGAATGCCATACTACCATGAGATAAACCAAGAAAACCAAAATAGCAATGAAGATTCAGAAAAGTAGAGTGTCATTGGATGAAAGCCTATGAAAGTGGGCTGAAACCAATTTGCTATACCTAGAGGGTACCTGCATGCCAAAAAAAAAAAAAACAAACAAAAACGAATTACATAGGACAGAGAGTGTCCTAACATAGAAGTCAAAATGTCTAAGACATAATAAAAAAAATCATTCATCATATCAAGAACCAGGAAAATCACAACTTAAAATATAAAATATAGCCAACTTACAATACCAAGATCCATTCATATTATCAGATATGACCAACAAAAGACCCATTCAAAATTGAAAAAATTATAAATGCTAAAAATGGCAAAAACTATGCCATTTTATACTTGAGACAATAATATTTAAGTGTAAAAAAAGTAAGGGAACCTAAATGAGGGTAGGGTTTCCATATTAGACTTGAAGTTGTGAAATACTGACACCAGCAGACTGTGATAAGTCATATATTTTTATTGTAATACCCAGAACAGCCATTAATAAAACTATACAAAGGAATATAATCATAAATACTATAAGTAAATCATGATCTAGTCTTCTAAAATATTAAAGTAGAAGTTCCAGGAAGATGGTAGAACAGAACAGGTCGAGTTCACCCATGCTCCAAAGAACAGCTAGAGAAAGGACAGGAAGATGACTGGGGTGGTGATTTCTCAGTGTGAGTGATCTGGAGAGTCTTCTATACCACATAGGGAGGCCCTGGTTACAAAAGATGAAGAATTGAGACACAGAGAACCAGAGAACATCCAGGTAGTACAAACAGCCTAAAGTACCCCTTTCCAAACGGAAGCCCAGAGCCCTCAGGAATGAACAGATGGGTGACTGGGAATAGCAAGTAAGCCAAGCTGCATTCCTTGAATGCACTACCTGCAGGCATATGGCTCCTGACCCGCGCCCCACCTCTTGATTCCCACCTCCCCCACCCTGGCCCCTACAGGCATTGGCCTGGGCATTAGGCCACAGGGCCTTACCGTCATACCCAGGCTACAACTGTCCCCAGCTCATACAGTCACATAATGCACCCCGTCCCCACGCCCAAGCTCTGCACATGTGTACATCCGTTTATGGCCCTCCTAGATCAGCACAAGTGCACACATGCACCCCTGTCACCCCCCAAGCTCTGGGCAAGTGCTGACCTGCACATCCAGGCCATATCCACCCCCAGCCCACTCAGGCACAACCCTGGCCTCTGCCCCAGAGCTCTGCACACATGCAACCAAGGCCCTGATTCCCCAAGACCAGCTCACACGCCCAGCTACATCCTCCCCACCATCAGGAAACCACGCAGTCATGTACCGACATATTGACCCCTGCACCCCAACCTCCTGCCTCACACACATGCACCCTTGCCCAACACCCTCCTAGCATAAGCACCCTGTCCCCATACCTGGCAAGTGCACATGTACACATCTGTGCCACATAGCTCCCACTCTACACATGAGTGCACCCCTACTCCAACCCACTCCCACCCCCGCATCTGTGGACCCATGCCAAAGCCCCACCCACCTGAGACCACCTGCCCCTGACTCACATCCCACAACTCCCATGAACTGTGCCCCAATCTTACACACTCTCACATCCACAACCCGGGTCTTCTGGAACCCTCTGCCCCCACAATGGCACACCCAGTACCCTGCCCTCCCTGAGCCCCAACCTCTGTGACACCTACCCTACACCCTGATATCCATGACTTCCACATTCCATGTGCCCCCCCACATCCTACTTGCACACCAGCCCCTGCTCAGCCACACAGCCCACACACATACACCTCCCACCATGCCCTACCTCTAACTGTTGCACGCTGTTCTTTGCTCCAAGGTCTGCCCAAGCTGCACCCCACCTGCATGGCCACCACACTACATGTCCACGACCTGGGCCTTGCATCCCATGCTCACAGACACCAGTATAACATGGCCATCTTGTCCCTATACCTGTGCTACAACCCATAAAACACTGTTGTGGCCTGCCCCATGCGCCACATATTGCTCCGCATCCATCCTACAAATACAAAGCTTTAGACTACTGAAGGAAATCAACTTCCAAGTAAACCTATCAAGATATTTTAATGTCTCAAAGGCAACAGATTATCACTAAACATATCAAAGTGCAGATAGATATAGCCCAGACGAATGACAAAATTAAAACACCAGAGGAGACACAGACTTTGAAACAACTAAACAAAGATGTTCACATAACTCTACTAAATAAACCAATGGGATGGCTAACGACATAAAAGAGATCAAAAAGACACTAAAAGAGCATAAAGAGGAATTTAAAAGAATAAATAGAAAAACAGCAGATATCACAGAGATTAAAGATGCTGTAGACCAAATAAAAAACACACTAGAGACACACAATAGCAGATTTGAAGAGGCAGAAGAAAGAATAAGTGAACTAGAGGACAGGGCAAATTATTTTGAACACAGAAAAGAGCAAATGGTAAAAGGGATGGAAAAATTTGAATTGGATCTCAGGAAAATGATGGAAAAAACAAAGCCCACAAATATAATAATCATCGGTATCTAAGGAGAAGAAAAGAGTAAAGGGTTAGGAAGATTAGTTGATGATATAATCGGGGGAAACACCCCAACCCTTATAAAGGACATAACTATGCAAATCAAGGAAGCCCAATGAACTCCAAATAGGCTTTCCCCAAGATATATACTAATCTGTCCATCAAATCTTGAAGAGATACAGAAAATCCTGAAAGCAGCAAGAGAAAATCAATCTACTATATACAAGGGAAACCACATAAGACTAACTTTAGACTATTCAACTGGCACTATAGAGGAGAGAAGGCACTGGAATGATATATTTAAGCTCCTGAAAAAGAAAGACTCCCTAAGTCAAGAATTCTGAACCTAGCCAAATTATCCTTCAAAACTCAGGAAGAGATTAAAATTTTCACACACAAACAAATGCTGAAAGAATTTGTCAACAAGTGACCAGCTCTACAACAAATTCCAAAGGGAGTTCTGCTGGCTGAAAAAAAGAGACAGGAGAGGGAGATCTGGAAGAGGGCACAAAATTGAAGAGTACCAGTAAGGGTAACTTAAAGGATAAAAAGAGAAAAAGGAAAAGAACATATACATATGGCAAATAAAATCCAAATAATAAGATGGTGGATTCAAGAAATACATTCACATTAAAACTTTGAATGTTAATAGACTATACTTACCAATTAAAAGATGCAGATAGGTAGAGAGGATCAAGAAATATAATCAAGCTATATGTTGCTTACAAGAGACTCATCATAGACACAAGGATGCAAATAGATTGAAAGTGAAAGGATGGAAAAAAGATGTACCACACAAGCTGTAACCGAAGGAAAGCAAGAGAAGCTACCTTAATGTCAGACAAAATAGACTTTAAATGTAAAGGCACTATAAAAGACAAAGAAGGACACAATATATTAAGAAAAAGAGCAATTTGCAATGAAGAAATAACAGTCATAAATGCTTATGCTCCCAATCAAGGAGCTCCAAACTGCATGAGACAGACATTGGCAAAGCTTAAGGGAGTGATAGATATTTCAACAATAATAGTAGGAGTCTTCAATATATGACTCTCCTGTATAGATAGAATACCCAGACAAAGGAGCAGTAAGGAAATGCAGAAGTTAAGCAATCTGATAAATCAATTAGACCTAACAGACATATATAAGCCATTACACCCCAAAATACCATGATATACATTCTTCTCTAGTGCTCATGGAACATTCTCCAGGACAGATTATATGCTAGGGCACAAAACATGTATATATAAATTTAAAAAGAATGAAATTATTCAAAGCATTTTCTCTGATCACAATGGAATAAAGCTGGAAATGAACCACAAAAAGTGACAACTTTCACAAATATATTAATATTAAATAACACACTCTTAAAAATTCAGTGGGTCAAAGAAGAAATTGTTATAGAAATTGGTAGCTATCTGGAGACAAATGAAAATGAGAATAAAACACATCAAAACTTATGGGATGTGGCAAAGGCTGTGTTGAAAGGGAAATTTATTGCCCTAAATGCCTATGATAAAAGACAAAAAGAGCAAAAATCAAGGCCTTAACTGCTCAGTTGGAGGAACTAGAAAGAATAGCAAACTAAGCATAAAGCAAAGATAAGAAGAAAAATACCAAAGATTAAAGCAGAATTAAATAAATGGGACAACAATAGAACAATACAAAGAATCAATAAAACCAAAAGTTGGTTCTTTGAGAAAAACAATAAAATTGATGGTACTAGTAAGGCTGATAGAGAAAAAAAGAGAGAGAGAATGCAAATAAACAAAGTCCAAAATGAGAGGGATGTCATTGCCACAGACCCTGATGAAATAAAAAAGAAATCCTAAGAGCATACTATGAAAAGCTACATGCCAACAAACTAGACAACTTAGAGGAAATGGACAAGTTCCTGGAAACACACTAAAAACCTACACTGACCCAAGAAGAAATAGAAGATCTCAGCAAATCAGTCACAAGCAAAGAGATTCAGTCAGTCATCAGAATTCTTCCAGCAAAGAAAAGCCCATGGCCAGATGGCTTCAAAGGGGAATTTTGTCAAACATTCCAAAAAGAACTAACACCAATCCTGCTCAAACTTTTTAAAAAAATTGAAGAAGTAGGAACACTACCTAACTCATTTTATGAGGCTAACATCACTTTAATACCAAAACTGGAAAAAGATGTTCTAAGAAAGGAAAACTATAGGCCAATCTCCCTAATGAACATGGATGCAAAAATTCTCCATAAAATGTTAGCAAATCGAATCCAACAACAAATCAAAAGAACTATGCACCATGGCCAAGTGGGGTTTATACCAGGAATGCAAGGATGGCTCAACACAATAAAATCAATTAATGTAATACAACACATTAATAAATTGAAAGAGAATAAAATCAATTGATAGTGAAAAAGCATTCAATAAAAACACTTCAAAAGCTAATCAAAGGTATTTTACTCAAGATGATAAAGAGCCTATATGACAAACTGATAGACAGCATCATACTCAATGAAGAAAAAAATGAAAGCTTTCCCTCCAGATCGAGAATGAGACAAGGATGCCTTGTGTAACCAAAATTATTCAACATTGTATTACAATTCTAGCTAATACAATCAGACAAGAAAAAGAAATAAAAAACATTCAAATTGGGAAGGAAGAAATAAAACTTTCATAATTGGCAGATTAAATGATACTATACTTGGAAAATCCTGAAAAATATCAAGCAAAGTTATTTCATCCAATAAATAAATTCAATAAGGTAGCAGGATATAAAATTAATGTGCAAAAATCAGTAACATTTCTATACACAAGCAATGACTTAACTGAGGAGTCTATTAAGGAAAAATTTCAATTCAAAATAGCAACTAAAATAATCAAGTACCTGAGAATGAATTTAACTAGGGATTTAAAGGATTTGCACACAGAAAACTACATAACATTGCTAAAACAAATCAAAGAAGACCTAAATAGGTGGAAAGGCACTCCCTGCTCATGGATAGGAAGGTGAAATATAGTTCAGATGTCAGTTCTACCCAAATTGATCTACAGATTCAATGCAGAACCCATCAAAATCCCAACAACCTACTTTGAAGACTTGGAAAATCTAGTTACCATATACATTTGGAAAGAAAAGACACCCAGAATAGCCAATAACATCCTAAAAAAAAGAACTTTTTTGTTTTAAAACTTGTTATAAAGCCATAGTGGTCAAAACAGCATGGTACTGGAACAAAGATAGAAATATTGATCAAAGAAATTGAATTAAGAGTATAGAAATAGACCACCAAGTCTGTGGTCAACTGATCTTTGACAAGGCCCCCAAATCCACTGAACTGGAAGAAAATAGTCTTTTCAATAAATGAACATGGGAGTACTCGATATCAATAGCCAAAAGAATGAAAGAGGACCTTACACCCTATACAACAATTAATTCAAAGGGGATCAAAAACCTAAATATAAGAATTAATGCCATAAAAGTCCTAGAATAAAATGTAGGGAAACAACTTCAAGGTCTAGTAATAGGAAGTAGCTTCCTAAACTTTATATCAAGAGCACAAACGACAAAAGAAAAAAGATAAATGGGAATGCCATTTATAAATATTAATACAAATTCAGATGCTTTTATACCTCAAAAGACTGTCAAAAAATGTGAAGAGGCAGCCAATTCAGTTGGAGAAAATATATGACAATCACAAATTGGACAAAGTTTGATATCTTGTATACATACAGAAATCATACAACTCAACAACAAAAGAACAAACCACCCAATTATAAAATGGGCTAAAGATATAAATAGACATTTTTCTGAAGAGCAAATAGAGTGGTTAAAAAGTACACAAAGGAGACATGCTTATTTTCATTAGCTATAAAGGAAATGCAGATAAAGACTATAATGAGATACCACCTGACACCTATAAGAATGGCTACTATTAAACAAACAGTAAACTATAAATGTTGGAGAGGAAGTGGAGATATTGGAATACTTATGCACTGCTGGTGGGAATTTATAATGGTACAGATGCTATGGAAGACAGTTTGGCAGTTTCTTAGGAAACTAAATATCGAGTTGCCCTATGATGTGGCAATAGCGTTACTCTGTATATATCCAGAAGAGCTGAAAGCAGTGACACAAATAGACATTTGCACACTAATGTTTATAGCATCACTATTCACTATCACCAAAAGATGGAAACAATCCAAGTGTCCATCAACAGATGAGTGGATTAACAAAATGTGGTATATACATACGAAAGAAAATAATGCGTCAGTAAGATGAAATGATATCCTCAAGCACATGACAAAGTGGATGACCCTTGAGGACATTATGCTGAGTGAAATAAGCCAGACACAAAAGGATAGATACTGTATGATTCCACTTTTATGACCATGGTAAAAGTAAAATCAGAGGTTTATAATACAAAACATAGGGGATGTGGAGATACACAGAAGTTAGAGCTGGGTGAATGACTAGCTAATGAGGTTGATCTTTATTGTAAGGCAATAGATAGAACTTAAGGTGGTTCACTCATTGATCTATAAGTTTCAATCATATTGAAGGTAAACATGATTGAAAGAGGTTGTATAGGTTCATGTGTCTCACTGATTAACACTAGAAATGAAAATAGATAAGTTCGTGCATGAACTATTTCAAATTATGAATCTTGTACAAATAGTATAAGTTCAAGGTATGGGGGAAAACTGCTATTGCATGCTATGGTCTATGTTTAAACAGGAAAACATCAACAGTACCACACACCAGGGATAAATAAGGAATGGAAGGATAAGAATTAAGTGGAGGTTTGGATTTTCTATTTGGTGGAGGTATGTTTATTGGTTATCTTTCTCTTGGGAACAATGAAATTATCTAAATTTGAGAGTGTTGATGGGCTGTGGACTTTGGACATTATGCATGATGCCTAATGAATGAAGGTGGCTGAAGGAAGCACTGAGAAGTAGATTGGTGAATGATGGTGTATACTTGTGATTGAATATTGTGCTGCTACAAAAAGGCTTGCAACAATGTAAATGAAATGTGGGACATTTGGTGTGGGAAAATAAGCCATAAACAAAAAAATAAGCAATTATTGTATGGTCTGCTTTAGAAAATGTTTATAAGAAAACAGGAGCTTAGATTGTATGTTCTTATAACAGACATAGTTATCCTGGAGTGGCAAGTATTATTTCTGGATTTTGAGAGTTGCTTTATATATCTTTAACTTGGTATTTAGAGATAAAAATGAAGCTGATCAGGTCATGAGTAAGGTAATTCAGAACACAGGGGTAAGGAAGACATTGTCTATATTTTAGAATTGCACCCACTCTTTGAGACCAAAGGAAGAAAGGTTAATATTCTCTGGAACCTAAATTTTCTGTAGCACATAACCTAACTCAACCTGACTGGATAGCTCACTTGAACAACTGAAACTCAGGGAGCCCTAAATAAGAATGAGAGTCTTTAATACTTTATCGTTTAATGTAATGCCTGGATACATCCTACAATATAGTGAGCAGATAATCAAATTGTATTGGCAAAGTTCCTTGAGTAATGGGAGAATAAATATGGAAATATTAAACTTTACCACTTGGGAAACCCTCTGATACTGGGTCAAACATTAGGGATGCCCAAATCAATACGCTAAGCCCTTGATCTTGAGGCTTAGCCTTGTGAAGTTTATGTAGATAGAAGACAAGCTTAGCCTACCTATAGGTATGCCTAAGAGTTACTTCTGCAGGACCTCTTTGGTTGCTCAGATGTGGGCTCACTCTCTAAGCCCAACTCTCTAAGTGAAATCATTCCCCTTTCCCTAGTGGGACATGACATCCGGTGGTGAAAGTCTCTGTGATGGTATGGGAGATGACTCCCAGGTGTGAGCCCATCCTTGGCACCTTGGGATCAACAATTCCATCCTGACCAAAAGGGGAAAAGAAGTGTAACTAATAAAGTATCAGTGGCTGAGAGACATCAAATAGAGTCAAGAGGATACTCTGGAGGTCACTCTTATGCAAGCTCCAGTTAGACATTGCTACCCATCATAACTTGCCAAACCCCAAAACCATCCCAGCCAATCCTAAAGAATACTTAGGACAATATATAAGTTTCTAAAATTTCCATGCACTAGGGTAGCTTTCCAGAAACCTACAACCTCCAGATGGGTCCCTGGGCCAAATAAGTCCTGATGACTAGAAGGCCCAGCCTTTCCAGAACACCAGTTAGTTCCAACTCCCTATCACATATTAGTTACAGCCCTTTCCAAAATGAAAATTTTAGAATGGCCATAGCCCAAACACCCCTAATGGTATAAAAAGATCAAAGGTGATGGTGGAGTTACACAGAGAAGGTAGAGTTTAACAAACAAGTATGATTGCTGAATCATTATATTGTTATTTCTTTTGGTCTCCAGTATCTTAAAGGAGCTAGAATTAAAACCTAAAATTGTGGAATTGTAACCCATAGCAAACACTTAAATTTGCTCTCCAACTAATTGTTGTGCTGTGCTTTGAAATTTATTGCTTTTTGTGTATATGTTATTATTCTCAAAAAGTGACATTAGAAATACATATACTCTTTCTGGCCTTCAATGTTCTGGAGCAGCTAGAAGGAAAAATCTGAGATGATGGTATGGTAGCCCATGACAAATTCTGTGTTATGTCATGTAACTACTTGTTGAAGAGTGTTTTGAAAACTTTTGCTTTTTCCTTTCTTTCCTTTGTATATATGTTATATTAATTAATTTAAAAAGTTAAAAATAAGGAACAAAGTTGTGAGGCATGAAACATTATGAATGAACATGTGGGACATTTGGTGAGGCAAAATATGCCAGAAATAAAAGAGCAACGATTCTGTGGTGTTTTAGAAAATACTTGTAAAAAAAAAACTGGGGCCTAGATTGTAAGCTCTTGTAGCACTCACTTTTAGACTGGAGTGGTAATTACTATTTTTGGATTTTGGGAGGCTGTTTTATATATGTATAACCCAGTATTTAGAGATAAGAATGAAGCCAGTCAGGTCAGGATTAAGGTAATTCAGAATACAGGGGTAAGGAAGACATTGTCTATATTTTAGAACCTCATCTACTCTTTGAGACCAAATGGAGAAAGGTTTATTTTGTTTAAAATCTAAATTTCTGTAGCTCATAGCATAACTCAAACTGTCTGGATAGATCATTTAAACAATCTAAACACAGGGAACACAGAATAAGAATGAGGACTTTTAATCCTGTATGGTTTGATGTAATGGCTGGATACATCCTACAGTATATGAAGTATTAATCAAAAAGCATTGGCAAAGTTCCTTGAGGGATAGGAGAAAAAATATGGAAATATTAAACTTTACCCCTAGGGAAATCCCTGATATTATTTCAAACATTAGTGGCACCCAAATCAATAGGCCAAGCCCTTGATCTTGAAGCTTGTTCTTGTGAATATTATGCACATAACACAGAAGCTTAGCCTACCCATAGTTATGTCTACTTCTCTAGGACTGCTTTTTGCTCAGATGTGGCCTCTCCCCTCTAAGCCCAACTCTGCAAGTGAAATCATTTCCCTCCCCACTATGTGGAACATGACATCCAGGAGTGAAAATCTCCCTGGTGGCATGGGAGATGACTCCCAGGGATGAGCCTTTCCCTGGCACTGGGGAATCAACAATGCCATCTTGACCAAATATGGGGAAAGAAGTATAACAAATAAGTTATCAGTGGCTGATAGAGTTCAAATAGAGTCAAGAGGCTACTCTGGAGGTCACTCTTACACAAGCTTAAGTCAGACTTTGCTACCTACCCTAACTTGCCAAACCCCAAAGAAAACCATTCTAGCTACTCTTAAAGAACACCTAGGGTGATATTTAAGATTCTACAGGAAGATGGCTAAGTAGAGTGGCTCGAGATTAGCACTGTTCCAAGGAAAAGTTAGAGAAGGGACAGGAAAGCAACTGAGGTGGTAAGTCTGGAGTGCAGCTGACCTGGGAGAGCCTTGGGCAGCCCTAGTTGCAGGGGCTGAGGATGTGAGAGGCAGAATCTGGAGCTTGGCATGGAGCTTGGAGCCTTGGAACCCATGGAAGTGCATGGATGGGAGCCCAGGGTCAGAAAGTAAGCCAGGCCACATTCCTTGGGCATGCTACCCACACCAGTGCAGTCCAATGACTGGTGACTCACCCCACACCACATACAACTGAACCCCATGACCTGCTTCTGTTCCTCATGCTCCAGGTGCCCCCACCCCACCATCACCTAGTGCATGTCCCTGCTTCACACCGCCATGCCAAATGCAGCCCAACCCACCTCTCCTGCACCCCTCCTGAGAACTACCCCCTCCCCCAATTTCCTGCAGGCTGTTGCCAGAGCATAAATACTGCGGGCACTAACTTCCATACCTGGGCTACCTCTGCCCACTGCCCATAGTGTCTCACAGCCTGACTCTGCTCAGCCTGAGCTCTGCACATCCATTTACAGCACTCCCAGGCCCATGCATGCATGTGGGCCCCCAATCACATCATTCAGCTCTGGGAACTGCACATTCAGTAGTCCTAGAACTGTGCATGTGCACGCACCTCAGCCACACTTACCAGCTCTGAGAAAGTGCTCATCTATGCAGCCAGATCACATCTGCCATGAAAGCATAATGCCACCTGCAGCCACAGGTCTATGCATGCACACAAAGGGCCCTGTGCTTTAGACCAGCACACACCAAGATTATGCCCCCCAGAGCAGTTCACCCACACAGCTACAACCTCCCTGGTCACTGGGTGCCCACGTTCACAAGCATCAGTGTAACATCCCCAACCTGGGCCTATACTTGCCCTGAAGCAAATCACCTCACTGAGTGCCCCACTACATGCCCTGCTGCCCACTGTATAACCATCCTGCAAGCACAAGACCATAGACTACTGAAGGAAATCAATTTCCAAAGTAAATCAATCAAGATATTTACATGCCACGAAGACAGCAGAAGATCACTAAGCATATCACAATGCAAACAGATATAGTCTTGCATAATGACCAAATTAAAACACCAGAGGAGACACAGATGCTGGAACAACCAATCAAAGATGGCCATACAACTCTACTTAATAAAATAAGTGGGATAGCAATTGACATAAAAGAGATCAAGAAAACAGTAGAAGAGCACAAAGAGGAATTTGAAAGAGTAAATAGAAAAATAGTGGAAATCACGAAGATTAAAGACTCTGCTGACCAAATAAAAAACACACTAGAAGCACACAACACCAGATCTGAAGAGAAAGCAGAAAGAATAAGTGATATAGAGGACAGGATAATTTATGTAAAAGTCTCAAAACAGCAAATAGCAAAAAAGATGGAAAAAATTGAATGGGAACTCAGGGAAATGATAGATAAAACAAAGTGCACAAATATAAGAATCATTGGCATCCCAGAAGGAGAAGAGAAGAGTAAATGGCTAGGAAGAGTAGTTGAGGATATAATGGGGGAAAACTTTCCAACCCTCATAAATGACATAAATATACAAGTCAAAGAATCCCAATGAACTCCAAACAGAATCAATCCAAATAGGCCTTCCCCAAGTGTGGTAGTTAGGTTCAAGGGTCAACTTGGCCAGATGAAGATGCCTAGTTTTGTTGCTGTGGACATGAGCCAATGGCATGTGAAGCTCATCTGTTACTGATTACATCTGCAGTTGGCTAGGAGGCATGCATGCTGAAATGAATGATGTTTGATTTAATTGACTGGAAACTTAAATGAGAGAACTCAATGTAACACAGCCCAAGCAGCTCAGCATACCTCATCTCAGCACCCACAGCTCAGACCAGGCTTTTGGACATGCAGAAAGGAATCATCCCAGGGAAAGTTGTTGGAACCCAAAGGCCTGGAGAGAAGGCAAGCAGAGATTGTCCTGTGCCTTCCGGTGTAAGAAAGAACCTCAGTTGAAAGTTAGCTACCTTTCTTCTGAAGAACTATACATTTTTAACTAAATAAATCCCCTTTTATTAAAAGCCAATCCATCTCTGGTGTGTTGCATTCTGGCAGTTTTGGCAGATTAAAACTCCAAGGCACATACTAATCAGTCTGTCAAATGTTGAACAGAAACAGAAAATCCTGAAAGCTGCAAGAGAAAAACAATCTACTACATACAAGGGATATCAAACAAGACTGAGTTCAGACTACTCAACTGGCACCCTGGAGGTGAGAAGGCAGTGGTACGATATACTCAAGATCCTGAAAGAGAAAGACTTCCAGCCAAGAATTCTGTACCCAGAAAAATTGTCCTTCAAAAGCGAGGGAGAGATTAACTTTTTCACAAAGAAGTTCAGAAAGAACTTGTTAACAAGAGATCAGCCCTAAAGAAATACTAAAAGGAGTTCTGCCAGCTGAAAAAAAAAAAGACAGGAGAGGGAGGTCTGGAGGAGGGCACAGAATTGAAGAATACCACTAAGGGTAATTTAAAAAACACAAAGAGAAAGAGGGAAAAGAATATATAGGTCTGACAAATAAAATAATATATATAAGATGGTGGAATCAGACTTCCGGAGAAGATGGCGGCTTAGTAAGACGCACGGATCTTAGTTTCTCCTCCAGAACAGCTACTAGGGGAGTAGAAACGATACAGAACAGCCCCCAAAGCCACGACAGAGATAAAAAAAGACAGCATACCCCATTCTGGAACGGCTGGCTGGCTGAGAGAACTCGCTCTGGTGAGATCGCCGAGGGGCGCGGGCTTCACTGGGCGGGGCGGCAAGTGGCCGGAGTCACTCCCTTCCCCCTTCCTGGGCCAGCTGGGAGAATTGGACAGGCCAATTCTCAACCACGGTGGCTGGCACCCACACCATGTGCAGCCCCCCAGACCAACTGAGAGAATTGGATCGGAAATCCCCAGGGTGCGGAGAACGGTGACGGGGGGGCCCCTTCCAAACCCGAACTCCCTGGGAATGGTGCACTCTCCCAGGCAGGCCACTGCAGCTGGCGCCCTCCCGCCACGCTTGGCGCCCTGGGCCGACTAGGAAATTCGGACGGGCGCTTTCCCAGGCTGCAGTGGCCAGCGACCCTCCCCGCGTTCGGACCCCGGGCCAGCTGGCACTCTTCCAAGCCGCTTCGGCTAGCGAACCTCCCGGACGGCGAGAGTTTTCCAAAGTTAAAGGACCCACAGCACCTTTTACTGGTGGGACCCACAGACAAACGTGTGCCACGAGCACCACCTACTGGGCAGGATAAGAAAAACAGAACCCAAAGATTTCACAGAAAACTCTTTCAAACTTTTGGATCCAACACCCAGGGAAAGCTGTCTAAATGCGCAGACGCCAGCAGAAGATAACAGATCATGCTCAAAAAATTGAAAATATGGCCCAGTCAAAGGAACAAACCAATAGTTCAAATGAGATACAGGAGCTGAGGCAACTAATGCTGAATATACGAACAGAAATGGAAAACCTCTTCAAAAACGAAATCGATAAATTGAGGGAGGACATGAAGAAGACATGGGATGAACATAAAGAAGAAATAGAAAAACTGAAAAAACAAATCACAGAACTTATGGAAGTGAAGGACAAAGCAGAAAAGATGGAAAAAACAATGGATACATACAATGATAGATTCAAAGAGACAGAAGATAGAATTAGTGATTTGGAGGATGGAACATCTGAATTCCAAAAACAAACAGAAACTATCAGGAAAAGAATGGAAAAATTTGAACAGGGTATCAGGGAACTCAAGGACAATATGAACCACACAAATATACGTGTTGTGGGTGTCCCAGAAGGAGAAGAGAAGGGAAAAGGAGGAGAAAAACTAATGGAAGAAATTATCACTGAAAATTTCCCAACTCTTATGAAAGACCTAAAATTACAGATCCAAGAAGTGCAGCACACCCCAAAGAGATTAGACCCAAATAGGCGTTCTCCAAGACACATACTAGTTAGAATGTCAGAGGTCAAAGAGAAAGAGAGGATCTTGAAAGCAGCAAGAGAAAAACAATCCATCACATACAAGGGAAACCCAATAAGACTATGTGTAGATTTCTCAGCAGAAACCATGGTAGCAAGAAGACAGTGGGATGATATATTTAAATTACTAAAAGAGAAAAACTGCCAACTAAGACTCCTATATCCAACAAAAGTGTCCTTCAAAAATGAGGGAGAAATTAAAACATTCTCAGACAAAAAGTCACTGAGAGAATTTGTGACCAAGAGACCAGCTCTGCAAGAAATACTAAAGGGAGCACTAGAGTCAGAAACGAAAAGACAGAAGAGACAGGTATGGAGAAGAGTGTGGAAAGAAGGAAAGTCAGACATGATATATATAATACAAAAGGCAAAATGGTAGAGGAAAATATTATCCAAACAGTAATAACACTAAATGTCAATGGACTGAATTCCCCAATCAAAAGACATAGACTGGCAGAATGGATTAAAAAACAGGATCCTTCTATATGCTGTCTACAGGAAACACATCTTAGACCCAAAGATAAACATAGGTTGAAAGTGAAAGGTTGGGAAAAGATATTTCATGCAAATAACAACCAGAAAAGAGCAGGAGTGGCTACACTAATATCCAACAAATTAGACTTCAAATGTAAAACAGTTAAAAGAGACAAAGAAGGACACTATATACTAATAAAAGGAACAATTAAACAAGAAGACATAACAATCATAAATATTTATGCACCGAACCAGAATGCCCCAAAATACGTGAGGAATACACTGCAAACAATGAAAAGGGAAATAGACACAAATACCATAATAGTTGGAGACTTCAATTCCCCACTCTCATCAGTGGACAGAACATCTAGACAGAGGATCAATAAAGAAATAGAGAATCTGAATATTACTATAAATGAGCTAGACTTAACAGACATTTATAGGACATTACATCCCACAACAGCAGGATACACCTTTTTCTCAAGTGCTCATGGATCATTCTCAAAGATAGACCATATGCTGGGTCACAAAGCAAGTCTTAACAAATTTAAAAAGATTGAAACCATACACAACACTTTCTCGGATCATAAAGGAATGAAGTTGGAAATCAATAATAGGCGGAGTGCCAGAAAATTCACAAATACGTGGAGGCTCAACAACACACTCTTAAATAACGAGTGGGTCAAAGAAGAAATTGCAAGAGAAATTAGTAAATACCTCGAGGCGAATGAAAATGAAAACACAACATATCAAAACTTATGGGATGCAGCAAAGGCAGTGCTAAGAGGGAAATTTATTGCCCTAAATGCCTATATCAGAAAAGAAGAAAAGGCAAAAATGCAGGAATTAACTGTTCACTTGGAAGAACTGGAGAAAGAACAGCAAACTAATCCCAAAGCAAGCAAAAGGAAAGAAATAACAAAGATCAGAGCAGAAATAAATGAAATTGAAAACATGAAAACAACAGAGAAAATCAATGAGACCAGAAGTTGGTTCTATGAGAAAATCAATAAGATTGATGGGCCCTTATCAAGATTGACAAAAAGAAGAAGAGAGAGAATGCAAATAAATAAGATCAGAAATGGAAGAGGAGACATAACTACTGAACTCACAGAAATAAAGGAGGTAATAACAGGATACTATGAACAACTTTATGCTAATAAATACAACAATTTAGATGAAATGGACGGGTTCCTGGAAAGACATGAACAACCAACTTTGACTCAAGAAGAAATAGATGACCTCAACAAACCAATCACAAGTAAAGAAATTGAATTAGTCATTCAAAAGCTTCCTAAAAAGAAAAGTCCAGGACCAGAGGGCTTCACATGTGAATTCTACCAAACGTTCCAGAAAGAATTAGTACCAACTCTCCTCAAACTCTTCAAAAAAATCGAAGTGGAGGGAAAACTACCTAATTCATTCTATGAAGCCAACATCACCCTCATACCAAAACCAGGCAAAGATATTACAAAAAAAGAAAACTACAGACCAATCTCTCTAATGAATATAGATGCAAAAATCCTCAATAAAATTCTAGCAAATCGTATCCAACAACACATTAAAAGAATTATTCATCATGACCAAGTAGGATTCATCCCAGGTATGCAAGGATGGTTCAACATAAGAAAATCAATTAATGTAATACACCATATCAACAAATCAAAGCAAAAAAATCACATGATCATCTCAATTGATGCAGAGAAGGCATTTGACAAGATTCAACATCCTTTCCTGTTGAAAACACTTCAAAAGATAGGAATACAAGGGAACTTCCTCAAAATGATAGAGGGAATATATGAAAAACCCACAGCTAATATCATCCTCAATGGGGAAAAATTGAAAACTTTCCCCCTAAGATCAGGAACAAGACAAGGATGTCCACTATCACCACTATTATTCAACATTGTGTTGGAGGTTCTAGCCAGAGCAATTAGACAAGAAAAAGAAATACAAGGCATCAAAATTGGAAAGGAAGAAGTAAAACTATCACTGTTTGCAGACGATATGATACTATACGTTGAAAAACTGGAAAAATCCACAACAAAACTACTAGAGCTAATAAATGAGTACAGTAATGTAGCAGGTTACAAGATCAACATTCAAAAATCTGTAGCATTTCTATACACTAGTAATGAACAAGCTGAGGGGGAAATCAAGAAACAAATCCCATTTACAATTGCAACTAAAAGAATAAAATACCTAGGAATAAATTTAACTAAAGAGACAAAAAACCTATATGAAGAAAACTACAAAAAACTGTTAAAAGAAATCACAGAACACCTAAATAGATGGAAGGGCATACCGTGTTCATGGATTGGAAGAATAAATATAGTTAAGATGTCAATCCTACCTAAATTGATTTACAGATTCAATGTAATACCAATCAAAATCCCAACAACTTATTTTTCAGAAATAGAAAAACCAATAAGCAAATTTATCTGGAAGGGCAGAGTGCCCCGAATTGCTAAAAACATCTTGAGGAAAAAAAACGAAGCTGGAGGTCTCGCGCTGCCTGACTTTAAGGCATATTATGAAGCCACAGTGGTCAAAACAGCATGGTATTGGCATAAAGATAGATATATCGACCAATGGAATCGAATAGAGTGCTCAGATATAGACCCTCTCATCTATGGACATTTGATCTTTGATAAGGCAGTCAAGCCAACTCACCTGGGACAGAGCAGTCTCTTCAATAAATGGTGCCTAGAGAACTGGATATCCATATGCAAAAGAATTAAAGAAGACCCATCTCTCACACCCTATACAAAAGTTAACTCAAAATGGATCAAAGATCTAAACATTAGGTCTAAGACCATAAAATAGTTAGAGGAAAATGTTGGGAGATATCTTATGTATCTTACAACTGGAGGCGGTTTTATGGACCTTAAACCTAAAGCAAGAACACTGAAGAAGGAAATAAATAAATGGGAGCTCCTCAAAATTAAACACTTTTGTGCATCAAAGAACTTCATCAAGAAAGTAGAAAGACAGCCTACACAATGGGAGACAATATTTGGAAATGACATATCAGATAAAGGTCTAGTATCCAGAATTTATAAAGAGATTGTTCAACTCAACAACAAAAAGACAACCAACCCAATTACAAAATGGGAAAAAGACTTGAACAGACACCTAACAGAAGAGGAAATACAAATGGCCAAAAGGCACATGAAGAGATGCTCAATGTCCCTGGCCATTAGAGAAATGCAAATCAAAACCACAATGAGATATCATCTCACACCCACCAGAATGGCCATTATCAACAAAACAAAAAATGACAAGTGCTGGAGAGGATGCGGAGAAAGAGGCACACTTATCCACTGTTGGTGGGAATGTCAAATGGTGCAACCACTGTGGAAGGCAGTTTGGGGGTTCCTCAAAAAGCCGAATATAGAATTGCCATACGACCCAGCAATACCATTGCTGGGAATCTACTCAAAGGACTTAAGGGCAAAGACACAAATGGACATTTGCACACCAATGTTTATAGCAGCATTATTTACAATTGCAAAGAGATGGAAACAGCCAAAATCTCCATCAACAGAAGAGTGGCTAAACAAACTGTGGTATATACATATGATGGAATATTATGCAGCTTTAAGACAGGATAAACTTATGAAGCATGTAATAACTTGGATGGACCTAGAGAACATTATGCTGAGTGAGTCTAACCAAAAACTAAAGGACAAATACTGTATGGTCCCACTGATGTGACGGACATTCGAGAATAAATTTGGAATATGTCATTAGTAACAGAGTACAGCAGGAGGTAGAAACAGGGTAAGACAATGGGCAATTGGAGCTGAAGGGATACAGACTGTGCAACAGGACTAGATACAAAAACTCAAAAATGGACAGCACAATAATACCTAATTGTAAAGTAATCATGTTAAAACACTGAATGAAGCTGCATCTGAGCTATAGGTTTTTGTTTTGCTTTGTTTTGTTTTGTTTTGTTTTTACTATTATTACTTTTATTTTTTTTCTCTATATTAACATTCTATATCTTTTTCGGTTGTGTTGCTAGTTCTTCTAAACCGATGCAAATGTACTAAGAAACAATGATCATGCATCTATGTGATGATGTTAAGAATTACTGATTGCATATGTAGAATGGTATGATTTCTAAATGTTGGGTTAATTTCTTTTTTTCCTTTAATTAAAAAAAGAAGAGAAGGGGTAATTGGAGCTGAAGGGATACACACTGTGCAACAGGACTGGATATAAAAACTCAGAAATGGACAGCACAATACTACCTAATTGTAATGCAATTATGTTAAAACATTGAATGAAGCTGCATGTGAGGTATAGGTTTTTTTTCTCTCTATTATTGTTTTAATTCTTATTCTGCTGTCTTTTTATTTCTTTTTCTAAATCGATGCAAATGTACTAAGAAATGATGAGTATGCAACTATGTGATGATATTAAGAATTACTGATTGTACATGTAGAATGGAATGATTTCTAAAAGTTTTGTTAATTTTTTTTAATTAATAAAAAAAGATGGTGGAATCAAGAAATGCATTTTCAGTAATAGCTTTCAATATTAACAGACTAAACTTACCAATTAAAAGACAGAGATTTGCAGAATGGATTAAGAAACATAATCAAGCAAAATGCTGCTTACAAGAGACTCATCTTACATATGAGGTTACAAATAGATTGAAACTGAAAGGATGGAAAAGATCTTCCACACAAGTTGTAACCAAAATAAAGCAAGTATACTATACTAATATCAGATGAAATAAACTTTAAATGTAAAGACACCATAAGAGAAAAAGAAGGATACTATATACAATTAAAGGGTCAATTCACCAAGACGATATAATAATCATAAATATTTATGCTCCCAATCAAGGAGCTCCAAAGTACATAAGACAGACATTGACAAAACTGAAGGAAGTGATAGATGTTTTAACAATAATAGTAGGAGAAATAGTAGAATTCTTCAATACACAACTCTCCTCTGTAGACAGAACGTCCAAATAGAAGATCAATAAGGAAATAGAGAAGCTAAATAACTTGATAAATGAATTAGACCTAACACACATATATAGGTCATTGCACACCAAAGCACAAGGTTAAACATTCTTCTTCTCGAGTGCTCATAGAGCATTCTCCAAGTTAGATCATATGTGGAGCACAAAACACGTCTTTATAAATTTAAAAACATTGAAATTATTAAAAGCACTTATTTGATCACAATGAGATGAAGGTGGATCTCAATAACCACCAAAGAACGATAACATTAACACATATATGGAGATTGAATAACACACCCTTAAACAACCAGTGGGTCAAAGAAGAAATTGATAGAGTAATCAGTAGCTGTCTGGAGATGAATGAAAATAAGAATACGACTTAATCAGAACTTATGCGATGCAGCAAAGGCTATGCTGAGAGGGAAATTTATTGCCCCAAATGCCTATATTAAAAAACAAGAAAGATGAAAAATCGAGGACTTAACAGAACACCTGGAGGAATTGAGAAAGAACAGCAAACTAACCACAAAGCAAACAGGAGAAGAGAAATAACAAAGATTAAAGCAGAGATAAATAAATGGTAGAACAAATGAACAATAGAAAGAATCAATAAAACCAAAAGGTTCTTTGAGAAAATCACTAAAATTCATGGGACACTAGCAAGACTGATGAAGAAAAAAGAGAGAGGATGCAAATAAACAAAATCAGAAATTAGAAGAGGTGTGTTACCACAGACCCTGAAGAAATAAAAGAAATCATAAGAGGATACTATGAACAACTATATGCTGACAAACTAGACAACATAGATGAAATGGACAAATTCCTGGAGACACACAAACAAGCTACACTGACTGAGGAAGAAATAGAAGATCTCAACAAACCAATCACAAGTAAAGAAATTCAGTCATCAAAAATCTTCCTAAAAAGAAAATTCCAGGGCCAGACAGCTTCACAGGGGAATTTTTTCAAACATTCCATAAAGAACTAAGGAAAATCCTGTTCAAACTTTTCCAAAAAATTGAGGAAAACGGAACTCTACCTCACTCATTTTATGAAGCTAATATCATTTTAAAACCAAAACTGGGTAAAGATGCTATAAGAAAGGAAAACTACAAGCCAATCTCCCTAACGAACATAGATGCAAAAATTATCAATAAAATATTAGCAAATTGAACTCAACAGCACATTAACAGAATTATACACCATGAACAAGTGGGGCTTATACCAGAGATGCAAGGATGGTTCAACACAAGAAAATCGATTAATGTGACATAGTACATTAACAAATCAAAACGTAAAAATCACATGATCATCTCGATTGATGCTGAAAAAGCATTCAACAAAATTTAGCATCCTTTTCTGATAAAAACACACAAAAAGATAGGAATCAAAGGTAACTACCTCAATATGATAAAGGGAATGAATGAAAAAATGATAGCCAGCATAGTGCTCAATGGAGAGAGACTGAAAGCTTTTCCCCTAAAGTCAGGTAAAAGACAAGGATGTCCACTGTCACCACTATTATTCAACACCGTGCTAGAAGTTCTAGCTAGAGCAATCATGAAGCACAAATAAATAAAAGGTATCCAAATTCAAAAGGAAGAAGTAAAACTCTCATTATTTGCAGATGATATGATGAAAAATCCTGAGAAATCTGCAGTAAAGTTACTTGAACTAATAAATTCAGCAAGGTAGTGGGATATGAAATTAATTTGCAAAAATGAGTAGCATTTCTATATACAAGCAATGACCTAGCTGAGGAGCCAGTTAAGGAAAAAATTCCATTCAAAAGAGCAACTAAAAGAATCAAGTACTTAGGAATGAACTTAACTTGGGACGTAAAGGACTTGTACACAGAAAACTACATAACATTGCTAAAAGAAATCAATGGAGGTCTAAATAGGTGGAAAGACATTCCATGCTCATGGATAGAAAGGTTAAATATAGTCAAAATGTCAATTCTCCCCAAATTGATCTACAGATTCAACACAGTACCAATCAAAATTCCAACAACCTATTTTGAAGATTTAGAAAAGTGAACTACAAAATTCATCCGGAAGGAAAAGACAATCCAAATAGCAAAATGCATCCTAAAAAAGAAGAATTGAGTGGGGGGATTAACACTCCCTAAGTAAAACCTATTATAAAGCCACAATGGTCAAAACAGTATGGTACTGGCACAAAGATAGAAGCATTGACCAATGGAATCGAATCAAGAGTGCAGAAATAGACCACCAAATCTATGGTTAACTGATTTTTGACAAGGCTCCCAAATTCTCTGAACTGGGACAAAATGGTGTTTTCAATAATTGGACATGGAAGAACTGGATGTCAATAACCAAAAGAATGAAAGAGGACCCCTTTCTTATACCCTACACACAAAAAACTCAAAGTGGATCAACCACCTAAATGTGAGAACTAGCACCATAAAGCCTCTAGAATAAAATGTAGGGAAACATCTTCAAGACCTAGTAATAGGAGGTAGCTTCATAAACTTTACATCCAAAACACAAGCAACAAAAGAAAAAAATTGATAAATGGGAACTCCTCAAAATCAAATGCTTCTGCACTTCAAAAGACATTGTCAAAAAACTGAAGAAGCAGCCAACTCAATGGGAGGAAATGTTTAGAAATCACATATCAGACAAAGGTTTGATTTACTGTATATACAAAGAAATCATACAACTCAACAACAAAAGAACAAATAATCCAATTATAAAATGGGCTAAAGATATGAATCAGCATTTTTCTGAAGAGCAAACACAGATGGCTAAAAAGCACATGAAGAGATGCTCATTTTCATTGGCTATAAGGGAAATGCAGATCAAGACCACAATGAGATACCACCTCACACCTATAAGAATGGCTGCTATTAAACAAACAGAAAACTATAAATGTTTGAGAGGACATGGAGAAACTGAGACAGTTACACATGGCTGATGGGAATGTATAATGGTGCACCCACTATGGAAGACTGTTTGGCGGTTTCTTAGGAAATTAAATATTGAGTTGCCTTGTGAACAGGCAATAGCATTACTTGGTAAATAACCAAAAGAGCTGAAAGCAATGACATAAACAGACATTTGCACACCGATGTTCATAGCAGCATTATTCACAATCACCAAAAGATGGAAACAAAACAAATGTCCATCAATACACAAGTGGATCAACAAAATGTAGTATATACATACGATGAAATATCATGCAGCAGTAAGACAAAATGATGTCTTGAAGTACATGACAAGATGGATGACCTTGAGGATATAATGCTGAGTGAAATTAGACAGACACAAAAGGATAGATACTGTATGATTCCACTTTTATGACCAGCATAAAGGTAAATCAGTGGCTTATAATAAAGAATATTGGGGAATTAGAGATACATAGAAGTTAGAGATGGGTGAACCATTAGCTAATGAAGTTGAACTCCAACGTAAGGGAATAGATAGGAGTAAAGGTGATTCTCTAGTGGGTATATAAGTAATATTTCCATATTGAAGATGAACAAGATCGAAAGGGCTTATATAGACCTATGTGTCCCACTGATTCACACTAGAAATGTGAATTAGTTTTCACAAGAATTACTTCAAACATATTATTCTTGTATAAAGAGTGCTTAAGCCCAAGGTATGGGGGAAAACTGCTATTGCACACTATGATCTATGTTCAAAATGAAACCATAAGCACTGCCACAGCAACAGCAGAGGTAAATAATTGAAGGAAGGACAAGATTTAAGAGGAAGTTTAGATTTCCTACTTGGCGAGGGTGTGTTTATTTGTTTCCTTTCTCTTGGGAACAATGAAATTATCTAAAATTGAGAATGTTGATGGACTGTGGACTTTGGGCCCTCTACATGATACCCAATAAATGCAGGTGGCTGAAGAATGCACTGATGGAGAAGTAGATTGGTGAACAATGATGTATACTTATAAGTAAAGGTTGTGCTGCTACAAAAAGAAAGAATATCATGAAGCCTGCAACCATGTGAATGAACATGTGGGACATTTGGTGAGACAAAATGAGCCAGAAACAAAAGAACAACAATGGTGTGGTCACCTTTAGAAAATGCTTATAAGAAAACAGGATCCTAGATTGTAAGTGTTTAGATCAGACACAATAAGTCCAGAGTGGTGATTATTATTTCTGGATTTTGAGAGGCTGATATATATATATATATATATATATATATATATATATATATATATATATATATATATATATATATATATATATATATATATATATATATGTAACCTGATATTTAGTGAAAAGAACAAAGCCGAATAGGTTGGTGTTGAAGTAATTCAGAACATAGGTGTCTATTTCAGAACCACACATACTCTTTGAGACCAATGGAAGAAAGGTTTATTTGATCTGGAAATGAAATTTTTGGTAGTCCATAATCTAATTCAACCTATCTGCATACTCATTTGAACAATTGAAACACAAGGAGTACAGAATAAGAAAGAAGACCTTGAATCCTGTATAGATTATTGTAATGCCTGGAAACATCCTAGAGTATATTAAGCAGATAATCAAAAATTATTTGCAAAGTCACCTGAGGGAGGGGAGAAAGAATACGGAACTATTAAACCTTACCATCAGGGACTCCCCTCATACTGTGTCAAAATTTAAGGACACTCATATCAATAGGTGCATGCCCTCAATCATGAGGCTTACTCTTGTGAAGCTTATGTAAGTAGCAGAGAAGCTTAGACTACCTGTACGCATACCCAAGAGTTACTTCTGGAGGACAATTGCATTCTGACCAAAAGGGGGAAGAGAAGTATAATTAATAAAGTATCAGTGGCAGAGAGAATTCAAATAGAGTTGAGAGGCTACTCTGGAGGTTGCTCTTATGCATGCTTCAGGTAGACCTTGCTACCTATCATAACCTGCCAACTCCCAACCAGGACCATTCCAGCCAACCCTAAAGAACACCTAGGGCAATATATAAGATCCACAAGGTTTCCATGTGTTAGAGTAACTTTCCAGAAACCTACAACCTCCAGAGGGGTCCCTGGTCCAGATAAGTCCTGAAACCAGCTCAGTTTCTCCAGACCATCAAATAGTTCCATCTCCCTATCCCATATTACTGACAGACACTTCCAATATCAAAAATTTAGAATGGCCATAGCCCAAACACCCCTAAAGAGAAGAATGGAAAAATCAAAGGTGATGGTGGAGTTATACATAGAAGATAGGATTTAACAAATTCATATGAATGCTGAATCATTACATTGATTTTTCTTTTAATCTCCAGTATTTTAGTGCAGCTGGAAGTAAAATCCTAAAATTGCAAAATTGTAACCCACTTCAAACTCTGAAATACATTTTATAACTAATTGTGGTGCTGTGCTTTGAAATTTATAGCTTTTTTGTATATATTTTATTTTTCACAAAAAAAGAAAGAAAAAAGTCGATTGTGATGATAAAAAAATATTTAAACCCTTTAGCCTCCTACATTCTGGAGCAGCTAGAGGGGAAAATATGAGAGGACCATATGGCAACCCCTGAGAAACTCTTGGATCTGTCCTGTAACCAATTGTTGAAGAGTGCTTTGAAAACTATCGCTTTTATATTTCTTTGCTTTGTATATATGTTATATTATACAATAAAAAGTTAAAAAAAAAAAAAGAGAGAAGATTCTACAAAGGTTCTATGCACTAAGGTAACTTTCCAGAAACCTACAACCTCCAGATGGGTCCCTGGACAAGATAAGTTCTGAAATGCAGAGTGGCCTGCCTCTCCAGAGCATCAGCTAGTTCCATCTCCCCACCCATATTATCAACAGCCCCTTCCAACATGAAAAAGTTAGAATGGCTATAGTCCAAGTATCCCTAAAGAGTGGGATAGAAAGATGAAAGGTGATGGTGGAGTTATAAATAGAATGTAGGGTTTAACTAATGAGTATGAATCCTGAATTATTATATTGAGATTTCTTTTAGTCTCCAGTATCTTACAACAGTTAGAAATAAAACCTAAAGTTGTGGAATTCTAACCCATAGAAAACACAGAATTCTGTTCTTCAACTAATTTTTGTGCTGTACTTTGAAATTTCTTGCTTTTTTTGCATATTCGTCACTTTTCACAAAAAAGAAATAAATTGATTTTGATGATTAAAAAAAATAATTCCTTTTAAGCTCCAGTGTTCTAGAGCAGCTAGAGGTAAAAATCAGCCTGATGAAATGGTAGCCCATGACGAACTCTGGGATCTGTTCTGTAACTACTTGTTGAAGAGTGCTTTGAAAATTATTGCTTTTTTCTTTATTTGCTTTGTACATGTTATATTATACAATAAAAAGGTTTAAAAAACACTGAATATAGGCGCATGGGTGGTTCATCAGTAGAATGATCCCCTTCCATGCTGGAGACCTGGGTTTGATTCCCAGACAATGCATCCAAACAAAAACAGAACAAATCACTGAGCATAAAAAATGCAAACATTTATGCAAGGTGTTACTAGTAGGGTAGTATATGGGTGTCATGGTTAGGGACACGTGTCAACTTGGCCAAGTTGTGGTACCTGTTTATCTGATTGGGCAAGTGCTGGCCTGTCTGTTGCAATGAGGACATTTCATAGGATTAGGTCATGATCATGTCAGCTGCATCCACAGCTGATTCCATTTGTAATCAGCCAAAGGGGAGTGTCTTCTGCAATTAGTGATGCTAAATCTAATCATGGGAAGCCTTTTAAGGAAGACTCAGAGGAGACAGGTTCCATTCCTGCTTTGGCTGGTGAGCCTCTCCTGCAGAGTTCATCCAGGCCATATATCGAAGTCGTCGGCTTCGCAGCCTGCCTTGTGGATTTTGGACTCTGCGTTCCTGCGGTCACATGAGACATTTTTATAAATTTTATATTTGCAAGTGTTCCCTGTTGATTCTGTTTCTCTAGAGAACCCTAACTAATACAATGGGAATCCTGTATTTTATGCAAGATTATTCTGTAACCCAAAAACTTCTCTAATTAAAAAAAAGCTTATTTCAGAGGCATCTACTCTCTAGAAAATTATACACATACACACACAAAAAAATTTCAAAGTAACCCACAGGAAAGAAAGAAAGGAGAATAAGAGGAAGCAAACAGAAAACAAAAAATTAACTCTCAGAATTAGGCCCTAATATAGCAATAATCATCTTAAATGTAAATGGTCTAAATACACCAATTAAAAGATAGAGGATAACACAGTAGATTTTAAAAAAAGGATCTTTCAACTATATGCTATTTATAAGGCAATCACTTCAAATTCAGTAATATAGAGAGGATACAACAAAAGGAAGGAAAATGAGATGCAATGCAAAGAATTAAAAATGAGAAACTACATTAATAGTAGATAAAATAGACTTCAGAGCAAAGAAAATTACTACATAATGACTTGGTCATTACATGATGAAAAGGGATCAATCCACCAGGGAGACACATGAAGCAAAAGCTGATAGAATTGAAAGGAAAAATAGACAAATTCACAGCTATAACTGTGGACTTTGACATAAGCCTTTTAACAATGGACAGAACAACTAGTCAGAAAATCAGCAAGGATGTAATAAATCTGAATAATACAATCAGCCAATAGGGTCTAACTGACATGTGTATAACACTTGACCAAACAAGAGAAAAATATACATTTTTCCCCAAGCATCCATAGAACAGTTACCAAGATAGAAAAATCCTGGGACCTAAAACAATGTCAACAAATTTAAAATAATTGAAATCATAGAAGATATGTTCTGCAACCATAATAGAATCAAACCAGAAGTCAGTAGCAGAATGAATACAGGAAAATTGCCAAACATCTGTCAATTAAATAGCAAACTTCCAAATAGCTCATGGGTCAATGAGGACATTTCAAAAGAAATTTAATATTGCACAGAATAGAATGAAAATGAAAATATTTAATAACAAAACATGCAGAATGCAGCTAAATCAGACTTGAGAGATAAATTTATAGCATTAAATGCTTACGTTAGAAAAATAAAAGGTTCTCAAATCAATAATTTAAACATATACCTCTAGGAACTAGAAAAGGAAGAGAAAAATAAACCCAAAGAAAACAGGAAGATTGAAATAAAAAAGATAAGACCAACATAAATGAAAACAAAAACAATAGAAAATATCAATGAAACAAAGACTGATTCTTCAAAAAAACTCAACAAAATTGATAAACATCTAGTATGGCAGACATATATAAAAAGGGAGAAGACAGAAATTACCACTATGCGAAATGAAATGGAATATCACTATAAATTCTGCAGGCATTAAAATTATAATGAAAGAACACTACAAACATCTTTATGATCTTATATTTGACAACTTAGAAGAAATGTCCCAATTCCTCAAAAGTACAGTGTATCAAAACTCAACCAAAATGAAGCCATCTCAATTGTCCTATACCCAATAAATAAATTGTATTCATAATTTAAATGCTCCCAAGATACTATCTCCAATTCCAGATTATTTCATGGGAGTATTCTACAAAACTGTCACAGAAAAACTTTGTTAATTTTATACAATCTCATACAGAAAATAGAAGAATAGGGAACATTCATTTTTATAAATCTTATATTATCCTGACACAAAAACCAAGGATAGAACAAAAACCAAATAAAAGAACAGGGCAGTGCAATGGTGGTTCAGTGGCAGCATTCTCACCTGCCATGCTGGAGACTTGGGTTCGATCCCCAGAGCCTGACCATGTTAAAATAAACAAACAAACAAACAAAAAAACAGATCAATTAAACTTATGAACAAATAAATCAAAATATTGGCAAATGAAATTTTAAACTGTGTAAGAAGAATTATACCCCATGAACAAGTAGGATTTATTTGAGGTTTTCAAGGCTAGTTTTTGATGTTTGAAAATCAATAAATATAATCTACATATTATCAGACTAAAAAGGAAAATTTATCATACCATTTGAAGCAGGAGAAGCATTTGACAAAATCCAAGACATATTCATGATAAAAATTCTCATCAAGTCAGGATTAAAGGAGCACTACCTCACCTTGATAAAGAGTATCTGAAGAAGAAAAAAAAAACACTAACATCACACCTAATGGTCAAAAGCAGAATGCTTTCCTTCTCAGTTTGGAAACAAGAGAAGATGTACACTCCCACCATTCATTCCACATAGTACAAGAATGCGTAATCACTGCAATAAAGCTAGATAAACAAATAGATAGCATTATATAGTTAAATAGATGATAGAGAGATGTGTTAGATAGATTAATAGATAGATGATGATAGATAGATAGAGATAATGATGATAGATAGATTGATAGATATAATGGAGAAATGTCATACAGATTGGAAAAAAGAAATAAGACTTCTTATTTACAGATAGTATGATTACTGATATAGAAAATCCTGTGGAATCTAAAAAAAATTCCAGGAAATGATAAATGATTTCAGCAAGGATACGTAAAAGATCAAGATACAAAAATCAATTGCATTTCTACATACTGACCATGAACACCTGGGGCCAAAATTTAAAACTCAATACCATTCAGAATCACTACAAAGAAGAAGAAATACTTAGACATAAACTTTACAGAGCATGCAGAACATCTCCATACTGAAAATTTAAAATTATGATGAAACAAATCAAAGAAGACTTAAACAAATGGAAAGAAAAAACATGGCCATGGATTATAAGACAAAAATATAATAAATTTTCCCCAAATAGGGTTAATTCAATTTCTATCAAAGTACAAGCGAAATTTTTGCAAACACTTTAAAATTTGTATGGAAAGATGCTGGTCAGAGATTAGCTAAAATAATCCTAAAGTAGAAAAAAGTACAATGCAGGGATCACTCTACATAATACTAATAGTTACAATATAGATATAGTAGTAAAGACAGTGTGGCATCAGTATCGGGGTAGTAACAAAGTCAATGGAAAAGAATGTTGAACCAAGGTATAGACCCACACGTCTGATTTTTGACAAAGGTGCAAATAAAAAAAAATGTGGTGGGCAAGATCTGCAGATGAGTGCTAAATTAAGAGGATGAAAGATTAAGGAGAAACAATATTTGCATAGCCTAAAAATATCTCATCCAAAGTATGTATTAACTTCAAGGGCAAAAATTATAACTTTACAATGAAGAAGTCTGGCAAACACCATCTTTACCAAGTGAACAAAGCTAACATCAATAACAAGATATACTGATATCACATATCCTTTAATAAGATCACTGAGAAGACCCATAATCTTTACAGTATTATTCCCCCAAACCTATCATTTTGATGTAACTATGAGGAAATATCAGGGAAACCCAAATTGACAGTCTACAACATACTTGATCACTTCAAAAGTATCAAGGTCATGAAAGAAAAGGAAAGGCTGGGGAACTGTCACAGATTGAAGGAGACTATAAAGACATGATGATTAAATGCAATTTAGGATGATTAATGAGATCCTGGAATAAGAAAAGAATATTAGTGGAAAAACTGGAGAAATCCAAATAGAAGTCTCTAGTTATTTTTGTAATACTGGATCAACGTTAATTATTTAATTTTGATAAATGTACAGTAGTAACAGAAGATGCTACCACCAGGAGAGACTGAACAAAGGGTATATGGACAATCTCTTATTATCTTTGAAAATATTCTACATATTTATAGTTATTTAAAATTAAAAGTTTTACAAAGTTAACTTGGACTTCTGGCTCCAACTTTGAGATGTAAAGATCTTATAAGTCATCACTGTTCATCCTTACAAGAAAAAAAAAGTGAAAAGAGAATATCAAGGATTTTTCTTTGACCAACCATAGAGTTAAGGTAGCAGGCAAACTGCCAGTTTAAAACCTGGAGCATCAGATGGATACAGATAATCACACAACCAAGATCAGCTTACATGGAGAAGTCACTGGAGATATAAGCTCTTAGGAACACTTAAATGGTAATTTTGACAAATTACTGGAGGCTGAGTGTGGAAAAGATGAGAGTGAGAAATTCCTTGTTGTTTGCAGTCTTAAGATGCCCCACTCTTTCATGACTTTTACCACCAGGATCTCAGAGTGAAGGGCCAAGAAAAATCTCTTGTTTCTAAGAGGGAGAAGGGAAAACTAACTATTTTGAAATATATGCAGAGTATTCTGCATAACAAAGGATTTCTCAGCAAGAAAAGGTCTGATCTGATGTCTGGGAAGGGTATTAACCCACTTCCACCATCCTCTAAATTTTGTGTCTCACCTTTGAGAGGGGAAAAGCTAAGAAACACTTTTGAAGGCGTATAGACCTACTAAGACAATAAGATATAAGCATAAGATTGTAGAACACTTCCCCTCCTCCACAACTTAACAACACACCAAAGAGAATCCTGTATAATAATAATGGATTACAGCTGAAAGAACTGCAAGGCACAAACTCAATTTAAGAATGAGTCCTTAGGGAAACTGAAAGACAACAGGAGAGAAAAAATAAGGACAACAGATTAAATGGAAGCCTCTTGTTCCTACAGCTCCTTTTAACATTATTCACTCCTAGACAGATTAATGTAAAATTTCTCACTAAAGACCTATTTACCTCAGTTCCTATTACCCAACAATCCCAATAGAAACATGGGTTATCATGTTTTCATGTGTTGGTTTCAACAAAAAATTACAAGGCATGCTAAAAGGCAAGGATAAAACAGTCTGAAAAGACAACGAAAGCATCTGAACCACACTCAGATATCACACCAATTTTAGACTTAGAAAGAGGACCAAAAATAAGCATGAACAAAGAGAAAGGAGTTATAACAAAGAAGATAGGATATAGCAAATGATTATGACTGCTGAATCCCTGTAATGATATTTCTTTTAGTTTCCAGTGTTTTGGAGCAGCTAGAAGATAATCCAAAAAATGTGGAATACTAACCCAAATTGAATTTTGAAATCTGTTCTGTAACCACTTGCTGAAATGTACTTTGAAAATTATTGCTTTTATATATATATGTCATTTCACAATAAAAAAGTTTTTAAACATAACTACAATTAATACAGACTAATATGATTAATATTGACTCTAAAGTAAAATGCAGGCAATATGCAAGAACAGATGGATAATGTAAGTAGAGAAATGGAAATTCCAAGAAAGAATCAAAATAAATATTGAAAATTAAAAATGTTGTAACAAAAATGAAGAATCATTTTAATGAGCTCATAAGTGGGCTGGACACCACTGAGGAAAGAATCAGTAAATTTGAAGATATGCTGATGGAAACTTTGCAAACTGAAATGCAAAGGAAAAATAGAATTTAATGAACACAACAAAATAGCCAAGAACTGTGATATAATTTCAAAAGATGTATAACATGTGTAGATGGAATACCAGATGGAGATGGAGGAGACAATAGAGCAGAAGAAATGCTTGAAGTAATAATGACAAAGATTTTCCAAAGTTGGTGACAGACACCAAACTATATCTGCTGGAAACTCTGAGAACACCAAGCAGTATAAATACAGAAAATCTACATTAGTCATGTGCAGAAAAGCAAATACAGAGAAAATTTGGAAAAATCTGGAAAGAAGCTAGAAAAAGAAGCTAGGTTCTTCTATGTAGAACAAAGATAGGACTATAGTGCACTTCTTGCCAAAACTACTGCAAGAAAGAAAAGAGTGAAGTATTTAAAATGTTGAAAGGAAAAGAACCCCTACCAACCTAGAATTCTATATCCAGAAAAATTCTTCAAAAGTGAAAGAAAAATAAAGATTTTCTAAGACAGACAAAAACTGAGGGAATACATTACCAGCAGATGTTTCTTGCAAGTTAACAATGAAAATTATTTAGGTCAGAAAGTCATATCAACATAAAAAGGAAGAGTGTTGGAGAAGGAATAAATGAAGGTAAAATAAAATCTTTTCGTTTTCTTATTTCTAACTTTATCTAATATATTGCTCTTCAAATAACAATAGTAAACAATGCATTGAGTAATTGTAGAATGTAAATAATTTCAATGAATGACAGCTATGCTTCAAAAATTGATCACTCAACTGAAACAATCAGTAAGGTGGAATAAAATATTAGAATAAATATTTGCAAAACTCTGGAAAGTAATAAAACATACAGCTATCATGAAAATGCTTAATGAAGAAAGAACCTACTGCATTGAGACAAGAGAGAGCTATTGATTTTTGCTTGCCCACAATATAGCAGTGACTGTGAAAACAGTGCCCCACATTCTTAGTGTGGTTTACTGGTGTCAGAGAGGACAAAATGTATCTTGTCACCACGAAAACTTGAGTATGTGCATTTTGACATGCCCAGCAATTCCTTGAGGGATTGACACAAAGACTTGCCTTAGTTTCACCCTGCTCAGAGTCCTCTCAAGGCTGTAGTAGCTGCCTGAGTAGCATCTGTCAAAATCATTTGAAGACAAATAAAATCAGCAGTCAACTGAGGTTAAGGACAGAACATGAGAATAGCAGCAGACAAACAGAAAATCCTGATAAGGAAGCTGAGAAGGCATATATACTCTCTTGCATACACCAGGAAAATTGAAGTACAATACACATGATCAGGACAAATGCTCAGAAAAGATATGAGAGGGTCATAGACTTACTGTTTTAGCTGTTCTTTGCAGTTTATGCAAACAGGGTATAAAACTTAAGACAGAGTTGTACGTGGCCTAGCTAAATGTTGAAGAAGAGCAAGCTCCAGATCAGCACCAATCTGTGAAGACCAGCAGAGAATTTTCTGTGATTTTTTTTCTTCATTTTGGCTCCAAATGTGTAAGAAAATCCCCATTGGTCAATAGCTGACTGCAGAGATAACGGAAAAGAGAGTTTGGTGACCACATATTACAAGGAATAGGGTATTTACAAAAATAAATTGTGAAAAACATTAAACAAGTGGATGAATTCAGCCCACAACAATCAACAAAAGCAAACTCTGGGGAAAAAAGGGAATCTTATTTTCAAAATTACCACATTACAATGCTCAAAATGTCCAATTCACAACAAAAAATATGTCATTCAGAGAAACAGGAAAGTGTGGCACATTCACAGACCAAAATAAAGGAAATGCACTTACAAGATGATAAATAATCTCTCATATATGCCCAAAATAATTAATGAAACCATGGAGAAAGAACAGAAAGAAACCAGGAGAACATTGTCTGACAAAATAGAGTTTCAATAAAGAGAATTATAAAAGGAGACAAATAGAAATATTACAGCTTAAAAGTACAGTAGATGAAATAAAAACCTCACTAGAGGGATTCAAAAGCAACTTTGAATAGGCAGAAGAAACAATTCTTTATCTAACAAAACCATCCTTCAAAAATGAAGGAAATTTTAAGATAAACAAGAGCTGAGGTAGTTCATTATCAGTAATAAACTCACTGTAAAACAAATGCTAAAGTAGCTGTGTACACTGAAAAATGGCAATGTAGGTAGCTCTAGGGATTGGCCTCCACCAAAGCAACTTTTGAGCTGGAAATAGCAATTAAAATTAATGATTTTGGAATTCTGGGAACTTATAGAAAATTTATATTAACCAGCAAGTGGTTGATGAAGAGAGAGGCAGCTGACATTTTGTAAGAGAGCAGTGTGCATGATACAGTTATGATCATGTATTCTTTAGTCTTCCCATGACAGCCAATATTCTTGGAGCTGTCTCATGCCAGGGTAGGCAGTGGAGACTTTGCCCTCCAAACATTTGGAATTGTGGATTTTGGTTGGGCTGGAGATTCCTTGAGGATATGTCATAGGCACGTGCATTGGTTTTGGTCTACAGGTTACAGAGACTCCATTTGGTGGCATCTATCAGAAGATTTAAAGTGATGGTATTCTTTTTGGATTTTGAACCAGACATTTTAGGATACCTTTCTTAGGCCAACAGACAGAGAAATAATAGAACAAAAACTTTGGTGACCTCACACTACAAGAAATACACACTTGGCAAAAATAATTTAGAAAAGTCATAAATGGATGGCTATAGTCCTCATCAAAAATCAAAGCTCCTGAGGGAAAAAATACCGAGGTGGGGGATAATGGGTATGGGATATTTTGAGTGTTCTTTTTCATTTTTTATTTTTATTCTTACATGTATTTTTGGAGTAAAGAAAATGTTCTGAAATTGATTGTGTTGATGAATATACAGCTATATGATGATGCTGTGAACATTGATTGGCATTTTCTTTGAATGATTGTATGGTATGTGAATATAGCTCATAAAACTGCACATACAAAAACCTGAGGAATGTGAGAATAAGTTTCCATAGGTAACAATTTAAAATACTAAAGAATTGTGGGAAGATGACAGAGTAGGGACCTCAAGAACTTACTCCTTCCACCAAAAACAACTATTAAGCAGGTGAGAACTGTCTGAAACAACTATTTTGAAACTCTAGATGCCAGAAAAGCACTAAGCAAAATCCAGAGAATAGCATAAGGAAGAAGTAGATAAATTATAGTAAAAAGAGTAAATTATTCTCTCCATGTGGTAGCACCCAGTGCCCATCCCCACTATCACTGCAGGCCACCATGAGGTCCAGCCCTGATATTGGTGACAGAAAGGGACATAAAAATTTCATCCTTAAGACCAAGTATAAGTGCAGCTGACCACCGATAATTGCTTTTGATTAGCAACTTTGGATCATTGTGGACCTGGCTCTGTGGGTGTCTATTGTTTTGGACCACCTAAATGGGAGTGGCAGCAAACATTTCTTCAACATACCAAGGACAAAGGCACGGGAAGCCATTATTTTGACCTTCATTGGACAGGGGCAAAGGTGGTGGAGATTTAAAGAGGCAGCACTTCCTCACTGCCCACCTTCTCACTGCACATTGAATTTGCCTTCAGCAGACCTTCTTGATATGAGAGCTGAAAGTCAAGATGAGCTCTGTTTTATCACCAGCTGGTTACAAAATCGAGAAACAGATATCTCAGTGAATAAAGCACAGTGTTAACATTTTAAAATATCAATATGAATAATTGCAACAAAAGAGTATTGGACAAACAGAGGTACATGAAATTATGGCCCATTTGAAGGAAGAGGATAAAAATCCTGAAAATGCAAATGAATAAGACCAGAATGTGGACATACCAAACAAAGTCTTCAAAAAATGATCTTAAAAATCTCAAGGAAGGGGATGCAAGTGCAGTTCATAGGTAGAATTCTCGCCTGCCATGTGGGAGACCCAGGTTCAATTCCCATGCACTTTCCTCCCCAAAAAATGCAACAAAATGATTCTACAATAATGGGATAGTTATATGGAAAAAGAATGAAATGTGACCCCCCCACCATAGAGTATACAAAAAAAAAGTAAAAGTAGTATTTTTTTAAAAGTTCAAGGAGAAAAGGGAAAATACAGAGAAGGAAATAAATGGTATAAAGAAAATAATGAATGAGCAATATGAGAATCCTAGTAAACAAATAGAACATTTTAAAAGGAAGCAAACAAAAATACTAGAGTTGAAGGCCACAATAACTGAATGAAAAATATTCAGGAGGGTTACAGGAGCAAATTATAGCTGGCAGAAGAAAGAATCAGCAAAATTGAAGGCAAGACACGTAAGTCAGGCTGGAGAGAAGAAAGAAAAAATAATTACAAAAATTGATAATAGCCAAAGACAACTCTGGGACATCATCAAGCACACCAATATATGCATTATGAAAATCCCAGAAGGAGAAGAAAGAAAGTAGCAGAAGGAATAGTCATAGAAATAAAAACAGAGAACTATCCAAACATAATAAAAGATATGAATTTGCAAATCTAAGAAGCCCAGAGAACATAAAATAGACAAACATGAAGGAAAGTACTCCCCTTCATATATTGATCACACTATAGAAAGCAAAACATGAGGAAAGAGCCCTGGAAACTACAAGAGAAAAACATGTTAGGAACAAGGGAGTCCCTTGAGTGCTAATTTCTCTTTGGAAACTGTGGCGGCAAGAAGGCAGTGGGCTGACATACTTAAAGTGCTGAATGAAAACAACTGTCAGCCAAGAATTTTATATCCAGTGAGACTGTCATTCAAAAATGAGAGAGATGAGTGGCTCAGTGGCAGAGTTCTCCCCTGCCATGCTGGAGACCTGGGTTCGATTCCAGGTGCCTGCCCATGTAAAAAAAAAAAATGAAAAAGATGAAGACATTCTCATATAAACAAAAGCTGAGCAAATTCATCACCACTAGATCTGTCCTACAAGCAATGCTAAAAGGAGTTCTTCAGACTGAAAGGAAAGGACACTAAGCAGTTATTCAAAGCAGCATAAAGAAATAAAGATCTGTGGTAAAGGTAATGATTTGGGTAATTTTAAATAATTATAAATCATCATAGTGTATTGTTTGATCTAAAACTCTACTTCTTACTACCCATAGGTGGTAAAATGCTGATGCATTAAAAATAAAGATTAATATGACACTAGAGATTCAATGTCAGAAGATAAATGGTAGGAAGTACAAAATTTTAAAGGTAGGAGCACAAGAAGTATAAGAAAATTATCAAACCAAATACGATTGTTGTATATTTAGGATAGTAAATTTTAATCACATGGTAACCACAAGGAAAATGGATAAAAAATATATACAATAAAAATGAGAGGTTATTCAATTTGTAATGACTCAAAAAATTAAACAAATATAAAAGTGGGCATTAACAGAGGAATTCAAGAATAGTAAAAGCATAACAAAGGCTAAATAGCAATATGACAGAGGAAATCCCTGTATTATCAGTGGTGACTTTGAATGCAAATGGATTAAACTCTCCTGTCAAAGATTGACAGAATGGATCAAAAAAAATACAGGACCAACTATATGCTATTTGCAAGAGACACACCTGAAATTCAAAGACACAATTAGGTTGAAAGTGAAAAGGTTGAAAAACATATCATGCAAATAATAAGCAAGAGAATGCTAGGGTGCTGCCTATACTAATAACAGATAAAATACACATGGCAAAGACAGTCACAAGTTGAAAAAAATGTTCACTATATACTGATAAAGGGGACAATTTAATAAGATGAAAACAATTATAAATATATATGCACCTAACAACAAATCTTAAAATTTTTGGAGCAAGTATTAACACATTTGAAGAGAGAAATTAACAATTCTATATTAATATTAGAATACTTTAAACACAATTCTCAATAATGGATAGGAGATCAATAAGAAAGTACAAGACTTGAATGATAACTCTAAACCAACTAGACCTAAAGGGCATACATAGAACAGTTTACAAAACAAAACAGAATAACAATTCGTCTCAGGTTCAAATGGATCATTCTCCAAGATAGACCATATGCTAGGTCACAAAACAAGTCTCAACAAATTCAAGAATATTGAAGTCATATAATGTACATTCTGTGAACACAACAGAATGATGCTAGAAAGCAATAACAAAGGGAGAATTGAAAAATCACAAGTATGTGGAAATTAAATAACACACATTCAAACAACCAATCATTAAAGAGGAAATCAGAAGCAAAATGAGGAAATAGCTTGAGGTGGAAGCAAATGAAAATAGAACCTACTGAAAAGTATGGGATACAGCAGGGTCAGTGCTAAGAGGGAAACCTATAGATGTAAATGCTTACATTCGCAAAGAAGGAAGACTTCAAATGAAATACCCAACATTAAGAGTGGAAGAACTAGAAAGAAAAGAGCAAATCAAAGTGAAAGCAAGCAGCAGGAAGGAAATAACAGAGATTAGAGCAGAGATAAATGAAATAGAAAACTAAAACAGAAAGGAAGAAAATCGAAAGTTGCTCTTCAAAAGGATCAACAAAATTGAGAAACAACTAGTTAGAATGACAAAGGGAAAAAAAGAGTGCAGATTCAAATAATGAAAATCAAAAAGCAAAAGGGGACCTTACTCCTAACTCTGCTAAAAGAAAAAGGAATATAAGAAGGTAATATGAACAACTATATACCAACAAATTAGATAACCTAGAGGAAATGGACAAATGCTCAGAAACTCACAAACTATCTACATTTCTTCTGCAGAAGAAATAGAAGAGTTTGACATATGAATTCCTAGTAAACACTGTGTCAGTAATCAACATGTTCCAACAAAGAAAAGCCCAGAACCAGTTGGCTTTACAGGGAATTCTATGAAACATTCCATGAAGGCTTAACTTCAGTTCTGCTCAAACTCTTCCAAAGAGTGAAGAGGAGGGAACACTCCCTAATTCATTCTATGAACCAAACTTCATGCTAATACCAGAGCAAGACAGAGATACAACAAGAATACTACAGACCAATATATATTATGAATATAGATGTGAGGATTCTTAACAAAATACTACAAATGGAATGCAAAAGCATATTAAGATTTATCCCTGGTAAGCAAGGTTCATTCAACATAAGAAAATCAATTAATGTAATACACTACATTAACAAAGTGAAGTAAAAAATATATGATCAATTGATACAGAAAATGCATTTGACAAAATTCTGCACCCATTAAAAACACTTAGAACACTAAGAATAGAAAGAAATCTTCTTCAACATAATAAATGGCATATATAAAAAGTCAACAGCAGGGGCTGCAAGGGTAATTCAGTGTTAGAATTCTCTCCTGCCATACAGGAGACCCGGGTTCCATTCCCATCCCATGCACTTCCCAAACAAACACGCAAACAAACAAATGAAAAAATTTAACAAATGGTGCTGCGATAAGGGGATACTCACATGGAAAAAGAATGAAATGTGAACCCTGTCATACAGCATACGAAGAAAAAAATTGTCAACAGCTAATGTCCCACCTCATGGTGAAAGACTGAAATCTTTCCCAATAAGATCAGCAACAATCAAGGAGGCCCACTGTTCCTAACAATGTGATTCACCATTTTACTGGAAGTTCTTGCCAGAGCAATTAGGCAAGAAAAAATAAATAAAAGGCATCCAAATTGGAATAGAAGTAAAACTTTCTCTATTAAATAGAGACATGATCCTATATACAGAAAATCCTCTAAATTTCACAACAAAGCTCCTAGAGTTAATAAATGAATTTGTGAAAATGGCGCAGTAAAGTTCAAAACCCAAAAATCAGTAGTAGTTTCTATACATTAGCAAAGAACAACTGGAAGAAGAAATCAAGAAAAATAGCAAAGGAATCAAATATATAAGCAAGGATGTAAATAACTTGTACACAGAAAACCACAAGCATTGTCAGAAGAGATTAAAGAAGACCTAGATAAATGGAAGGACATTTCATGGATTGGAAGACTAAATATCATTAAGACATAAATCCCAACCAAATAAATTTATAGATTTGTGGCAATCCTTATCAAAATTCCAACAACCTTCTTTGCAGAAATGGAAAAGCAAATCATTAAATTTATGTAGAAGGCCAAGTGGCCCCAAATAGCTAAAGCCAAGTTGAAGAAGAACAAAGTTGGAGGGCTCAAACTCTCCAATCTTAAAACTTATTAAAATGCTACAGTAATCAAACAGCATGGTACCAGCACAAGGAAATACATAGACCAATGGAACTGAGCTGAGAACTCAGAAATCAGCCTTCATATTTATGACCAACTGACTTTTGACAAAGGACAAACCATTTAATTGGGAAGGAATAATCTCTTTAACAACTGTTGCTGAGAAAACCTAATCTCCCTTTGCAGTAAAAAGAAGGAGGACACCTACCTCACACCATATAGAAGAATCAACTCAATGTAGTTCACATACTCAGCATAAAATCCAGAACTATCAAACTCTTAGTAGAAAATGTAGGAAAGTATCCTCAGGAACTTATATTAGGCAACAGATTCTTAGACCTTACATCCGAAGCACAAGCAAGAAAAGAAAAAAATAGGTAAATTGGAACTCATGAAAATTAAAACACTTGCACCTCAAAAGACGTTATCATGAAAGTAAAGCTGCATAATGTGTGTGGGGGGGATATTTGGAAATCACATATCCAATCAATGTTTAATATCAAGAATATATAAAGAAATCCTTCAACAAAACAACCAAAAGCAAACAACACAATTTCAAAATAAGGAAAAGACTTGAATATACATGACACCAAAGAAGATATAGAAATGGTCAGAAAGCACATGAAAATTGTACAACATTATTAGGAATCAGGGAAATGCCAATCAAAGGAACAATGAGATCTCATTTCACACCCATTAGAACGGGTGCTATTAAAAAACACAAAAAATAGCATGTTGTAGAACATTCAGAGAAATAGGAATATTTGTTCACTGCTGAAATTGATGTATGCTGGTACAGCCATTGAGGAAGACAGTTTGTAGTTCCTCTGAAAGTGAAGTATAAAGCTACCATGTGTGTCAGCAATCCCACTATTAGTTACATAATCAATGGAATTGAAAGCAGAGATTTTAACTGATAGTTGCACACCAATGTTCATAGTGCTTTTGTTCACAATTCCTAAGTTTCCAACAACTGATGAGCAGATAAATAAAAAGTGGCATACAAATGCAATGGAATATTTTTCAACCATAAAAAGAATGAAGTCCTGATATATGAAATAACATAGGCGAATGTCAAAAGCATCATTTTGAGTAAAATAAGCCAGATGCAAAAGGACAAATATTGTATGTGCCATTAATTTGAAACAATGAGAATAAGCAAAATCACAGTCAGAATCTAGAATACAGGTTACCAGGGACAGAGTGGTGATGGGGAATGCTAAGTTAAGGTTTAAAATCATTCATTTATAATCAGTTCCAAGTTGGCAGATTAGTGAGTTGTGGAATTTAGTTCATCCTCCAGAGCAGATAGTAAATACCCAGGAACAGTACAGAACAACCGCAGGGACCACATCAGTGACTGGACATACATCATACACCAGTCTAGACAAGCTGGACCAGCTGCAATCCCATAAAGAACTGTAAGCCCCCCACGCTGTGGTTCCCAGAAGGAAAAGTGAGAGACCTTACTAGCACCAGGGGCTTAGCTCAACAAAGCTCCAATTGCAGAATTAATTAACAGACTCTGACTGCTGAAAATAGGCCCCTAGCTCAGATAAACTTCAAATAAGAACTAAAAGTGCTAAGAGTTTTTGCCCTGGCACAGAGGGGGCAGGGCTGATGGGGTAAAAATAGAGGCTTTTTGTATCAGATAGCACAAAATACTTGAAAAGGGCTGGACCCTAAGAAAAAGGGGTAGGACATAGAACCTGGAGATACACAGAGCATCACACCACCTTAAGCTCTTAGTTAACAAACCTGAGGAACAGAAGTCCTGCTGTGTAAAGGACTTTTTTTGCTTTTCTACTTAAAACTCAGTAGATAGAACTGCAAGTCTTCTCAGACTCCAACTGCAGAAGGCAAGGATGGAATTAAGCTTGTCTGAGAGAAAAAGAGGTTGGTCCGGTGAAAGGAGTTAATTCCCTGGAGGCTGTATCTTCCCCAGGAGAGGGGTGAGGCCCAGCTCAGTTGAAATTCCTCGCTCAAGGAATGCAGACCTCAAGATCTGTAAAACTGAAGAACTTAAACGCAGCCCGCAACCTCTCCTGGGTCTCAACCACACCCCCAGCAGGGAGAGTCTGCTGAAGTTAAAGGCATCAAATCACTTTACACTGGTGGGAAATGCCAGGCAGACAAGCACCACATATTGGGCAGGATAAGAAAAACACAGAGTCTAGAGGCTTCATAGGAAAGTCTGTCAACCTGCTGGGTCTCACCCTCAGGGAAAACTGAGGCAGATGATTCTTTCTTCCTGAGAGGTCAGTCTGGTCTGAGAAAATCTGACTGGGGTCTATAATATCTGAGATGATCCTCCTAAAAAAAAGGCTCCTAGTAGGCAGGGCAAGAAACAGAAAAAGAAGAACTGAAAAATTCTGATCCATTACACAAAACCTATGCTAGAGGTCTAGAATAAGCTGAACTGAATGTCAAAGAACACGTAGAGAACAAAGCCATCCAGCAAGAAAATCCTAGGTAAAAGGGTGAAAACAATCTCCAGAACAAACTAATTAAGAAAATTAAATGCCTAGACACCAGCAAAAAATAATGAATCATAATAGAAAAATTGAAGATATGGTCCAGTCAAAGGAAAAACCAGCAATTCAAATGAGATACAAGAGTTGAAACAACTAATTCAGGATGTTCAAACAGACATGGAAAATCTCATCACAAATCAAACCACTGAGTTGAGGGAGGATATAAAGAAGGCAATGGGCAAACAAAAAGAAGAAATCAAAAGTCTGAAAAAGCAAATCACAGAACTTAATGGGAATTAAAGGCACAGTAGAAGAGATGGGGAAAAAACAAAGGAAATCTACAACATTAGATTTGAAGAAGCAGGAGAAAGCATTAGTGAACTGGAAGACTGGACATCTGGACTCCAACACGCAAAAGAAAATATAGGAAAAAGAACGGAAAAATATGAGCAGGGACTCTGGGAATTGAATGACAACATGAAAATATATGTTTTGGGTGTCCCAGAAGGAGAAGAGAATGGAAAAGGAGGAGAAAAACTAATGGAGGAAATTTTACTGAAAATTTCCCATCTCTTATGAAAGACATAAAATTACAGAGCCAAGAAATCTAGCATACCCCAAACAGAATAGATCCCAATAAACATGCTCTAACACACTTACTAATCATACTGTCAGATGTCAAAAAGAAGGAGAGAATTTTGAAAGCAGCAAGAGAAAAGCAATCTATCACATACAAGGGAAGCCAAATAAGACTACCTCAGCAGAAACCATAGAGGTGAGAAGGCAATGGTATGATATAGTTAAGATAACAAAAGAGAAAAACTGCCAACCAAGAATTCTATACCAAAAAAAAAATTGTACTTCCAAAATTAAAATATTTTCAGACAAAAATCATTGACAGAATTTGTGACCAAGAGACAGACTATGCAAGACATACTAAAGGGAGCACTAAAGGCAGATAGGAAAAGGCAGGAGAGAGAGAAGTGAAGAAGAGTGTAGAAATGAAACCTATTAGTAAAGGTAAGAAGAAGAAAAATTAGATATGACATATAAAATCCAAAAGGCAAAATGGTAGTAGTACTGCCTTTACAGTATTAACACTAAATGTTAATGGATTAAACTCCCCAATCAAAAGACATTGACTGGAAGGATGGATTAAAAAACAGGACCCATCTATATGCTGTCTACAAAAGACTCATTTTAGACCCAAGACAAACATATGCTGAAAGTGAAAGGTTGGGAAAAGATATTTCATGCAAACAACAATCAGAAAAGAGCAAGAGTAGCTATGCTAATATCCAACAAATTAGACTTCAAATGTAAAACAATTAAAGGAGGCAAAGAGGGACACTATGTATTAATGAAAGGAATAATTCAGCAAGAAGACATAACAATGATAAATATTTCTGCACTGAGCCAGAGTGTTCTAAAATATATAAGGCAAACTTTGAAAACACTGAAAAGAGAGATATACACATCTACTATAATAGTTGGGGATGTCAATTCCCCACTCTCATCAATGGATAGATCATCTAGACAGAGGATTAATAAAGAAACAGAGAATTTGCATACAATAAATGAACTAGATTTAACAGACACTTATAGAACATTATACCCCACAACAGCAGGATACACCTTTTCTCAAGTGCTCATGGATCATTCTCAAGGATAGACCATATACTGGGTGGCAAAACAAGGCTCAATAAATTTAAAAAGATTGAAATCATGCAAAACACTTTCTTGGATCATAACGGAATGAAGTTGGAAATCAATAACAGGCAGAGGGACAGAAAATTCACACATATATGGAGGCTAAACAACACACTCTTAAATAACCAGTGGGTCAAGGAAGAAATTGCAAGAGAAATCAGTAAATGTCTCAAGGTAAATGAAAATGAAAACACAACATATCAAAATTTATGGGATGCAGCAAAGGCAGTGCTAAGAGGTAAACTTATTGCCTTAAACACCTACATAAAAAAGAAGAAGGAGCAAAAATTGAGGAATTAACTGTTCACTTGGAAGAAGTAGAGAAAGAACAGCAAACTAACCCCAAAGCAAGCAAAAGGGAAGAAGTAATGAAGATTAGAGCAGAAATAAATGTAATTGAAAATAACTCAGAAAATCAATAAAACCAGAAGTTGGTTCTTTGAGAAAATCAATAAAATTGATGGACCATTAGCAAGGTTGACAAAAAGAAAAATACAGAGGATGCAAATAAATAAAACCAGAAATGGAAGAGGGGACATAACCACTGACCCAGCAAAAATAAAGGAGGTAATGAGAGGATATCATGACAAACTTTATGCTAATAAACTAGACAACATAGATGAAATGGACACTTTCTAGAAAGAAACGACCAACCAACACTGACTTGAAAAGAAATAGACGACCTCAAGAAACCAATCATAAGTAAACAAATTGAATCAGTCATTAACAAGCTCCCCCCAAAAAAGTCCAGGACCAAATGGCTTCAAATTGAATTCTATCAAACATTCAAGAAATGATTAATATCAATCCTGATCAAACTCTTCAAAAAATCGAAAAGGAAGAAAGGCTACCTAACTCTTTCTATGAAGCCAACATCACCTTCATACCAAAGAGAGACAATGATACTACAAGAAAAGGAAATTACAGACCAATTTCTCTAATGAATATAGATGCAAAAATCCTCAACAAAATTCTTACAAATCGAGTCCAGTAGCACATTAAAAGATTTTTACACCATGACCAAGTGAGATTTATCCCACATATGCAAGGATGATTCAATGTAATAAAATCAATTAATATGATACACTGTGCTGGTTTGAAAGGAAGTATGCCCCCTAAGAAAAGCCATGTTTTAATATAAATCCCATTTCTTAAAGGTAGAATAGTCTCTATTCAATACTGTATGTTTGAAACTGTAATGAGATCATCTCCCTGGTTGATGTGATTTAGTCAAGAATGGTTGTTAAACTGGATTAGGGGATGACATGTCTCCACCCATTTGAGTGGGTCTTGATTGGTTTACTGGAGTCCTATAAAAGAGGAAATATTTTGGAGATTCAGAAAGATTCAGAGAGAGCAGAACGATGAAGCCATGAGATGCAGAGAGTCTACGAGCCAGCAACCTTTGGAGATGAAGAAGGAAAATGCCTCCCGGGGAGCTTCATGAAATAGGAAGCCAGGAGAGAAAGCTAGCAGATGATACCGTATTCGCCATGTGCCCTTCCAGCTGAGAGATAAGCCCTGACTGTGTTCACCATGTGCCATCTCACTTGAGAGAGAAACCCTGAACTTCATCGGCCTTCTTGAACCAAGGTATCTTTCCCTGGATGCCTTTGATTGGACATTTCTATAGACTTGTTTTAATTGGGACATTTTCTCGGACTTAGAACTGTAAACTAGCAACTCATTAAATTCCCCTTGTTAAAAGCCATTCTGTTTTTGGTATATTGCATTCCGGCAGCTAGCAAACTAGAACATACACCATATCAACAATTCAAAGCAGGAAAACCACATGATCATCTTGATTGATACAGAAAAGGCTTTTGACAAAATCCAAAATCCTTTCTTGATGAAACACTTCAAAGATAGGAATAGAAGGGAACTTCCTCGACATGATAAAGAGAATTATGAAAAACCCACAACTAACATCATCCTCAATCAGGAAAGACTGAAAGCTTTCCCCCTAAGATTAGGAACAAGCCAAGGACGTCCACTGTCATGCTGTAATTCAACATTGTGTTGGAAGTTCTAGCCAGAGCAATTAGACAAGAAAAGAAATACAAGGTATCAAACTCGGAAAGGAAGAAGTAAAATTCTCACTGTTTGCAGATGATATGATACTATATATCAAAAACCAAAAAAACTAGTAGAGCTAATAAATGAGTACAGCAAAGTGGCAGGGTACAAGATCAACACTCAAAAATCTGTAATGTTTCTGTACACTAGTAATGAGCAATCTCAGGAGGTTGAAAAGATCCCATTTACAATTGCAACTAAAAATAATAAAATATTTAGGAATAAATTTAACTAAGGATACAAAAGACCTATGCAAAAAAAAAAAAAAACTACAAAAAAATTGCTAAAAGAAATCACAGAAGACCTAAATAAATGGAAGGCAATACAGTATTCATGAATTGGAAGACTAAATATAGTTAGATGTCAATTCTACCTAAATTGATTTATAGATTCAATGCAATACCAATTAAAATCCCCAAAACTTACTTTGCAGGAATAGAAAAACCAATAAACAAATTTATTTAGGAGGGCAGGGGGACCTGAATAGCTAGCTAAAAATATCCTGAGGAAAAAAATGAAGTCTGAGGTCTCACACTACCTGACTTTAAGGCATATTATGAAGCTACAGTGGTCAAAACAGCATGGTACTGGCATAAAGGTAGATATACTGACCAGTGGAATTAGAGTGTTCAGATATTGGTCCTCTCATCTATGGACAATTGATCATTGATAAGGCAGTCATCTGACTCCCATTAGATTGGCCATTATAAAAATAAGAAAATGACAAGTGCTGAAGAGGATGTGGAGAAAAAGGCACACTTAGCCACTGTTATTGTGAATATAAAATGTACAACCACTGTGGAAGGCAGTTTGGCAGTTCTTCAGTATAGAATTGCCATAGGATCCAGCAATCCCATTGCTAAGTATCTACTCAGAGGACATGAGGGCAAGAACACAGGTTATTAGGACATAGAAATAGGGTAGAGATTGGGTAATTAGTGCTGAAGGGATACAGGTTGTGCAACAAGACTGTAAAAATTCAGAATGGATAGCACAATACTACCTGATTGTAGCACAATAATGCACTGAATGAAGTTGAATGTGAAAAAGATAGAGGGAGAATGACTGGGGCCACATATGAAACCAGAAGGAAAAATAGATAATAAAAACTAAGATGGTATAATTTAGGAATGCTTAGAGTGACTAATTGTACAAATTGAAAAAAATGTTTTTGCATAAGGAAGAACAAAGGAATGTCAATATTGCAGGGTGTTGAAAATAGATGGTCATTCATATTTTAAAACTTCAACTTCTGTGTTAGACTAAAGCAAGAAATGTTTGTTGGGTGCAAAATTTATATTTTGGCTATACATTTCCTAATTTAACTTATATAGACAGTTTAATTGGACACCATGAGTATAGGGAACCTTGAGTAGGGCATGATATTTTGTTGGTTTGTCCAGGTTAGTGTGATGCCCTGATAAATCCCAGAGTGATTTGAACAGTGAATAAAGAAGTATTTGTGAAGTCCCCTTGGGAGAATGGGAGAAAAGGGGAAAAATTCAACTTCTGCATTTAGAGAATCCCTGATATTCTCACAAGCAGTGGGGACATCCAAATCAATAGTTCCTCTATCTTGGGGTTTGCCCCTATGAAATTTATTCCTGCAAAGCATAATCTAAGCCTATTTAAACTTATGCCAAGAGTCACCCCCAAAGAACCTCTTTTGTTGCTCAGATATGGCCAATTCAGCATATGAACTCACTGCCTTCCCTCCTACATGGGACATGACTCCCAGGGGTGTAAATCTGCCTTGCAACATGGGACAGAGAGATTGGGATAAGCCAGGACCCAACACAAAGAGATTGAGAACGCTTTCTTGATCAAAAGCGGGAAGATAGAAATGAGTAAAAAACTAAAGTTTCAGTGACTGAGAGATTTCAAGCAGAGTCAAGAGGTTATCCTGGAGGTTATTCTTATGATTATATTGATAACACTTTTTTGTACATGGAGTATTGAAGTGACTAGATGGAAGTACCTGAAACTGTTGAGCTGTGTTCCAGTAGCCTAGATTCATGAAGATGATTGTATAAAGATATAACATTTACAATATGACTGTGTGATTGTGAAAATCATATCTGATGGTCCTTATATCCAGAGTATGGACAGATGAGTAAAAAATATGGATAAAAATAAGAAAATAAATTATAGGGGGTACGGGTAAAATAAATTTAGTGCTATTGCATGCTATGGACTATGTTTAATAGGAAAGCATCAAAAGTACCACAGTAATACCAGAGGTACATAATTGGGGGAAGGACAAGAGTTATGCAGAGGTTTGGATTTTCTATTTGGTGAGGGTGTGTTTGTTGGCTATCCTTCCCTTGGAGATGGTGAAATTATCTAAAATTGAGAGTATTGATGGACAGTTGAGTTTGGACATTATTCATGAGGCCCAGTAGATGGGAGGTGGCTGAAAGATGTCCTGAGAAGTAGATTGGTGAACAATGGTATACACATATGATAGAGCATGGTACTGCTACAAAAAGGAATGAAGTTGTGAGGTGTGCAACAATGTGAATGAATCTGTGGGACATTGTTGAGGCAAAATAAGCCAGAAGCAAATGAGCAAATATTGTATGATCTTATTTTAAAAATATGTATAAGAAAAATTGGGCCTAGATTGTAAGCTCTTCTAGCAGCCATATTCAGTCCACAGTGGTAAATGTTATTTCTGGATTTTGAGGGCCTGTTTTATATATGTATAATTTATTATTTAGGGATAAGAATGAAGCTGGTCAGGTTGGGGGTATTGTAATTCATAATACAAGGATCGGGAAGACATTGCCAGTATTTTAGAGCTTCACCTATTCTTTGAGACCAAAAGAAGAAAGTTTTATTATGCCCAGAACCTAAATTTTCTGTAGCACATAATCTAACTCAACCTGTCTGGGTAGATCATTTAAACAATGCAAAGACAGAGAGCCCAGAATAAGAATAAGAGCCTTTAATCTTGTATAGCTTAATTTTATGTTTGGATACATCTCAGAGTACATTAAGCAGATAATCAAGAAGTACTGGCAGAAAGAGGAGCCAAGATGGAAGCTTAGTGAGGTGTGGGATTTAGTTCGTCCTCCAGAGTAGGTAGTAAATAGCCAGAAATAGAACAGAACAACTGCTGGGGCCACATCAGTGACTGGACACACAGCATACCCCAGTCTGGACAAGTTGGACCAGCTGCAACCCCACCCAGAACAGTGAGTTCCCCAAGCACAGTGGCTGGCACCCCTCCCCAACAGACTGCTTCCCAGAGGGGATATGGAAGAGACTTTAGCAGCAGCAGGGGCTGAGAACAACCAAGCTCCACTTGTGGAATTAATTAACAAATTCTGACTGCTAAAAATAGGCCCCCAGCTCAGTTGAACGTTGAGTAAAAGCTGAGGTTGCTTGTTTTTGCCCTGGTGAAAAGGGGGCAGGGCTGATGAAAAATATTAAAAAAAAAAAAAAAAAACAGTGGTTTTTTAGATCAAACAGCACAAAATACTTGAAAGGCTCTGGGTCCTGAAGGAAAGGGGTGGGGCGCATAGGACCTGGAGATACACAAAGCAAAGTACCAACTTGAGCTCTTGATGGACAAACCAGAGGAATGGGGGTCCTGCTCTGAAAAGGATTTTTTTTCTTTTCTTTTTTTTTTTGTGGCTGTGTTTCTACAGCTTGACTGCTCTTTAGATAGAGCTGCAGGGCTTCTCAAGCTCCAACTGCCCCAGGCATGTGCAGAATTAAGCTTGTTTGAGAGTTTGTCTGGAGGCTGTGCCTTCCCCCAAGAAGGTGGGGCCCAGCTCAGGTGGATTCCTTCCCTCAAGGAATTCAGACCCCAGGGTCTAGAAAACTGAAGTGATTAAAGCCAGCCTACAAGCTCTCCTCTGTCTCAACCACACTCCCAGCAGGGAAAATCTGTTGAAGTTAAAGGTACCACATCACCTTATGCTGGTGGGACCTGCAGGCAGACAAGCGCCACATACTGGGCAGGATAGGAAAAACACAGAGTCCAGAAGCTTCATAGGAAAGCCTTTCAACCTGCTGAGTCTCACCTTCAAGGAAAACTGATGCAGTTGACTCTTTCATCCTGAGAGGAGGCCAGTTTGGTTTGGGAAAATCTGACTTTGAGGTCTATAAGACCTAAGTAGACCATCCTAAGGGGGAAAAAAAGGTACCATACAGGCAGGGCAAGAAACAAGAACTGAAAAGTTCTGATCTGTTAAACAAAACCTAAGCTAGAGGTCTGGAATAAGCTGAACTGAATGTCAAAGAACAGATGGACAACAAAGTCATCCAGCAAGAAAATCCTAGGTAAAAAGGAAGAAAACAAGGATGTCCACTGTTATTCAATATTGTGTTGGAAGTTCTAACCAGAGCAATTAGACAATAAAAATAAATACAAGGCATTAAAATTGGAAAGGAAGAAGTAAAACTCTCACCATTTGCAGATGATATGGTACTATGAGTCGAAAACCAGAAAAATCCACAGCAAAAGCACTAGAACTAATAAATGAATACAGTAAAGTGGTAAGTTACAAGATCAACACAAGAAATTGCTGAAAGAAATCACAGAAGACCTAAATAAATGGAAGAGTATACTGTTTTCATGGATTGGAAGACTATATATAGATGTCAATTCTACCTAAATTGATATACAGATTCAATGCAATAACAACTAAAATCCCAAAAACTTACTTTTCAGAAATAAAAAAAACAATAACCAAATTTATCTGGAAGGACAAGGTGCTAAAAATATTCTGAGAAAGAAAAACAAAGTCAGAGTTCTCACACTACATGATTTTAAGGTGTTACAAAGATACAGTGGTCAAAATAGCACGGTACTGGCTTAAAAATAGGCATACCGACCAATGGAATCGAATAGAGTGTTCAGCTATAGACCCTCTCATTGATGGACAATTGATCTTTGATAAGGCAGTCAAACCAACTCACCTGGGACAGAAGTCTCTTCAATAAATGGTGCCTAGAGAATTCGATATTCACATGCAAAAGAATGAAAGACGATCCATATCCCACACCCTATACAAAAATTAACTCAAAATGGATCAAAGACCTAAACATTTGATCTAAGACCACAAAATTTTTAGAAGAAAATGTAGGGAAATATATTATAAATCTTATAATAGGAGGCAGTTTTCTAGATCTTATACCTAAAGCTCGAGCACTAAAAGAGAAATAAATAAATGGGAACTCCTCAAAATTAAACACTTTTGAGCATCAAAGAACTTTGTCAAGAAAGTAAAAACACCGCCTATATAATGGGAGACAATATTTGGAAATAATATATCAGATAAAGTTCTAGTATCCAGAATATACAAAGAGATAGTTCAACTCAACAAAAAAAAGACAACCCAATTTCAAAATGGGCAAAAGACATGAACAGACACTTCTCAGAAGAAGAAATGCAAATGGCCAAAAGCACATAAAAAAATTCACAACTTCCCTGGCTATTAGGGAAATGCAAATCAAATCAAAACCACAATGAGATATCATCTTACATCCACCATAATGGCCATTATCAATAAAACAGAAAATGACAAGTGCTGGAGAGTATGTGGAGAAAGAGGGACACTTATCCACTGTTGGTGGGAATCTAAAATGGTACAACCACTGTGGAAGGCAGTTTGGCGGTTCCTCAGGAAGCTAAGTATAGAATTGCCATATGACCAAGCAATACTATTGCTAGGTATCTACTCAGAGGACATGAGAGCAAGGACACAAATGGACATTTGCACACCAATGGTTATAGCAGCATTATTTACAATTGCCAAGAGATGGAAACAGCCACAATGTCCATCAACAGAGGAGTGGCTAAACAAGCTGTGGTATGTACGAACAATGGAATATTATGCAGCTGTAAGACAGAATAAAGTTATGAAGTATGTAACAACATGGATGGACCTTGAGAACATTATGCTGAGTGAGATGAGCCAGAAACAAAAGGAAAAATACTGTACGGTCTCACTGATATGAACTAACATTAGTGAATGAACTTGGAGAATTTCAGTTAAGAACAGAGACCATCAGGAGATAGAAATAGGGTAGATATTGCGTAATTGGAGCTGAAGGGATACAGATTGTGCAACAAGACTGAATTGTAAAAATTCAGAAATGCATAACACAATACTACCTAACTGTAACCAAAGTAATGTTAGTACACTGAATGAAGCTGAATGTGAGAATGATAGAGGGAGGAGGGCTGGGGGCACAAATGAAATCAGAAGGAAAAATAGACGATAAAGACTGAGATGGTATAATCTAGGAATGCCTATAGTGCATAATGATAGCGACTAAATGTAGAAATTAAAAAACAAATGTTTTTGCTTGAGGAAGAACAAAGAATGTCAATATTGCAGGGTGTTGAATATAGATGGCAATTCATATTTTAAAGCCTTAACTTATGTGTGAGACTAAAGCAAAAAAATGTTTATTTGGTACAAAATTTATATTTTGACTAGTGCACTTCCTGATATAACTTATGTGGACAGACAGTTTAATTGAACACCATAAATACATGGAACCTTGAGTAGGGCATGAGATTTTGTAGGTTTGTCCACAGTGATGCCCTGATAAATCCCAGCGTGATTTGAACAGTGAATAAAAAAGTATTTGCAAAGTCCCCTTGGGGGAATGGTGAGAAAGGGGGAAAATTCAACTTCCCCATGTGGAGAATTCCTGATATTCTCACAAGCAGTGGGGACAACCAAAGCAATAGGCATAGCCCTCAATCCTGGGGGTTGTTCATATGAAACTTATCCCCACAAAGGTTAGGCTGAGCTTATGTAAAATTTGGCCTTAGAGTCACCCCTAAAGAACCTCTTTTGTTTCTCAGATGTGGCCTCTCTCTCAGGCAACATGATAAGCAAACTCACTGCCCTCCCCCTCTCTATGTGGGACATGACTTCCAGGGAGTGGTAAGGGGTATAGAGAAAAATAGGGGAAACAAAGGCTAAAACATACATGCAACTTTGGAAATGGAAGAGTTCAAAATCCATAAGGCAGGTTAGGAAGCTGGCAGCTCCAATGGAGGATCTGGACAAACTCCACAGGAGAGGCTTGCTGGCTGAAGAATCACTGAAAAAGTCTCTTCTTCCTTAAATGTCTTCAACTGGCCATGGTTCTTTGCCAGGTGGGATGAACCAAATCTTCATTCCTGAAGTTTCTGGGCCATTGATAGTCTTGTTTTGATGGATTTTTGCAATTTCCATTGACTTTAATCACAGGCCATAGACGTAATAAAAGACATCCTAGGGGATCTCCCGTATTCTGGGAAAACACTTCCTTTCTTCCAATTTTGCAGTCACAATCCTATTTTTCCTGAATAGTCAGGATCAGTCACCCCAGACAGAACAGCAATCCCCTTTCATGCCTGTTGATTCAGTAGCTTGAGAAGCCCAAAGTGACCAGGTGGCAGTCTTAACTTCCAGTTCAATGGAATTATAGTTGTGTCTTCAGGTAGGATCACTCCTCCTTTTGGAACTGAGACCTCTAGACCAGCAGAGCTTAAGGTTTCAGGAACAAGGAAGCAAAAATTTCCCTAGTGGATCACTAGGGCTAATAGTGTCTGGTGCCACTACCATTTTCACCCCTGGATTCCTGGACCTGTGAATCCTGGCAATGGGAGAAACAACACCATAAAGTGGGTGCTGATTCAGAGCATTGACAGCCTTATGGAGAAGATGTCCCCAGCCTTGCAATGCATTTCCACTTAGCTGGAATCATAATTGAGTCTTCAAAAGCCATTCCACTGTTCTATTAACCCAGCTGCCTCTGGATGATGGGGAGCATGGTAATGCCAGAGAATTCCATGAGGATGTGCCCATTCCCACACTTCAGTTGCTCTGAAGTAGGTACCTGGATCAGAAGCAATGCTGTGTGGAATACCATACTGGGGATAAAGCATTCCATAAGTCTATGGATTCTAGCATTTGTGGAAGTATTGCATGCAGGGAAGGCAAGCCCATATCCAGAGTATATATCTATTCCAATTAGAACAAATTTCTGCCCTTTCTATGATGGAAGTGCTATAATGTAATCAACCTGCCATCAGGTAGTAGGCTGATCACCTTGGTGAATGGTGCCATATCAGGGACTGAGTGTCAGTCTGCTGGCAGATTGAGCACTCAGCAGTGGTCATAGCCATGTTGGCCTTGGTGAGTGGAGGTCCACGTTGCTGAGCCCATGTATAACCTCCATCTCTTAACATCATGCCCACTTTGCCCATCAGCCTACTGGGTAATGGCAGGAGTGGCTGAGGAAAGAAGATGACTTGTAGCCACAGAACAGGTCATCTTATCCATTTGATTATTAAAACTTTCTCTCTGCTGAACTCACCTTCTGGTGAACATTCACATGGGACACAAATATCGTCATGGTTTTTGCCAATTCAGGAATGTTTATCCACGTACCTCTTCTCCAGACCTCTTTGTCTCTAATTTTCCAATCATGCTCCTTCAAGTCCCTGACCATCCAGTCAAACCACTAGCAATAGCCCATGAGTCAGTAAACAAATGTACCTCTGCCAATTACCCTTCCAAGCAAAATGAACAACCAGGTGCATTTCTCAAAGTTCCACCCACTGGGGGGATTTCCCCTCACTACTGTCCTTGAAGGAATCCCAGAAAGGGGTTGTAGTGCTGCAGCTGTCCATTTCTGGGTGGTCCCTGCATATCGTGCAGAACCATCCATAAATCAGGCCTGTTTTCTCTTCCCCTCTCAACTGACTGTGAGGAACTCCTCAAGAGGCCGTAGCTTTGGGTTTGGAAAGAGAAGGTAATGTGTCAGAAGTAGAGACACTTCCTCATGTAAGTTACTTGTGCCCTCAGGACTTGATCAGTCATATCTCTTATATACCTTTCTATTTTATGATGTAGTGTGGCTGCACACACCTAGCTTTATGGCTTAGTGGGTCAAAAAACACTCAGCTTATGATAGACAACTCAAGTCTCGTGGTAACTTCATGGCCCATGATTAAGCATTCCGTCTCTACTAAGGCCCAGTAGCAGGCTCAAAGCTCTTTCTCAAAAAGAGAGTGGTTGTCTGTAGTGGATGGTAAGGCCAAAATCCTAAGGATCTTCATTGTGATTCTCCCATAAGGGGCTGCCAAAGCCTCCAGATAACATTGCTGTAGGCCAAGAACATGTCCAGCACCATTAGATCTGCTGGATCATATGGCCCAAGTGTCAGAGCAGCTTGCATAGCAGTTTGGACTTCTTGCAGAGCCTCCTCTTGTCCTGATTCCCAGTCAAACTTGAAACTTTTCTGGTCTCTTGGTAAAAGGGCCAGAGGAGCACACCCAAATGAGGAATATGTTGTCTCCAAAATCCAAAGAGGCCAATTAGGCATTGTTCCTCTTTATTGGTCATAATAGGAGCTAGATGCGACAGCTTTTCCTTCACCTTAGAAGGGATACCTCGACATGCCCCACACCACGCGATACCTAGAAATTTGATTGGAGTAAAATGCCCCTGCATTTTTGTTGGATTTATCTCTCATCCCCTGACGTGCAAATGCCTTACCAATATGTCTTGAGTAATTGCTACCTCTTGCTCGCTAGGTCCAATCAACATGATATCATCAATATAACGGACCAGTGTGATGTGTTGTGGGAGGAAGAAGTGGTCAAGATCCCTGTGCACAAGACTGTGACATAGAGCTATAGGCCACCTTTCGATCCATCTTTCAGCCAACCATTCAAGCAAACTGTTAATGCTCTTTCTAACCCCTTGAGCTACAGCACTGAATGCAGAATCTCTGTTTGGTGGGCCTATATCAATAAATCCAGCTTGATCCAACTTTATGTTCCTCCTACCATTATTCCACATGCTCAATATCCATTCCCACACATTTTCCCCTGGTTTCTGTCTATATAAATTGGAAAACTCATGCAGTTTTTTTTGGAGTAGAACATACCTCCTCGTGGGTCACACTTTGTACTTCACCTTTTGGAGTCTGTTGGGACTTTGGTCTAGTTGTAAGTCTGGAAGAAATGAGGGGTGGTGGGGGTGGATCATTAAAATAAATAGAAGTGTCTTTCAAGCCAATTACTTCATGGCATTCCATTGCAGTTTCACCTTGTGAAATAGGATTAGTGGTTTCAGGCAGTGGAGTGTGGGCTGTTTCCCCAGGGGAGGTGATTACAGGGTTAGCAGAAGATGAAGGCTTAAGTTGCTCGGTGGAGTTTGGATGGCAGTCTCCTCTGGGCAGACTGGAGGCAAGGAAGCTATTTCCTCAAAGCATGCTGGAGGTCAGGAAGCCCTTTCCTCAGGGCAATACATTACAGGTCTAACTAGTAAAGGTTCCACAGATTCCAAGGATCCATCTCCACATCGCCATAATTATCAAGCCATATATCCCCATCCCACATTTTAGGATCCCATTCTTTTCCAATCAAATACCTTACTTTAACAATAGATGCCTTGTAAGGTTGGGATTTTAGTTTATGTTGTAAATTTTCTATTCACAGAATGAGGCTCTGTGTCTGGTTCTCAGAGATCTCAAATCAGTGACCACAGGAAATAAGATTTTCTTTCAGGGAAAACACGGAAATATTTTCATCAGTCATACAGTGCTTAAGTTGCACATTTGAAGCCTTCAACTCATCCCTTTCCTTCTTCACTTTATCCAGCATTTCTAACATCCACCAACCAACATCATTGTACCTTTTAATTCCACAAAACTCCATAAAGGTGTCAAAAATATCCTCACCTAGAGCCTTGCCTCATATAACTGCACAATTAACAGAATCTACTGGTGATATTTTGCATATCTATCTTGCCCATGGACTGTCAGTACCATCTTGATTATTGGAAACAGAGTCATTAGTATCTCTGAGTCTAATCAGAGTATAAAACCAATTGTAAAAACCCATTTTTAAGATTCTATTTCTCAAGAACCACTCCCAGTACCAAGCTTTGTTAGTCAGGGTTCTTTAGAGAAACAGAACCAACAGGAGATATCTGTAAATATGGAATTTATAAAGGTGTCTCAAGCAACCATGGGACTAGACGAGTCCAAAATCCATAGGGCAGGCTGTGAAGCTGGCAACTCTGATGAAGGATCTGGACGAACTCCACAGGAAAGTCTCACTGGCTAAAGAAGCTGTGAAAAACTCTCTCATTTTCCTAAAATCTTCAACTGATTGGATTTTCTCATTGGTAGGAGGCATGCCTAAGTTGATTGCAAATGTAATCAGCCACAGATGCAATCATCTGACTGATAATTTAATACACCAGCCTTTCAGTTTATCAATCAGACACAAAATATCCTTGCAGCAATGGTCAGGCCAGTGCTTGCCTGACCAGCCAATTGGACATCATCACTTAGCCAAGCTGACACCAGAACCTAACTACCACAAGAACACTATGAACAATTGTAGGACAAAAAAGAGTTAACTAAGATGAGATAGGAAAATCTATGGAAACATATAAACTACCAAAACTGACACATGAAGAATTAAAAAATATTAATAGACCTATAACAAGTAAGGAGATTGAATCAGTAATCAAATCTTAGAAATGAAAAGGGAAAGTTTAGGACCAGATGATTTCACTAGAGAATTCTATCAAGCATTTAAATTAAACATTACCCTTCTCAAACACTTCCAAGAATTTGTAGAGAAGAGTACACTTCCTAAGTCATTCTATGAAACCAGCAACATCCTGTTACCAAAGTCAGAAGACACTACAAGAAAATTGGAGATCAATATCCTTTAAGAATAAAGAAAAAAATCCTCAACAAAATACTAGCAAAGTGAAATTGGCAGCATATTAAAAGGATTATACACCATGACCAAGTGAGATTCATCTCAGGAATAAAAGAGTGCTTCAACATATGAAAATAAATAAATGTAATGTACCATATTAATAGGCTGGAGGAACAAACACATGATTATTTCAAGTGATGTACAATAAACATTTGACAAAATCCAGCCCTTTTATGATTAAATCAATCATTCATCCATGAGCTAACGATGAGATAAAATCATAATCAGTGGTAACAGACAATGCGTTTCCCTAACATCAGTAACAAGGAAAGGATGTCGACTTTTGCCACTGCTATACAACAGAGTACTGAAAGTTCTGCCCAAAGCAATTAGGAAAGTAAAAGAAATTTTAAAAGGAAATTTAAAATGAATCCAAGTTGGACAGGAAGAACTAAAATTATCTCTGTTCTAGGAGGAAAATATTATTTTGTTATGAAAGCCTTAAGTAATCCACAAAAAATACGATGTAATAAATGAATTCACAAAAAATGCAGGATACAACATCAATGTAAAAGTAAATTGTGCTTCTTTACACTATAATGAACAATCTGAAAAAGAAATTAAGAAAGCAATGAAATTAACAATGACATAAAAATAAAATATTAGAAATAGATTAAGACAGAGGTAGGAGAAAACTACACAGAAAACCACAAAGCCCTGCTTAAAGAGACAAAGACCTAAATAGATGGAAAAATACTCCATGCTTATGAATTAGAAGACTGAATATTCTTCAAGATTCCAATACCACCCAAAGTAATCTAAGATTAAAAGCAATCCTCTGGGGTGCAAGGGTAGATCAGTAGCAGGATTCTCATCTGCCATGCAGGAGACCAGGGTGTGGTTCCTGGCCCATGCACCTCCCCCTCCCCCACCAAAAAAAATTCAACAAATGGTGCTGCAACGACTGGATACTCATACAGAAAAAGAATGAAATATGACCCCGGCCATACAGCACGACAAAGAAGAAAAAAGCAACCCTCTATCAAAATCCTAGTGATAATTTTTTATGAAATAGAAAAACCCACCCTAAAATTCACATGGTATTTCAAAGAACCCAGAATAGCCAAAATAATCTTAAAAAGAAAAAAAAAGTTGTAGGACCTACATTTCCAGATCTCAACACAGATACAGTAATCAAAGCAATGTGGTACTAGCATAAGGATATATATGTACACCAAAGGAATAAAATTGAGAATCCAGATAGAAGTATTCTCATCTATGTTCACTTGATTTTTGACAAGGATGCCTGGCCATTCAATGGGGAAACAACAGACTGTTCAACAAATGTGCTGGAAATAAACTGTTTATCCACATGCAGAAGAATGAAGGTGCACCCTACCTCATATCATATACAAATATTGGCTGAAAATGGATCAAAGGCCTCAATTTAAGATCTGAGTCTATAAAATTCTTAGAGTAAAACACGGAGGAAAAGCATCACAATCTTGAATTCGGCAATGGTTTCGCATTCTACCACTGAACCACCCGTGCACCCAGTTTCGTAAATATGAATACAAAACACAGGCAACAAAAGTAAAATAGATAAATTATACTTCATCAAAATTTAAAACATATATAACAAAGGTCACTATCAAGAGAGCAAATAAACCCATAGAATGGAAGAAAATATTTGCAAAACATGTACGTGGTAAGGTTTGTTTTTGTTTGTTTGTTTTGTTTTGGGGGGTACCAATTTTATTTCTAGACTTTCCACAATTGAAGATGTATTCTGCTGGAAATGTGCGGGTGACCTGTCTGTAGCAGGAAGCAGTACTCACGGAGGCACAAACGCCAAGCCCCAGTCGCCCATTCACAGATGCTGCAGACTGCAGGCCATGGGCAGGGTACTTGGCCGCCGCCCCTCATACCTGCCACTGCCTTTGGCCATTTCACACACATGCTTCTTGAGCTTCACCCCATCTCTTTGTAAAGAACTGCCCTGCACGGATCCCATCTGGTTCTGACACAGATGCCACAGCTGGAATGATTCTGAGGTAAGCACCAAGCAGTGTTCTGGAAGTGGGGTGGGGGACACAGAGTCCCGGGCCTATTAGTGGCCTCCAAGCACACAAAACCCATGCACAGTCTATGGTTTACGTAGTGTGTACTGGCAGACCTGCGTATGCAGCACCATTTGCTGGCTTTGTTGAGATTTGGAGTCTCTTTAAAAGCTAGCATTAGCTTCAGTGGTAGAATGCTTGCCTTCCATGCGAGAGATCCGGGTTCCATTCCTGGCCCATGCACCTAAAAAAAATTAAAAAGTTAGCATTAGGCAGTAATGACCAAAACAGCAGACAGACCTGGGACATCATAGCAGATTTTAACACCCCCAATTTAATGAACAAAGTCCAGAAGATTCCAATCATCCCAAACGACAGAGTCTCAAGGATACAGCACCAAGGCAGCAATGTGAGATGCACATGTAACAATATCAATGCAACTTTCATAGCTAAATACAAAGAAAGATATGGCTTTAGCAATTAGTTGGACGAGAAATGCTAGACCAGATGAAGAATCCAGCGTAACAAAGGCAGCGAAAAGGAAACGGACATGGCCTAGTCTCCGGGGATGCCTGGGTGGTTAATGTCAGATCCATCCGTGGGTCCGTTTGCCCAAGCAGTAGACCACAGGTCAGACAGAACCAGACTGCCTGATCCTATGTACAGATGGCTAAGTGAAGCATGAGTTATTGTGAAATAGGAACCTTTTCAGAATAGAGTAATAATCACATTAAGTAAAAATTGATCACATTAAAATAATCTACATAAGAAATTGGTATCCATAACACAATTTTCTATGAGAAAATTAAAATCCTGGAACATGGCAGTACATGACATTGTAAAACAAGCAAACAAAAATTTGATCCTCCAATAGCAGCAAAACGACATGAAAGAGATACAGAAGCATGTGAATTTGTTTCCAAACCATGCTGGAAGCTGTCATAACAGTGCCGATAAAAGATAGAATTAAAAAAAAAAAAAAACGAAACAACACGAAGCTGCAGCCTCTCTGTGTGGTCACCTCTCCATACCCCCACCCTTACATCCTCTCTCCAGCCATCAGTCAGTCTGAAAGGTCTCATCACTTCCCTTCAACACTTCCTAAAGAGTAACTCTGAAAAAGTACAGAACCAAGATGTGCAAATTGTCTATCTGTTGCTAAATTTCTTTTAAAAGGAAGGGGATGCGATCAGAACTTCAGAACTGAACTTCTTTTAAGCACACCAATTTTCCATGTTAGATGATGTCTTTGGGAAATGCCAAACAAGGCCAAATCCATGTCTTGGTGTGGTTTTCCTTATTTTTTTCTTCCTTATCTATAAAAAGGACCAGTCTTTTACCAACCATGTCAAATATGCAACATCAAAGGCAGAAAGGTTTGTGGGTGTGTTTAAATCAAGGGGAGATTGCATTACTTTATAAATCGTACTGGCCTTACAGAACATCTTCTGCAATAAATATTCTTTTTAGCCTTAACTATGAATTCTATATTTTTAGTGTTTAAAACCTTCAGTTGTAAAATATCTAAAGATAATCCTTAAACTATGTGTTCTCTAGATCAACATTTAAAGTCCTTCTTTCAAACACCAGCTGGCACCAAACTTCAGCTTCTCTTCAGAAAAGGGAAGGAATATAACCTGACAATGTGAGAATGCAAATTTTTCTTTCAAAATTATCCCCTTTCATAAACACTGTTCTGATGTGCACTTGCTTTGCAATCCTCTTTGCACACAAGTATGTGACTATTCCCAAATCATTCCATTGAAAAAAATCGTCCCCCCCCCCTTCACCCTACATGATATAAACAAAGATATTTCCTAGAACTACTGGACTGAAAGTGCTTTGAAAATGCAGTGGTTTTAGAATGCGTATGGGGGTGGGGGGAGAGAAGAAGGAGTTATGGAATTAACTTAGATGTGGACAGGCTGCAAGTCTGTTGAGGTGAGAAGCCAGCATTTCACAAACAGGTTAACCACAAAAATAAGAAGATTATAAAAATAGAATATATTATGTGGCTATTCTATTTTCTCTTTCTAGTAGCACATGGTGGGAACTGACCTGTTCTTGCCAGTTATGGTGAAGTGCTGAGCTCTACGCTACTCTAAGGGGTGGGAAGTGGGGGGTCACAGCAATCATTGCTAAGGTGAAGAGGCTACATGTCTACCTAAGAAATCAACTCAACATGAACTAAGGAATTATAAAGCGACTACATGCACAAGCAAGCGAGGGTACACAGATATCTACCACAGCGTTAAAGCTAGGCTTTTTAGGAAAAGCACAGGAATGTGCTTATCTACGTAAAACCCTCTTCTACTTTAAAAATGGTTTGCTGGATTTTTCTGTTCTTTTTTTTAATGCTTTTATGCTTTAAAAAAAAAACATGTAATCAAACCTAATTTAACCTTCCGCTGGAGACCCTTCCTTTCTGTTAATGCCTTTTCTAATCTAATGATACAGAAACACAAGCATTAATATAAAAAATAATTGATTATTGGTGTCTAAAATCCTCTATTTTTGTAGCACAACCATCCCCGCTGCCACTACCACCACTCAGGGTTATGCCAATACTATTTTTCCTCTTCTTTTTTTCTTTTTGAAGACAGTTTTTGGGTGGATAATTTTTCTCTTTTGCTTAAACCATAGATGTAAGGAAGAAAAAGCAAAGGAAAAACAACTGGCAACAAGGAGAAGGAAGCTTTCCCTTCTGGTCACAAAGTGTCACCTGGCGAGGCACGGTCCTCTCAGGGAGTATTGAGGCTGACTCCTTCAGGGTGGGGTGCTTCCCTCAGATGCTTATGTAACAGGACAAGTCCAGCTCCTCCTCCTCAGCGGCCTTGGGATCCAGGCTCTGGTTTTCCTGGCTCAGGCTCAACTCGAGGAGGGCCTCGATCTGTTCCTGGCAGGCACAGAGTAGTCAGGGTCACACTTGATCACTCTGGAGAGGAAGCGGGTGAGGCAGTAGTAGGAGAGGGAACTGTTGGTGCTCCTCAGGTGCAGGCCCTGCCCAGTGGAAACCAGGCTGCCTGCAGTCACCATAGAGAGAGGGTTTGAAATGAACTTCAAGTCTGTGGCTCACAGAGCAACGAATGTCTGGGCATGTTTGCGAATGATCTGTTTGTTCTTCTGGGTTACGGGTATTTTGGAAAGGAAGTGTTCAATGAAATCGTGTGGGGGTCATCACGGCCAGGTTCCACTTGAGTTTGTGCACCAGGAGCAGCTCCATTTGCAGCAGCCCGTCAGGCCGGATGGAGTTGTCAGTATAGAGGCACAGCTTCTCGGCTGTCAGGGGGATGGCTTCCTTCATCTTGGGAGCTACAAACATGCAGGTGGCCCCCAGCATTGCAGACAGCTCTTTTTCACGGGCTCCAGCGACAGGAAGAGATTCAGATAGTTCATGGCCAAAGAAAAGACCTCCTCTTCGCACTTCTGGTCCTCACAGACCTCCAGTATCCAAGATCATGGCCACGATCTTGCACATTGACAGCAGGACCTCCTTCTGCAAGCACTTAAAGTAGGACACAGAAGATGGACATGTCTCCTTGGCCTTGAACATAGCATGCCGCACTTGGTGGTTGGGAGGTTGGCATCGGGATACTTCGGGCCGATGGCATCTACCTAGCTGCACAGGAGCTGGTGTTCCATTCTTCCGGCTCAACTCAGAGGCCTGGAATGCGGTGGCCTCCGGGCTCTGCAGACATGCTGCGTCTCCTGCCTGCCTTGCGCTCTCTCACCGGCTGCTGGCCCTCACAGGAGCATTGCGGAAGCTGTTATATGCTGCTACTGCACTGACAGTCCTCTCCATGATAAGATTTTAGTATCTAGAATATACCATTATCACCTACAAATCAGCAATATGACAAAACAGCCCAATAAAAAGTTTGCAAAGTACTTGAATAGACACTTAGTCAGAGAAAATATACAAATAAAGAGCAAGCACATTAAACATGCTTGATATCATTAGTCATTATGGACATGCAAATCATGATTAAAAGACTCAACAAACTAGGATAGAGTACACATCTTAAAACTGATAAAGGGCATCTATGAAAAACACACACCTAACATCAAATTTAATGTTGAAAGTCTATATGCTTTCCCTCTAAGATCAGAAACCCACTCTTACCACATCTGTTCAACAGTGTACTAGAGGTTCTATCCAGGACAATTTGGCAAGATAAATAAATAAAAAGCATCCACATTGGAGAAGATGAATTAAAACTGTTTCTATTTGCAGATGACAGGATCTTGTGTATAGAAAATGCTAATGAATGCACTAAAAATTATTGGAATAACAAGGTAAGCAATGTTACAGAATACAAGTTAAATGGAAAAATCTATTGTATTTCCACACATCAGCAAGTATTCATACAAAAATGAAATTAAGAAAACAATCACATTTACAATGGTATCAAACAGAATAAAATACTTAAAACCTAACAAAACCAGTGCAAGACTTATACACTGAAGAGTACAATTATTGAAGGAAATTAAATAATGACTAAATAATTAGAAGAAAATCTCTTGTCCATGGAGTCAAAGACTTAACATTGTTAAAATGGCAATATTCCCCAAACTGATCTACAGATTCATCACAATCACTGCCAGGATCCCATCTGACTTATTTGTAGAAATTGAAAAGCTGATTTAATAATTATTGTGGAATTTCAAGGGACCCAGAAGAGCCAACACAATCTGTAAAAAGAACAGAGTAGGAGGATTCTATTTTCTCAATTTCAAAACTACTACAAAGCAATGGGAATGAAGACAGTGTGTCACTGACACAAAGATAGATATAGAAATAAATGGAATATAATCAAAAGAACAGAAGTAAATCCATGCATCTATGATCAACTGGTCTCTGGCAAGGATTCCAAGACCAAACAATAGAGAAACAATAGCCATTTCAATAAATGATGTTGGGACAACTGGATAATCACATACAAAAGAATGAAGTCTGACTTTTCCTTCACACAATTGGGAAAATTAACATAAAATATATTAAATAGCTAAATATAAAACTCTAAAAAAGAAAACAGAGATTTTGGGAAGATGGCAGATAAGAAGTTCCAGGATTCAGTCCTTCCCTAAGAACAACTATTTAACAGGCAGGGAATGTCTGAAGCAATTATATTGAAACTCCATAAGCAAATAGAACACTGTAGAGGATCCAGGGAAGATCAGGAGGAAAAGACTGACAAACTACAGTAAAGACCAGTAAATGGTGCTCTCCATAGGGCAATTACCAGTGTCCATCCCCCATGATCACAGCAGGGAGTCCTTGAGGTATAGCCCCTGGCAAGCTTGCTGGTGACAGGACATAAAACTTATCTTGCCCAAGATCAACATGTGCATGGTAGATGGCTGATCATGGCTTTTTCTTTTTCTTCTGATTATGGCTTTTGATTAGCAACTTCAGATTGTAGACATTGTCCAAACAAGCCCTGAACAAAGGTGGCAGCAGAGGAGATTTAACGATACTATGCTTCTTGAGGGTTGCAGGGGACAGAAAAGTCTGCATTTTCTGGGGAGATCAAGAAAGCTCAGAATTGGTGGACTGTAGAAGAAGTCCCTGGTGTCCTTCCTGATTCCCTCACCAGGGAAGTTTGGAGTTGGTTCTTGGCACTGTTTTGGCTAGGAAAGACTGACTTGGGAAAGACCTGTCTGGGGTTCCCCTCCTCCCAGAAATTAACCTATAGGCAAAAGGAACTTGAGATAACAAAGGGAATGTAAAAACTACAGTGGCAAACAGTCTGGGGAAAACGCTGGCCTGCTTTAAACACCTGAGAGAGAGAGGCATGTCTCCTGAGAAATAGAGGGACCATTCAAATAGCTGTAAACAAGGGAACTATGAAACAACTAACAAGCACAAGCCATGGCAAGACACAGGCTCAGAAAAGGCAAGGAAGACTCTGCACTCTGCATTTGTCTTGTGTGGACCTCCCTGATAGGAGGGCTATAACACACCAAAAAAATTTGTCTTATCAGCAGCTGGTTAGAAAATTAAGAAACAAACATTTCAGGGTATAAATCCCAGACTTAACATTTTAAAATATTAAAATGTTCAGTGTCCAAAAAGGAAGTGCATGACAAATAAAGAAACAGGAAATGATGGACCATCTATAGGAAGATAATAAAAAAACAGAAAATACCAGCAAAGAAGATCAGAGTGTGGATACTGAAAAAAATGTTGTATAAAAATTATCTTACAATGGCTTAAGTAGATAAAGGAAAACAAAGAAAAAGAACTAAAGGATATCAGGAAAACAATGAATGAGCCATATGATAATCATAGTAAACAAATAAAAAAATTAAAAATAAACCAAATAGAGCTTCTGGATTTGAAGAACACAGTCATTGAAATACAAAATTCTGGGAGGGTTTCAATAACAAATTGGATGTGGCAGAAAAAAAGAATTTGTGGACTCAAAGACAAGACAACTGAAATGAGTCAGGCTAAGCAGCACAAAGCAAAAAGAATTACAAAAAGCAAAAGCAGCCTAAGAGACTTCTGGGACACCATCAAGCATACCAATATATGTATTGTAGGAGGAGTTCCAGAAGGAGAAGAAAGAAAGAGGCTGAAGGAGTATTCCAAGAAATAATGACAAAAAATTTCCCAAACTTAGCAAAAAATGTGACTATGCCTTCCAAGAAGCCCTGAGAGCACCAAACAAGACAAACAAGAAAAAAAAACACACCCCATCATATATTGATCACATGATTAAATGTAAAAGTCAAGGACAAGAACAGAGTTCTGAATTTTTCAAGAGAAAAGCAACAAGAAATAAAGACTTGCAGAAAAGAAAATCATTTGGGTAATTATAAATATAAGTATTATTGTATTGTATTGTTTGCAGGAAACTCTATGTGCTGGTTTGAAAGGATGTATGGACCCTAGAAAAGCCACGTTTTAATCAAAATCCCATTTCATAAAGGTAGAATAATCCCTATTCAATACTGTATGTTTGAAACTGTAATCAGATCATCTCCCTGGATGATGCGATTTAGTCAAGAGTGGTTGTTAAACTGGATTAGGTGATAACATGTCTCCACCCATTTGGCTGGGTCTTGATAAGTTTCTGGAGTCCTATAAAAGAGGAAACATTTTGGAGAATGAAGGAGATTTGGAGAGAGCAGAGAATGCTGCAGCACCATGAAGCAGAGAGTCCACCAGCCAGGGACCTTTGGAGAGGAGGAAGGAAAACGCCTCCCGGGGAACTTTACAAAACTGGAAGCCAGGAGAGAAAGCTAGCAGATGACATCGTGTTCACCATGTGCCCTTCCAGCTGAGAAAGAAGCCTTGACTGTGTTCACCATGTGCCTTCTCACTTGAGAGAAACCCTGAACTTCATCGGCCTTTTTGAACCAAGGTATCTTTCCCTGGATGGATGCCTTTGATTGGACATTTCTATAGACTTGTTTTAATTGGGACATTTTCTTGGCCTTAGAACTGTAAACAAGCAACTTATTAAATTCCCCTTTTTAAAAGCCATTCTGGACTTCCTGGAAGATGGCGGCTTAGTAAGACGCGCGGATCTTAGTTTCTTCTCCAGGACACCTACTAGGGGAGTAGAAACGATACAGAAAGCGCCCAAAGCCACAACAGAGATAAAAAAGACAGCGTACCCCATCCTGGAACGGCTGGCTGGCTGAGAGAAGCAGCTTGGGTGAGATCGCCGAGGCGCGCGGGCCTTACTGGGCGGGGTGGCAAGCGGCCGGAGTTACTCCCTTCCCCCTTCCCGGGCCGGCTGGGAGAATTGGAGAGGTGGTCCCCTGAAACCAAGGCGACTGGCGCCCACACCACGCGCAGCCCCCGGACCAACTGAGAGAATTGGATCGGAAACCCCCAGGCCGCGGAGAACGGTGACCCCGTGACTCCCGGGGAACGTGCACTCTCTCGGGCGGGCCGCTGCCGCTGGCGCCCTCCCGCCACGCTTGTTGCCCAGGGCCGACTAGGAAATTCGGATGGGCTCTTTCCCTGGCTGTGGCGACCAGCAACCCTCCCTGCGTTCGGACACCCTCCCTGCGTTCGGACCCCGGGCCGGCTCAAGCCTCTTCGGCTAGCGAACCCCCAGGACGGCGAGAGTTTTCCAAAGTTTAAGGTCCCACAGCACCTTTTACTGGTGGGACCCGCAGACAAACGTGTGCCACGAGCGCCACCTACTGGGCAGGATAAGAAAAACAGAACCAAGAGATTTCACAGAAAAATATTACAACCTTGCTGGGTCCAACACCAAGAGAAATCTGAATAAATGCCCAGACGCCAGCAGCAGAAGATAACTGTCCACGCTCAAAAGATTGAGAATATGGCTCAGTCAAAGGAACAAACCAATAGCTCAAATGAGACACAAGAGCTGAGACAACTAATGCTGAATATACGAACAGAAATGGAAAACCTCTTCAAAAATGAAATCGATAAATTGAGGGAGGACATGAAGAGGACATGGGCTGAACATTAAGAAGAAATAGAAAAACTGAAAAAACAAATCGCAGAACTTATGGAAGTGAAGGATAAAGTAGCAAACATAGAAAAAATAATGGATAGCTACAATGATAGATTTAAAGAGACAGAAGATAGAATTAGTGATTTGGAGGATGGAACATCTGAATTCCAAAAACAAACAGAAACTATCAGGAAAAGAATGGAAAAATTTGAACAGGGTATCAGGGAACTCAAGGACAATATGAACCGCACAAATATACGTGTTGTGGGTGTCCCAGAAGGAGAAGAGAAGGGAAAAGGAGGAGAAAAACTAATGGAAGAAATTATCACTGAAAATTTCCCAACTCTTATGAAAGACCTAAAATTACAGATCCAAGAAGTGCAGCGCACCCCAAAGAGATTAGACCCAAATAGGCGTTCTCCAAGACACTTACTAGTTAGAATGTCAGAGGTCAAAGAGAAAGAGAAGATCTTGAAAGCAGCAAGAGAAAAACAATCCATTACATACAAGGGAAACCCAATAAGACTATGTGTAGATTTCTCAGCAGAAACCATGGAAGCTAGAAGACAGTGGGATGATATATTTAAAATACTAAAAGAGAAAAACTGCCAACCAAGACTCCTATATCCAGCAAAATTATCCTTCAAAAATGAGGGAGAAATTAAAACATTCTCAGACAAAAAGTCACTGAAAGAATTTGTGACCAAGAGACCAGCTCTGCAAGAAATACTAAAGGGGGTGGGCCGCGGTGGCTCAGCGGGCAAAGTGCTTGCCTGCCATGCCGGAGGACCTCGGTTCGATTCCCGGCCCCAGCCCATGTAAAAAACAAACAAACAAACAAAATACAATAAAACAAGAAAATGTTTAAAGATGTTTCCCTTTCTTCCTCCCTTCCTTCCTTCCATCCTTCCTTCCTTCTCTCTGTCTTTCCTTCCCTTCCTCCCTCTCTCTTTAAAAAAAAAAAAAAAAAAAAAAAAAAAAGAAATACTAAAGGGAGCACTAGAGTCAGATACAAAAAGACAGAAGAGAGAGATATGGAAAAGAGTGTAGAAAGAAGGAAAATCAGATATGATATATATAATACAAAAGGCAAAATGTTAGAGGAAAATATTATCCAAACAGTAATAACACTAAATGTCAATGGACTGAATTCCCCAATCAAAAGACATAGATTGGCAGAATGGATTAAAAAACAGGATCCTTCGATATGCTGTCTACAGGAAACACATCTTAGACCCAAAGATAAACATAGGTTGAAAGTGAAAGGTTGGGAAAAGATATTTCATGCAAATAACAACCAGAAAAGAGCAGGAGTGGCTATACTAATATCCAACAAATTAGACTTCAAATGTAAAACAGTTAAAAGAGACAAAGAAGGACACTATATACTAATAAAAGGAACAATTAAACAAGAAGACATAACAATCATAAATATTTACGCACCGAATCAGAATGCCCCAAAATACGTGAGGAATATACTGCAAACACTGAAAAGGGAAATAGACTCATATACCATAATAGTTGGAGACTTCAACTCACCACTCTCATCAAGGGACAGAACATCTAGACAGAGGATCAACAAAGAAATAGAGAATCTGAATATTACTATAAATGAACTAGACTTAATAGACATTTATAGGACATTACATCCCACAACAGCAGGATACACCTTTTTCTCAAGTGCTCATGGATCATTCTCAAAGATAGACCATATGCTGGGTCACAAAGCAAGTCTTAACAAATTTAAAAAGATTGAAATCTTACACAACACTTTCTCGGACCATAAAGGAATGATGTTGGAAATCAATAATAGGCAGAGTGCCAGAAAATTCACAAATACGTGGAGGCTCAACAACACACTCCTAAACAACGACTGGGTCAAAGAAGAAATTGCAAGAGAAATTAGCAAATACCTCGAGGCGAATGAAAATGAAAACACAACATATCAAAACTTATGGGACGCAGCAAAGGCAGTGCTAAGAGGGAAATTTATTGCTCTAAATGCCTATATCAGAAAAGAAGAAAAGGCAAAAATTCAGGAATTAACTATCCATTTGGAAGAACTGGAGAAAGAACAGCAAGCTAACCCCAAAGCAAGCAAAAGGAAAGAAATAACAAAGATTAGAGCACAAATAAATGAAATTGAAAACATGAAAACAATAGAGAAAATCAATAAGGCCAGAAGTTGGTTCTATGAGAAAATCAATAAGATCGATGGGCCCTTAGCAAGATTGACAAAAAGAAGAAGAGAGAGGATGCAAATAAATAAGATCAGAAATGGAAGAGGAGACATAACTACTGACCTCACAGAAATAAAGGAGGTAATAACAGGATACTATGAACAACTTTACGCTAATAAATACAACAATTTAGAGGAAATGGACGGGTTCCTGGAAAGACATGAACAACCAACTTTGACTCAAGAAGACATAGATGACCTCAACAAACCAATCACAAGTAAAGAGATTGAATTAGTCATTCAAAAGCTTCCTAAAAAGAAAAGTCCAGGACCAGATGGCTTCACATGTGAATTCTACCAAACGTTCCAGAAAGAATTAGTACCAATTCTCTTCAAACTCTTCAAAAAAATCGAAGTGGAGGGAAAACTACCTAATTCATTCTATGAAGCCAACATCACCCTCATACCAAAACCAGGCAAAGATATTACAAAAAAAGAAAACTACAGACCAATCTCTCTAATGAATACAGATGCAAAAATCCTCAATAAAATTCTAGCAAATCGTATCCAACAACACATTAAAAGAATTATACATCATGACCAAGTAGGATTCATCCCAGGTATGCAAGGATGGTTCAACATAAGAAAATCAATTAATGTAATACACCATATCAACAAATCAAAGCAGAAAAATCACATGATCATCTCAATTGATGCAGAGAAGGCATTTGACAAGATTCAACATCCTTTCCTGTTGAAAACACTTCAAAGGATAGGAATACAAGGGAACTTCCTTAAAATGATAGAGGGAATATATAAAAACCCACAGCTAATATCATCCTCAATGGGGAAAAATTGAAACTTTCCCTCTAAGATCAGGAACAAGACAAGGATGTCCACTATCACCACTATTATTCAACATTGTGTTGGAGGTTCTAGCCAGAGCAATTAGACAAGAAAAAGAAATACAAGGCATCAAAATTGGAAAGGAAGAAGTAAAACTATCACTGTTTGCAGACGATATGATACTATACGTCGAAAACCCGGAAAAATCCACAACAAAACTACTAGAGCTAATAAATGAGTACAGCAAAGTAGCAGGTTACAAGATCAACATTCAAAAATCTGTAGCATTTCTATACACTAGTAATGAACAAGCTGAGGGGGAAATCAAGAAACGAATCCCATTTACAATTGCAACTAAAAGAATAAAATACCTAGGAATAAATTTAACTAAAGAGACAAAAAACCTATATAAAGAAAACTACAAAAAACTGCTAAAAGAAATCACAGAAGACCTAAATAGATGGAAGGGCATACCGTGTTCATGGATTGGAAGACTAAATATAGTTAAGATGTCAATCCTACCTAAATTGATTTACAGATTCAATGCAATACCAATCAAAATCCCAACAACTTATTTTTCAGAAATAGAAAAACCAATAAGCAAATTTATCTGGAAGGGGAGGGTGCCCCGAATTGCTAAAAACATCTTGAGGAAAAAAAACGAAGCTGGAGGTCTCGCGCTGCCTGACTTTAAGGCATATTATGAAGCCACAGTGGTCAAAACAGCATGGTATTGGCATAAAGATAGATATATCGACCAATGGAATCGAATAGAGTGCTCAGATATAGACCCTCTCATCTATGGACATTTGATCTTTGATAAGGCAGTCAAGCCAACTCACCTGGGACAGAGCAGTCTCTTCAATAAATGGTGCCTAGAGAACTGGATATCCATATGCAAAAGAATGAAAGAAGACCCATCTCTCACACCCTATACAAAAGTTAACTCAAAATGGATCAAAGATCTAAACATTAGGTCTAAGACCATAAAACAGTTAGAGGAAAATGTTGGGAGATATCTTATGGATCTTACAATTGGAGGCGGTTTTATGGACCTTAAACCTAAAGCAAGAGCACTGAAGAAGGAAATTAATAAATGGGAACTCCTCAAAATTAAACACTTTTGTGCATCAAAGAACTTCATCAAAAAAGTAGAAAGACAGCCTTCACAATGGGAGACAATATTTGGAAATGATATATCAGATAAAGGTCTAGTATCCAGAATTTATAAAGAGATTGTTCATCTCAACAACAAAAAGACAGCCAACCCAATTACAAAATGGAAAAAGACTTGAACAGACACCTCTCAGAAGAGGAAATACGGATGGCCAAGAGGCACATGAAGAGATGCTCAATGTCCCTGGCCATTAGAGAAATGCAAATCAAAACCACAATGAGATATCATCTCACACCCACCAGAATGGCCATTATCAACAAAACAGAAAATGACAAGTGCTGGAGAGGATGCGGAGAAAGAGGCACACTTATCCACTGTTGGTGGGAATGTCAAAGGGTGCAACCACTGTGGAAGGCAGTTTGGCGGTTCCTCAAAAAGCTGAATATAGAATTGCCATACGACCCAGCAATACCATTGCTAGGTATCTACTCAAAGGACTTAAGGGCAAAGACACAAACGGACATTTGCACACCAATGTTTATAGCAGCATTATTTACAATTGCAAAGAGATGGAAACAGCCAAAATCTCCATCAACAGAAGAGTGGCTAAACAAACTGTGGTATATATACGATGGACTATTATGCAGCTTTAAGACAAGATAAACTTATGAACCATGTAATAACATGGATGGACCTAGAGAATATTATGCTGAGTGAATCCAGCCAAAAACTAAAGGACAAATACTGTATGGTCCCACTGATGTGAACGGACATTCGAGAATAAACTTGAAATATGTCATTGGTAACAGAGTTCAGCAGGAGTTAGAAACAGGGTAAGACAATGGGTAATTGAAGCTGAAGGGATACAGACTGTGCAACAGGACTAGATACAAAAACTCAAAAATGGACAGCACAATAATACCTAATTGTAAAGTAATCATGTTAAAACACTGAATGAAACTGCATCTGAGCTATAGGTTTTTGTTTTGTTTTGTTTTGATTTTACTATTATTACTTTTATTTTTTTCTCTATATTAACATTCTATATCTTTTTCGGTTATGTTGCTAGTTCTTCTAAACCAATGCAAATGTACTAAGAAATGATGATCATGCATCTATGTGATGATGTTAAGAATTAATGATTGCATGTGTAGAATGGTATGATCTCTAAATGTTGGGTTAATTTCTTTTTTTCCGTTAAAAAAAAAAAAAAAGAGAAGGGATAATTGGAGATGAAGGGATACAGACTGTACAACGGGACTGGATATAAAAACTCAGAAATGGACAGCACAATACTACCCAATTGTAATGCAATTATGTTAAAACACTGAATGAAGCTGCATGTGAGGTATAGGTTTTTTGTTTTTGTTTTTTTTGTTTTTTCTTTCTATTATTGTTTTAATTCTTATTCTGTTGTCTTTTTATTTCTTTTTCTAAATCGATGCAAATGTACTAAGAAATGATGAATATGCAACTATGTGATGTTATTAAGAATTACTGATTGTACATGTAGATTGGAATGATTTCTAATTGTTTTGTTAATTCTTTTTTTAATTAATAAAAAAAAAAAAGCCATTCTGGTTCTGGTATATTGCATTCTGGCAGCTAGCAAACTAGAACACTCTACCTCTCACTCCCTGCAGGAGCTAAAATACAGATCCATAAAAATAATGATAAATCAAGATTTTTGGACAATACAATGTAAAAAATATAAATAGTAACAGGTGCAAAAAAGTGGTGGGGGATAAAGGGGTATAGAAAAGTATATGTGCATGCTATTAAAGTTAAGTTGACACCAAACCAAATATGATTGTCACATATCTAGGATGTTGAATTTTAATGCCGTGGTAACCACAAGGAAACTATATGGAAAATACATCCAGATAGAAACAAGAAGACACTCAATATAAGACAATCAAAAAACAAATAAATATAAAAATAGGCATAAACAGAAGTGAGGGACATAAAAGGTAGGAGACTTACAAAGGCTAAATAGAAAGATGGCAGAAGAAAGTCTTATTTTATCACTATTGACTTAAAATAGAAATGGATTATACTCTCCAGTCAAAACATCAAGCTTGGAAGAATGGATATAAAAGCATGGCCCTACTATGTGCTGTCTTCAAGAGACTCACCTTAAATCAAAGACACAAGTAAGTTGTGGGTGAAAGAATGGCAAAATATATACCATGAAAGCAGTAACTAAAAGAAAGCCAGGGTGGCTAAATCAATATCGGATAAAATAGCCTTAAATAAAATACAGTTTAAAGGATAAAGATTGTCATTATCTACTGATACGGGAGACAATTCAACAAGTAATGATTGAAATATGTAAGTACCTAACAGCAAAGACCAAAAATATATGAAGTAAATATTGATTGATTTGAAGGGAGAAATTGACAGTTCTACATTAATAGTAGGACATTTTAACATACAACTCTCAATAATGGATATAACATCTAGTCAGAAGATCAATAAGGAAGTACAGGACTTGAATGATACACTAAACCAAGCAGACCTAAGAGACACATAAAGAACACTGCTCCCAGTGAAAACAGAATATACATTCTTCTTGAGTGCACATGGATTATATAAGTTGAGTCACAAAACAAGTCTCAAAAATTCACAAATATTGAAATCATACTATGTATATTCTCCAATCACAATGGAGTGTAGTTAGAAATCAATAAGAGAGGGGAAAATGGAAAATTCAACACATACCCTTAAATATCAATGGGTTAAAGAGGAAAACACAGGAGAAGTTAGAAACTTTCTTGAGGCAAATGAAAAGGAAAATACAACATACCAAAATCTATGGGATGCAGCAAAGGCAGTGCTGCATTGAAAAAGAATAAAGGCTTAGCATCAAACACCTAAGCTCAAAACTGGAAGAACAAGTAAAAGAAGAGCAAACCAAGACCTAAGTGAGTAGAGGGAAGGAAATAACAAAGATTAGAGCAGAGATAAGTGAAATAGAGAAGAAAAAACAATAAAAAGCATAAACAAAACCAATAAAATGGGGGAAAGTACGCCTACACTGACAGAGAGAAAAGAGAAAGGATACAAAAATGGAAATCAGAATTAAAAAGAGGACTTTAGGGCAGTGCGACAGTGGCTCAGTGGTAGAATCCTCACCTGCTGTGCTGGAGGCCCAGGTTCAATTCTCACCTGCCCATGTGAAAAAAAAAGGACTTTACTGAACCATGCTGAAATAAAAAGAACTATAATTGGATTTCTTTCAAGGAGTTAAATATGGAAATTTGGAAAAAGAATAACTTTACCATGAAGAGACCAGGCCATGGTAACTTCATCCAGGTGATCAAGGTCAACATCATCAATTGTAAGCTTGGTTGATAATATGAACACACCCTGACTCACTCTATGAGGCCAACATCACCCTTATACCAAAGCATCATAAAGATACCACAAGAAAAGAAAACTACAGACCAATATCTCTTATGAATATAGATGCAAAGATCTTTAACAACATATTAGCAAATGGAATACAAAAAATATATTAAAGGAATTATACACTATGATGAAGTGGAATTTAACCCTGGTATGCAAGGTTGGTTCAACATAAGATCAATTAACGTAATACATCACATTAACTAAATGAAGGGGAAAAACGCACATGATCATATCAATCGATCCATGTGCTGGTTTGAAGCTGTTATGTACGCCAGAAAAGCTATGTCTCTTTCCTCATCCAAACTTGTGGGCCAGTAGTATTGTTTAGGGTTGAACCTTTGATTACATTGATTCAATGGAGATTGATCCACTCAATTTTGGGTGTGAAGTTTTGCTTAGATTATCTCCACAGAGAAGTGGCTTGCCCAATTGTGGGTGTGACTTTTGATTAGATGGAGATGTGACTCCACCCATTCAAAGTAGGTCATTACCAACATGACCACTTTGTTCATGAGCCCGCTGGGCAATGACAGTAGTGGTGGGAAAAGATGATGACTTGTGTCCACAAAATGAGTTATCTTATTCACTTGATTATTTTTTAACGTTTTTTAAATTATGAAGTATAACGTATATACAAAGAAGCAATAAATTTCCAACTACATTTTAACAAGGAGTTATAGAACAAATTTTAAAGTTTGGTATGGGTTACAGTTCCACAATTTTTCATTTTCTCTTCTAGCTTCTCCAAGACACTGGAGACCAAAAGAAATATCAATATAATGTGGTCATACTCATTGGTTAAATCCTATCTTCTCTGTTATACCCCCTTTTTTTCTTCTTTTTTGTGATAAATAGCATATATACAAAAAATCAATAAATTTCAAAGTACTGATATCACAACAATTAGTTGTAGAACAGATTTCAGAGATTGATATGGGTTGCAGCTTAGGTTTTTACTTCTAGCTGCTCTAAGGTACTAGAGACTAAAAGAAATATCAGCATAATGATTCAGCAATCATACTCATTTGTTAAACTCTTCCTTCTCTTTATAACTCCTCCATCACCTTTGATCTTTCTCCCACTCTTTTTTTTTTTTTTTTTTTTGGTTTATCAAGGATTTTATTTGTTTGCTGAATCTCCCCCCCCCCTTTTTTTTAGCTAAATCAAAACCCAGAAAAGGGGTACCTTTTCATTATAAATGTGATAAGCTAATTAACTAATGTAATGTTTTCAAATTATTTATAGACTTCAATTATCTAAGTTATTTATGTGTTCAGTTGCCACAGGTAATCAGATGTTATGTGAAACAAAAAAATCAAATTTTTGGTCATTGAGAAATGCCAACATAGGAGCACTGCTGACAGTGACAGCCAGTCTTTGACGGGAGGTAATATAGATGGAGAGTTTTGTAGGTAATATAGATGGAAAGTTCTTCCACGTCAAGCTTTACCAATCCAGCTTCAGGTCTCCCTTACTCCATACATATTTTCCTCCTCACTTTTGAAACATCTTTTCATCAAATCCACTGAATTTTATAGCTTCTTCTATTCCAACATCCAGGATGGACTTAGAAGGGTCCTTCCGTCCATTTCTACAGTTCAGGAAGCGCATATATTCATCCAGAATAAGGTAGGAATCTTTCATCTTCTGATTAGATTCAGGCACCAAACAGGAAATCTCTTTGTGGCGGTCCAAGAATCTTTCAAATTCTTCATCACTAATAACAAATCTTTCCGCTTCTCTCAGAGCATCTTCACCAGAATTCTCACCCTCAATTATTAGGCATTGGAAGACCTTCCAGCGAATAGGATTTAGTACTTTAATCTGTTCATTCATATCCTCTTCCACATTGAATCGATTAATGACAGAATTGATCTTGAAGGCCACTCTATAATTCTTGCACCATGTCCTTAATTTTTGAAGATTTCCCACGTGGTTCTTCTTTCCTTGACCACGACCAATAAGGACATTAACTTGCTCATCAAAGCTATCACAGGAAATAGCAAGGATGTCTAAATATTCACCATAATTCTTGAACCACCTCTCTCGGATCAGGCTCCCATTGCTCACAATGCTGACACTTGGAAGACGCAGCTCCTCTTTGCAGAATTTCACCAGCTTGCCTAGATATTCTCCTCGGTCATGAAGAAACGGCTCTCCTCCTGAAAAGTTTATCTTCTCCATACCTGCTTCCTTCAGCATAGTCAGTCCCCTCATAGCATCCTGGAGGGGCAACACAAAGGACGTCTTGGCAGTGTGGAAGCAGAAGCCACATTTGTAGTTGCACTGACGAGTGAAATGATAGTTGACACTGGTGCGTGTAGTGGGGAGACAGAAGGCATCTTCCTCTTCCTCTTTGTTCTTGTCTTGCTCTTTACTCCTGGGCTCTTGTCTCCTCTCCGTACCTCCGAGTTTCGTTTAGAGGCGTGGCCAGAGAAGGTATCCCCATGGCCTTAGCCGGCCGGCCGCCGCGGACCCTGCTTCTGCTCCGGCGCCTCTCCGTGCAGCTGTGCCAGCGGCGCGGGGCCTGCGCAGGGTCATGGCTCTGGACCGCTGCTTAGCCCTTGAGCTCCCCGACTGCAGTCTGGCTTACTTCACTCTTTGCGTTGACACCTCTGGCAACCCTTATTCTCCAGAGGGAACGTCCTGGGACCCCCGCCTGGCCGCCATCCTGGGTCCCCCGGGGCGCAGCTACTCCTTGTGCGTGCCCTCCCACTCTTTAGGGGTATTTGGGCTAAGGGATTGTCAATAATATAGGATAGGAGGATGGAACTAGTTGTTGTTCCACATTACAGGACTTATCTGGTTCAGGCACCTATCTGGAGGTTGTAGGTTTCTGGAAAGTTACTCTAATGCATGGAACCTTTGTAGAATCTTTTATAATACCCTGGGTATTCTTTAAGATTGGCAGGAATGGTTTTGGTTGGGGGTTGGCAAGTATCCACTTGATTATTAAAACCTTCTGCTGAAGTTACCCTATGATAAGCATTCATATGGGGCACAAATATCTTCATGCTTTTTGCCCACTTGGAAAAGTCTATCCACATGCCTCTTCTCCAGACTTCTTTGTCACCAATTTTCCAATCATGCCCCTTCCAAGTCCCTGACCAGCCAAACCATTAGCAACTGCCCATTAGTCAGTATAGAAATGCACATCTGGCCAGTCCTTTAAAGCAAAATGAACAACCCGGTGAGCTGCTCAAAGTTCTACCCACTGGGATGCTTTCCCCTCTCCACTGTCCTTCAGGGACACCTAGAAGGGGGTTGTAATGCTGCAGCTTTCCACTTTTGGGTGATACCTGCATATTGTGCAGAACCATCTGTAAACCAGACTCGAGGTTTCTCTTCCTCAGTCAACTTATGATAAGGAACTCCCCAAAAGGCCATAGCTCTGGGCTGGGGAAAAGAAAGAAGGTAATGTGGCAGGAGTGGAGGCCATGGGTAATTGGGCTGCTTCCTCATACAACTTACTTGTACTTTCAGGACTTGCTCGAGCCCTATTTCTTATATATCTTTTCCATTTTATGATTGACTGCTGCTGTGCATGCACAACTTTATGGCTTGGTGAGTTAGATAATGCCCAGCTCATGGTAAAAGGATGGCCCATGGTTAAGTGGTCAGTCTCTACTAAGGCCCAGTAGCAGACCAAAACTGTTTCTAAAAAGCAGAGTAATTATCTGCAGAGGATGGTAAGTCTTTACTCCAAAATCCTAAAGGCATATATTTTGACTCTCCTATAAAAGCCTTCCAAGTCTCCAGACAACATCTCTATTTGTCACTGATACTTCCAATACCATTGTATCTGTTGGAAAATGTGGGCCAAGGGGAAGAGCAGCTTGTTCAGCAGCTTGGACCTCTTGTAGAGCTTCTACTTCTTCTGGTCCCCAATCATACCTCACAGATTTTCTGGTTACATGGTATATGGGACAGAGTAGCACTTCCAAACTAGGAATATGTTGTTTTCAAAACCCAAACAGACAAACTAGATGTTGTGCCTCTTTTTTGGTCATAGGAGGGACCAGATGCAACAGCTTATCCTTCACCTTAAAAGGGACCTCTTGATATAACCTGCAGTACTGGGCATCTAGAAATTTCTCTTAAATGGAAGTGTTGGATGTATCTTACATCCCCTGACATGCAAATTCCTTATCAATATGTCTAGATTAATTGTTACTTCTTGCTCGTTAGGTCCAGTCAACATGATATCATCAATAAAATGTACCAGTAAGATGTCTTGTGGGAGGGAGAAATGATCAAGCTCACTGTGGACAAGATTGTGACATAGGGCCAGAGGGTTGATGTAACCATGATTTAGGACAGTGAAGGTACACTGCTGGCCTGACCAGCTGAATGCAGATGGTCTCTGGTAGTCCTTACTAACAAATATTGAGAGAAAAGCATTTGCCAGATCAATAGCTTCATATTAGGTATCAGGTGATGTGTTGATTTGCTCAAACAATGATACCACATCAGGAACAGCAACTGCAATTGGAGTCACCACCTGGTTAAGTTTATAATAATCCACTGTCATCATCCAAGACCCATCTGTTTTCTGCACAGGCCAAATAGGAGAGTTGAATGGGGATGTGGTAGGAATCACCAACCCTACATCCTTCAAGCCTTAAGAGTGGTACTAATGTCTGCAATCCCTCCAAGAATCCGGGATTGCTTCTAATTTAATATTTTGCTAGGTAGGGACAGTTCTAGTGACTTCCACTTGGCCTTTTCTACCATAGTAGCCCACTCTGCTGGAGTCAGAGAACCAATGTGGGAATTCCACCAGTTGCTGAGTATGTCAATTCCAATTATGCATTCTGCAAATGGGGAAATGACCACAAAATGGGTCCGAGGACCCACTAGACCACTGTGAGATGGAGCTGAGCTAAAACTTCATCAATTACCTGATCTCCATAAGCCCCTACTGTGATTGGTGGACAAGGATGATGTTTTGGCTCTCCTTGGATTAGCGCCATTTCTGAACCAGTGTCTAGTAATCCACAAATTAAATGATCATTTTCTTTTCCCTAATGCACAGTTACCCTGAGAAAAAGCTGTAGGTCTCCTTGGAGAAGGTTGGGAGGAAATTCAACAATGTAAACTTTGGGCAGGGTAACAGGGTGCTTCCTCAAGCTTACTTGGCCTTACCTTCATTCAAGGGGCTCTGGACCTGCAAACTATCTCAAGTGTGAGAATTTATCAAAGGATCATGACTTTCTGTTTTTATAATTCAAGTTAGAATTAATTCTCTTCACTTGACCTAGAACTGTTCTGCTTATGCAACTCAAACAAGAGCTTAGTAAATGTCCATCTATTTTACTTCTAGGTACCCATGATTTACTAGCCAACATCATAAGTCTTTGCAAGTCAGATTATGTTGTGGCCGCTGAGTCTGCTGTCCATTATGACGCCATACCCATCTTGTCTATGGTGATTAACAATTGCTAAAAGGCTTCTGCCAACTCAGTATCCAATCACCTCCATTGTGCTTAAGGAGTCCCACTCAGTGACATCAGTTACCACAATAATATCTGACCTACGGAGAAGGGTGACTAGAGAACATTTCAGGGATGATGGAGCTATCCTCACAAATTATCCCTGAAAGCCTTGGTAAAAGATGTGGCCTCTGGACATTTCTGGGATGTGTAAACAAGTCTACCATGATAAATTCACACTAACTTTACAATTTCTTTAAGCCACATTATCCCAGGGCAGTTTTAGCATCTTGCCCTCAGGTAGTGTAGGTTAGCTTTTGATCCATGTTTCAGTGAACCACCCAAACAAGCTATTAACACCCTTTCTAACCCCTTGAGCAACAACATTGAATGCAGAATCTCTGCTTAGCAGTCCCATATCAGTAAATTCAGGTTGATTTACTTTATATCCCTTCCATCATTATCTCACACCCTTAATATCCATTCCTACACACATTCCCCTGATTTCTGTCTATATAAATTTGAAAACTCATGCAGTCCTTTTGGAGTATAGCATACCTTATCATGGGTTACACTTTGTACCTGATCTTTTGGGGCTTATTTGGACTTCAGTTTAGTTATGTGTCTTGAAGAAAAGAGGGGGTGATGGAAGCAGGTCATTAAAAGCATTAGAAGTGTCTTTCAAGCCAATTACCTCAGGGCATTCTGTTGCAGTTTGAAACAGGATTAACTGCTCCAGACAGAGAAGTGAATATTGTTTCCACAAGGAAGGTAGTTTCAGGGTTAGCAGGCACTGAAAAGAACTTATAGGTCTCTCAAGCAAAAACTCAGGAGAATCCAGAGGTTTTCCTGTCCCCACTGCCATCCTTATCAACCTAAATGTCCCCATCTTAAGTTTTATGATCCAATTCTTTTTCAATCAAAGCCATTCATTTAACAGCAAACACCCTGCAAGGTTACAAATTTAGTTTATGTTGTAAATCAGCAACTCGAACAATGAGAATCTGGGTCTAGTTTTCAGAGATCTCAAGTTTGCAACCTCAAGAAATAAAATTTTCCTTCAGAGCACACATAAAAACTTTTACATCTTTTATGTAGTATTTAATATTGCAAATATGATCCCTTCAGCTCATCCGTTTCTATCATAACTGTTTCCAGCATATCTAAGAACAACAAGCCAACATTATCACCACACCACTTAACTCCACAAAACTCTATTGAGGTGTCAAAAACACTCTCATCAAGGAATTCTGGGAAGATGGCTGAATAGAGTACTCAAGATTAGCCCTGCTCCACGGAAAAGTTAGAGAAGGGACGGGAGGGTGACTGAGATGGTATGTGGCTGTCTTGAGAGAGCCTTCTGCACCACATTGGGCAGCCCTGGTTGCAGAGGCCAAGGAACTGAGAGGCACAAAGCTGGAGCATGGTGCAGAGGCACAGAGCCTGAGGGAGTGCATGGATGGGAGCTGGGGGCTAGGAAGTAAGCCAGGCCGTGTTCCTTGGGTGTGCTACCTTCACCAGCATAGCCCCGTGACTAGCACCTCACCCCAAACCCTACTCACCTGAACCCCATCATCTGCTCCCAATCCACAAGCTCCAGGTGTCCCCACCCCACCAGCCACCAGTGCATGTAACCTGCCCCACACCCCATGCCACCTCTCCTGCACCCCTCCCAAGCTCTACTTCACCCTCCTTGTTCCCTGCAGGCTGTTCCAAGCACATAAAGGCTAAGGGTGCTAACCTCCATACCCAGGCTACCCCTGCCACCCTGCCCATAAAGTCACACTGCTTCACACCACCCCCCTGAGCTCTGTGCATGAGTTTACAGCACTCCTAGGCCCATGCATGTACACAGCCCCCCAATCACATCATTCAGCTTGGGAATCACACTTTAAAGTGGTCCTAGAACTGTGCATGCGCATGGTTCTCAGCCACACTTCCCAGCTCTGAGAAAGTATTTATATGTGCAGCTGGGGTGCACCTACCCCCAATCCATGAAGGCATAATACTGAGCTGCTGCCACAGCTCTACACATGCACCCTCTGCCTTAGACAAGCACACACCAGGATTATGCCCCCCCAGAGTGGTGCACCTGCACAGATACATCCTCCCTGGCCACTGGGTGCCCACATTGATAAGCATCAGTGTAACATCCCCAACCTGTGCCTATACCTGCCCTGAAACAAATCCCAGCACTGAACACCCCACCCCATGCACTGCTCCCTGCTGTACAACCATCCCACAAACACAAGCCCTTAGACTACTGAAAGAAATCAACTCCTAAAATAAATCAATCAAGACATTTACATGCAATGAAGACAGCAGAAGATCATTATGCATATCACAATGCAGACAGATATAGCCTTGCTTAATGACCAAATTAATACACCAGAGGAGACACAGACATTGGAACACTTAATCAAAGATGTTCATTCAACTCTACTTAATAAAATAAGTGGGATAACCAATGACATAAAGGAGATCAAGAAGACAGTAGAAGAGCACAAAGAGGAATTTGACAGAATAAGTAGAAAAATAGTGGAAATCACAAAGATTGAAAACTCTGTTGGCCAAATAAAAAACATACTAGAGGCACACAACACAAGATCTGAAGAGACAGAAGAAAGAATAAGTGATATGGAAGACAAGATAATTGACTTCAAAGACTCAAAACAGTAAATGGCAAAAAAAATGGAAAACATTGAATGGGAACTCAGGGAAATGATAGACAAAACAAAGTGCACAAATATAAGAATCATTGATGTCCCAGAAGGAGAAGAGAGGAGTAAAAGTCTAGGAAGAGTAGTTGAAGATATAATTGGGGAAAACGTCTCAACCCTAATAAAGGATATAAATATACAAGTCAAAGAAACCCAACGAGCTCCAAACAGAATAAATCCAAATAGGCCTTCCCCAAGACACATATTAATCAGTCTGTCAAAGGTTGAAGAGAAGCAGAAAATCCTTAGAGCAACAAGAGAAAAACAATCTACTACATATAAGGGAAATCAAATAAGACTGAGTTCAGACTACTCAACTAGCACCCTGGAGGCAAGAAGGCTGTGGTATGATATATTCAAGATCCTGGAAGAGAAAGACTTCCAGCCAAGAATTCTGTACCCAGCCAAACTGTCTTTCAAAATTGAGGAAGGGATTAAAGTTTTCACAGATATGGAAGTCCTGAAAGAATTTGTCAGCAAAAGACTGGCCTTACATGAAATACTAAAAAGAGTTCTTCCAGCTGAAAAAAAAAAAAACAAAAAACTGGAGAAGGACATCTGTAGGAGGGCACAGAATTGAAGAGTACCACTAAGGGTAATTTAAATAATACAAAGAGAAATAGGGAAAGGAATATACAGATCTGACAAATAAAATAAAAAGATAAAATGGTGGAATAAAAAAGGCCTTTTCAGTAATAACTGTGAATGTTAACAGACTAAACTTGCCAATTAAAAGATACAGATTTACAGAATGGATCAAAAAACATAATCCAGCTATATGCTACTTACAAGAGACTCATCTTAGACACAAGAATACAAAGGATTGAAAGTGAAAGGATGGAAAAAGATTGTCAATGCAAGTTGTAACCAAAAGAAAGCAGAAATAGCTATACTAATATCAGACAAAAATAGACTTTAAATGTAAAGACATCATAAGAGACAAAGAAGGATACTATATACTAATTCAAAGGTCAATTCACCAAGAAGATATAACAATCATGTTTATACTCCCAGTCAAGAAGCTCCAAAATACATGAGACAGCCATTGGCGAAACTGAAGTGCACAATAGATGTTTCAACAGTAATAGTAGGAGATTTCAATACACCACTCTCCTCTATAGATAGAACAACCAGACAGAAGATCAACAAGAAAATAGAGATGTTAAATAACTTGATAAATGAATTAGACCTAATACACATACATAGGTCATTGCACCCCAAAGCACAAGTTTATACATTTTTCTCAAGCGCTCATGTAACATTCATATGTTACATGAAGATCATATACTGGGGCACAAAACAGGTCTTTATAAATTTTAAAATACTGAAATTATGCAAAACACTTTCTCTGATCACAGTGGGATGACGCTGGATCTCAATAACTACCAAAGAATGAGGGCATTCACAAATATATGGAGATTAAATAACACACTCTTAAACAACCTGTGAGTTAAAGAATAAATTGCTGGAGAAATCAGTAGCTATCTGGAAATGAATGAAAATGGGAATACAATTTATCAGAACTTATGGGATGCAACAAAGGCTGTGCTGAGAAGGAAATTTATTCTCTTAAATGCCTATATTAAAAAATAAGAAAGAGCAAAAATCAAGGACTTAACAGCAAACCTAGAAGAACTTGAGAAAAACAGGAAACTAACCACAAAGAAAGTAAAAGAAGAGAAATAACAGAGATTAAAGCAGAGATAAATAAATAGGAGAACAAAAGAACAATAGAAAGAATCAGTAAAACCAAAAGTTGGTTCTTTGAGAAAATCAATAAAATTCATGGGCCACTAGCAAGACTGACAAAGAAAAGAAGAGAGAGGATGCAAATAAACAAAATCAGAAATGAGAAAGTGTGTGTTACCACAGACACTGAAGAAATAAAAGAAATCATAAAAGGACACTGTGAACAACTATACACCAACAAAACAGACATCTTAGATGAAATGGCAAATTCCTGGAGACACACAGACAAGCTACACTGACTTTGGAAGAAATAGAAGATCTCAACAAACCAAGCACAAGTAAAGAGATTCAATTAGTCATCAAAAATCTTCCTACAGGGATAAGTCCAGGGCCAGATGGCTTCACAGGGGAGTTTGATCAAACATTCCAGAAAGAACTAACATCAATCCTACTCAAACTTTTCCCAAAAATTAAGGAAAAAAGAACACTAGCTCACTCACTGTATGAAGCTAATATCATTTTAATACCCCAGAAGAGCTAAAAGCAATGATACAAATGGACATTTTCACACTGATGTTTATAGCAGCATTATTCACAATCACAAAAGATGGAAACAAACCAAATTCCCATCAACAAATGAGTGGATCAACAAAATGTGGTATATACATACAATGGAATATTATGAAGCAGTAAGACAAAATGACGTCCTGAAGCACATGACAAGATGATTGAGCCTTGAAGACATAATGCTGAGTGAAATTAGCCAGACACAAAAAGACAGATACTGTATGATTCCACTTTTATGAACAGCATAAAGGTAGAATCAGAGGCTAATAATGCAGAATATAGGGGACTGAGAGATACATAAAAGCTAGAGATGGATGAACCATTAGCTAATGAGGTTAAACTCCAATGTAAGGGAATAGTAAGGAGCGAAGGTGATTCTCTAGTGGGTCTAGAAGTAATATTACCATATTGAAGGTGAGCAAGATTGAAAAGGATTGTACAGATCTACATGTCCCACTGAGTCACACTAGAAATATGAATGAGTTCTCACAAGAATTACTTTAAAGATATGATTCTTGTATAAAGAGTGCTTAAGTTCAGGGTACGGGGGAAAACTGCTATTGCATGCTATAAGCTATGTTCAAAAGGAAACCATAAACATTACCACAGCAACAGCAGAGGTAAATAATGGGGGGAAAGATAAGAGTTAAAAGGATGTATAGATTTCCTATTTAGTGAGGTTGTCTTTATTAGTTTTCTGTCTCCTAGGAACAATGGAATTATCTAAAATTGAGAATGTTGATGGACTGTGGACTTTGGGCCCTCTACATGATGCCCAAAGAATGCAGGTGGCTGAAGGATGCACTGATGGAAAAACAGATTGGCAAATGATGGTGTACACTTTTGAAGGAAGGTTGTGCATCTACAAAAAGAAACAATATCGTGAGGCATGCAACAATGTGAATTAACATGTGGGACTTTTGGCGAGACAAAATAAGCCAGAAACAAACAGAAAAAACAACAATGGAATGGTTATCTTTAGAAAATGCTTATAAGAAAATAGGGGCCTAGATTGTAAGCTTTTAAAGCAGACACATTAAGTCTGGAGTGGTGATTACTATTTCTGGATTTTCAAAGACTGTTTATATGTATAACCTGATATTTACAAATAAGAACAAACTGAAGAGGTTGGGGTTAAAGTAATTCAGAAGATAGGGGTAGGAAGACAGTGTCTATATTTTAGAACCACACGTACTCTTTGAATCCATTGGAAGAAAGGCTTATTTGATCAGGAACTGAAATTTTCTGTAGTGCATAATCTAATTCACTCTATCTGTACAGCTCATTTGAACAACTGAAACACAGGAAGCACAATATAAGAAAGAGATCCTTTAATCCTGTATAGATTAATTTAATGCCTGGAAACATCCAAGAGAATATTAGGCAGATAATCAACAGGTATTGGCAAAGTCCCCTGAGGGAGGGGAGAAAAACTATTGAACTATTAAACCTTACCATCGGGGAATCCCCTGATACTGTGTCGAACTTTAGGGATACCCAAATCAATAGGCCATGCCCTCAATCATCAGGCTTATTCTTCTGAAGTTTATGTAGGTAGCAGAGAAGCTTAGACTACCTATAGGCATGCCTAAGAGTTACTTCCGGAGGACCTCTGTTGTTGCTCAGATGTGGCCTCACTCTCTCTAAGCCCAGTTCTTCATGTGAAATCATTGCCCTTCTCCCTACAAGAGACATGACATTCAGGGGTGAAAGTCTCCTTAGCAACATGGGAGAGGACTCCCAGGGATGAATCCAGACCTGGCACCATGATATCAAAAATTACATCGTGACCAAATGGGGGAAAAGAAGTGTAATTACAAAAGCATCAGTGGCAGAGAGAGTTCAAATAGAGTTGAGAAGCTACTCTGGAGGTTGCTCTTATGCAAGCTTCAGGTAGACCTTGCTATCTATCATAACCTGCCAACACCCAACCAGGACCATTCCACCCAATCCTAAAGAACACTTAGGGCAATTTATAAGATTCCACAAAGGCTCCAGGCACTAGAGTAACTTGCCAGAAACCTATAATTTACAGATGGGTCCCTGGTGCAGATAAGTCCTGAAACCTAGCCCATCCTCTCCAGAACATCTGATAGTTCCATCTCCTTACCCCATATTAGTAATGGACCCTTCTAATATAAAAAATATTGAAATGCAGTAGCCCAAACAACCCCAATGACAGGTATGGGAAGATCAAAGGTGATGGTGGAATTATACACAGGAGATAAGACTTAACAAATGAATATGAATGCTGAATCATTAAATTGATATCTCTTTTAGTCTCCAATACTTTAGAGCAGCTAGAAGTAAAAAACTAAAATTGTGAAATTGTAACCCATGTCAAAGCCTGAAATATGTTCTACAACTAATCGTGGTGTTGTGCTTGGAAATTTATAGCTTTTTTGTAAATATGTTATTGTTCACAAAAAAGAAGGGAAAAAAGTCATTTGTGATGATAAAAAAGTATTTAAGCCCTCTAGCTGCCTATACATTGGAAGGAAAAATATGAGAGGATCGTATGGTAGCCCATGACAAACTCTGGAATGTATTCTGTAACCACTTTTTGAGAGTGCTTTGAAAACTATTGCTTTTTTTATTTCTTTGCTTTGTATATATATTATACTATACAATAAAAAAGTAAAAAAAAAAAAAAATAAGCAAACTTCTACCACTAGTATACCGAATACTTAAACTGAAGACACGATCACTTTTATATTAATGATCAGCAAGGGAAAAAAAAATCTTCCATGGCTGAATTTTTAAAGACGCAGCTTCATGTCATGATCTAATTTTCAGTAACTATAAAATTTAAAACTCTGTGGGAAAAAAAAGTCAATTGTGATTTTAAGAAAGTATTTAAGCATTCTAGCCTCCTATACTCTGGAGCAGCTAGAAGGAAAAACATGAGAGGCTCATATGATAGCCCATGACAAACTCTGGGATCTATCCTGTAACCACTTTTTGAAGAGTGCTTTGAAAACTAAAACTAATGCTTTTTTATCTCTTTGCTTTGATATATATGTTATACTATACAATAAAAATGTTAAAAAAAAAGAGTGTAGGAGTTGATCCCATTGTATTTTCTTACTGCATATCTAGAAGGTAGGGATATGTTGAAGTTCTGTGTATAGGGATTGAATTGTTTTTGTAACTGTGTTCTAAGTTTGAAAGAATTTCAAAATTAAAAATTAAAAACAAAACAAATTGACAAGTAAATATCTATGTAAATATATAGACCCTTTAAGTTCTTTAAAATCTGTATGGTAGTTGAAGCAAAAAATGGTAACACTAGTGAGGTTTACAGTGCATATAGAGGTAATGCATATGAAAACTAGAACATAAAGAAGAGGGTAAAAGGACCTATATAGTAGCAAATTTCCTACATTACACTTGAAGTGGTAAAATATTCATTCTACAAAGAGTGGGAAAGTTAAGTATGTATAATGTAATTCCTAGAGCAACCACATGTACACACACATGCATGCACACACATACATGCTACATAAAGGTTTAGTAAAAAAAAAACTCAATAGGTAAATTAACATGTAATACTATATATCATCAGGCATTAGGAAATGAAATTTAAAACCTCAGTGAGAAACTCCTGTGCACCTATTAGAATAACTAAAATAAATATTTTAAAAATGACAATAAAACATGCTGTTAAAGATGTCGAGCAACTGGATCACTCATACATTGCTGGTGGAGGTGTAAAATGCCTTTCTTTAACACAGTTCAGAGAACTAGACCATGTAACCATATTATCACACTCTTCAGCATTTATCCTAGATAAATAAAAATTTCCCTTGCCTTTTTAACACATGAAGATCGATCTTACTCTGTTTCAGAAACTGCAGAATATTTCATTGTGGAGATGTATGTATTTAACCCATCACCTCTTGATACAAATTTAGGAGAATTTCATTTTCACTATATTAAACATCTCATCTTTATGTGCATCTTACTGCACATATGCAAATGTTTCTGTAGCTTTTGCTAACACACAAAGTTCTGTGTGGGTTAGAAGCTTCCCTATCAATGAACCATTCCAGAAAATTCTCAGAGCTTTTATAAACTTGCCACACTGTTTCCCTCATTAGGACAGTGTTCTCATCTAAAAGACATCTAGCTAATATAAGAAGCTAATTACTAATACCTATGTTAAATGGAGTTACAAGGAAAATGGTAATAAGGCCCAAACATTGTCAGATAAACTTTGGTTACAAATATTTGAAAATGGCATGAGGAGATTGTAATAAGGCATAGTTGTTTTAAATGACTTCAAGGTTCCTGAACCAGAAAAATCACATACCAAGAAACTGTGAATAAATATCAGGCCACTGAGTATTGAGTAGTCCTGAAGGATGGCAGAAAGGACTAAAAACTAAAGACAATGAGACAGAGTGAACATTAGCAGAAAGAAGGGAAGAGTGTTTCTATAAATGACAAATTAGCTTATTGATCTTAGCTGAGATACTAAGAATGAATTTTTAAAGGGATAGCCAGTGTTCTAGTTTGCTAGCTTCCAGAATACAATATACCAGAAAAAGGATGGCTTTTATAAAGGGGAATTTAATAAGTTGCCCTTTTACAGTTCTAAGACTGTGCAAATGTCCGCATTAAAGCAAGTCTATAGATGCTACCTACCAAATGGGGGGAAAGAAATGTGATTAATTAAGTATTACTGGCAGAGAGCGCTCAAATAGAGTTGAGAGGCTACTCTGGAGGTTCTTCTTACACAAGCTTCAGGTAGACCTTGCTACCTATCATAACCTACCAACCCCCAACCAGGACCATTCCAGCCAATCCTAAAGAATACCTAGGGCAATATATGAGGTTCCATGTGTTAGAGTAACTTGCCAGAAACCTAAAACCTCCAGATTGGTCCTTGGTCCAGATAAGTCCTGAAACCTAGCCCAGCCTCTCCAGAACATCAGATAGCTCATTCTCCCTACCCCATATTAGTGAAAGAACCTTCCAATAGCAAAAATTTAAAATTGCCATAGCCCAAACAACCCTACAAAGAGGTATGGAAAGATCAAAGGTGATGGTCGAGTTATACATAGAAGATAAGATTTAACAAATGTGTATGAATGGTGAACCATTAAATTGATATCTCTTTTAGTCTCCAGAATTTTAGAGCAGCTAGAAATGAAAGCCTAAAATTGTGAAATTGTAAACCATGTCAAAGTCTGAAATATGTTCTACAACTAATTGTGGTGCTATGCTTGGAAATTTATAGCTTTTTCTGTATCTATGTTATCGTTCACAAAAAAAAAAGAAGGAATAAAAGTCAATTGTGATGATAAAGCAAGTCTATAGAAATGTTCAAATTCAGGCACCAACAAGTTTACTTTCACTCAAGAAAGGCTGATAAAGTTCAGGGTTTCTCTCTCAACTGAAAAGGCATATGGCAAACATGGTGATGTCCACTAGCTTTCTCTCCAAGATTCTTATTTCATGAAGCTCCCCCTGGGGCATATTCCTTCTTCATCTCCAAAGGTCTCTGACTGCATGGGTTTTTGTGGTTCTCCTGGTTCTCTCATGAGTATAAAAAGGACTCTGTCCAAAATGTTTCTTCTTTTCAAGGATTCCAATAAACTAATCAAGACCCACCTGGAATGAGTGGAGTCACATCTCCCTCTAATCCAAGGTTAATACCCATACTTGAGCGAGTCACATCTCTGGAGATGATCTAATCAAGCTTCCTGCCTACAGTGCTGAATAGCGATTAAAAGAAAGTTGCTCTCACAAAATTGGATCAGGATTAAAACATGGCTCTTCTAGGATAAATAATCCTTTTCAACCAGCACAGTCATTGAGGACTTAAAGAAAGAAAATCTATACTAGGAGCCAAAATGCTTTCACTGAGAAAAAGTGATGGCAAACCAACTATATTAGTCAGGGTTTTCTAAAGAAATAAAACCAACAAAAGCTATTGGTAAATATGAGATTTATAAAGATGTCTCACATAACTGGGTAATGGAAAAGCCCAGAATCCACAGGGCAGGCTGTGAAACTGGCAGCTCAGATGAAGAATCTGGCAAAGTCCACAGAAGAGGCTCACTACCTGAAGAAACTTAAAAGTCTTCAACTGATTGGATTATCTCATTGGTGGAGGCACACCTTAGTTGATCACAGATGTAATCAGCCACAGATGCAATCAACTGACTAATGGTTTAATACACCAGCCTTATGGTTTATCAAACAGCCATGAGATATCCTTGCAGCAATGGTCTGGGCAGTGCTTGCCTGACCAAAAACTGGGTATCATCATTTGGCCAAGGTGACACCAGAATCTAACCATCATGGTCCATCCCATGTCAACTTGGCAGCTATACACATTACCTTGAAGCATGCTTAACTTCCAAATAGAATAAGATAACAGACATATGTTTCACTTAACAATACTCGACAGTCATGCATACAACTGGAAATGTACTACATCTCTCGGGAATAGGGTGCAAGTACTTAGGTATCATTCACTCTTAGACTTTATAGCCTATGACTTAAACACTATAACATGAACAGTACAATTTATGTCATATAAAAAGATGAAAACAAGATATTTGCTTATGAACAATGCAAACATACTCATAACAAAACAGGAAGGAAATATTCATACAATCACAGTTATCATTTCTGTAAATGGTCACATGGTCGTAGTTAACATTTATCACTACCTTCCTCTACTACCCATTTCATGTTCCCTTTAGCCTCAAAAAGCACTTCAGCTGGCTGTGGTTTTTTGCCAGGTAGTGTGACCCAAAACTTCATTCCTGAAGTTTCTGGGCCATTGGTAGTCCTGCCTGGATTGGGTCGTTGCAGTTTGCCATTGACTTTAACCATAGGGTGTGGTAGTACTAAGAGATGCCCTAGGGGACCTCCCATATTTCAGGAAAACTCTTTTTTACCTCCACTGTTTAGTTCTAGCCTTATTTCCCCCTTGATAGTTAAGATCAATAACCCCAGACAGAATAGTAATCCCCTTTCATGCCTGTTGACTCAGTGGCATGAGAAGACCAAAGTGGCCAGGTGGCAATCTTAACTTCTAGTTAAATGTCTGGAATTAGTGCCACTTCTGAGCCAGTGTCTAATAATATCTGATTCTTTCCTTTTCCCCAATGCACAGTCACCCTGGGAAAAGGCTGTAGGTCTCCTTTGAGAAGGATGATAGGAAAGTTAACAGTGAAAATTTTGGGCAATGTGAAAGCGTCCTTTCCCAAGGGTATCTGACCCTCCCCTCATTCAAGGGGCTCTGATCTGTAAACTGTCTCAAGTCTAGGAATTGATTAAGGGACCATAATTCTCTTTTTTATCATTCAAATTGGACCTCTGTTCACATGATCTAGAATTCTTCTGCTTATACAGCTCAAACAAGAATTTAGAAGACTGCTCATCAATTTTACTTCTAGGTACCCCATGATTTACTAGCCAGATTATTTTGACAGCTGCTTTTAATCAGCTATAAATTATGGTGACCATGCCTACCTTGTCCATGGTGATTAACTGTCATCACATGGCTTCTGACAACTCAGAATCCAATCATCCCCACTCTGATTAAGGATTCCAGATGAGTGACAGCAGTTTCCATAGTAATATCTGATCTACAGTGAAAGGAGGCTATGGAGCTCTTCAGGGATGATGGAGCTAGGCTTGTGAATTTATTTCTCAAGGTTCTGGTTAAAGGTGTGTCCTCTGGACATTCCTGGGGTGTATGAGCAGGTCTTCCATGATAAATCCACTCCAGCATTCCAATCTCTCTAAGCCTTTGGATCCCCTCATCTACATTATACCAAGGCAGTTCTGGCATGTCAACCTCAGGTAATGTAGGGCACCTTTTGATCCATGTTTCAGCCAACCAGCCAAAGAAACTGTTAATGCCCTTTCTAACCCTTTGAGCTACAATATTGAATGCAGAATCTCTGCTTAGTGGACCCAAATCAACAAATTCAGGTTAATCCACTTTATATTCCTTCCACCATTATCCCACACCCTTAATATCCATTCCCACATATAACCCCTTGATTTCTATCTATATAGATCAGAAAACTCATGCCCTCTTTTTGGAGTATAGCATACCTTTTCTGGGTCACACTTTTTACCTCACCTTTTTTGGGGGGGTCTGTTGGGACTTTAGGTATAGGTCTTGAAGAAAAGAGGAGTAGTGGGGGTGGGTCATGAAAAGAAATAGAAGTGTCTTTCAAGCCAATTTCCTCATGTCATTCCATTGCAGTTTCATGTGGTGAAACAGAATGAGTTGCTACAGAGGAGTTGGGGCTGTTTTCCCATGGAAGGTGATTACAGGATTAGCAGGCACTGAAGAGTTAATCTTGTTAGGTGGAGGTTGGATGGCAGACTCCTCTGGGCAGAATGAAGACTGAGAAACTGCTTCCTCAAGGTAGGCTGGAGGTTGGGAAGCTCTTTCTTCAAGTCAGCCCATTATGGGTCTATCTAGCACAGGCTCAGCATATTCCAGGGATTCCATCTCCACTTTGCCATCATTATCAAGCCATATATCCCCATCCCATTTTGGGATCCCATTCTTTTCCAAAGCAAAGTCTTTACTTTAGCAGCAGACACCCTGCAAGGTTGAAATTTTAGTTTACCTTGTAAGTCTGCTACCACAGGAAATAAGATTTTCTTTTAAGGCAAACATGGAAACTTTTACATCATTTATATGGCACTTAAGTTGCAAATTTGAATCATTTTTCCATTTCTTTCTTTCATCACTGTATCCAGAATATCTAACAGCAAACAGCCAACATCATTGTACCTCTTAATACTACAAAAGTCCATAAAGGTGTCAAAAACACTCTCACCCAGACCCTTGCCTTGTATAAGCATACAAGTAGCAGAATTTAATGCTGATATTTTGAGTATCTCTTGTCAACTTACCCCATGGACTGTCAGTGCCATCTTGACTATAGGAAACAAAGTCATTAGTGCTTCTGAGCTTAATCAGATTAGAAAGCCTATTGTAAAAACCCATTTTTAAGATTCTGTTTCTCAACAACCACTCCTGGGATGAAGCTTTTTTGTCACAGTTCTCTAGAGAAACAGAACCAACAAAAGATATCTGCAAATATGGGATTTAAAAAAGTGGCTCATACAACCATGGGAATCGAAGAGTCCAAAATCCATATGGCAGGCTGTGAAGCTGGCATCTCCGATGAAGGTTCTGGATTAACTTCATAGGGGAGGCTTGCTGATTGAAGAAACAGTGAAAAAAATCTCTCTCCTTCCTTAAAAATCTTCAACTGATTGGATGATCTCATTGGTGGGAGGAAGGCCTTAGATGTAATCAGCCATAGATGCAATCAACTGACTGATAGTTTAATACATCTACCTTCCAGTTTATCAGCCAGCCATGAAATATCCTTGTAGCAATGATCAAGCCAGAGCTTGGCTGACCAGACAACTGGGCATCATCACTTGGCCAAGTTGACACCAGAACTTAACCATCATACCAACCTAGTTCGTTTTTGTTTTTAACAGGCTACCCCAGTAAGAGAATAGAGTGTGAGACTTTAATAAGGCATTTAGTATCTACTAGACTTCCTTTTACCAACCGGCTGTAGCACAAAATCCATACTACATGTGCCAGTCCAGAGTTTGGAAAATATAAAAATATGGACATTGGTGAAGTACATGGTTGTGCCAGCAGTTATAGGGAATGATGAAAGCAGAGGAGCCAGAGTGCCAACAAGGAAGCTGATTTGCTAGCAGTGACTGGGAAATGCTATGTGGATGGAGAACTATTTGAATTGAATTCTTTGCTTAGAAAAGTAACTACTTTGAGTTCTTCAAGTTTCGCACTAACTCTGGATTTCAACATAAAGAGCTGATAATCATCTTGAACAATTTGGGCTTTCTATTGGTCATTGAGGCATATGTTTGGGAATAAGGCAAGGGAAAGACAAGTTGCTTTGTGCTGGTTTGATTTGACTAGGCTGGTCCAAGCCATCCTTGAGGCTGTGGAGAAGTGTGGAAAGAATATAGGTTTGGATATCAGACAGACCTGAGCTCACACCCCAGTTCTGCCATTTACTGTGATCTTGAGCAAATTATTTTCAGGTGAGGAAACAGAGGTCAGTGTTATTTACCCAAGGATACACAAACAGAAATTTGTTATGCACTTAGAAATTTGTTGATCTTGTATTTAAACCTAGGCATACTAGCCCTAGAATCCATGCTCTTAAACACTATATTATACTGCCCTTAATTTTTTCATAAATTACTAAATGGCTTATAATTATGTGCTGAGATTGGACTATAATCTCCATGTCTGCATGATTTACCATTGTATCTCCCATCCCTCAGTATGGTACCAGGACCATAGCTGACAGTCAATAAATGTTCATTAATGTACCAATCAATATTTATTGAATAAATGTTGACTGAATAAACAGTAGCTATTTATTATCATTCTCAAAGTCAACATATGGTGGTTTGAATTTCTTATGTATCCCAGAAAAAGCAATGTTCTTTTAATTCCTCCTTATGGGTGCAGACCTATATAAGTGGCAGAACCTAAGGTGTTTCCATGTATATGTGGCCCAGCCAATTCAAGGTGGGTCTTAATCCTTTACTGGGGTCCTTTGTGAGATGATAAAAGACAATAAAGGCCCAGAGAGCTCAGAGATGCTAAGACAGAAATGCCCAGAAACATTTGGAGACAACAATTGAAACCAGAGCCAGGAGACATCACCATTTGCCTTCCCATGTACAGAGGAACCTCAAATGCCAGCAGCCTTTCCTCAGAGAAAGTCCCTTCCTCTTGATGCCTTAATTTGGACATTTTCATGGCCTTTGAACTTGTAAATTTGTAAACTAATAAGTTCCCATTGAAAAAACTAACCCATTTATAGTATATTGCATTCTGGCAACTTTAGCAAACTGAAAACCTACCTCAAACACTACCTGCTTTATGAAGATTTCTCCCATCCCAAACCCCTGTCTGGTTCCCACCTTTGTACTCTCAAATTAACTATGTATGTCAATCTTAACCAAGAATATGGGTGTTCTTTTAGGGAAGTAGCTCTGTAATGCATTCTTGTATCCCTAAATCTGTAACAAGAGTCCCTGGCACATAGCAGGTGCTGAATTAATACTAACAAATGGAGGAAAGAAAGAAAGATGACAGGCAGATAAATATGTTATAGATAGGCAGATGTTACATTGGAGAATCCAAAAGTAGGTTAAATCTAATAAGATGAACTTAATTGGAATAACTATATAGTTTTGTCCATGGGTTTAAATAACCAACTGCAAGAGAACACAATAAGATGGTGCTTCAGAGAGCATATCTAAAAAAGGTTTAGTGCTTTCAGTCAATAATTGCAAGCTTTAGTTAATCAACAATGTGCTCTTCAGCCAGAAACTTAAAGTGATGTTAAAGCATGTGAGCAAACATTTCATGTCCACAATGAGGGATTTTACAACTATATCTTCTGTACTAATCTATTTATACTGACAGTATATTCTTGACTCTGGGTCCTGCCTTCTGAGAAGGGAATTACAAGATTGGGATGATGGTCAAGGGTAGAGTTTTCTCAAACAGTATGGCTTATTTTTGGAAATCAAATAGTCACCCTTTAATTTGTCACTTTTACAAATTAAAATTCTCATATTCTTTGTTTCTCTGTACAGTGGAAATATTAATATTACTCCCCAAAGAGAAAGAACCACTCATTCCCCTGTGTAATAAGGACATATATTATAGTCAATTGACACATCATACTTAATTGATACAATATATCCATGAGGTGAAGTTTATTACTGACATTTTACAAATGAGAAAACTGAGGATCCGAAAGCCAAAGATCTTGGATTTAAACTCATTTCCAGACATCATGGCCTTTCCACTAAATCAAACTGTCCCACCAGCAGATTTAAAATAGTAATTTAGACATCATTAAAGATAAGGGGAGAGAGAGCACATTCACCCATCCTTCATCTATCAAATGAAAAAAAAACTGTAAAGTGCTTCCAAGAATTACCATTGCCTCTCATGAGTGAAAAAAAAACCCTTCTTTTTTTTCATCAAGTCATGGCAGTGTAAGACATGCTGGGGTTAATTCCCCTTAGAAATAGCAAATAAAAGGCAGAATCAACTTTCTGAAACCTCTGGAAAATTACTAGGACAAGAATAAGAATGAACAAAGAATAGGGAAAAAATGTCTAAAATTAGTAGAAGAGCTACAGGACAAATTTATCATTCAGGGTCCCTCCAACACAAATGGATATGCACAGCAGTTGTGCAACTCATGTCTTTGGCTTGGCAGTTCATGTCTGTTCAAGTGCAGATTACTGACGTCTAATCTATTCACAGGAGTTTTTTGGCAGCCAACACACATTTCCAGTACAGGTCCCTGGGGAGTGATTATTGGTGCATGTAAACATATATATTGGGTGTTCTTATACATCACCCCTAAATGACTCCGTGAAACAGACTCAGGGCAAATGTCTGGGTCCCCCAATGGGGAAGTCACCATGAGAAGAAAAGCAGCATGGTAAGAGAGAGCTAAGCTGAAGAACCACAGAGCAGACACAGTACTGAAAAGTTGGAGTGAAAAGGCAGAGCAGACTGCAAGAGTGGAGCTGAGTTGACCAAAGCTTCCAAGGAGGAAAAACTGTAATAAAAACAAACAATCTAAGGGTGTATATGTGGTTCAGTGGTAGAATGCTCACTTTCCTCATGGGAGACCTGGGTTCAATTCCTGTTCCATGCACACACACAGAAAGAAGAGGCTAGAAAAGAGCCTCTGTAGGAGAAGGTGGTGAGAGGAACTCCTTTATTGAGGGGTAATGGTTACATATACTGAGGAACTCTGGAAAGTTACCATATATGCCAGGGAAAGACAAAGGCCCAGAGACGTCAAAGAAGAACCAAATTATTAACCATGGGCCATTCTAAAACTTGGATATAAACTTGGCTAAGCATTGAAGAAGAGCCTTAACACACTGCCAATATACAATAAAACCTGAGGTAAGAAGGAGAATGTGACTTCCAGAACTAGCATATCAAAATAATCAAATGTCCAAACTTCATAAAAAAGATCAGAGGGCATACAAAGAAACAGGAAGAGGTGGCCCATTGTTCTAGTTTGCTAGCTGCTGGAATGCAATATACCAGAAACAGAATGACTTTTAAAAAGAGGAATTTAATAAGTTTATAATTTAGAGTTCTAAACTGAGAAAATGTCCCAATTGAAACAAGTATATAGAAATGTCCAATCAAAGGCATCCAGAGAAAGATACCTTGGATCAAGAAGGCCAATGAAGTTCAGAGTTTCTTTCTCAAGTGGAAGGGCACATGGCAAACACAGTCAGAGTTTCTCTCTCATCTGGAAAAGCACATGGTGAACACGGTCAGGGTTCCTTCCTCATCTGGAAGGGCACAAGGCAAACACAGCTTCATCTGCTAGCTTCTTCTCCTGGCTTCCTGTTTCATGAAGCTTCCTGGGAGGCATTTTCCTTCTTCATCTCCAAAGGTCACTGTGTCATGGACTCTGCTTCATGGTGCTGCAGCATTCTCTGCTCTCTCTGAATATCCTCATTCTCTAAAATGTTGCCTCTTTTTTTTTTTTTTTTTTTTTTTTTTTTAAAGGAAAGACAGAGAGAAGGAAGGAAGGATAGAAGGAAGGAAGGAAGGAAGAAAGGGAAACATTTTTAAACATTTTCTTGTTTTATTGTATTCTGTTTCTCCGTTTTTGTTACATGGGCTGGGGCCGGGAATCGAACCGAGGTCCTCCGGCATAGCAGGCAAGCACTTTGCCTGCTGAGCCACCGCGGCCCACCCAATGTTGCCTCTTTTATAGGACTTCAGAAACTTGGTTCAAGATTCACCCAAATGGGTGGAGACATGTCATCATCTAATCCAGTTTAACAACCACTCTTGATTAAATCACATCTCCAGAGAGATGATCTGATTACAGTTTCAAACATAAAGTACTGAATAGGGATTATTCTACCTTTATGAAATGGGATTTTGATTGAAACATGGCTTTTCTAGGGAACATACATTCTTTCAAACCAGCACACCCATTCAAAGGAACAAAATAAAACAACAGAGAAAACACAGCTATTAAACAATGAATCAAAAACCTTAAGTCAACTCTCCTAAAGTCCAATGTGCTAAAGAATAACATGGACCTAGAACTAAAGGAAATCAAGAAGATGATGAATGAACAAAAGGAGGACTTAGAGAGTTACAAAAAAAAAGTAACCACAGAATTTGTGGGCATGAAAAATACATTAATAGAGATACTCAGTACTAAATACACTAGGGGCAGATTTGAACAGGCAAAAGAGAGAATCAGCAAGGTGAGACACAGCTCACTTTCTTCAGAGAAAGTATCTTCCTCTTGATGCCTTAATATGAACAGTTTCATGTCCAGCACATAAATATTCAATAAGGATAGCAGATGGAGAAAAGAATGAAGAAAAGTGGTCTGAGCCTGTGGTAGTTAGGTTCAGGTGTCAATTTGGCCAGTTGATGGTGGCTAGTTCTGTTGCTGTGGATTTGAATTTTAGCTTGTGAAACTCATCTATGGCTGATTACATCTGCAGCCTCTATGGGGAGTGCCTTCCTCAAAGAGTGATGTTTAATTTAATTTGTGGGAAGCTTAAAAGAGAGAACTCAATGCAGCACAGCCTGAACATCTCAGCATACCTCATCTCAGTACTTGAAGGTCAGCCTAGACCTTTGGAGATGCAGAAAGGAATCATCCCCAGGAAAGCTGTTGGAAGCATGGAGAGAAGGCCAGCAGAGATTGCCCTGTGCCTTCCCATGTAAGAAAGAACGTCAGATAAAAGTTAGCTGCCTTTCCTCTGAAGAATTTTGTATTTTTAACTAAATAAATCCCCTTTCATTAAAAGCCAATACATCTCTTGTGTGTTGCATTCTGGCAGCTATGGCAGACTAGAACAGAGCTTAAAGGATATGTGGGACAAATGAAGCATACCAGCATATTCATTATGGGAGTTGCAGAAGGAGAACAGAAAGCAAAAGGGGAAGAAAGAATATTTGAAGAAATAATAGCAAAACCCATCCTCAAGTTGACAAAAGATATGAATAAACACATTGAAGAAGTCCAACAAAGACCAAACAAGATAAACCCAAATAAACCTACTCCAAGGCATGTAATAATCAAAATGGAAAATGCAAATAATAAAGACAAAATTCTGAAAGCAGTAAGAGAGAAGAGATTTGTTTCATGCACACCAATAAGATTAAGTACCACTTTCTGATCAGAAACCATGGACATGAGAAGGCACTGGTATGGCATATTTAAATTATCGAAAGAAGAAAAATTGCTAGCCAAGAATTCTATAGTGGGCAAAATTGTACTTCAAATGTGTGAGGTAAGTTAATACATACCCAGATAAACAAAAGCTGGATGAGGGGTTCATCACCAAAAAACCTACCTTACAAGAAATGTTAAAAGGAGTTCTTCAGGCTGAAAGGAAAAGCCAGTAGATAGTAGCTTGGAAACATATGAAGAACTTAGGATCTCCAGTAAAGATAAATACATGGGTTAATAAAAATGGCAGTATTATTGTATTCTTAGGCTGGAACTCTAATTTTTAAATTTCTTACAAGATTTAGAATACAGTTGAATAGCAAATATTTATTTTGATATCATTGGCATGCAAAATATAAGAAGGTAATGTGTGACAACAATAACATAAAGAGGGAGAAGAAAGGGTAATGGAGTAGAGACAGTGTATGCTACTAAAGTTAAGCTGGTGTCATTTCAAGCTAGTTTGTTATAGATTTAGAATTTTTAAAACAACCCCCCCTCATAACCAAAAGAAAGTATTTTAAATATAGAGATGGAAATAAGAAGGTGATTAATCTGTGCCACTATAAAGATCATTTATACACAAAAGAAGGCAGCAATGTAGGAAATGAGGGACACAAAGGTATGATGTACAAGAAAAAATGACAAAATGGCTGAAATAAGTCCTGCCTTATCAGTAATTACCCTGAATGTAAATGGATTAAACTCTCCAATCTAAAGACAGAGATTGGTAGAATGGAAAAATAAAGTCAAGATCCAACTCTATGTCATTTAGAAGGGACTCACCTTAGACCCAAAGACACTAATATGTTAAAAGTGAAAAAGCATTCCATGTAAATAGTCACCAAAAGAGACTGCAGTGTCTATACTAATATCAAATAAGATATAATTTGGCATATCTCTCCCTTGGGCACATTTGCGTTAACCTCTCTAATGTGTACTCTCTCTTTTTAATAAACTTCTCTTTAATAAACTTTACTACTTATTATTACTGGCTCTTTCATCTCTAAATTCTTTTAGTTTTGAGACTATTGAACATGGATTGCGGCTCAGCTGGCACTATTGCCAACTGAGCACCAGTTACATATTATGGTGAGCCCAGCAGGAATTATTTCAAAAGTTCCCAGGAGAGCAGCATCTTCCAAGTAAGACACTGGTCCTCAAGACCTACATTTTGGCTGCAGAGGAAAAGAGAGCAAGGAGAGACCAGAATAAGGAGACACTTATAGCTTTAGCTATGAACGATTAGCAGCCACCTCAGGCCTACCTATGGCAGAAGCCACTAGGAACCTCTCATTGATGTGGAGAGTTGGGTCACTGGAAGCTGAAGTACCCCCAAAGACCAAAAGAGCCCCAATGATGAAGAGAGCCTCCAGGGTGAGAATACAGGACACCAGGCCTAAGAGTGCATCAAGCCTCCAACAGTGAGAAAGGCCTCTACAAAAGCCCTGTTGGCCACCCCAACCAGAACTGAAGGGTTCAGGGCAAATGGCTCTCTGGATCTTGCCAAAGAATATCAAAATTGCAGAGCCCCAGGTGTCTCTAGACATAGCAGGACCTGCCCATCTGTGACATCTGTTTGAAATGGCTGAATCTAAAGGTAGCATTCTGTGCACAAGAACTCCTGATTCAACTGCACATTGGGATATAGGGTGGCTGTCCATATTCAGGTGTGACTGGGGTATCATTACATGGCAAAATAAATGAACAAGGGAGCAAAGCAGTTCTAAGCGAAGCACAGCATACTTGCCTTCCCACAAACAGTATTGTATTCTCATTTCTCAACATTGCAAACTATAAACCTGTAAGCTCTAATTCCCATGCTCAGGGACTTATGTGGAATAAGTGACAGAAAAATTGTAAGAGTGGTGGGATGGGGAGGGGATTGTAACATAATAATGTTTTTGGATTTTCCAATATCCCCCAACCCTTCCAACATTGTCAACAATTATGCATATTCCTACATGTACTCTCTCAACTCTGTGAAAATATCAAAAATTCATCCCTCAACCTCCCTTTAGGATTAAAGGGATTTACCTCTTTCGGGTGGGGGGGGAATTAAAGCAGAATAAAATAGGACCATTGTAAGTACAAGGTTTCCTATTCAGTTCTGAAAGAGTTAACAGGCAACTGCAAGTCTGTTGTTTCTAAAACTCCCAAACAAGCCCCCCGAAAAACTATTGAAATTTCCCCAATCCACAAAACCTGGTACAATTCGAGGCCCAAAGCAAATTCTTTTTAATAAACTTTACTACTTATTCTTACAACAAAAAGATATAATTTAAGTCAAAAGATGTTAAAGAGACAGAGAAGTACAAAGTATATTAATATAAGGGTCAATCTACAAAGTCTATATAACAATTATAAACACATACTCACCTAATCACAGAGGCCTAAAATACATAAAGCAAACACTGACAAAACTGAAGGGCGAAATGGACAGTTCTACAATAATAGCTGGAAAATACAATACATTTTCACTAATGGATAGACCATCTAGATAGCAGATCAATGAGGAAAAAGAGGACTAGCACAATACTACAAATGAAGAAGACTGAATAGACATATAGATAACACTTGACCTAACAACATCAGAATGCACATTATTCTTAAGCAAACATGGATCATTCTCAAAATTAGAGCACACATTAGGCCAAACACATCTTAATAAATTTTAAAAGATTGAAATAATACAAAGCATCTTCCCTGATCACAGTGGAATGAAGGTATAAATCAATAACAGAATGAAAACTGGAAAGTTCATACATAGTTGTAATTAAGCAACACACTCTCAAACAATCACTGGGCCAAAGAAGAAATCACAGGGGAAATTAAGAAATATCTTAAGACAAGTGAAAATGAAAACACAACATAGAAAATATTAGGAGCTGCAGCAAAGGCAGTGCTGAGAGGGAAAGTCATAACTATGAATGTCTATATTAGAAAAGAAAGAGACACAATTAGTATCCTTACTTCATTTCTGGAAGAACTAGAAAAAGAAGATCAAACTAAAAGTTAGCAGAAAGAAAGAAATAATAAAGAATGTAGAGCAATGGAATAGAGAATAGAAAAACAATTGAGAAAATTAATGAAACCAATAAAAGTTGGTTCTTTGAGAGAAGCAATGAAATTGATGAAAATGTAGCTAGAGTGACAAGGAAAAAAGAGAGAAGACAAAACTAAATAAAATTCAAAACGAAATGTGGCACTTTATCATTGAACTTGCAGAAACTAAAAGAATTGTGAGAATACTATTAACAGTGTATGCCAAAAATCAGATAATTTAGAGGAAATGAACAAATTCCTAGAAATACACAATGCATCTTAACTGACCAGCTGCAAATAGAAATTTCAGCAGACATATAATAAAAAAAGATATTGAATGCATATTCAAAAATCTCCAACAAAGAAATGCTGAGAAACAAACACAAAGCCAAACATTCAAATAATTAACACAAACACTGTACAAACTTTTGAAAAAATTGAAGAGGAGGAAACACTTCCTAACTCACTCTATGAAGCCAACATTACCCATAAAAAACACAGATAAAAGTTCTGGGGTCAGGTGCATGGGTGGTTCAGAGGTAGAATGTTCACCTTCCATGCAGGAGACCCGGGTTTGATTCCCGGACCATGCGCGCGCGCGCACACACACACACACACACACACACACACACACACCGCAAAAAAAAAAAAAAGGAAAAAAAAGTTCTGGGGTCAATAAAACCAAAAGTTGGTTCTTTGAGAAAACAATAAAAATAGATTGACCACGAGCAAGGCTGACAAAGAAAAAAAGAGAGAGAATACAAATCAACAAAATCAGATATGAAACTGGGGTCATTACCACAAACCATGAAGAGATTTAAAAAATCATAAGAGGATACTATAATCAACAAACCAGACAACTTGGATTGAAAAGAAAAGCCTAGGGTCAGATGACTTCACAGGGGAATTTTATGAAACATTCCAAAAAGAACTAACACCAATCCTGGTCAAACTTTTCCAAAAAATTGAGGCAGAAGGAACACTACCTAAATCATTTTATGAAGCTGACATCAGTTAATATAAAAGTGGGTAAAGATGCTATAAGAAAGGAAACCTAAAGACCAATCTCCCAAATGAATGTAGGTGCAAAAATTCTTAACAAAATACTAGCAAATCGAATCCAACAACAAATTAAAAAATTATACACTGTGCCCAAGTGGGATTTATACCAGGAATGCAAGGATGTTTCAATACAAGAAAATAAAATAATGTAGTAAAGCACATTAACAAATCAAAAGGGGAAAATTACATGATCATCTTGATTGATGCTGGAAAAGCATTTGACAAAATTCAACATTCTTTTTTGATAAAAACACTATAAAAGGTAGGAATCAAAGGTAAAATCCTCAATATGATAAAGGACATGTAAGGAAAACCCATAGCAGCGTACTCAATTCTGAGAAACTGAAAGTTTTCTCTCTAAGATCAGAAACAAGACAAAGATGCCCTCTGTCACCACCATTATTCAACACTGTACTTGAAGTTCTAGCTAGAGCAAACAGGCAGGAAAAAGAAATAAAAGGTATCAAAATTGGAAACGAAGAAGTAAAACTGTCATTATTTGCAGATGACATGATACTATACTTGGAAAATCCTGAAAAATCTACAACAAAGTTGCTTGACCTAATAAACTAATTAAACAAGATGGTGGGATATAAAATTAATGTGCAAAAATCACTAATGTTTCTATATGCAAGTAATGATGTAACTGAGGAGTCAATTAAAGAAAAAAAATCCATTCAAGATAGCAACTAAAAGAATAAAGTATCTAGGAATGAACTTAACTAAGGACGTAAAGGACTTGTACACAGAAAAGTACAAAACATGGCTAAAAGAAATCAAAGAAGATCTAAATAGAGAGAGAAACATTCCCTACCCATGGATAGGACAGTTAAATGTAGTTAAGATGTCAATTCTACCCAAATTGATCTACAGATTCAATGCAGTACCAATCAAAATTCCAACAACCTACTTTTAAGAACTGGAAAAGCTAATTACCAGATTCATCTGTAAGGGAAAGAGAACCCAAATAACTAAAACCATCCTGAAAAAAAGAAAAACAAGGTGGAAGGGTTAACACTTTCTGATTATAAAGCCACAGTGGTTAAAACAGCATGGTACTGCCACAAAGATGGAAGTATTGACCAATGAAATCAAATCAACAGTGCAGAAATAGACCACCAAATCTATGGTCAACTGATCTTTGACAAGGCCCCCAAATCCACTTGCAAAGGACAAAATAGTCTTTTCTTTAAATGGGCATGGGAGGACTGGATATCAAGAGCCAAAAAAAATGGAAGAGGAGCCTTATCTTACACTGTATACAAAAATTAACTCAAGGTGGATCAAACAAGTAAATATAAAAGCCAATACAATAAAACTCCTACAAAAAACTGGAGAGAAACATCTTTAAGACCTAGTAATAAGAGGTAGCCTCCCAAATTTTGCACCCAAAGCACAAGCAACAAAAGAAAAAATAGGTCAAAGGGAACTCCACAAAATCAAATGCTTTTGTGCCTCAAAAGACTTTGTCAATGTCAAAATGTTTGTATGTTAAGAATGTCTGTATGTTGTTTTATCAATAAAAATATTAGAAGTAAAAAATAAAAATAATTTTAAAAGATTTTGTCAAAAAGGTGAAGAGGCAACCAACTCAATAGGAGAAAATATTTGGAAATCACACATTGGATGAAGGTTTCATATCCTGTATACATAACAAAATCATACAACTCAATAACAAAAGATCAAACAACCCAATTATAAATGGGCTAAAGATATGAGTAGGCACTTTTCTCACAGCAAATACAGGTGGCTAAAAAGCACATGAAGAGATGCTCATTTTCATTAGTTATAAGGGAAAGGCAAATCAAGACTACAATGACATACCACCTCACACCTATAATAATGGCTGCAATTAAACAAACAAGAAACTACAAATGTTGGAGAAAATGTGGAGAAATTGGGACATTTATGCACAACTGGTAGGACTGCACAACGGTACAGCCACTATGAAAGACTGACTGGCGGTTCCTTAGAAAGCTAAATATCCAATTGCCCTATGACCTGGCAATGCCACTACTTGGTATATACCCAGAAGAGCTGAAAGCAGTGACACGAACAGACGTTTGCACACTGATGTTCACAGCATCACTGTTCACAATCGCCAAAAGATGGAAATGATCCAACTGCCCATCAACAGATGAGTGGATTGAAAAATGTGGTATATAGATACAATTAAATATTATACAGCTGTAAGATGAAATGATGTCCTGAAGCACATGACAAGATGGATGAGCCTTGAGGACATAATGCTGAGTGAAATTGGCCAGACATGAAAGGATAGATACTGTATTATTCCACTTTTATGACCACAGTAAAGGTAAAATCAAAGGCTTATAATACAGAATATAAGAGACCTACAGATACACAGAAACTAGAGATGCATGAATGGTTAGCTAATGAGGTTGAAATTAAATGTGAGGGAATAAATAGAAATGAAGGCTGTTAATTACTTTGTCTACAGGTAATATTACTATATTGAAGGTGAACATGATTGAAAGGAGTTGTATAGGCCCATGTGTCACACAGATTAACACTACAAATATAAATAAGTTTTTGCATGAACTACTGCAAAGGTATGAATCTTGTACAAAAAGTGTATACTTTTGAGGAATGGGGGGAATTGCTATTGCATGCTATAGGCTATGTTTAACAGGAAAGCATCAACAGTACCACAGCAATATCAGGGGAAAATAATGGGGAGAGGGACAAGAGTTAAGGGGAAGTTTGAATTTTCTATTCAGTGAAGGTGTGTTTATTGGTTATCTTTCTTTTGGAAACAATGAAAGTACTTACATTGAGAGCTTTGATGTACTGTTGACTTTGGAAATTATATATGATACCCTATGAATGGAGGTGGCTGAAGGATGCACTGGCTGAGAAGTAGATTGCCGAATGATAGTGTATTCATATGATTGAATATTGTGCTGCTACAAAGAGGAACGAAATTATGAGGCATGTGAATGAACTTATAGAACATTTGGTGAGGCAAAATAAGTCTGAAACAAAAGAGCAAATATTGTATGGCTTCATTTAGAAAATACTTATAAGAAAACAGGGGTCTAGATTGTAAATTCTTATAACAGTCACATTTATTCCAGAGTGGTAATTGTTATTTCTGGATTTTGAGAGGCTGTTTTACATATGTAAAACCTGGTATTTAGAGATAAGAATGAAGCCAACCAGGTTAGGATTAAGGTTATTCAAAATACAGCATTAAGAAAGATGTCTGTATTTTAGAACTTCATCTAGTGTTTGAGACCAAAGGAAGAAGGTTTATTTTGTCCAGAACCTAAAGTTTCTGTAACACATAATCTAACTCAACCTGTCTGGATAGATCATTTAACCAATTCAAACATGGGGAGCCAGAATAAGCATGAGGGCCTTTAATCCTGAATAGTTTAATGTAATGAGTGGATACCTCCCAGACTATATCAAGCAGTAATCAAAAAGTTTTAGCAAAGTCCCTTGAGGGATGGGAGAAAAAAATATGGAACTATTAAACTTTACCACCAGGGAAACCCCTGATACTGTGTCAAATATTAGGGACACCCAAATCAATAGGCCAAGCCCTTGATCTTGTAGTCCTTGATGTAGGTAGCAGAGAACCTTAGTTTACCTACAGGTATGCCTAAGAGTTACTTCTGGAGGACCTCTTCTTGCTCAGATGTGGCCTCTGTCTCTCTATGCCCAACTCTGCAAGCGAAATCATTGCCCTTCCCACTACATGGCACATGACATCTATGGGTGAAAGTTTCCCTGACAGTGTGGGAGATGACTCCAAGGGATGAGCCTGGCCCTAGCACCATGGGATCAACAATGACATCTTGACTAAAAGGGGGAAAAGAAGTGTAACTAATAGAATATAAGTGACAGAGAGAGTTCAAATAGAGTCGAGAAGCTACTCTAGAGGTTGCTCTTATGAAAGCTTTAGTTAGACATTGCTATCTGCCTTAACTCGACAAAACCCAACCAAAATCATCCCCGCCAACCCTAAAGAATATCTAGGGCAAATATAAGATTCTAAAAAGGTTCCATGCACTAGAGTAGCTTTCCAGAAACCTACAACCTCCAGATGTGTCCCTGGACCAGATAAGTCCTGAAACCTAGAGGGCACAGCCTCTCCAGAACATCAGCCAGTTCCATCTCTCTACCCCATATTATTGAAAGCCCTTTCCAACTTGAAAAAGTTAAAATAGGCATAGCCCAAATACCCCTAAAGTATGGGGAAAAGATCAAAGTTGATGTTGGAGTTATACAGAGAAGGTAGGTTTAACAAATGAGTATGATTGCTGCATCGTTATATTGATATATCTTTTAGTCTCCAGTATCTTATTGCAGCTAGAAGTAAAAATCCAAAATTGTGGAACTGTAACCCATATAAAACTCTGAAATCTGTTCTACAGATAATTGTTGCAATGAACTTTGACATTTATTGCTTTTTTGTATATATGTTATTTTTCACAAAAAAGGGGAAAAAATGGGGTGCATGGATGGTTCAATGGTAGAATGCTTGTCTTCCATGTAGGAAACCCAGGTTCGATTCCCAGACCATGCACTCCCACCAAAAAATAAATAAATAAATGTATTTTAAAAAGGAAAAAATCTATTGTGATGATAAATGCACAGCTATGTGATGAAATTGTGAACCACTGATTGTTCACTTTGGGTGATTACATGGTATGTGAATATAATATACATGTATATATATATATATATATATAAATAATTTTTTTAAAAAAACAGATAAAGAATCACAAGAAAAGAAAACTTCATACCAATTTCCCTCATGAATACAGATGCAAAATCCTCAATAATATACTGGCAAATTTAATCCAACAGCAAATTAAAAGAATTGTATGCCATGGTCAAGTGGAATTCATCCCAGGAATGGAAGCATAGCTCAACATAAGAAAGTCAAATAATGTAATACCCTACATTAACAGAATGAAAGAATAAATTGCATGATCACTTCAATTGGTATATAAAAGGCATTTGACAAAATCTAACACCCTTTAATTATAAGATCACTGAGAGAAAAAAAAGTTAACTGCCTCAAAATGATAAAAGACATATATATAATAAAATCACAACTAACATTATAATCAATAGTGAAAGATTGATTCATTCATTGCAAGCCTTCCCCCAGAAATTAAGGAAAAGACAAGGATACTCACTTTCACTATTGACAATCACCATTGTAGTGGAAGTCTTTGCCAGAACAATTAGGCAAGAAAAAGAAATAAAAGGCATGCAAACTGCAGAAGAAGAGATAAAATATATATATGTTCACAGATGACAAGATTCTTTAGGGAGGAAATCTGAAAATCTCCATGAAAAGACCACTAAAACTAATAAATGCTGCAAAGTTACAGGCTACAAGATTAACATACAAAATCAGTTATCTTTCTATATGCCAGCAAAAAATATTCTGAAAAGGAAAGTTTAAAAATTGTATTCACAGTAACTCCAAAAAGAATAAAATAACAGGAATAAATTTAATCCAGGAAATGAAGGACTTGTATACTGAAAACTAAAGAAAACCTGCTAAAATAAATTAAATAAGACCTAAATAAATGGCAAAACATCTTGTTTTCGCTGAAAGGCTTAATATTTTAAAGATATAAATATCCAAAGTGATCTACAGATTCAAAGTGGTACTTATCAAATTCTCAGCAGCCTTATTTTTTACAAAAATTAAAAAGCAATTCTCAAATTCATGTGGCATTAATAAGGGACCCCAGATAGCCAAATCGATATTGCCAAGGAAGAACAAAGCTGAAGGTCTCAAACTTCTTGATTTCAAAACTTACTAAAAAGCCACAGAATCAAAACAGTGAGATACTGGCATAAAAATAAATATGTAGTTCAAAAGCATAGAATTGAGAGTTCAAGAATAAATCCATACATCTATTGGCCAACTGGATTTTTTTTGTAGTAAAATCCAACCATGTTACAGTTGAAGGTGATATCAAGCAGAAGCAGCAGCAATGACAGGCCCTCCTGGGCAGACTCCTGGAAGCTTGAATGGTCCTGTCCCATTTACACAATGTCATCAACCATGGACAAGGTTGGCTCTACAAGGTAGGATTAAAGGAGGTTGTTTTTTTTCTTTTTTAAGCATCTCTCAATTTTTTATATTTTCCACATTTTTGTAATAGACCAATGTCATTTCTACAGACAGAAAATATTATTTTAAATCTTTCCTTTCTGCTGCCAAGAAAGCAACAAGGCATTAGAATGTGAATCAGCTATACAAAAGCAAGCCACCTAGGTTCATATAGGTTCCCCATATGTGAAATGAAACAATCACCCTGACCCCTCTGAGAGTAGAGACTGTAACAGGATCTCTATTGTATGGAGGAGGTTATGTCCCCTGTCTTATTTTGCCAGGGCTGCTATGACAAATACCACACACTGATTGGCTTAACAGCAAGAATGTATTGGCTCACAGTTTGGGAGGTTAGAAGTCTAAACTCAAGGTCTTGACAGGCCATGCTTTCTCCTGGAGTCCATAGCATTTTTTTTTTTACTTTTTTATTGACTAGTATAGCATATATACAAAGCAAAGAAATAAAAGAGTAATAGTTTTCAAAGCACTCTTCAACAATTAGTTACAGGACAGATCCCAGAGTTTGTTATGGGCTACCATACGATCCTCTCAGAGTTTTCCTCCTAGCTGCTCCAGAATATAGGAGGCTAGAAGGCTTAAAATTTTTTTTATCACCACAATCAGCTTTTCTTTCTTTTTTGTGAAAAATACCATATATACAAAAAGCAATAAATTTCAAAGCACAGCACCACCATTAGTTGTAGAACATATTTCTGAGTTTGACAGGGGTTACAGTTCCACAATTTTAGGTTTTTACTTCTAGCTGCTCTAAGATACTGGAGACTAAAAGAGATAGCAATTTAATGATTGATTTTTAACAAGGGTGACAATTTCATTAGTTGGGGAAAGAATGGTCTTTTCAACAAATGATGCTGGGAAGTAGATATTCTCTTGTAAAAGATGGAATTTGGACCTCTACCTCACACAATATAAAAAAATTAACTCTAAATGGATCAAAAACCTAAACATAAGAGGAAAAACGTTAAAATTCCTAGGAAAAGAACATAAGACGGAGTTTTCATAACCTTGGATTTGGTAGTGATATTTTAGACATGACACCAAAAGCATGAGCAATGAAAGAAAAGCATAGATAAAAGGACTTCATTAAATTAAAAACTTTTGTATGTTAAGGAACACTATTAAGAATGTGAAAAAGATGACCTCCAGAATGGAATAAAATAATTGTTAACCATATATATGATAAGGGTTTAATAGTCACAATATACAAAGAAGTGCTATAACTCAACAAAATATGACAACACAATTAAAAATAGCGAAGGCCTTGAATAAACATGTCTTTGAATAAGGTATGCAAATGACTGATAAGCACATGAAAAAATGCTCAATCTCATTGGTTGGTTATCAGGGTGTTTTGGTTTGGTAAAGCCACCAAAATGCAATATACCAGATATAGGTTGGTTTTTACAATGGGGGTTGATTAGCTTACAAATTTACAGTTCTAAGGCCATGAAAGTGTCCAAATTAAGGCATCAAAAGTATGGTATCTTCTCTGAAGAAAGGCTGCCAGCATCTGGGACATCTCTGTCATATAGGAAGTCACATGGTTGACATCTGCTGGTCCTTCTCTCCTGGGTTTTATTGCTTTCAGCTTCTGACTTCAGTGACTTCCTCTCTGGGCATCTGGTTCCTCTCTTAGCTTCTCCCAGGCTTTTCTCTCAGTTCTCTGGGTTTTCCTACTTTATTCTGTATGTATTTTATCCTCTCATAAAGGACTCCAGTAAAAGGATAAGACTCACCTTGAATCAGGTGGATCACATCTCAATTGAAATAACCTAACCAAAAGGTCCCCATCTACAATACAGAAATGGATTAAAAGAACATGGCCTTTTCTTGGGTACATAACAGCTTCAAACCACCACACAGGGAAATGTAAATCAAACCTCAATGAGATATCACTTCACACCCACTAGGATAGCTTTTATTAATAGGACAGAAAATAGTGAGTTTTGGTGAGGATGTGGAGAAACAGGAATTCTTATACATTGCTGGTGGCTTTGTAAAATTATCAGCTGCTGTGGAAATCAGTTTGGCAGTTCCTTGGACGCTTGAAGGTAGAATTACCATATGACCTGGCAATCCCACTTCTTGGTATATAATAAAAAAAAATTGAAAACAGTGACTTAAATGGGTCTTTTTTCACTAATATTTATAGCAGTATTATTCACAATAACCAAAAGTTGGACACAACCCAAAAGTCCATCAACAACTGAATGGATAAACAAACTGTGGAATGTACACACAAGAGAACATCATTCAGCCATAAAAAGGAATGAAATTCTAGTACATACTACAACATGGATGAACCTTGGAGACATCATGCTGAGAGAAATGTCAGATATAAAAAGACAGATATTGAGAATAAAGAGACAATGATAATTAAACGCAATCCATGATCCTGGAGTTGATATAATTATGAAGGAAAAAATACCCAAAAGGTCATTATTGGAACAATTGAAAAAGTTGGAATATAGACTCTATGTTTTATATCAATGTTTAATTTTTTGAATTTGGTAACTGTACTCAATATGGTCACTTAAGTGCCTATTCTTATTCTTAGGAAATATATATAGAAGCATGAAGTGTTCAAGGAGCATGATGTATGCAACCTACTCTCAAATGTTTAGTTAATGTATATAGATGATTGACAGATAATAAATAGATAGATATAGGTAAGGAATGGTATAATAAATAGGTCAAAAACGTTAAAAGTTGGCAAATCTGAAGTTAGATGCCCGGACTCACACTGGCTGTACAGCATCAGAATCTCCAAGGGTGTGGCCTAGAAATCTGCATTTAGATAAGCACTGCAAAAATAATCCTTTTGCCCATGAAATTCCAAGAACCAAAGAAAAATGAACAAAACTGAATACCTGGGTATGACATATAGTCACTATATAGTTTTTGTATTATTTTTGCAACTATCCTGTAAGCTTGAAATTTCAAAATAAAAAGTTACAAAAAAACAAATTTATTGAACAATTAGGAAGACTTTCATCTTTTGAGCATATGAGAAGACTCCTTTTTGATCAGTAGCCACAACTATTTAAGGTACATTTGCAACAGTTGGACTGCCTCAAGCCTTTGCTATAAAGTCTCTCTGTCCCTTTAGCTATGATTTATCTATCTTTCTAACTATTTATCTATCTATCCATCCACCCAGCAATCTATCTACCTCTTTCTTTCTTTCTCTTTCTTTCTTTCTTTCCCTTTCTTTCTTTCTTTCTTTCTTTCTTTCTTTCTTTCTTTCTTTCTTTCTTTCTTTCTTTCTTCTTTCCTTCCTTCCTTCCTTCCTTCCTTCCTTCCTTCCTTTCTTTCTTTTTCTTTCTACCTATCTATCCATCTATCTTCTTTCTCATGCATATACATGCACACATACAGTCACATGCAACTTTTCCCCTGCCCTCATTTCTATTAATGTAAAACCTGCTGTTTTACATTACCTACCTGCTGTTCAAAAGACCACTGTTCAGATTTTGGAAAGTAAGTCAGACCTGATGAATCAGTGAGTTAAATGCCCTTTCTCACTGATGAATTTAAATGTTATTTGAGTTATTGCTACCCTATACCTTTTAAAAGATAATGAATCTCTGCAGGGTTGATGTCAAGGACACAAATATTAGAGCCCTCTTTTTATCCAACCCCTCATTTATTCATTCAAAAATATAGTGATAATAGCTAATACATACAGCACTATGTGCAAGCACCATTCTATAAAGTGTCACATGTAAACACATTTATTTATTATATAAGACCTATAAAGCAGTTACTATCATTATCCCCATTTTAAAGATAAGAAAACTGAGGCCAAATAAAGGCCATATAACTTGTGTAAGGTTGCACAATCAGGAAATGATACCATTAGGATTCAAACATAATCTATTAAGCTTTAGTACCTGTACTCCTGTATAACTACTGTTTCTCTAAACTTTCCCAACTATATTCCAGGGGTAGTACAGATATTCAATTAACCCTGAAATAAATATCATGCACCCTCTATATGCTTAGCAATGCTATGTCACTATGTGAAGTATAAACGAAGCATTAGACACTATCCTTGCCTTTAAAGAACTTAGAGCCTATTAGAGGATAACAGATTAACGTATATACAACACTATATAAAACACTGTGTTGATAATGTACTCAGGTTCAGGATAATCCTGATTGCAAATAATCTGTCCTGATATCTCTGTAAACCCTTGAAATGTCTCAGAAATTCAAATATTTTATCATCCAGACGGCATACCTCAACCCACATATAAAATCTCTCTCCCAAACCCAAAAAGACACAAAATTTTGGTGACATACGTATGCTCAAAGACATCTATAATTCCATTTTGACTAATTTGGGGAGGAATTCACGTCACAAGTTGGATTGACACAGATAAACCTTTCATAAGAAAATGTAAAGTGCAGCAATTGGACTTTGCCTGACTCAACACCAGGAAATGCCAAGAGCTGTTTTTTAATGTTTTTTTCTTCGACTTCCACTTGGCATTCTGACTAACTCATATATGCCAGAGGCTGCAGTGGTAGAAAGGTCATGATACACCAACCCAGCCAAGATATGGGTGTGCAAACCTTACCATAAATTACACCATGTGTGTCAGTACATTTCTTCAGAAGAGAACGTGATTAAAATGTGGAATTGTACATAAAACTATAAATTTAAGATATTTTCTCTTTTAAATCTTTAAAACTCAAAGATAAAAATGGTATTTATAAATTTTGAACATTTTTCTAACTGTTTTTTATTTTGGATTTTAATATGAACTATTTCAGGCAATGACAACCTACAGTCACTGCCTGTTTTTATACCTTTGTTTCACTGGAACACAGCCATGGTCATTTCTTAACGTATCATCTCTGGCTGCTTTCACACCACATTGGCTGAGTTGAATAGTTGCAACAGAGAATAACCCACATATACCAGAGCCTGTAAGGCCTGCAAAGCCTAAAATATTTATTTTCAGCCCCTTTACAGAAAAAGTTGCCAATCCCTGGACTATTTCATTAAAGTTCCATTTTAAGCCCAACAATAAAGGGGGTATGAGGTAGAAGAGGCATTAAAAACTTATATATGAACCTGATATTTAGAAATAAAAATGAAGCTGTTCAGGTTGGGGTTAAAGTAATTCAGAGCACAGGGGTAAGGAAGACATTGTCTATATTTTAGAACCACACATATTCTTTGAGACCAAAGGAAGAAAACTTTATTTGCTCTGGAGCCTAAATTTTCTGTAGCACATAATCTAACTCAACCTATCTACGTAGTTCATTTGAACAACTGAAACACAGGGAGCCCAGAATAAGAATGAGGGCCTTTAATCCTGTATAGCTTAATGTAATGCCTGGATACATCTTAGAGTATATTAGGCAGATAATCAAAAAAGTATTGGCAAAGTCCCTTGAAGGATGAGATAAAAAATATGGAACTATTAAATTTTACCATCAGGGAATCCCCTAATACTGTGTCAAACTTTAGGGACACCCAAACCCATAGGCCAATCCCTTAATCTTGAGGTTTACTCTTGTGAAGCTTATGTAGGTAGCAGAGAAGCTTAGACTACCTATAGGCATGCCTAAGAGTTACTTCTGGAGAACCTCTTTTGTTGCTCAGATGTTACTTCACTCTCTCTAAGCCCAACTCTGCAAGTGGAATCATTGCGTCCCCCTACCTGGGCCATGCCATCCAGGGGTGAAAGTCTCCCTGGAGGTGTGGGAGATGACTTGAGGGATGAGTCTGGCACTGGCACTGTGGGATGAACAATTTCATCCTGACCAAAAGGTGGAAAAGAAGTGTGACTAATAAAGTATCAGTTGCAGAGAGAGTTTAAACAGAGTCAAGAGGCTACTCTGGAGGTTGCTGTCACGCAAGCTTCAGTTAGACCTTGCTACCTATCATAACCTGCCAAACACCAACCAGGACCATTCCAGCCAATCTTAAAGAACACCTAGGACAATATATAAGAATCCACAAGGGGTCCATGCACTAGGGTAACTTTCCAGAAACCTACAACCTCCAAATGTGTCCCTAGACCAGATAAGACCCGAAACCTAGAGGGCCCAGCCTCTCCGGAATATTCAATAGTTCCATCCCCCATCCCATATTATTGACAGACCCTTCCAACATGAAAAATTTAGAATCACCATAGCCCAAACACCTCTAAAGAAGAGGACAGAAAGATCAAAGGTGATGGTGGAGTTATACAGAGAAGATAGGATTTGACAAATGAATATGACTGCTGAATCATTAACTTGATATCTGTTTTAGTCTCCAGTATCTTAGAGCAACTAGAATTAAAAATCTAAAATTGTGAAATTGTAACCTATACCAAAATCTGAAATATATTCTGCAATTAATTGGGGTGCTGTGCTTTGAAATTTATTGCTTTTTGCATATATGTTATTTTTCAAAAAAAAGGAAAATGAATAAAATGTGATGATAAAAAAATATTTATGCTTTCTAGCCTCTTATATGCTAAAGTAGCTAGAAGGAAAAATTTGAGAGAATGGCATGGTAGCCTCCATGACAAACTCTGGGATCTGTCCTGTAACTACTTGTTAAAGAGTGCTTTGAAAACTATTGCTTTTTCTTTCTTTGCTTTGTATATATATGTTATATTAGACAATAAGAAGCTAAAAAAACTTATATATGTAGATATACACACACTGAAAGTGCATGTTTTATCAAATAAATGTAGAGGATATCCTAGAATATCAAAATGGGATAAACCTTTAGAAAACTATGCATAGAAATTCACTTTTAATATTTTAAAATATTACTGTATACTTATTAACAAGAAAAAATTCTCAAAAATTTATAACATGGGCATTTAAATTGGTCTGTGTTCTCTTCTGATTCTAACCAATGCCCTCACATACACCTTTATAGAACTATTCATATGCATGATTTTTATTATCTATGCTCTTCACTTAACATTATTGCATAAAATCATAGTATGTCAGTGCTGTGAGGTCTTAAGAGATTCTCTAGTTCAATACCACTCCATCCCCACTCCAATGTTACAATGGGAACAGTGAGGCTCAGAGAGGAAACGGGACTTGCCCAAGGCTACACAGCAGTAACAGAAATGAACTAGAGTCCACATTTTCACTGCTGTTGTCTTAAACTCTATTTTGTGTATACTTTTTCTGTTTGAAAGACTCAGAAGTCTCTGCATTTACAAGGTTAATGGAATTCTTTGCTTCTTTTCAACACCCTTGGTTTCCAGATTAGAAACTAAGATCCAGAAAGGCCTATGATCTCACAATGAATTAGAGGCAGAGTTAGGATAAATTGCACAGTGCTAACCTTTGTAGAGAATGACAAAAGGTGACATTTGGCCCCAAGCCTGCTGAAAGAAACCAGTGGCTCTCTGGGAACCATCAAGTCCCCAAGTGAACACCCATTTATCACATGAAAGTTAAGAAACTACAGAGCATGGTACCTAAACTGGCTTTTTGTCTCCTTGTGAGCCTGGTAGCTAGGAACAGGTATTTCCAGGTGTTTCCTTGTCAGACCCAAATGCAGCTGAAAAATGAAGGCCCTATTGCCATAAGAATTATGGGATGGAGCAAGATTATTACAGCCACAATTTCCCCCAAAGTCAGGGAGCCAGAAAGCAAGACAGAAACAACTGGGCATTTACAGATACTCTAACATATTTGCTTTCGGACATTGAGCAAGTCACATTTTCAACTTTCTGACCCTTCATTTTGTCCTCATTCAATCTGAATGGCCCACTGCCTACCAACCCCACTCCCCACTCATACACACCCCACACCCTCTCTCTCTCTCTCTCTGTCTCTCACACACACACACACACACACACACACACATACCCAATCTGTGCTTTCTGGAATCTTTTGCCTTTTCTGAAGCTGAGCCTGCTCTTCCCACAGTCCATACTTGTTCCATCTCCTCCTGGGGAAATTTTAACTTTGTTTTTTCTTTTAAATACACCTTTGTGTTTACTGTTTCAGGAGTGCTTCATTTCTTTTCTTTCTTTATTGAGAGCTTGTGGGTTTACAGAACAATCATGCATTTAAAAAAGGAATCCCATTTACAACATACCTTATTTGCAACAGTGTGGAATATTTGGTACAATTGATGTTAACACATTTTTATAATTGTACTCTTGACTTTAGCCCATAATTTACATTAGAGTTCACTGTTATGTAGTGTACTTCCATGGATTTTTAAAATTTTTATTCTGTTACCATGTATAAAAACTAACACTTCGCCTTTTAATCACATTCATAGACGTATTTCAGTGTTGTTGATTGCATTTGCAGTATTGTGCTACTATCACCACTCTGCATTACCTTAACATTTTCATCATTCCAAATAGAAACCCTGTGCATTTTAAGCCTTAACTTTCCATTTCCTATCCCAACTCCATCCCCTGTTAACCTATATTTTGGATTCTGACTCTATGAACTTGCTTATTCTAATTATTTCAAATAAGATGATATCACCACACAATATTTGTCCTTTAATGTCTGGTTTATTTCAGTCAACATGATGTCTTCAAGGTTCATCATGTTGGCACATGTTTTAATTTGCTAAAACTGCCAGAATGCAGTATACCAGAAATCCCTTTTAATAAGGGAATTTAAGTTACAAGTTTACAGTTCTAAGACCATAGAAATGTCCAACCTAAGGCATCAGAAAAAGATCGTTTTAATTCCAAAGCAAGGGCCGATGACATTTGAGGTTTCTCTCTCAGTTGGGAAGGCGCATGGCAATGTCTGTTAGCTTTCTCCTTGGCTTTCCCAAGGGTGTTTTCCTTCTGCATCTCCAACAGTCTCTGGCTGTGTGGGCTCTGTTGACTCTGAAGCTCTTTCCAAAATGGTTCCCTCTTAAAGGACTCCAGTAAGCAACCCCACCTTGAATGGGTGGAGACACATCTCCATGGAGATGACTTAAGCAGATGTTACTACCCACAATTGGGTGGGTCACATCTCCATGGAAAAAATCAAAAGATCCCACCCAGTGATATTGAATGAAGATTTAAAACATGGCTTTTCTGGGGTACACAACAGTTTCAGATTGGTACACATCTATCAGGACTTCATTCCTTTTTATCATTGAATAACATTCCATTTGTGTGTATCCACCACATATTGTTTATCCATTTATTGGTTGATGGACATTTGGGTTGTTTCCATCTTTAGGCAAATGTGAATACTGTCACTATGAACACTGGTGTGCAAATGTCTGTTCAAGTCCTTGCATTTAAATCTTTTGGATATATACTTAATAGTGGGATTGCTGGGTATTTGATTATTCTTTAGTGTTAAAATGTTTGCTCACATGCTCCTGCTCCACGAAAACTTCCAGGATTCCCTCAGCTGAAAACAACTTCTTCCTGTGAAGCCTCTTAGCTCTTTCCTTGTACAATTATATGGCTTTAGCACCTTTTCATCTAAGCAAGTATCTAGTGCAACTGGAAATAAATATTGATGGTTATATTTTATCTTTATAACAACCAGTGCAGTAGGTAGAATAAAGACCATTTTCCATTTGACAGATAATAAAGTTGAGGCTCTGAAAGATAAAGGATCATACAGTTACGATGTGGGAGAGACCAGACACATGCCTGTTCTTCTATTTCTCCTTCTCATTCTATCTGGAAGATGAATGGATATAAGTTTAGTATCAGGGTTGCATGACCAGAAAAGACTCTTGTGGTTGTCTGGGATGACTTTGAAGATGGAAAAACTGCAAATTAAAGGTGACAAAAACAAAAGTTGCAAAAATGCTGACTGACTCTCCTCTTTTTCTCTGCATAAAGTCTATATATTCCACTCCAAGGGAAAAAACTTTCAACCCCACACAGGAGTTAATTGTGCCTTATTCCCAGGCCCTCATGCTGTTGTTCTGTTACCCTAAGAAACAAGGAAAGCAGTGCCAATTTAATTGTGAAGTTTAGATTGAATAATCTCTGACGAACTATGAGCCATCCAGAAGGCTTGTGATCAGTAACTAAATGGTATGCAATTGACTTTCCAGTTTCTGTTTCTTCTGAGGCCTGTTTGACATCAGAGCTGCATACATGACAAAAAAAAATTTTAGCTGTCAGGATCCAAGACAGGTGTGGAAAGAATGAGTTCACCTGGGATTTGCCTCCAAATTTGCCTCCAAATTTGCCAGAGCACCCCAGAACACTGCCAGCACAGGTTCTAGAATTTTCCCTCCAATGAAAGTACAAATGAGAAGTAGTCATGTGTGCTTTTCACAGCCTAGCATGGCCTGGAAGCTTGACACTTAGGTACTTCGCTTTGCTTCAAGAAGGATAGATTCAACACGGGAAAGGCTAGAAGTTAAATATGAGGCTCTGGTGTGTTTTGTTTATTTGTTTGTTTTTTTTTTTGCACATTCACATTTCTGCGCATAATTTCCCTAAGTTGTGTCTTAATTGAAATTGCCAACACTTATTCTCTGTAGCACATGATCTGGGAGAGAAGTTACAAATTTGAAATAACCTTGGACATGTTTTTAAAGTTTCATAATACCACTTAAGGTATTTTCCATGCTAGATGAACTCAGGATTGGCAATGACCATTTTTAGAAATGCAGAAATGTGAGTGGTCAAGAAAGGGTTGTAGCCCTGTTAGGACTGGTTGCAAAATTTGCAGAGCCCAGTGCAACAAGAAAATATACGTCCTCTTGTTAAAAATTATTAAACCTCCAAGATAGCAATTGCAAAGCATTAAACTAAGCCTTAAGCCCGTCTAAGCATGGGGCCCTGTGTGACTGCACAGGCTGCACACCTACGAAGCCAATTCTGCTTCCTCTTAGAGACCAGAACGTGTTGGTGATTCTCAAATTCAAATTGTGTCATGACTAAACATCCAACAGGTTTAGTGTTTAATAGACTATAATCCCCTTTGCGACGATTATATTATTGAGTGCTGCAGGAAGAGAAAATAAAAGTGTCCCAATGATGTTAAAGAACCATTAGAAGGCTTTACTGGTTTAGGAGACAATTTCCTAGAGACAGAAGAATTGACTAGATGACTTTATCAATTTTTTAAAAGAACCTTTTCTGTGACTATCATTGACCATACCTGATAAAGCCCCATATTTTGTTTGACCAAAATTAAGAGCCATTTTGGTTCTTGCTTCATCACATTTTATGCACTGGACCAGTGCATAACCGCTGCTCTCTTCCCACATGATTGGGTCAGAGCCTTCACTGGTTAATATTATTAAAAAAATGTACTTTGAAAATGAAATCCTCGGTGGGTAGAGAAAAATCTGAACTTAGATAGAACAGGGAGTTGTGTGTCTGGACCAGCACTGCCACCACCATACAATGTGACCTGGGACAGATTTGTGGTAGTAGAGTGGTTGAACTTTTCCTTCGGTAAAATAGCAAAAGACAAGGAGAGAGGCTGTGGCATCTGGTGGGATATTGCCCTGCTTCACTACTGAATGCTTGGGTTGACTCTGGGTTTTTTGTATCTCTCTGGCATTCGGTATCCTTCCTCTCCTACCCCTGCTTCCCTTCACACTATACTCTAGAGTTGTTTCTTAGCGGAGAAGCACTTCATACAGTTAAGAGAAACATGCTCAGCAATACCTGTCAGTGGGCCGGCATTTCGACTTTGTTTATATACAGAAACCGGTTTGACTGAAATCCAGAAAAAATAAAAAAGGCACAGGTAGAAAAAAAAAGTTCATAATAGTTCTACATATATATTTAGTTTCTATGGTCAAATAACTGATTTAACTGATTCTGCTAGCATTTTCTATATTGTTATTCTAGCGCTATGGAGGCCCTGCCTAGGACTGGGAGTTGTGGGAAAAAAAGTTGGTTCTGAACTTATTCTTCCCAGGGAACCTGAGGGCACTCCACCCTCCCCCCGAAGGTGAGGTGGGGTGAATCTATCCTTCTAATTCCACATCAAGCGTAACTGCAGCCTGCTTAGAAGGGCTCTGTTGCAGTAGTGAAAGTCAGCTTGGATTTGGCTTGGATCTAAAAGCCTCAGCACATACCTGGGACTGGGAGCATCACCAAGCCACTTCATGGCTGATGTCACCTCCCTGATCTACCTCGTTGGCAGGCTATAGGCCATGGCTAAGCCAGGCCACCTCATCATCTGTATCAGGGGGCAAAGGAAGGGAAGATTTCTTAAGCCCTTGGCTTTTAGCTCATCTGGATTCCTGCACACTGTTAAAATTTGGCTGCCAACCTTACCTTAACTATAACCAGTTGACTCTACTAAAATGATCATATTTCGAAGACCCTCAGGCATACTTGAGGTCCTGTGTTGATTTTGACCTTTGGCTCTGGGGTGTTGGAGAGCTGAATTGATTTCAGATCGGTAACCTAGACAGACTACTAAAGGCTTCTAATTTGCCAACTCTCAGTCCGATTCAATATGCACTTACTCAGACAATCACTCTGTGCCAAGCAAGCCAAAACTAAGAACTGGCTGGGAGGGGGAGATGTTAAAAAGTGGACTCAGGCCTAGTCCATGGTCCTTCAAGAGCTCATAACCTGTTTGCAAAGCCAGAGGAGTAAACAGATGATTTCAATATAATGTCAAAATGATAGGCTGCAGATGAGCACTAGATACCATGGAAATACTGAGGAGCATCTTGCTGTAGGATGTGGTCAATGGGTAGAGGTCAAAGGAGTTAGTCAGGAGGAAAATAGTGAGAAATAAATGCCAGAAAATTAACAGAAAGAGCAAAGGTAAGACGTGATAAACAGCACCGTATGCTTAGGAAATTATAAAGAGTCAGGAATCAGTAAAATGTAAAGTGCAAGGCCTAGAATGGTGGGGGTTGATGCTGGCAAGGGAGGTTGGATAGGAGTCTCTACTGCAGAAGTCTTGGATGCCACATTAAGGACCTTGGCTTATACCCTAAATGCAATAGGGTGCCAATTAAGAGTTTTAAGCAGAGAAGTTATATGGTTAAACTTGTCAGTTGAAAGGTCACTTGGAATGCAGTGAAAGTATGAATGAATAAACAAATCTATGTCATAAATTTCTTGAAAAATATAAAATGCTTTCCCAGAAGCCTACTAGATAAACCCAGAATTAATGTGTCTGGTTCTCTACTAACTCTCTAACCTAACCATTCTCAACTCACTCTGTTATAGACACAAAACTCACACTTTATCACTCATTTAAAGCCCATGCTTTTTCTTTTTTTCTCTCCCTAGCTAAATCCTAATCACTCTTTGAGAGCAAGGTCAATTATCATTTTCTATGAGAAGCTTTCTCTGACTTGTAGTTACAATCTCCCTCCTCTGTCTTCTTATAGAACCCTGTTCATGCCGTATACCCTTTATCACACAGTGTTTTAACATCTGTTTCATTAAGTGTTTCCCCAATTGGCATGAATTCCTTGAAAGCAAAGAAGATGGTTCATGTATTTCTAAATTTCCATCACTTCACATAGTCAACATTCAACGAATGTTGGATGAAAGAACCTAAGGATCAACTGGTTGAAATTGAAAACAGATCACACTAATCATTTTGGCAATGGAAAAGCTTAATTATTGTCTAGTGGGGTATAGCGGAAGACAGGACTTGGAAGTCTAGTTCATGTCCTCTAGGTGACTTACTTTAATCATCTTTTCTTCTCTCTGGGCATCACTGTCCCAAGCTGTATATTGGTTCAACTGATCTCTAAAAGATTATCAATCTCTCTCCCCATCTGTATTCAATTAGTTGTATTGTTCATATTCCTGCTTCATAGAGGTGTGCAGAGGCCATGGCAAGGTAAAGTATAAAGCACTTGGGCCTAGAAGAAGAAATACCAAGTCCCTGTGACAGAAGAATATTGCAGAAAGTATCTAAGAGATAACTTCTCTCTCTCTCTCTCTCAATCTCTCTCTCTCTCTCTCTCTCTTATTTGGAAATCTAAAGTGTGGGGCAATGGAGGACATAGGGTTATTTTGATTTGCATTGACGTGGCATTGCCTAATATTGGTATCCCATGGAACTATATACAAAAGATTCCACAAAGTGAGCCAGACTCTATAAGGAAAATGTGCATTCATTTCAGCTTTCACACTCAAAAGGATCTGCTGTTGTTTTCCAGGATTTTGCTGCAAAACCAATTCCCAGTGGCACAATCCAGGTAAGAAAAAAACAAAAACCGAGAACACAAAGTAATTAACCATATCAACAGGTTCTGCCCCAGCTGGCTGGCAGTGAGGGGAAAATTTAACAACTACAAAATGATGGCTTATAGATGAATCAGTGAGTACTTAATTTGTATGTTTTTCACTTAATGTGAAAAAAGAGCCCAGGTTATTTTCTGTCTTCTTTCCATTATTTCCAAAGTTCTATACTCCAGCCCATTTACCCTTCCAAGGTTGGAAAAAGTTGGGTTGGCTGGGTCCAGATAAATGAGTGGCATGGTTCCAGGAGACAGAGTGAAAGTAAATAATACTGATGATTAAAAATGATAACATTTGTTCAATACTTTACTGTTATAAAACTCTTTTGCATAAATCATCTCAATTGCTCCTTATAATAACCTTCCCTAGTGAGCCTCGGGGTCTTTGTACATGCTGTTCTCTTTGCCTGGACAATTCATCTATCTTTGCCTAGCTCTATTTATGCTTCAGATCTCAGCTCAGTGGACATTTTATCAAAGAAGACTTCCCTAACTTCACAGTCCAGGTCAAGTCTCCCTGTTACACACTCACAACACTAGTACCTTTCTTTGTGTCTCTTATCATAGTTGCAATTTTACTTGACTGGGCATGATTATTTGATCATTATCTCTGTATGGTTCAGAGTTGTTGCTGAGAAGTGACTAACCACCCAGAGATTATATTTCTCAGGTCTTTTTGCATCTTGGCAAGGCCATGTGACTAGTTCTTACCAATGTAATATGAACAGGAGCATTACGAATCACTTTTGGGACAAAACAGTTCAGAAACAAAAGTGCTTTCTTTATCCTCTCTTTGTACTACTTCCATCTGGGTGCGGTGGCCTTTGAGGCCCTAGGTCAGTGGTTCTCAAATTTGATTTGCATGATAAAATAATCCTTGGAACTTCAAAAAATCCCAATACATGTGCTGCATCCTAGGCCAATTAAATTTCTGGAAGTCGACATCCAGGCATCAGTGTTCTTTAAACTCTTTAGGAAGTTGTAATGGATACTCAAAGTTGAGAACCACTACCTAAGAAAGGCTTCTGGATCATAGAAGCACTGTGTGGAGAAATGCTGTCTTCAAATAGAAAAGCATGTATTGGATATCTATAAAACAAATAAACATATGCTGGGTTTTTTACATAATCGCCTACTTTACCCTAACTAATATACTGTCCATTGCATCCCAAGCACCTAGCACATGGCCAGGTCTATATTAGGTGGAAAATTGTGACTTTTTTATCCTTATTAAAGAAGTTGTGGGTTTATAAAACAACTGTGCATAAAATACAGGATTCCCATATGCCACACTGCTATTGACACCTAACATCAATGTGTAACATTTGCTAAAACTGATGATTGATGAAAACACATTTTTAAAAATGTACTATTCACTATAGTCCATGGTTTAATTTCAGGGTCACTGTTGTGTAGTACAGTTCCACAGTTTTAAAAAAAAATATTCTGTTACCAAATGTACAATCTAACACTTTCCCTTTTAATCACATTCAGAAATATATTTCAGTTCACTGAAATGTACTACCATCACCACCAGTCATTACCACATTTCCATCATTCCAAACAGGAAACTTGTACAACTTAAGCCTTAAATTCCCATTCTCTATGCCAAACCCATCTCCTGTTAACCTATATTCTTGATTTTGGCTCTATGAATGTGCTTATTCTTATTATTTCAAATCAGTGAGTTCATGCAATATTTGTTCTTTTGTGTCTGGCTCATTTCAGTCAATATAATGTCTTCAAGGATCATCCATGTTGTCTCAGGTATCAGAACTTCATTCCTTTTTACAGCTGGATATTGTTTCACTGTATATACCATATTTTATCTATCTATTCATTGGTTGATGACACTTGGGTTGTTTCTATCTTTCAGTAACTGTGAATAATGCTGCTATGAACATCAGTGTGCAAATATCTGTTCAGTTCCTTGTTTTTAAATTATTTTTGGTATATACTGAGTACTGGGATTGCTGGTCATATGGTAGTCCTATACTTAGCTTTTTGGGGGAACCTCCAAACTCTCTTCCACAGTGGTTGCACCATTTGACATAACCACCAGCAATGAAGGAGTGTTCCTAATTCTCTGCACCCTCTCTGTATTAGTCAGGTTCTCTAGAGAAACAGAATCAACAGGAGATATCCATAAATATGAGGCTTATAAAGGTGTCTCATGCAATCATGGAAATCCGCAAGGGAAGCTGTGAAGCTGGCAACTCTGATGAAGCCACAGGAGAGGCTTGCTGACTGAAGAAACATCCAAAAGTCTCTCTTCTTCCTTAAAAAGTCTTCAACTGATAGGAATATCTTGTTGGTGAGAAACACGTCTTAGTTGATCGCAGAGGTAATCAGCCATAAATGCAATCAACTGACTGATGATTTAATGCACCAGCCTTGATTACTGATTCAATTTGATTATTAGTAATTGGCGTATGAAGTTCTTATACGTTTTCTTGAGTCAATGTAGGTAGTTTGTGTGTTCCTAAGAATTCGTACATTTTATCTAGATTACATAATTTATTGGCATACAGTTGTTCATAGTGTCCTCTTACAGTATTTTTATTTCACTGGGATCAGTAGTAATGCCCCCCTTTTCACTTATGATTTTAGTTTATTTGCCTTCTCACTCTTCTTTTGTTTGTCAGTCTACCTAAAAGTTTGTCAATTTTGTTGATGTTTGCAAAGAACCAACTTCTGATTTTGCTGATTCTCTCTACCATTTTTTCTATTTTATTTATCTCCATTATAATGTTTGTTATTTCATTTCTTGTGCTCACTTTGGAATTAGTTTTCTCTACTTTTTCTAGTTCTTCCAGTTGTGAGATTAGGTGTCTGATTTGCACCTTCTTCATTTTTATCACAAGCATTTAGAGCTATTAAATTTCCTCTCAGCATTGTTGTCACTGAATCCCATAAGTTTTTCGTTTGTTGAATTTTCATTTTCATTCACCTCAAGATATTTCCTAATTTTTCTTCTGATTTCCTCTATATCACATTGCGTATTTAAAAGTATGTTGTTTGATTTCCATATATTTGTTAATTTCCTATTTCTCCCTCTGTTGTTGAATTGTAGTTTCTCTCAATTGTAGTTGGACAATATAGATTGTATGAGTGCAATTTTTTTTATTTATTGAGATTCATTTTGTGACTCAACATATGATTTTAAACTGGGAAAAGATCCATGTGCACTCAAGAAGGATCTGTATTCTTTTTTTGTTGGGTGAAGTGTTCTACATATGACTGTTAGGTCTAGTTGGTTTAGAGTCATCTTTCAAGCCTTTTATTTTCTTATTGATCTTCTTACTAGATGCTCTATCCTTTATGGGAAGTGGTGTACTAAAGTCTCCTGTTATTAATGTAGAACCATCATTTTTTACCTACAAACCTGGCAATATTTGCTTCAAATATTTTGGGGTAGTGATGTTAGATGCATATATATTAATAATTTTTGCATCTTCATGTTCAATTATCAGTATATAGTGATCATTTTTGTCCCTCATAATTGTTTTTAACTAAGTCTATTTTATGTGCTATTAGGATAGGCACTCTAATTCTCTTTTGGTTATTACTTGCATGGTATTTTTCCCCATCCCCTCACTTTCAACCTACTTGTATTTTGACTCTCAGGTGAGTCTCTTGCAAGCAATAGGTAGTTGGGGCATAGTTTTTATCCATTCTGCCAATCTCTGCCTTTTGACTGGAAGATTTAATCCATTTACATTTAAAGTCACTACTGATAATGCAGGGCTTTCTTCTGCAATTTTACGATTTAGCTTTTGTATGTCATATCATTTTTGTCCCTCAATTCTTCTGTTAATGCCTACTTTTATATTTTGTTGATTTTTTGTGTTGTATCATATTGATTGACTTCTCTTTTCTATTTGGATATATTTTTCATCTGTTTTCCTTGTGGTTATAATTTAACCTCCTAAATATAAAACAATCATATATGTTTTGACATACCAACTTAACTTCAATAGCATACACATATACTTTTCCTATAGCCCTCTAATATCACCATCTTTTTTTTTATTTGTTACCACTTATATATTTATACATTGTGCTCAAAACCATAGATTTATCATTACTTTTTATGCATTTGTATTGGATCATCTGTAGAAAGTAAGGGAATTACATACCAAAAATACAGTATGACAATACTGGCATTTATAATTTTCCAAATGGTTACCTTTATTGCAGGTCTTCATTTCTTTATGCTTCTTTGAACCACTGTCTAGCATTCTTTCCTTTCAGTTAGAAGAACAACCTTTAGCATTGCTTATAGCCAGGTCTAATGGTGATGAACTCCTTACCAGATATAAAATGATTGGTTGGAAATTGTTTTATTTCAGCATTTTAAGTGTTTCAACCCACAGCTTTCTTGCCTGGTTTCTCATGAGAAATTGGTACTTAATCTAATTGTGACTTCCTTCTTCATAATACATTGCTTTTCTTTGCAACTTTCAGAACTCTTTCCCTGTCTTTTTCATTCGATAGTGTGATCAATATATGATAGGTATGTTTTTCTTCATGTTTCTCCTGTTTGGTGTTCTCTGGGGTTCTTGGAGATGCATATTCACATCTTTTGCTAATTTTGGAAAGTCCTCTATCATTGTTTTTCTGATTTATTTTCGTTATTTCTCTGTATTTTTCTTCATCTGCTTGTGCATTTTTTAATATCTTTTTTTAGTGACATTGTTTGGTGTTCCACATTCTGGTCTTCTTTGTTGGTATTTTCTGGATTTGATTCCTCTTTCTTTGGATGGACCATCATATTCTGTTCCTCTATTTGTCTTGTACTCCTTTGTTGCACATAGCACATTTTAATATTTTCAAAATGTTGTCTCCAATTTGTTTCCTGAGATGTCTAATTCTTGATTTTGTAACCAGCTGGTGATAAGGCAGAGATTTTCTTGAGCTTCAGCCCTCCTATCAGGAAGGTCTGCCCAAGGTGAATGCGCGCTGCTGTGTTTTGCTTGTCTTTCTGGACATTTCTTATCCTGGGCTTTTGCTTATTAGTTATTTTGGAGTTCTCCTGCTTGGTGGAATTTGGTTGTCCCCTCTCTTTCCCTGGGAGACAGACGTCCCTCTCCCAGGTGTTTGAAGCCAGCAAGCCTTTGTCCCAGCCTCTCCACCACTTATGTTTTTTTATACTCTTCTCCTTGTCTCAAGCTGTTTTTGCCTGGAGGAAAGATTTTTGGAGAAGGCATGCCTGAGAGGACTTTCCCAGCCAAAACTGGCCCAGAGATCCACGAAGGGTGTCAGGAAGTGGGCAAGAAGTCTATTCCATGGCTCCCCAATGCTGAGCTTTCTTGCCTGTTCAGCAAATGCAGCCCTTCAACAAACTATCCCATGCAGCCTTGATGAAGCATACCATCCACTTTAAGTCTGATCCACTGCAGCCTTTGTCTGAACCAGATTAAAGTAGTAGCCACCTTAAGCACAGGGCCCCCAGCAATCTGAAGTCAATAATCAAAATTTGTGATCAGTGATTGGCTGTGTCCACATCTGGTCTTGGGAAATAGGATTTATGTCCCTTTCTATCATCAGTGAGCAAGCCAGGGATTTCACTTCTCAGCTGCCTACTAGGAGAGCGGGGAATGGGTGCTCATAGACACTGCCCAGAGAGAGCAATTTACTGTTCTTTACCATCATTTTCAACCCTTTTATCCTGCTTTTCCCCGGATACCGTACCATGTTCTTCTGGTCTGCAGAGTTTCCAAACTGTTGTTTCAGACAATTCTTGCCTGTTTAATTTTGTTCTGGCAGAAGAGTCCTGGAGATCCCTAAACCACCCTTTTCTCACAATCCTCACATAATTATTACTTTTTAAATAAAGTCATTATCTTCCTAACTTTTAGACATGAGCTTCAGAGAGGGTGAGTAATTTACTAATGGTTGCACAACTAGAAAGCAACAGATCCACTTGAGCACAGGTCTGTATAATAACAAACTAAGTATTTTTCACATTATATATGATGATGCCCGTTTTGCAGATGAGGAAACCATAAGATTTAATATCCATTATAGGTGACAATTGGTGACATGTGATAACCTCTGGTTGCTGGCAGCTGATGCTGAGACTACTAACACGTCATTTAATGATAAATGAAGAAATAGAAAGCCACTGATGGTAGTCTGTTGGTGGTAAAGTTTCTTATCTGGGTCTTAGGTTACTTGTTTCTGTGCCAAGTTCAATACCTCAAGCTTTTGGCAACTTTCCTTTCGCATTAGGCAAGAAAACCAACAATCAGAATATAGTGTGATAAAGTGAAGGTACAGGGACCTTAGCCCTAGACTAAATCAAGATCTGCCTAAATGGTTTCATTGATTCCTGTTTTCCTGTACCTTCAAATTCTTGCCTAATATATCTTTCTCATGAATACTTGCATAATATCACTCTGTAGCTCAAATATATAAAATAGATCCCATCATCTCTCATATTAGTTCCACATCATTCTGCCAAAATTACCATAACGCATCCATAATCTGCCCCTATCCTATCCAGCCAACTTTTTTGCCAGCCTTCCTTTATATACTCTCTTCTCCAGCAAGGGTGCACTTTGTATCCTCTGTGCCCTACCCACAGCGTCTTCAGCAACCCTCCAAACCCTTCTTTATACTGTAGCCTGCCCCCATCTCCATTCTGCTCATGTCCCACCACGCCACGAAGCCTTTTTATACTGCTTTGATCCATCTAGTATTTTTCTGGTTGTTATATTTTGTGTGTTGGTGTCATCTCCCTGGAGGAGTTTGTATTGTTCTTATTTAGCAGATCCCCATGCCAAACCTTCTTCATTTGTGTAATCGTCATCCCTGACATTGAAATGATTTACACAGCACTCCTGAATATATGATCCCTTTTGACAGTCACACCCAACCTGATAAAACAAGCACTAATTTACTGTCTTAAAAAATATTTGTTAAGGGTTTGCTACCTGCCAGGCACTGTGTGGGGAATGTATTTCTAGATTTTTTTACAGATGAGGAAACTGAAAAATCAATTAGATGAAGGGCCTTATTCAAGTTCACACAATTTAAAAGAGCTGATCTAGACTACTTAAAATTAAGCCTAATAGTTACCTCCAGAGAACCTCTTTTTTTGCTCATATGTGGCCTTTCTAAGTCAACTCCACTGCTCAACTCACTGCTCTCCCCCTCTATGTGGAACATGACTCCCAGGAGTATAACCCCCTCCTGGCAACATGGGACAGAAATCCGGGGATGAGCTGGGACCTGGCATGAAGGGAATGAGAAAACTTTCTCAACCAAAAGGGATAGGAGAGAAATGAGGCAAAATAAAGTGTCGGTGGCTGAAAAATTTCAGTGTTGAGAGGTTATCCTGGAGGTTATTCTTATGCATTATGTAGATATCCCCTTTTTGGTTTATGGTGTATTGTAGTGGCTAAAGGGAAGCACCTGAAACTGTTGAGCTATGTTCCAGTAGCCTTGATTCTTGAAGACGATTGTATAAAGATATAGCTTTTATAATGTAGCTGTGGGATTGTGAAAACATTCTGTCTGTTGTTCCTTTAATCTAGGGTATGGATGGATGAGTAAAAAATACGGATAAAATTAAATAAATAATATGGGAGACAAAGGGTAAAATAAATTAGGTAGATGGAAATACTAATGTTCAATGAGTGGGAGTGGTAAGGGGTATGGGATGTTTGAACTTTTTCTTTTCTCTTTTTATTTCTTCTTCTGGAATGATGCAAATGATCTAAAAAATGATCATGGTGATGAAAACACCACTATGTAATGATATTGTCAACCACTGATTGTATACCATGTATGGAATGTTAAAATTTATGAACAGAGCTCTGGGATTGAAGCGTGTTCCTGTGTCCCTTCCTTTGGCCATCACCCTGCGCTTCTGCATGGTCTCTCCTCTTCCTCGTCAGAGTGGTGGGAAGTGGTGACCACCATCTTGCACATGCATGTACATATGTGTGTGCGTGTGTATGCACCCTGACATATAGGTTTCCATGTTGCCATTAAGCATCGAGACATAGAAAACTCCTGATATTTTAAGATTGGGGATGGAAATAAAGTATCTGTTATTTTGGGGTTTCATTGAGTTTTGTTTTTGGCTGGGCTTTTTTTGGGGGTGCTTTACTTTTGAATTAAAGATGTCTGAAACTCTGAGATTTAAAAAAAACAAAGGTTTGTGGCTTTTAATGTTTTTCCTCATAAAATGTGGTTATCAAAAGAACAGGCATCGAAAGTTGCTTTCTAAAGTACAACACTTCATTGAATTTTAATAAATTGCAAATTTTTTCTTGGCTGTTCAGAGAAAAAGATTTATGAAAAAAAATATTTTTAAAAAAGAGCTCATCTAGAGCTCCAACTCAGGTTTGCATTCTAAATTCAATGTCTTCCCTACTACATACTCTGTACTGACTGGGGTAAGCAGTCAATACTCTCTTCATTAAAATAACATAAATTTCATTTCCATATATTTGGGGAAATTCCATGGTATATTATTGGGCGCATTAGCAATATGATCAGAAAACATTTATTGCTCAAAATTGTCTTCCAGAAAGGAAGGATGTATACATACAAAAATTTTTACTATGAGGCATACACTGCTAGGTGTCATTTGAGTAGCATAAGTATCTCAGGTCGTCTGAGGAGGAAAAGAACACTGTGAGCTGGAATAGATCTGGAAAGCTTCATAAGAGAACCTTGGAAGATAAATAAGATTTTGATTAAGAGAACAGGGAAAAGGAGGAAGGGCCTTTCAAGTACAGTAAAAACAACGTGAGCAAAAGCTTCTCAGGGTGTAACAAAACCAGTTTTGGCATCACTGATTTAGACCAACAGAAGATGCAATCCTTTGAACAAAATATGATAAATAAAAACACAGCTGGTTGTGAGGATTGAAAGAAGGTGATAAAGATATAGGAGAGTTTAAGACCAAGGTCTAGAAATGAGTTACTAGAAGTAAAAACAGTTTGTAAACTCTGAAGTACAATGCACAAGAAGAAATTAAAGGTATTATTGCTATTGTTGCTATCATTATGTCTGTTCTACCACAAAGTAAATGATTTGATTTAATTATTACTGAATTTCATCGTTGAGTGGTGGCCATTTCCATAAAAGAATTTTTGCCAAAAAACTCTTTGGTAACAAAATACACAAATTGAAATTTTTCTCATCTCCCAATAATGTGAGAGTTTTGGAAATTCGGGAGGACCTGTATTAGCTGATGGGTAGCTGCAGGGAATGTTAATCCTTCACACCTAGGGTAAGCTTCTCAGACAAAATGGGTTTTGGAAAAGGTGAATTTTTATTAAGAAAAAAATAAAGTTTAGCAGAAAGAGCCCACGATATTAATGATCATCTCTCACTTTAGATAGCACTTTGATCCCTTTGGAAACTCACTCCAACTCTGGGAAGTGAAGAGAACTAATACTGTGATTCTAAATGGAGGCAGTATTGAAAGCTATGGATCTAAGTTTCCTGGGTTCAAATTTCAGCTGTTACTTCCTAACTGTGGGAACTTACACCTCTCTGAGTCACAGAGAGGAAGAATGTTCCTTACTCTGCAAAATTTGCATGAGAATCAAATAAGATATGTATGCATAGCGTCTTGAGTATTCTTGAAGCATCAGTTCTTATCTACTTCCTTGGAATTATCGAGCATAGGTTTGAGAGTCAGAGAATATGTGGGCCCAAATAAACAGAATTTGTTCATTCACTCATTTATTCAAGAAATCTCAGTTGAGTTTCCCCTAAGTATCAGGCCCAATGCTAACAGCTGGAGATGGTGCAATGAACAAAGCAAACAAGATCCTTATTTTTGTGGCATGTATAACCCTCACAAGAGTATACGTTTTTTGACATATACTAGCTTTTTCCTCTACTACTTAATCCCATGAACTTTAGTTCATCAATAGAGTTATTGTCCTTTACCAACATATTTATAAGGAAGATATAAGGATCAGTTTGTATAATGCACATGGAGGCAAACTTATGAAATATAAATTACTGACTGTACTGATGAAATTATTAGCAGCTGTATTCCTGTTTGATAGCAAAGGGGCTTAAATGCATGGGATGGTAGCTCTAGGTAATAGACAGTGTTTTATTACATAATCCTCTCCAGGGGCTGACCAGATTGCTTGGGATCAACATGAGAATGTCATCAATATTGATGGTCTGACTACTGGAGGAACCTAGGCAGTCTGTAGGTTCTCTATAATGATGAATTAAGCAGTCTTTGTCTTTGAGGCCTCTAGTCTTTCTTGTGCTCAACTTTCCCCTTCCCCTGTCAGGAAGAACATCTCAATGTGTTCCCTAATTTCTCCCTCCTGCCTTCTTTAAATAAATTTGCTCTTAAGAACTATCTGGTCAACTTATTCATATTGATGTGTCAACGACTGAAAAGACCTCATGGATAACACTGCCAAGGAAAGGGGCATTGAATTAAGAGCTTAGCCTTAAAACAAAGATACAGAGATCTAACAGTAGAAGTCTGGGAAATGGCAATAAAGCTTGAGTTGCTCTGATGTAATACTGGATAGATGAGGACTGTTTCAGCGATAGGACACTTGACAATATTAGAACTGCAAAATATAAGACTTAGAAGACTTCTCAAATAATATTCCCTAGAACATTTTTCATTCATTTATTCTTCTGGAAAAATAGAAGGTGGAGAAATGATGGCCAACGTACCTAGAAATTCTGTTTAGTAGCCTCAAAGCATACAACTTTTATAAGCTATTGATAGGGGTGGAAGAGATCCATGGGAACACACAGAGAATCCCATCCCCAAATCTCACTAATAAGATCCTTGGGCCCCACAATTTGGCAATAATGTTTACTCTTTATTAGAAAGAAGAGCAGAAGAAAAATATTTAATTCCCCTCCCAAAAATCTTTTTTAACATATTTTTTTGCACTTTTGCAGAAAGTATCTTTCCTGATTCATGTTTCTCATTCATGTGGTTACTGAAGACTCCCACGTTCCTACTATGCTCCCTGGTGACAAGTGATTGGCTTAAGTATGTGTATATGACACAAGATTGTACAGTCAGAGTCTTTCCCTGGACATTTGGACCATGAGATTGCAGCTCCATTTAGCTCCTAATTTGAACTGGAGAGACATTAGGAATAGCCGTTTCCTCCCATGTAGAGACAGAAGGAGGAGCCATGCCAGGAGAAGTAGAGACAATATATGGAGAGAGCTCTGACAGCAGTGAGTCCCTTGTTCTAATTGTGCCTGGGGCCTAAAAGAATTCTGGTTCTGGAGACATTCCTCTAGACTTAATTAAAATAGTTCTGTAGGCTAAATTTTTAAGTTTTTCTTTTTGCTCAAGTGAGCTCAAGTGGGCTTCTATTACTTGCAACCCAAAGACTCCTAAGATGTTGTTTTAATTTCCTAAGCTTATTAAAGCAAATACCATGAGATGGTTTGACTCGAACAATGGGAATTTATTAGCTTACAGTTTTGAGGCCAAGAAAATTTCCAAACCAAGGCATCAACAAGGCATTGCTGTCTTCCCAAAGACAGGCTGCCAGAGATCCTTGGTTCCCCTGCACATGGCGGTGACTGCTGGTTTCTCCTTTCTGTTCTGCATTTCATCTTTTGCCTTCAGCTTCTTCCTTCCATGGCATTCTTTCTCTTTCCTCATTTCGTTTATAAAAGACTCCACTAAGGATTAAGGCTCATCCTGAAAGAGGTAAGCCACACTTTAGCTGAAGTAGTCTCATGAAAAGGTACTATTTACAATAGGTTTATACCCACAGGAATGGAATAGATTTAAGAATGATGTTTTCTGAGATCATAAAGTTTCAAATCACCACAGTAGTGAAGCCTAGTACTTACCAAAACCAAATACAGATCTTTAGTGAACTCCTATATTAGCAAAATCTTACTATTGTACAAGTATTTTCTGTTTTATCTGTGCTATTACTTGCTAACACATGAATATTTTCACACCTAACTTGTAGGACAAGTGCTATTTGCAAGTATAAAAGACCTATAGAAACTGAGGCACAAATCAAATTAAAGACTTTTGAAGGTGACTATCAGAGCTAGAGCATGTAATAAGATGCTGTGAATTTAGATTTTTCCTTAACTCTGTTGCCTCAGCTCAAGGGAGGCCCTTTGATTTTGTGCTAGTGATTCTCATGGGTAGCATGACTGAGAAGCCAAAATGCTTCCCTTAACCACCTGAATCACAGGACTTATAGGACTAAAGTCACCACCACGGTACTTGAACATAAACATTCTGAGTATGAAGTGATTGAGACATTCATTTCACGCAGGATGGCATAGAGTAGTTAAGAAATCATAAGTCAGAACTGAAACATGGTGACATAAAACATATCCTACAAAACCTCTACAGAGATTCAGTGAATAAAAGAACAAATTGCACTTGCTTAGAACTCTAGAGATGGCACAGATAGCAGAAGAATTCCACAAATGCTGAATTGAAGAAAGAGAGAAATATAGGTAGAAAATTTCTGTTGTGATGTGTTGATGCTCTTCACACCCCTCACGCAGTCCCATACAACTTAGGAGTTGCTTAAAAGCAGTGGCCCAGATCACCCCCTCCCACTTGGAAAACAGAATATAAAGCCACTTACAACAGTGACCTAGAGCCCCATGCACATCCAGTCACAGGTATCCAGGTCCACCGAAACCCAGGGTGTAACAAAGCCACTGAGGAGTGCTACGTACAAAAGGGTCCCCAGTGGGAGGGGCCCAGGAAAAAGTGAAAGAAACCACAGTAGAACAGCAGTTGCCATGTTGTGCACTTACTTAATCCAGTTACTGTCAGCTAGACCACCTGAATGCAAAATGGTCTTTTCTGGAGTGGCATACCTTTCTGGATTTACCACATTTGGTCCTCCAGGGTGGGAGCTAACAAGAAAGAAAGCAGAGGCAGGAAAACTTCATAAAGGAAAAAATGGGGATGGCTACAATGAACTGCTGTAATATAAGATGGCTCCCAGAACCGGACAGTGTAAGGAAAACAGGGTTCTGAGGGAGGGAGAGAATTTGAACAAATCATAGGAGCAGGGAATAAAATTCTGCACAAATACATACAGAATAGATCATGAGTCCCAGAGAATGAAAAGAGTAAAGGAAGTATATTGGTTTGGTAAAACTGCCAGAATGCAATATACTAGAAATGGGAAGGCTTTTAAAAAGGGAATTTATTAATTTTCAAATTTACAATTCTAAGGCTATAAAATGTCCAAATTAAGTCATCAAGATAAAGATATATTGATTCAAGAAAAACTGATGGGTCTAGAATACCTCTGTCAGCTGAGAAGGCACATAGGAACGTGTGCTAGCTTTCTCTCCAGACTTTTCTTTTCAAAGGACATTCCTGGAAGCGTTTTCCTTCTGCATCTCCAAAGGTCCCAGGCTGTGTGGGCTCTGAAGCGTTTCCCAAATTTGGTCCTTCTTTATTTTAGCATTTTGTGACATTTACTATAGCATTTTTTCTCTCTCTCTATCTGTTATCTGAACATCTGAGAGTAAGTGATTCCCTGTAAATAATGCTGCTATGAACATCAGTGTGAAAATACCAGTTTGAGACCCTGCTTTCAGTTCTTCAGGGTATATACCTAGAAATGGGATTGCCAGGTTATATAATTCTATAGTTAACTTTCTGAGGAACCATCAAACTGTCTTCCACGGCGGCTGCACCATTTTACATTCCTGCCAACAATCAATGGGTGTAAGCAGTTCCTGTTTCTTCACACTCTTTCCAACATCTGTAATTTTCTTTCTTTTCTTTTCTTTTTTTTTTTTTGTTCCTGGTGCATGGTCTGGGAATCGAACCTGGATCTCCCATATGGAGGGCAAACATTCTCCCATTGAACCACCCATACACCCTCCATTTTTTTTTAATAGCAGCTGTTCTAGTGGTTATGAAATGGTAGCTTGTGGTTTTGATTTGCATTTCCCTAATGGTTAATGATGTTGAATATCTTTTCTTGCCCTTTTTGACATCTGTATAATCCTTTTTTTTTTTTTTAACATGGGCAGGCACCAGGAAACAAACCCAGGTCTCTGGCATGGCAGGTGAGAATTTTGCCACAGAGCCACGATCACACTGTCCAACATCTGTATATCTTTTTTAGAGAATTTTTGTTCTAGACCTTTTCCCATTTTTTAATTTGGTTGTCTTTTTATTGAACTGTAGGATTTCGTTATAAATTCTGGATATTGAATCCTTTTCAGATATGTGCTTTCCAAATATTTTCTCCCATTCTGTAGATTGTTTTAGTTTTATGATAAAGTCCTTTGAGGCAGAAAAGTTTTCAATTTTGATGAGGTACAATTTATTTATTTTTTCTTTTGTTGCTTGTGCATTTGGTATAAAGTCTAAGAAACAATTGCCTAACACAAGGTTTTTTGGGTTTTTTTTTCTGTTTAGAGTAGTTGTGGGTTTACAGAACAGTCATGCATAAAATACTGGATTCCTACCATCAACATCTTGCATCAGTGAGAAACATTTGTTATAATTGATGATAGCACATTTTATGGTTATACTATTAATTAAAGTCCATGGCTTGAGTTAGCATTCCCCATCTGTGTTGTGTATTCCATAGATTTTTTTAAATTAAAAATTTTTTAAGCATAACAACATACAACCACAGAGATTCTTACCATATGATCATTCCATTCTTGATATATGATCAATAACTCACAATATAGTCACATAGTTGTATACTAATCACCGTGATCATTTCTTAGAACATTTGCATCAATTCAGAAAAAGAAATAAAAAGAAAAAGAAAAAAATTCATACAAATGATACCAATTACCTCTCCCTTTCATTGACTGCAAGTATTTCAGTCTACCCAATATATTTTAGCTTTAGCATCCCCTATTTTTTTCTATACCCCTTACCACTCCCTTTCATTGATCACTAGCACTTCAATCTACTAAATTTATTTTAACATTTGTTCCCCAATTATTTATTTATTTTTAATCCACATGTTTTATTCATTTGTGCATACCATAGATGAAAGAAGCATCACACTCAAGGTTTTCAAAAGCACACAGTCACATTGCAAAAGCTATATCATTATATAATTATCTTCAAGAAACCTGCCTACTGGAATACAGCTCTACATTTTCAGGCACTTCTCTCCAGCCTCTCCATTATACCTTAGCTAAAAAGGTGATATCTATATAATGCGTGAGAATAACCAGGATAACCTCTTGACTCCGTGTGAAATCCCTCAGCCACTGACACTTTATTTTGTCTCATTTCTCTTTTCCCCTGTTCAGTCAAGAAGGTTTTCTCAATCCCTTGATGCTGAGTCTCAGCTCATTCTAGGATTTCTGTCCCACATTGCCAGGAAGGTCCACACCCCTGTGAGTCATGTTCCACGTGGACAGGGGGAGGGCAGTGAGTTTGCTTGTCTTATTGGCTGAGAGAGAGAGAGGCCACACCTAGGAAACAAAAGAGGTTCTCTAGGGATGACTCTTGGGCCTATAAGTAAGCTTAGCCTATCCTTTGTGGGGATAAGTTTCATATGAACAAACCCCAAGATTGAGGGTTCAGGCTATTGATTTAGTTGTCCCCACTGCTTGTGAGAATATCAAGAATTCTTCACATGGAGAAGTAGAATTTTCCCCCTTTTTTGCAATTCTCCCAAGGGGACTTTGCAAACACCTTTGTGCTGTCCAATCTAAAAAAACCTCTGGGTTTTTTTTTTTTTTCCTTTTTCCATCAGCCCTGCCCCCTCTGTGCCGGTGCAAAAACGAGCAACCTCAGCTTTTACAAGATGTTCAGCTGAGCTAGGGGCCTATTTTTAGTAGTCAAAATTTGTTAATTAATTCCACAATTGGCGCTTGGTTGCACTCAGCCCCTGCTGCTAGTAATGTCTCTTCCCTATCCCCTCTGGGAAGCAGCCTGTGGGGGAAGGGTGCCATCTGCTATGCTTGGGGAACTCACGGTTCTGGGTGGGCTCGCAGCTGATCCAGCTTGTCCAGACTTGGGTACACTGTGTGTCCAGTCACTGACATGGCCCCAGCAGTTGTTCTTTACTGTTTCTGGCTATTTACTAGCTGCACTGGAGGACGAATTAAATCCCATACACCACTAAGCTGCCATCTTGGCCCCAACTCCCCAAAATTGCTTCCTCTTAAAGGACTCCAGTAAGCAACCCCACCTTAATGGGTTGAGACACATCTCCATGGAAACCACTTACTCAAAAGGTCCCACCCAAAAACACTGAGTCAGGACTAAAGAACATGGCTTTTCTCAGATGCACAATAGTTTCAAACCAGCACAGGAAGCTTTTTCCTGGAGATTAAACAATTGTACAAAAAATTCAATCTTAAAAATCATACCACATAGACTCAGGAGAGACTAACATAAATTGAGCTATAGAGTGACAGCATCAGAAGAATTTATCAAGATCACATTGTCAGCTTTCAAAGCAGTAATACAATATTTTACTTTACTGAAAATCTATCACTCTATACTTGCTGATTTTATCCTGCCACCCTTGGTCTCCTTGGTTCAAAGCCAAAATGTGGAGCAGAGGTTCTTTAGCTTGTGGTTGCTCTCAAAAACCACGTCTCTGCTCATGAACCAGGAGGCTGGTGATGAGGAGAAGGAAGCGAGTCTTGATTCTGATAGTAATCTTCTGGCTTTCTCTTTTTAAATATTTTATTAATAAAACAACCTGCAAACACACAAACATTCTTAGCAATCAAATATTCCATACATGGTATACAATTAGTGGCTCACAATATCATCACATAGTTGAGTATTCATCACCATGATCACTTTTATTGAACATTTGCATCACTCCAAAAAAAAAAACTCATATACACCATACCCTTCACCCCTCCCTCTCATTGGCCACTAGTATTTCCATCTACCCAATTTATTTTAACCTTTGTTCCCCCTATTATTTGTTTATTTTTTATTCATATATTTTATCCATCTGACCATATCCTAGTTAAAAGGAGCATCAGACACAAGGTTTTCACAATCACACAGTCCCACTGTAAACATTATATCTTTATACAGTCATCTTCAAGAAACAAGCTTATTGAAATACAGCTCTATAGATCAGGTGTTTCCCTCCAGCCACTCCAATAACTAAAAGGGGGATATCTATATAATGCATAAGAATAACCTCCAGGATAACCTCTCAATTCTATTTGAAATCTCTCAGCCATTGACACTTCTTTTTGTCCCATTTTTGTGGTTCCCTTTTAGTCAAGAAAGTTTTCTCAATCCTTTGATGCTGGTTCCCGTCTCATCCCAGGATTTCTGTCCCATGTTGCCAGGGAGGTTTATACCCCAGGGAGTCATGTCCCACATAGAGGGGGAGGGCAGTGTGCTCACTTACCATGTTGGCTTAGAGAAAGAGGTCACATCTGAGCAACAAAGAGGTTCTCTTGGGGGACTTTTAGTCCTAATTTTAAGTAGGCTTAGTTTATCTTTTGCAGGAATAAGTTTCATAGGGGTGAACCCCAAGATCGAGGGCTCAGCCTATTGATTTGTTGTCCCCACTGCTTGCTAGAATATCAGAAATTCTTCAAATGAAGAAGTTGAATATTGTCCCTTTTCTCCCCATTCCCCCAAGGGAACTTAGCAAATACTTCTTTATACACTGTCCAAATCTCTCTGGGAATTTACAGGGCATCACACTAACCTGGACAAACCAACAAAATCTCATGCCTTATTCAAGGTTACATGTACTTATGGTGTCAACTAAACTGACCATGCAAGTTAAATTAAGAAATGCGCTACCCAAAATTTAAATTTTGTGCCCAGTAAGTATCTCTCCTTTTAGTCTCACACAGAAGTTGAAGTTTTAAAACATGGATGATATCATCCTTTACCCAATCTTCTGACATACTTTAGTCCTATCCAGATCAGCTTCATTTATGTCTCTACTCGATGTCTGATCACTTTTTCAGCTTTTTAAACAGTTCCTGTATGGGGTAGTGCTGACTTTCATAGCTTTAGAGCTCTAACTCTGAGTCTCAGGTGTCACATAAGTACCCAAAGTTTCTGGGAAAGACCATGCTATAAACAAACACTATTGGCTCTCTTTAGAGCTGTCTTACTTCCCTGATATAAGCACATCCTTATGGAGCTTTGCATTGAAACTGCTGGTTGCAATGATTGAACAAAATCCAACCTTTACCAGGTCTGTAGAAGAAAGCAAAGTGATACCATTCATATTTGAAGTAATTCTGGAGCAACAAGAAAGCATTCTGGGTAACACCATGCAAAGTGTCATTGCATTAGTCAACAATCTGGTTACCTGCAAACATTTGAATATGAAGCTCCTTTATGAACCAGAACTCATTCATCATGTCTATAACTTGTTCACTGAAACTGCCACACTGCGCTTGGATGTGGACAACAAAAGCAACGATGAAACAGCAGCCTTTTTCCCAGCTTGATTTTTGCACGGCATTCTGATGTATGCATCAAGTGTTGTACAGCTGGCTTTACAGGCAAAGAAGTCTGTCTCAAGAGGGGATGCTCAGGCTGCAGAAGACCTGTTGCACCTCAACAAACCTCTAACAGACCTCACTAGCCTGCTTATTTTGCTGCTTTGCAACAAGTTTCCTGAAATTTTTAAATTATCATCAAAGTGTTTGTCTATACTGGTTCAGCTGTATGGAGGGAAAAACCCAGACAGTCTGTCTCCTGAAAATGCAGAAAGCATTGCTGAATTACTGAGGTCCAAGGAAGATCAGAAAGAGCAGAAGCCTCTGTCGAGGATTCTCAGAATGATCACCTCCAATGAGAAACACCTGGAGAGCCTCAAGATTATGAGTGGCCTCCTGCATCCCCTGAAGCAGCAGGCCCTAGCTGAAGATTCATCTGCTGATAGTACAGTGGCTTGCTTGGTCCTGGAAATCCTCTGAGTTGTTGAATATTGGGCAAGAAGGCAGGTAGCAACAGCTCACTCTGCAGCACTGAAGCCTGGCTGCACAGAGGAGCCATCTCTGAAATATATGCTCCACATCACCACTCAGTGCTGTATTCTGGACTTAACAAAGTCAGCTGAGCCCAGAAAAAAATTGTGCCACATATCTAGAGCAAGAATCACATGAAAAAAAGGCTAAGAAAATCTGATCAGTTGAACTAAGGCTATTCTAGACATCCAGAAAACATTAGGCCAAGCCTCAAAGAAAAGCCTTAACACAAAGCCAAACAAAAACAAACCTTATACAAGAAGAACCTGATATTCAGAGTTACTTCCTCAAGATAATCAGATGCAAACATCAGTATAAAATTAGAAGCCACACTAAGAAAAGAGAAGCTATGATTCAGTCAAAAGAACAAACTAAAACTTGAGAAGAGACAAGAATTTGGAACAAATAATCAAAGAAGTTCAAACAAATTTCCTAAATCGAAGAAAAAATGTACATAAAGAGACAAAGGATATAAAAAAGACAAAGTGTGAGCATAAAAAAGAATTAGAAAGTATTAAAAAGAAATATAACATAAACTATGAGGATGAAAATAATAGAGATTTAAAATACTCTAGAAATACATGACTGCAGATTTGAACAGGGAGGAGAAAGAATCAGCAAAGTGGAAGACTAAGCAAGCAAAATCATACACGCTAGGGCAGGCAGTGGTGGCTCAATGGCAGAGCTCTTGTCTGCCATGCTGGAGACCTGGGTTCACTTCCTGGTGTCTGCCCATGTAATTAAAAAAAAAATCATACACTCTAAAGAACAGGTAGAGAAAAGAATAGAAGAAAATTGAGCAGTATCACAGGGATTTGAATGGCAGAATGACGTGCACAAATATAGGCATCGTGGGTGTCCCCAAAGGAGAAGAGAAGAGAAAAGGGGCAGAAAGAATATTTGAGGAAATAATGGCTGAAAATTTCCCCACTTTTAAGAGACATAAATGTGTATGTCTAAGAAGATAACAAACTACAAACAAAATAAATCCAAATAGACCTACTCTGAGCTATATGCTAATTAGAATGTCAAATGCCAAAGATAAAAAGAGAATTCTGAAAGCAGCAGGAAACAGTGCTTCATCACATACAAAGACTCTTCAATAAGACTAAATGCTGATTTCTCATCAGAAACCATGGAGGTGAGAAGGCAGTGGAATGACATATTTGAGGTACTGAAAAAAAATATATATCAACACCAAAATCTTTGTCTGACAAAATGAGCCTCCAAAAATAAGGGAGAGTTTTAAATACTCACAGATAAACAGAAGCTGAGAGAGTTTGTTAGCAAAATTCCTGCCATATGAGAATTACTCAAGGAGATTTGCAGGCTGAAAGGAAAAGGCAGGAGAAAGCTTTGGAGGAGAGTGTAGAATCAAAGATTATCAGTAAGGGTAATTAAAAGGGTAAAAAACAGACAAAAATAAGATATGACCTATAAAAACAAAATACTGCCATTACAGTAATAACACTTGATGTTAATGGATTAAACTCCCCAATCAAAAGACACAGATTGGCAGAATGGATAAAAAAAAGTATGATCCATCTACATGTTGCCTATCCTAAGACAAAATAGGTTGAAAGTGAAAGGTTAGAAAATGGTATTCCACACAAACAGTAATCAAAAAAGAGCTGTGGTAGCTATACTAATATCAGACAAAATAGACTTTAAATGCAAAACTGTTATGAGACAAAGAAGAACACTATATATTAATAAAAGGGACAAACAATCAGAAGAAATAACAATCTTAAATACATATACACTTAACCAGGGACCCCCAAGATACATGACAGAAACTGGCAAAACTGAACGGAGAAAAAATATCTCCACAATAATTGTTGGAGATTTCAATACAGCACTCTCATCAATAGATAGAACACCTAGACAGATGATCAGTAAGGAAACCGAGAACTTGATAATATGATAAATGAAGTAGACTTAACAGACATATACAGAACACTGCACCTCAAAACACCAGGATATACAATCTTCTCAAGTGTTCATGGGTGATTCTCCAGGATACACCATATGTTGGGACAAAACAAGTCTCAGTTAATGTAAAGATTTTAAATGCTTGTGGAGCACTTTCTCTGACAATAATTGAATGAAGCTGGAAATCAATAACAGGCAGAGAAATAGAAAATTCACATATGTTTGGAGGTTAACAACACACACTTACACAATCAGTGAGTAAAGAATAAATTGCAAAAGATATCAGTGAATATCTGAAGATGAATGAAAATGAGAACCCAACATATCAAAACCTATGGGATGCATTGAATGCACTGCTGAGAAGGAAATTTATAAATGTAATGCTTATAGCAAAAAAGGAGCTAAAATCAAAGATCTAACTGAATACCTTGAGCAACCATAAAAAGAACAGCAAATTGATCCCAAAGCAAGCAGAAAGAAAGAAATAACAAACATTAGAGCAGAAATAAATGAAATTGAGAATAAAAAGCAATAGAGAGAATTAATAAAATCAAAATTTGGTTCTTTGAGTGGATTAATAAAATAGACAAACCCTTAGCTAGATTGAAAAAAGAAAAAAGAGAGAAGATTCAAATAAATAAAATCAGAAATTTGAGGGGGGACATTACTTGTGATACCACATAAATAAAAAAGGATCATGAGAGGATACTATGAACAACTGTACGTCAACAAATAAAAAAACCTAGATGACATAGACAAATTCCTAGAAACACACGAACAACCTACATTGATTTGGGAAGAAATAGATGATCTCAACAGACCAATTACAAGTAAAGAGACTGAATCAGTCATCAAAAACCTCCCAATAAGGAAAGCCCAGGCACAGATAGCTTCACAGGTGAGTTTTACCAATAAGTCCAAGAAGAGATAATACCAATCCTGCACAAACTCCTCCTAAAAATTAAAGAGGACAAGAGCATTACCTAACTCATTCTATGAGGCCAATAACACTCTAAAAGCAAAGCCAGATAAAGATTCTAGAAGAAAAGAAAATTACAAATTTCTCTAATGAATATAGATGCAAAAATTCTCAACAAAATACTTGCAAATCAAATCCAACATCACATTAAAATAACTATATGCCTTAATCAAGTGGGATTTATCTCAAGTATGCAAGTTGACTCAGCAAAAGAAAATCAAGTAATGTAATATACCACATCAATGAACAAAGGGGATAAAAAACATGATCATCTCCATCAGTGCAAGAAAAGCATTTGACAAAACCCAGCAACCTTTCTTGTTAAAAACACTTCAAAAACTATTAGAGCTAATAAATGAATTCAGCAAAGTAGAAGGATATAAGATCAACATGCAAAAATCAGCATTATTTCTATATATTAATGAGCAAATCTGAGAAAGAAATCAAGAAAAACTCCATTTACAGCAGCGACTGAAAGAATCAAATATCTAGGAATAAATATAACCAAGAGATAAAAGTTTTGTACACAGAAAACTCCAAAATATTGTTAAAAGAAATCAAAGAAAACCTAAATACTAGACACACATTCCAAGTTCAAGGATTGGAAGGCCAAATATCTTTAAGATATCAATTGTACCCAAAATGACTTACAGGTTCAGTACAATCCCAATCAAAATTCCAACAGCCTACTTTTTAGAAATGGAAAACCTAATTATCAAATGTATTTGGAATGATAAGGGGCCCTGAATAGTCAAAAACATCTTTAAAAAGAACGAACATGGAGGCCTAATGCTTCCTGGTTTAAAAACATATCACAAAGCTACAGTGATCAAAACAACATGGTCCTGGTACAAGGCTAAATATGTTGACCAATGGAATTGAATTAGGAGTTCAGAAATCAGCCCTCATATCTATGGACAATTGATTGTTTTACAAGGTTACCTAGTCCATTCGACTGAGACAGAATAGTCTCTTCAAGAAATGGTGCTGGGAGAACGTGACATCCATATGTAGAAGAATAAATGAGGATCCTTATTTCGCACCACATACAGAAATTATCTCAAAATGGTCCAAAAAAGAATTCTCACCTCCAAGCCAGAGACCTGGGTTCGATTTCTGGAGCCTGCCCGTGCAGAAAAAAAAAATCAAACACCTAAATATAAGAACCAGGAAAATAAAACTCCTGGAAGAAAATGTAAGGAAGTATCATCAGGATCTTGTGATAAGCAATGGTTTCTTAGACTTATACCCAAAACAAAGGCAACAAAAGAAAAAAGTGGTAAATGAAATCTCATCAAAATTTAAACACCTTTATGCCACAAAGGACATTTTTATGAAAGTGAAAGACAACCTACATAATTTGAGAAAATATTTGGAAACCACATACCCGATAAGGGTTTAAGATCCAGAATATATAAAGAAATCCTACAACTCAGCAATAAAAAGACAAACAAACTGATTTAAATAGATATTTTTCCAAAGAGGAAATACTAATGGCTAAAAAGCAAATGAAATGATGCTCAACATCACTAGCTATTAGGTGAATGCAAATCAAAACCACGAAATAACATTTCTCACCCACTGGAATGGCTACTATTAAAAAAAACACAGGGTGGGCCATGGTGGCTCAGCAGGTAAGAATGCTTGCCTGCCAAGCCCGAGGACCCGGGTTCGATTCCCCGTGCCTGCCCATGTGAAGAAAAGAAAAACCAGAAAGCTACATGTTTTGGAGAGGATGTTGAGAAATAGAAACACATTCATTGTTAGTGGCAATGTAAAATTGTGTAGCTGCCATGGAAGTCAAGTTTGGTGGTTCCTTAGGAAGCTAAATATAGAATTACCATATGACCCAGAAATCCCTCTACTAATTATATACCCAGAAGAAGTGAAAGCAGAGACTTGAACAGATATCTGCACACCTGCACAACATGTTCATAATGGCATTATTTACAATTGTCGAAAGATGGAAGTAATTCAAGTGTCTTCCAGCCAATGAATGGAAAAGCAAAATGCAGTATATACGTACAATGGAAAAAGGAATGAAATCCTGATGCATGCGGCAACATGGATGAACTTTGAGGACATTATGCTGAGTGACGTAAGCCAGACACAAAGAGATGTATATCTTATGATCTCACTGATATGAACTAATTATAATAAGCAAACTGAGTTAGCATCTAGAATATAAGTTACCAGGGTATATATAGATTTGTGTTAGAGAATATGGAGTTAACGCTTAATTTGTACAGAATTTCTAGTTAGGTTGATTACAAGGGTTTGGGAATGGATGGTGGTGATGGCAGCACATTATTGCGTGTGTAATTAACAGTTCTGATTTACATTTGTTAACGTGGCTAAAAGAGGAATCTTTAGGTGGCATGTTACTCAAAAAAAAATTAAAGGTTAAACCTTAAGACTGTGTAACACTGTGAACTTGTTGTAGATGATGGACCATAGTTAATAGCACAAATATAAGAATGTTCTTTCATGAATTATAACAAATGTACTACAATAATACAAGACGTTAATAAAAGGGTGGTATTTGGGGAAAATACGACTAATGTAAACTATAGACGGTCATTAATAGCACTATTTTAATAATCTTTCAATAATCTTAACACATGTAAGTACTGTTAAAAAATAGCACAATTATAAAAACTTGGTATCATCAATTGTAACAAATGTTCCACACTAATGCAAGGTGTTGGTGGTGTGGTGTTATATGGAATTACTGCATTTCATTTTTGTTTGCCCTATAAACCCTCAACTTCCCTAAAAAAAAAAATTAGAAAAAAAGAGAAATCAGAAGTCACAAGATGTTTGAATGTTGTATGTATTATTTTCAAGCTGTGTGACCTTGAGCAAGTAATTCAAACTCTCTTACTCATCTGTGAAATGAGAATAAAAATACCTTCCCAGATGAACTCATAGAGTTGTTGTTAGGATTAGATGAAAGAAAAACCTCTTTGAAAATTCTGGACAGTTCAAATTGTTCTGATTGTTCAATAAAATAAAAGATAAAATCCATTTCATTAATGTTAAAAATGATGAGCTTGATTCTTCTTTTAACACTGTGAACTTCTTGAGGGTTAACATGATGCCTACCACCAAACAGTGAGTGCTAAGAAAGGGTCAGTAACTTGTTGAGAGCTTCTCTGCATTTTGACAATGAGAGAAAGACCATGCATATGATATGCAAATATCATTTAGTGGTTGAGATAACATAAACTGTGGAGCCAGCTTTCTGGGGTTTCAATCCTAACTCTTCCACTTAGTAGCTGTTAAGACCATGAACAAGTTATTGTACTTCTCTAAGCATCTCTTTCCTCATCTGTGAAATGAGAGTGGTTAAAGTCATTTTCTCATAAAATTTTGAGGATTAAATGATTAATTCACATAAAGAAGTTTGAAGAATGGCTGGACACCATGTAAGTGTGGTGGTTTGGAGCTATGTACTCCAGGAAAATATGCTCTTAAATTTAATTCATTCTTGTGGGTGTGAACCGATTGATGTGGTTATTCCAGTTGAAGTGTGGTTCAACTCGATCAAGATGGGTCTCAGTCCTACTACTGGAGTAGTAGGAGTCCTTTATAAACAGAATTCAATTCAGGCAATTATAGAGAAGGCCATGGAAAGCAATAATTAAAAAATCAACAATTCCTAGAGGAGAAAGGACAAGATACTGTCATATACATTGCCATTTGACAGAAAAGCCAAGAACCAAGGATTGCTGGCAGTCAGGCCCAGAATGCCAGTCCAGCAAGAAAGAATTGCCTTACTGGGTTAGCTTAAAGAATGGAAATTTATTGGCTCACAGTTTTGAGGCTAGAAGAAGTCCAAAATCAAGACTTCAACAAGGCAATGCTTTCTCCTGGAAGACTGAGGCATTCTAATGCTGGCTACCAGAGATCCTTGATCCTTGGCTTTTCTGTCACCTGTCAATGTATGTGGTGGCCTCTTCTTTCTCTGTGTCTTGTTGACTTCCTGTAGCTTTCTCTCTCTCTGTGATCTTCTCCATGAAGCCTTCAATAATAGGATTAAGAACCACCCTGATTCACCTGGGCTAGAAGTTAACCAATGTAACCTCATCAAAAGGTCCCATTTACAAGAGTTCACACCCTAAGGAATGGGCCAAGTCTAAAAATGTTTTCCTGGGATAAGTAACACCAAACCGCCACAACATCCCTGTCCTGGTTCGCTATCTATGGCAGGGGGTGCTTTTAATAGCTTTGCAGGTGTGTTTCCTGGGTAATGCCATAGCACAAGCAATTGTATTATGTCTAATGTTGGGAAGCAGGTGACTGAGGAATGGTAATATCAGATAAGAGACTATTGCTACGGGGCTATTGCTGATTAGCTAGTATGTCATTGCTGTATTTGGATCTGCTCTAGTCCTAAATTTAAGTTGATTCAGGAAAGAAAATGATCAGAACTGGTATCCCATGAAATTCTATGAGAATATAATCAGTCTTGGTCTGTTGGAAAATACTGTTTGCTTTTCTCTATGGGTTTCTCATAATAGTTCAGAATTCCATTACCCACAAACCTGAATTTATCTAAATAAAGGCACAGATTTTCAACTAATATGAGGACACTATTTGTGATTCATTAAGTAAAGTGTAAGGATTCCTATTAATAACCCTCTACTTTCCAAGGTATGAGAGAATGCCCGTTTCCTTTCATTGATTTACATTTTAACTTAGCCAGAAATTAAAGAACTCTTTGACAATCACAGATTGATCCATGATATTCTAAGTGGTTAGCTGCTCTGGGTCAGGGTGAAACTTAGGGGGTGGGGAGTATTTACACAGGGGCAAGTAAGATAAGTTATACTTCTCTGAGGGGGCTTTGGGAAGAAAGCAGTGGCAAATGATTTTAGACTCCTCTTCTAACACAACTAGTGGCGTCACTGTCACATCTGCCAAGAAGCTGCTGCTAGGAACCTGCAAGGTGTATCTAGTCCAAACTTAATTTAAGTTTTCAGTTAGCTGTAAATAATGTGGATCTTTTAAGGATGGGGATCACTTGTAACAGGGGGTAGTTAATCACTAAATAAGCTGGTGTGGAAGACAGAACTCTGACAAAGAATGTGGCCCCATATTTCTCTGTCTCTGAACAGCTGGATGACCTTGGGCAAGTCACTTCATCTTTCAAATGCTCAGCATTTTCTTTTGTGTAACACAGCTAATAGTATATGTTCTGCTTGACTCCAAAAACTGCTGTGAAGACTAACTAAGCTATTGTATGGAAATGTCCTTTGTGAACATCAGTTTCCCATACAAAGGTCAGGAGGCACTACAGCTTTCAGGGAGCAAAGCTTAGAGACACCACAGAGATAAGGCTGAAAGCATCTCCTTTTTCTTAATCCAGAGAAATAAAATGGATAAGATGGCAGTCATTCAGTGACTCATCTCTCATAGCTTTGAATTCTACAAGGAGGCTCTGCTGCTACAAAAGATAGTAGTAGTCTCAACTGCATCTTTTGGATCCTATTCTGATTTCCCAGACCATTCTATTCTTAAAGGCCTATAGGTGACATTTCTTCTCTGATTTATGATCATTTTCCCTTTTGGCAGCTACTGATTCTCTTCTCTGAAACTGGTGGAGATGAAATAACAATGAGCCAAGATCCCCCATATGTACTTATGTATAAACTTGCTTTTCAACTAAGGATACTGTCACCTAGAGTACAGTTATTCCTAGATATTCCTAGAGTACAATGGGATAGGGCCTCTCTTCTGGGAAGGGTGAGGTGTGTGTGAGGAGAGAGAGAAGGGTCTTGCTAAAATGATTTACAACTGTTGACCTCTACTTCACATGTTTTGAAACCTTTTAAATGTGGAGTTTCAACTTTGAATCCCAAATGTTACCCCTGACATCTAAACTTGGGGTCAAATATCCTTAAGCACTTTGAAAAGTAAATAGCACTAAACAGATGATAACAGTAGATAACTGTTGTCTAATGCCTGAAAGGCAATATCAGCATTCTTTGTGTCAAAAAGACCAGGCCCCAAACTCCACCTCTGCCTCAATATTGTAATCTTCAAAATATGAAAAACAACAAGCCATAATACTTCTCATGGAGAGCTGTTGTAAGGATTACAAGTGATATATGTATTGGCACATAATGGACAGACAATAATTATAATAACTCATAAATTTTGTTTGTATTCATTATTTTATTTGGTTATAACAACAGATCAGCAAGATGAAAGTTGCTTATTTCTAAGATGGAAATTACTCTATTTTTCAAATAAGTAAAAGTCCCAGAATGGTTACGTGATTAGCCAAAGATCGCATAGAACATATGTAGGAGTGTAAAGTATGTTTATTTTTCACCAATGTAACTGTAAAGCTTTGTTATAAATGTCTTGCTATACTAAAGATTTAATTAAGCTATGCCACAGCTCACCTAATGTTTGCTCCACATGTTTGAGGTGGACAGGATTACTCACCATACTTGGGCATCAGCAAGGTAGTTGAGGTAAGAGATTGTGATATGTATATATCTAATTAGGGTGCATATCAGATTGCAATGAGTATTTTAGAAGCGATAATAAAATGTTACACAAATTATGATTAACAAATCCAGAAAAGTTTCTCAGAGAACTCAACATTGGAGCTGTATTTTGAAAGACAAGTTGAATTTAGTCATAAGGGATAGGAGAGAAAAACATTCCAGTGGAAGGGAACAGCATGGCCTAAAGGCAGGCAGGCTGAGAATGTAGGTACAGTGAAAGGCAGCCTAAGAAGTCTAAGGCAGCTGAAGAGGTGACATTTCGCAGGAGGAAGAAGTAGGAAAACAGACTGGAGAGAGAAATTGGGATCTAACTGTGATGGACTTTAAAGGCCAGCCTATGGAACTTGGACTTGAACCTGCAATCCAGAGGTTGCAGATTGGCAGCCCATGAACTTGTCCACAGACATGTTTTGTTTGGCCTGCAGAGGGTTGGCCTGCATGATGTTATTGAGCCAATTGAATTAGTTGCCAACATTCAAAAAAAAGTCAGGAGATTTCACATTAAAATCTGGAATGCTGTTCTTGAAAATAATGGAACATCTGGGACGTTAATAATGCATTCCTGCCTGGCAACAATCAGTTAGAGCTGAATGGTGATTGGCCCCTTTATATGGGACATCTGCTCTTAGTTGGTCACGGCTTCCACCACACCCTTTTGGATCTCCAACACCAGGTGCTCTTTATTCACTTTTGTTACTTAGGTGGCATTTGGGTTTGAAACCCCCTGGTGTAGGCAATTGAAAGTTATAGAGCAGAAGAATGATGTTATCAGAGTTGTCTTTTTAGAAAGAACCCTCTGATTCTGATTCTGTTGAAGATGGTCTGGAATAGGGTGATAAGGGGAATTGTTAGGGGTGCAGCTATGGGAAAGGAGAAGATGAGACAGAAGCTCTAACATTGAGGGGCAGGAAGAAAATATGAAATGACAAAATAGTCCTTCATAGCCCTCAAAGTGGACAGGGCTGGAGGGAGAAAGTACTAAGAGGCACAAAAAACTTTTGGGGGTTATGGATATGTTCATGATCTTGAATGAGTGTTGGTTTCACGTGTGTATGCATATTGGAAACCTTATCAATTGGTACTCTTTAAATATGGGCAGGCTATTGTATGACAATTATACCTTAATAAGGCTGTTGGAAAATACCCCCCTGGCTGCACAATGATGAACTGACTCTAGGAGAGTAAAAGTGGAACGAGGAACATTTGCAGTGATCCAGGTGAGAAAGGATGGTGACTTAAACTAGTTTAACAGCAGCAGAGATGAAGAGAAGTGGGCAGATTATGAAATATTTAGGAAATAAAACTCACAGGATTTGGAGAATGTCCACCATTTGCTAAAGGACAGCTCATTCTGGCTTTCTTGAGCAAAGAGCTAGGGTAAACCCCATTAACACAGCCTCCCTGATATGCTGAGGAAACCATAGCAGAAATTTACCCTCAACTCGACAATCTTGAGAAGATTTTACTGGTTACTTACTTGACTTGCTTAAAAAATTGGAAAAAAAAGAAGTTGAAGGAAGCTGGTACAAACAATGACTTTTGTATAATGTTTTTAACCATGTCTTTTTTTTTAATATAATGTTTTTATTGGAGAATTTGTAGGTTTGCAGAAAAACTATGCAGAAAATACCCAGTTCCCATATAACTCCCCCACTATTATTAATATTTTGTATTAGTATGGTATGTTTGTTACAAATGATGAAAAAATATTATTATAATTGTACTATTAACCATATAGTCCATAGTCTATGTTAAGGTACACTGTGTTGTACAGTCTTGTTTTTTTAAAAAAGTTTTCATTCTAGCAACATGCATACAACATAAAATTTCCCTTTAACTACATTCAAATATATAATTCAGTGCTGCTAATTATATTCACAATGTTGTGCTACCATGACCATCTGCTATCAAAACTTTTCCATCACCCTTCTCCCCAAAATTCTGAACCAACTGAGTACAATCAACAGCGTCTCTTGATAGAGAGGAAAATAGGATTTGAGAAGGCGGCATCCAGAGCTCAAATATAGCAAATTCCCTTAATATAATAGTTTACCTGTTTTATAATAATATAATTGTTGATGGCATTAAATTTAAAAATAAAAAACAGCCAAGTGAACCTTTACATTTATAGAATTATTTTCTGTTTACAAAGTTTTCCCACACACATTCTGTTTTTTAGTTGTCATATCAGCCCTGTGAAGTTAGGTATTATTGGCCACAATTTTCTATTGAGGAAATTGTAAAAATATTTTGGTGGTATAGAACCAACATGAACTTTGGAATCCATCAGACTTGGGTTTGAATGTCTGTTGGGCTGACATTTATTCAAAGAATAAATTGGGAGAATTATTTCTTGCCTTAATTTTATCAAGTTTTTTTGCTTTTAACTTCCCTCCTCATGCCTGACCATTGGCCACTTAGCTGCCATTAGCATTTCTTTTCATACTCTGTCCCCTACTGAATGTAAATAAGAAGAAAACTGAAGCCAGTTATAGCATCCTAAATTATTAGCGTTGGAAGGGACCTTAACAATGATCTCGTCTTCCTCCTTCCTCCATTTCACAGACCAAGAAACTAAGGTTGAGGTAAAGAAGTGGATTCATTGTCATTCTGTGACAAACTGTTTACCTGCGTTCTTTCTATTCTATCATCCTGCCATCCTCTCAATTCCTTTGAGCAACCCTAGTTTAAAGCTTTGGTGTATTGGAGCTGTGGTTGGCTATTTGAAAAAGGTTTTCAAAGTATCTATATACTTCAATTGCATATTTCTGTTCCCCATTACAATAAGAAATCAAGAATTAGCTATATTACAGTTTAATTGGCGTCTCTATTAATGAGACTGGCTTCTTTTAGCCATAAGGAGGGATTTGTGAGATTCCTTACCAACAGAAGGCTATGGTTGAAGTATGTTCACGTATACCTGCAGCCATTAAAATCCCAAGGGATAAATTTTTACCTCCAAAGAAGTTAAGTTAGAGGGGCTCCTCATTCATTTACAGCCGTTTTCCAAAGTGCCCATGAGATTGATGTGTCTAACCAAATAGCAACAGGATGTAAGACTAGATTAGATTCTACTAATATGGAACATAAAACAAAGTCAAATTATGTTCTTGCTTCAGTTTCTTCACCTGTAAAATAGAGCTGATCCTGTCCATTTTTTCCTTCCTTTAATATTGAATTATCTCCTTTGTTCAGGGTAAATAAAAGTCCATGATGCTTTGCTGGGTACAAGATAAAGCAACAACCCTGCCTTCCTCTGTAGAAGCTTGTAAAAAGTAGAAGCGGCCCAGGCAAAAATCTTTATATGCCCTTTGGGACAGACAGACCCTGCTCAGATCTAGAGATGTAAGGAGTTTAAAAGGTAGGCAGGTCCAGGGCCCCTGCTGAAATCAATGAAGCCTCATTCCTTATAAATCTATCCCTGGCACCTTACCATTTCCTCTACACTTCCATTGCCATCTACCTTCCAACTTTTCCTAGGGGCTAAGGGACCTCCTCCACAAAAGAGCAGTTACCATACCCTACTTCACCTTCCACTACTGGCTGTTCAGCAAAAGGAGGAAAAGTAGCCATATGTAGGTAGGCTCCTTTTCTTAAGAGTGCAATTTGCAAGCTTAAAATATGTAAAGGCAGACTGGAAAAGAAAGGGCCTATTTAGAAGCAAATGATTTTGCCTTGGAAAAAATTGAGTGTACATATATATATATATATATACACACACAAACATATATATATACATCTATGTATCTATCTATCTATATATACATATCTTAAGTGTTTCTGGTCTTCCATGTTTTTGTGTGTTTGTCTGATTGGATGAGTTTGCCTTTGAATGTCTGGATAGGTAAGAAGTGCATGGTTGGAGGCAATTCCAGATAAGAAGACTGGAACAAAAGAGGGAAGAGATGACCCTAGAACAACTGGCATCCTGCCATGAGGCCAAATTTACCCCTATGGAGGAATCTCCAAGGTTTCAGCAAGTGTAGGCTGACTTGACCACAGCTTGCTCTCCCAAACGCCTGGGTCTGGAACAGAATCCCTCATAGTTCTTAGGACCAGGTACACTAACCCTCTCCCTAGCTCCCTTCCACCTCTCCTCTCTCACTGTCCACTACTGAGATTGGGCTTCAGAACCAAATCTAGCCAGGGTGGCCTCTAGGCTCTTGGGTAGCGTGGTCCTCAAATAAAGCTCAGGCCCTGGCACCTAAAGTCTGCTCTAGGAGAGCGGGAAATATTCAAGGAACAAGGGTTCTCCAGGGCTGGAGGAGCCTCTCTTGCCTTCACCCACGTTGCGCCAGCATTTGTTTCTCCAAAGCCACCAAGCATTTGTACGCGGTGAGGGGAGGGGAGAAAAGGAAAGGGGAGGGGAGAGGAAAGGAGGTGGGAAGGCAGGGAGGCCGGCCCGGCGGGGGCGGAACCCGATTCGCAAACTGTTGCATTTGCTCTCCACCTCCCAGCGCCCCCTCTAAGATCCCGGGGAGCCGGCTTGCCCAGAGAGCCAGCTGGAGGGTCCGGAGCAAGGTTGAAGGCAGAGGAGGCGACAGAAGGAAGGCGACGGAGCTAGCCGACCCAGTGCCGGACGGGAACTGAAGGGACGCACCTTGCCAACTCTAGCTCGGCTCCAGCGGCAGCCGACGCCTCTTGCAGAGCGGCGGCTTCGAAGCCGCCGCCCCGGAGCTGCCCTTTCCTTTCGGTGAAGTTTTTAAAAGCTGCTAGAGACTCCGAAGAAGCGAGGAAAGTGCCGGGTAGGACTGACGACTGCCTTTGTCCTCCTTCCCTTCCACCCCACCCCCCCTCCCCCCAGGGTCTCCTCTCAGGCTGCTGCCTCTGCCGGCGCTTCTCCGCAACACCCCCCTCCGCCCCCCCCCACCCCGTCCCACACACACACGCACACCCCGCCTCGCCCGCCCAGCGCGGCCAGCCAGCCGGAGTTTGCAGAGAGGTAACTCCCTTTGGCTGCAAGCGGGCGAGCTAGTTGCACGTTGCAGACACAGCCCTGGGAGCCTGGCGACCTGGGAGCGGCTTCAGCACTCCAGCCTGGACCTGGCTGGCACGTGGAGCGGCCCCCTGGTTTTCTCTACTCCCTGTCCTCCTGCTCCTGCCTCTTCACCCCCAGGACACGGAGCCTGGAATCAAAAGATGAAAAGGCAGGCAGTCCTTCAGTAGCAAGTAACAATAAAAACAGGTTGTTATTTGCACCTGCTTCAGTGGAAACTGACTTTGGAAGGGGAAGGGTTTTCCTTTTTTTTTTTTTTTCTCCTCTGTCTTCTTCAAGATTTGAGCATCTTTTGAATCTACTGTCCAAGTATTCAGGGACAGACCGTGAGCCTAGCAGCTCAGTTCGTGTTCAGCGCCTGTTTTCCTCTGCACGAGACTTTGAAGCTGTCAGAGCGCTTTTGCGATATTGCTCCTGCAAGTTTCCTTCTCGGGAGGTTCCTGCAGGTGGGCAGCTAACTGCACCAGCTTCCGCACAGCAGCCTGTTGAACTCTTCTGAGCAAGAGAAGGGAAAGCAGGGTAAGGAAATTAGGTGGCAGATTCAGCCAGGTTCAAGGATGGAGGTGCAGTTAGGGCTGGGGAGGGTCTACCCCCGGCCGCCGTCCAAAACCTATCGAGGAGCTTTCCAGAACCTGTTCCAGAGCGTGCGCGAAGTGATCCAGAGCCCGGGTCCCCGGCACCCTGAGGCTGCGAGCGCAGCACCTCCCGGTGCCCGTCTGCAGCAGCAGCAACAGCAGCAGGAGACCAGCCCCCACCAGCAGCAGCAAGGTGAGGATGGCTCTCCCGAAGCCCAGAGCAGAGGCCCTACAGGCTACCTTGCTCTTGACGAGGAGCAGCAGTCTTCACAACAGCGCTCAGGCCCAGAGAGCCACCCTGAGAGCGGCTGTGTCCCAGAGCCCGGAGCCGCCGTGGCGGCCGGCAAGGGGCTGCCACGGCAGTCGCCAACACCTCCGGACGAGGATGACTCAGCTGCCCCATCCACGTTGTCTCTGCTGGGCCCCACTTTCCCGGGCTTAAGCAGCTGCTCCACCGACCTTAAAGACATCCTGAGCGAGGCCGGCACCATGCAACTCCTTCAGCAGCAACAGGAGGCGATATCCGAAGGCAGCAGCAGCAGCAGCAGCAACAGCAGTGGCAGAGCAAGGGAGGCCGGTGGGGCTCCCGTCTCCTCCAAGGACAGTTATCTAGGGGGCACTTCCACTATCTCAGATAGCGCCAAGGAGCTGTGTAAGGCAGTGTCTGTGTCCATGGGCTTGGGTGTGGAGGCGTTAGAGCATCTGAGTCCTGGGGAACAGCTTCGGGGAGATTGCATGTATGCCCCGCTCCTGGGAGGCCCACCCGCTGTCCGCCCCACTCCTTGCGCCCCACTGGCTGAATGCAAAGGTTCTTTGCTGGACGAAGGCCCAGGCAAAGGCACTGAAGAATCTGCTGAATATTCCCCTTTCAAGGGAGGTTACGCTAAAGGTGTGGACGGCGAGAGCCTGGGCTGTTCAGGCAGCGGCGAGACTGGGAGCTCCGGGACTCTTGAGCTACCATCCACCCTTTCTCTCTACAAGTCTGGAGCACTGGAGGAGGCAACAGCTTACCAGAGTCGCGACTACTACAACTTTCCGCTGGCCTTGGCCGGGCCTCCTCCCCCTCCGCCGCCTCCCCATCCCCATGCCCGCATCAAGCTGGAGAACCCACTGGACTACGGCAGCGCCTGGGCAGCCGCGGCGGCACAATGCCGCTACGGAGACCTGGCGAGCCTGCACGGCGGGGGTGCAACGGGACCAGGCTCCGGTTCGCCTTCAGCCGCCGCCTCTTCTTCCTGGCACACTCTTTTTACAGCCGAAGAAAGCCAGTTGTATGGGCCGTGTGGCAGTGGCAGTGGTGGCAACTCAGGCAGTGAGGCGGTACCTGTAGCCCCTTATGGCTACACTCGGCCCCCTCAGGGGCTGGCGGGCCAGGAAGGTGAATTTCCCCCACCCGAGGTGTGGTATCCCAGCGGTGTGGTGAGCAGAGTACCCTACCCCAGCTCCAGTTGTGTCAAAAGCGAGATCGGCTCCTGGATGGAGAGCTACTCCGGACCTTATGGGGATATGCGGTAAGTTCCTCCTCTCAGAATGTCGCCCTTCGGCCCAGGGCTCAGAGTCCGTCTGCGGACTGGGGTATCTTCACTTCCCCGCGCGAGCACGCCAACTACACCTGGGAGTCCTTAGTAGTGTTCCATGGGAAGGGCCACCCTAAACCTAGAGCCCTCTCAGGGACTCCCTGACTGCTAAAGGTTTGACCTGCACACTCTGAATCTCTACCGTGCTTCCCCAACCCGGGCTGAGCGCCCTGGGTGCAGGTGAGTGCCCTTCCAGATTCCTGGAGAACTGCCCCAGCCACCTAAAATCCTCTCTGCTTGGTGATACTCTATATCCCCTGGGCTTCAAACTTAAATCCTACTGCACTGGTGCCTTTAGAGATAAAGCTCTTAAACTCCTTCTTTTCCCCTTCCCTTCCCCAAATTCCATAACCTCAACAGGAAATGTGGGCAGTTTCTCCTTTTAGGGTTGGTTAGGGTTGCCCTGCGAACTGTGGCCTTTCTTCAGGTTAGAGGCAAAACACTGGTCTAAGTCAACCCGCCTCCTCCAAAAAGATAAATTGGAGTGCTGGATTAGGGAAAGAACGTGTGGTTTTGGGGTTTTCTGGGCCCTTCTGTGAAGGGGTGAATTCCCTTCCTTGGCAGCAAGTGGAGATTTACCCCAAAAGGTTGGAGGTTGGAGGGGAGAGTCCAGCCAGGAACATTTAGAGAAGGCAAAGGTAGGCAAAAACCAAGGGGCAACTTTCTTCGTAAAAACTGGGCAGGATTTGCCCTCACAGATTTCTTAGCATTGGTTGACACTGTTGGAAATAGTTGCTTGGGTAAGTTTCTCTTGTAAACTGTTTATTTTCACTGTGGATTATAGCAGATCAATAGCCCCCTACCTCAGGTCTACATCAGATCTACAAAGGGTAGAATGTCCTCTTAATGAACAATTTAACTAGGCTTGAGTCTGACTTAGAGAAAGTGTTGAAAAATGTTTTTGTAAAGGAGTTCCTGCTATTCCAGTGTACTCAGAGATCTGCTTTGGGGAGAGAGGAGTGAGATCCTTCAATATATTCCTTCTTTTGAAGGACATGCTTGCATTTTAAAACATGAGCTCTTACCTTTAATAAATTGAGTAAGAATTGTTAGTGACCTATGAGCCACAATCTTGCTACAGAGTTTTAATTAGGATGTGAGAAAAGTAGTGGGCAATTTCATCTTGCATATTAAAAATTCTTCCTTACAGCAGTTGTTGAGCTTCTCTGAGACCACGTCAAATATTTTTCCCCCAGCAGCAAATTATGGTATTAGTTTATCCCTTTGAGGGAGGGAGTATTGATGGAAGAACTAATTTCCTCAGGTGTGTCAGAAGTTAATGTGCCTCTGAATTCGTCTTTTCCATAGTTATTTTCTTTTATTTGTGACTTTTCAAAAATTTCTTTGTTATTCTCAGCATCTTTGTTAGGCAACTTAAATCCAGAAATTTTCCTCTTTTCTTTGACGCTTTTCTTTTTGAAAGGTTGATCGCACAGTGTGAGAAAAGAGAAGAGGAGGACAGGATTTCATAAAATGTTGTCTTCTGGGTTGTTGAAGAAACAGCTCTTTACTAGGCTTTATACTATTAGATTTTTAAGGGTGGCCTACAGGATTTTCAAAGCATTGATATCGTCAAAGTCTTTTCCAATTGAACTGAAGTGTTTTTTTTTGTGATGAGGTTATACTGTGGGATAAAAGGTTTTCATTTTATGAGAACAGATTTACTTAGTAGGGATAAATTTTTTCTAGGGCTGTCACTAGTCAGTGGAGCCCTCTTCTACTGTGAACTTTTCCAAGGAAAAAAAATGTCTAAGGTGCTTCTTGACCTACCATGATGCTAAACCCAGTTACTGGAATCTTCCTTCTCTTATATGCGCCTCCCCCCACCCAATTATTCAGTTAACAGGTTGGAAATTAATATTACTATACATTAGTTAACGGATGTTTGTGTTTTGGAAGACATCCTAAATTTTTCAGGGAATAACTGTAGGGAGCAAAAAGTTCTTTTCATCAGGTGTGCAATATACTGGGAGTTTTTTATACCAAGTCTTAATGAAAACATTTCCCTGTTAGACAGACCAGCATACCTGGATACCTTCTTGGTAACCTGCTTAAAGTAATGGCCTCAAATTGTGATAATTTAGCAGGGTCTAAAGAAAGTACAAGGATATTTAATTTTTCCTGGTTTGTGATTGCTTCACTGGTTATGTGAAGTTTAATAAAAGGGAAAATTGGTGTTTCCTTTCATGGGTTGACAAAAAATTCCATTTCTAGGATATGGAAAACATTTGTGTTAGTTTACTTATTGAAAATTAATCAATTTCATCAGAATGCAACTAATACCAATCTAAAAGTTGACATTTTACTTTCTCTTTCTTTCCCTTCGTAGGGATATTATTTGCTAAAAGGCAAAGGATTTTTTTATACAAAGCCAGAGAGAGCTTCCTCCCTCTCTGTATTGCAGGCCAACTTTGACTTTAAAATCTCAAAATTCTTGAGACTTCCAATAACCTGTTGGAACTTCTTTTCCAATTGTGTGTTTGTGTACATTAGTTTTGTGGGGGGTGATGTTTTAACTTTAGTAACCTTTAGAATAACTCTCTGCTCTTTTACATCTACAATGTTTCTGCCGAGAGGAGAGTGGCTGAAGGTGGTCCTTTTGTACTTAGCATGTGGTTTGTAGAAAAGGAAAAAGGAAAGTGATTGGGCTTTCATACAACCCTGATGATATTGTATAAAGCAGTCTTTTCTCAAAGATCAGATAGGATATCCTACTTGACAGAAATAAGGACCTATATATCCCAGCAAGCAGCACAGTAATATAGAAAACATTTATTCTTGTAAGCTGTGGCCCAGGACAGTCTGTGAAGGAATTAGAATTTGGGGCTTAGAGAAATCATACATGTGCAAAAAGCACATTTTAATTTTTCTCATGGTAGCTTGTTCTGGTCTCCAAAAATATGTAGTATTTTAGTAGTGATTTGAGATTGGGAAATCCTGCCTTTCAAAAATTATTTCAGAAGAACGCATTTATTAATTACTCTTTCTCTCCTCTCCTCTCCCTTGTTATTGAGTAGATTTTTATGACTATCTTAGAAAGCAGAATTTTGTGTTGGAACCAAGATAGGCTGATGCTCTCTGTCCATAGGACTTGAGGGTCAGTGCACTAGGAAGAAGCATCCTTTTTTCTTGGTCAGCAAATAGCTGGTAAGTTCCGTCTGGGTTCCAGTAATCAGATCTCAGAACCAAATAAATGGTCACACTGAGGGGTAGCCCATTTGGAAGTAGCTGCAAAATTGGGTGATCTAAGACCGCACTTTCCTGTGCATATGATATCTATCCCGGCTTGGCTGAAGATGGGATGGATTTTATACTGAAACCTGAAAACATGACTCTGTAAAATGAAAAGCAAACAAAATACCAAGTTTTGTGAGATTGATCAGAAAGGAAAAAGGAAACCTTTCCCCACCCCTCACCTCCACCATTTTCTCTTTGTTTGCAGCTTCCTCAAGTGCTGCCTGTCCTGATTTTCTTTTATTCCACTCCTTTCTTGCTTTTCACATTGAAATACAGACTCTTTCTTCTACTCCTCTGGATATTTTTCTCATTACACCTGTGGCATGCTCTTAAAGAATTTTTTTAAAAAAATCTGAAGCGCAAACAGATCAGATCAACTCCTGTACCTCTCTTTTAAGACTAGATGACTTGAGGGGATTACAAAATGAATAGCACACTGGCTTTTTTTCCCTTGAGACAACAGTTGCTGAGAGAGCTAAGCTAGAAGGCTTGGGGACTTGGCGATTTAATGAAGTTATTTTGACGGCTGCAGTCTCTCTCTCTCTCTTGACCTCTGTCTCTCTCCGTCTGTGGCCATTTTGGCAACTCTCTCTGAGCCTGAGAATAACTGGATCTTCTCCTGAGATAGGTCTGTCTGTCTGGGTCAGGCCTTAGCAGTGTTATCACAAGCAATACCTAATCTACGTGTAAGGGCACTTGATACATGTGTTCAGCTGGGCTAATCTGCTGGTACTACGTGCAATTTAATCATTTTAAAACAAGAGATATTTTAAAGAAATGAATCTGTTTCAGATTTCAACAGCCAGTATTCCATCAGGTTCTGGGATGTTGAATTCAGAGTTAGTTATCCTCATGCTATACACAGAGTGAACTTTTTGTTCATTGCTTGTTAAGTTCTGGACAACTAACAGCACTTAGTTGGCTTTCATTATATGGATGAAAATTATAAAGTCTTATATTTATATAGGGCCCTTTTCAAGGAAAAGACCCAGTATCTTCCAGTTTATTCACTAGCACTTATGTGAAATTGTAGAGGGCTAGAGGATGCTTAGTGTTCATTCACTTCTTTGCTAGTTGAAGGAATAGAAATGGTTCCATTTTCTATAACATTTGTTTCCCATGTAAGGAAACCTCCCTAAAGCAGCAATTCCCAGGTTTTCTTCTCTAAGTTTTCCATATGAAATGTACCGTTTTAGATTGCTATTCAGTAAGGGCTATTCTCATGGTTGCTGCTTATAGATGATTGGCTGTGAGTTATACAAAACTGTTGCACACTCAAAAATGATGCCCACTTTTCCCTCTCAGCAGTTTTTGTTGAGAGCACCTCTAAATAAGCTTATAGCTCTAAAGCTCCAGTCACATGAACATGCTGCCAATGTAGATAATGCAGTAACCAAGGTGTTTTTAAATAACAACTTTTTTGAGATACAATTCAAAATCCATACATTTTACCCATTTAAATTATGCAGTTCATTGTCTTTTAGTGTGTTCGGAGTTGTGCAACCATCACCACTATCAATTTTAGAGCCTTTTCTTTGCCCGAAAAAGAAATCTTGCACCCCTCAGTAGTTCCCTCATCTGCCCTATCCCCCAGCTCTAATCATTTAGAATTACTGTCTTTATGGATTGACCTTTTCTAACATTTCATAGAAATGAAATTATATGTGGTCTTTTGAGACTAGTTTCTTTCACTCAGAATAATGTTTTCAAGATAAATTCATGTTGATACATGTATCAATATTTCTTTTTTCTTTTTTTGCATGGGCAGGCACCAGGAATTGAACCCAGGTCTCCGGCATGGCAGGCGAGAATTCTGCCACTGAGCAGTATTTCATTTCTTTTTTATTGATGGTTAATACTTCATTGTATGGATATACCACATTTTATTTATCTGTTTAGTATTCATTTAGACATTTGGGCTGTTTTTTATTTTTGGCTATTGTGAATAATGTTGCTATGAACAGTCAATGACAAATTTTATACTAACATGTTTTCAGTACTTTGGGGTGTATACCTCTGGGTAAGAATTGCTGGGAACGCTGTTTAACCTTTTGAGGAACTGATAGACTGTTTTTAAAAGTGGTTACATAATTTTGTAATCCCAACAGCAACATATAAGGGTTCCAATTTCTCCATGTCCTTGTCAACACTTGTTATGGTCTGTAATTTTGATAGAAGCCATCCTAGTGGGAATGAAGTGGTATCTTAATGTGGTTTTGATTTGCATTTCCCTAAAGACTAATGTTAAGCGTCTTTTCATGTGTTTATTGGCCGGTTTTTCTATATTCTTTGGAGGAATATCTATTCAGATCCTTTGTCCATTTTTAATTGGGTTATTTGTCTTTTTATTATTGAGTTTCAAGAGTTCTTTACATATTCTGGGCACAAGCCTTCTAACAGATTATTATTTTTGAATATTTTCTCTCTTGTTTTCTCATTTTATTGATGGTGTCCCGTAGAAACACAAAAGTTCTTAATTGTGTTGAAGCCTCATTTATCTATTGTTTTTTATTTTGTGGCTTTTGGTGTCATATTTAGGAAGGCTTTGTCTAATCCAAGATCACAAAGATTACACCTATGCTTTCTTCTAACAGTTTTATAGTTTTAGCTCTTACTTCTTACTTTTAGGTCTATGATCTGTTTTGAGTTAACTTTTGTGCATGGTGTGAATTCAACTTCGCTTGTTTGCAAGTGTACATCCAGTTGTTCCAGCAGCTTTGTTGAAAATATTATTCTTTTCCCATTGAATTGTTTTAGCACCCTGGTCAAAGATTAATTGACTGTAAATGTGAGGAATTTTTCTGTATTCTTAATTATGTTCCATTGATCTATATTTCTGTCCTTATGCAAGTACCACAATGCCTTGATTACTGTAACTTTGTAATAAGTTTTGGAATAAGGAAACATGAGTCCTCCTGCTTTGTTCTTTTTCAAGATTGTTTTGGCTAATCTGGGACATTTTGCAATTCCATATGAAATGTAAGAGCAGGCAGTCAATCTCTACAAAGAATCCAGCTGGAATTCTGATAGGGATTATATTGAATCTGTACATCAATTTGAGGACTATTGTCTTAACAATATTAAGTCTGCTGATCCATGAACATGTGATGTCATTCAATTTTCTTAAGTCTTCTTTAATTTCTTTCCATAATTGTTTGTAGTTCTCAGAATATTGATTTTGCACTTATTTGTTACATTTATTCCAAAGTGTTTTATTCTTTTTACTATATATATATATATATATATTTTTTTTTTTTTTCTCCCATGGGCAGGCACCGGTCATTGAACCCGGGTTCTCCGGCATGGCAGGCGAGAATCTGCCTGCTGAGCCACCGTGGCCTACCCTTTTTTTTTCACTTTTTTTTTATTCTTTTTGATGCTATTATGAATGGAATTGTTTTTTTAATTTCATTTTCAGAGTGTTCACTGCTAGTATATAGAAATATAACTGATTTTTGGAAGTTGACCTTATATCCTGTAACCTTGCTGAAAGTACCTGAGTTTTGAACACTTCTTGAATTTAAGGAATGGAGGGCTTTTGCTCCTGCACCAAAAGTTAAACATATGCCATGCCATCCTATTTGAAGGATACACAGGGACACCATTCTCAGTTTTTCTGAGCTGTGAATTGGTACTGATAGGACAGTCTCCTCTGTAGATGAATAAGAGAGTGCCTCTAAAGTTTTGGAGCTATTTAGAGAACGGGAAGAGAGAAGTCTAAAGTTTATGTGAATAGTTCTTTTTGAAGAATTTGAATTTGAGAACTATTAGCAAAAGTGATGAGGCCTAACATCATTTCTATATAGAAAACTGGCATGAGGAAGTAACAAATGCAAACCAGGCCCCAGGAATTATTAGCAATATCTGGCTTATTTTTAAGTTTGTGTAAGCAGCTTGCTTAAAAATTTAAAAATTTTATATGTTGTCATTTGCTTAAAGTAAATGCTGCCACTCCCTCTGGTATATCTTTCTAGACAGGGAAATGCTTCACTCATGCACTTATAATTTGAACTTCTTTTGGGGGGATACCCTCCATAACTATGAAACAAAGATAAAATTCATGTATACAGGGACTGAACCGGCCTTATTAACACCCTAGATATAGGGTCCTAGCTAATCAGTCCTGGTTGTAATGTCCTGATTATGGTAAGTGAACTGCAGGGTCACCCAGCAAGAAGTCCTATTGTGACCTAATAGCTGGGCTTTAGAAATGACCTTAATAAAGTGATTTTTAAAAAATAAAAATCCATCCATCATCTATTTTTTATTAAGCATCTGCTTTGTTCCCAGCTGGGTGGAGAGTGGAGGAAAGGAAGCACAATTCAGGGAGACTCTCAAGGTCACTGCCTCGAATAGATTATAGCCATGAACATAGCCAGAACGGCAGCACCATGATCAGTATGATGAAATTCTGGAGTGTATGGTACAGGCTTTTGAAATGCAGGCATACAAAAAAGAAATGGATCACTGTACATTGAACTAGTTGCAATATTACATGTGGCTGCCTCCAGTCTTTTATGGAAGTAGGTAGGGTACATGACTGGACTCAAGCAATAGATTACAGGTCCTGAAGGATATTTCAAACACTAGGGGAGGTAGCTCTGGAAGGAGACTGAAAAGTGAACTGGAACAGGGCCTGAGGTTGAAAAGCTTGAAATCCATTTCTACTTATTTCACAGTGTGAACCCAGTCAGGTCAGTTACTGCTTTCTTCCTCGGTTTCTTTGCCTATATGATAGCACTTGATAGAAACATCTTTTGATGTCTTAGCTTGGACAAGTCTACAAGAGTATGAGGAATGAATGCTGATTACAAAAAGACCTAGAGAAGTTGTTTTACAGACTAAGGGTGATTAATGGGCTGGGTTTGGCGTGAGAGGCAGTGATAATGCCCAGTGTGGTGGTCAAATAGGAATGATTCTTCCACCCTCGAGGTGTCCATTGATCAGGGTCACTTGCTTAGACAAAATTCCATACAAATGGGGTTTCAAGGTATTGAGTAAGGGAGGAAAGCAAGGCGCACAAGACAAATGGTTCTGAGAGTAAAGGGCGCCTTACAATCTTCTCCTTTTTTAAAATAAAGGCTTTGTTGAATTAGAGGAGGTAGCTTTTTGAAATTGCCTGCCCCCTAATTATGGACTCTTCTCTGAAGTTTGCATAGGGTTCTTGCTTGTGGGAGTGTAGTCCCTCTATCTAGCCGCCAGGGGGACAGCAAGTGTCCTATGGCAGGATTTCCAGGGGAGTAGTAGACCTCCTTTGGTGGCTTATCATAGGATAACTTGAGCCAGAAGCCATCTAGCTCCAGACAGTAAATAAGCTTGTCATGGTACTCAGTATTTTCATCTGGAATATTCTTTTCCGAAGTGCAAACAATTTTATTATTAATGTTTGGATCTTGATACCTTTTTCTGAATGTGGAGCAGGAGAACAGTGATGTTGGATATATTCCAGCATCACCTCTTTACAGTTTACAGAGCAGTTTCATATTCCATTATTGCATTTCATTCTTACTTGCACCTTGTACAAGAAGCCTGTGTTCATAGTATTATAATACTATTCATGATATTATAATATTATTATTTTAATTGCAAGCCTGTTCAGAGAGGTTAGGTAATATACCTAAAGTCAAACAGCATCCGAGTGGCAGAGCTTGGACTTTAGTCACATTCTTCTTCCCCAAATCAAGTGTTCCTGCCTTTATTTCGCAGCTCTCTCTCCTGTCTAGGAAAGGAATATTCTGAGAAGGAAAGGGAAATTAGCTAGTTATAGAAACAAGTGAAGTTCTTAAGGCTGATGGACCTCTCATTCACTGATGATACTGATGGATTGGGTTCTGTGGCAGTTTTACATAGAGTGCATTTATTAGACAAATATTTATTAAGCACCTATGGTATACCAAGCTCTGTACTAGGCACTTGTGATACAGTAATGAGCAAAACAGATGCAAAATATATCCCTGCCCTCATGGATGGTACAGTGTAGTGAGGGGAGAGAGATTATAAGTAAACCAATGAATGTGTGCTATATTAGAGGGTGATGTGTCATGAAGGATAATTTAGGAGCTAGATATTGATGGTAGAGGAGGGGACTATTTTATATTTGTTGGTCAGGGAAGGCCTTTGTGAGAAGGTGATATTTGAGCCAGAGACCTGAAGGAAATAAAGTGAACCATACAGATACCTGGGGTTAAAATATTACAGGAACAGGGAACCAGAAGTACAAAAACCTGAGGCAGGAGCACACTTGGTGTGATGGAGGACGAAATGGATGTCCATATTACTGGTGTAATTAAATGGGAGATATAAATGGGGGCATGAAAAGAGATGAGGTCAGAGTTAATGAGGAGCACTGAAGTTCTTCATTAGGACTTTGGTTTTTACTTCAGTATGGGGAACCACTGGAAAGTTTTGAGTAGGAAAGTAACACAATCTGACTTACATTTTAGCCGGTTCACTCTTCTTAGTAACTTCTATCACCCTCTGATATAGTTTACATTTATTTGTTTACTTATTGTATGTTTGGAAAAAGGATTTGAGACTACCACAGTGACACAAGTGAGTGATGATGATGGCTCAGACTAGGGTGATATCAGTAAAGGAGGTGATAAGCATTTGAATTCTGGATATCTTTTGAAGTAAAGCAGACTGCATTTACTAACAGGTTGGATTTGGGGTGTGAGAGGAAGAGAGGAGTCAAAGACAACTGCCACATTTTTTGATCTGCACAACTGGAAAAATAGAGTCATCATTTACTGATGGTGGAGGGAGTTGGTAAGAACCAAGAGTTTGATTTTAGATGTATATGAAGTTTGAGCTATCTAATGAATATCCTGAGGACTTCTCAGTTAGTTTTAATGCACTGCCCTCAGATTTCCTGCTCTTCAAGGAGATTAAAAGGACCTTAGAGATCACCTAAGTTGGTATCCTCTCCTTCCTCTCTTCCTTTTTAGGAAAGGCCTAATGAGGCCTAGAGAGGAGAAGGGACTTGTCCAGGGTGAAATGACAAGCTGACCAAAGACCTAGGGCACTTCTGGATTCCCACTTGGTACTTCTTTTCTCATTGTTATTCCGAGACCTCATCTAGGGAAAAGAGTAAGTGTCTTCTTCTTGTCCAGACTTTAAGCCAGGTGATTAAACTAAATAATAAATCAACAACTAGAAAATCACATAAATAGGCTGCTGGGCCCAAACCAAACTGAAATATTTTCATTATGACTTTATTGAACTACATCCCTGAAACAAAAAGTAAGCAGACTTTGGAAGGCTCTGGGCTTTGACCAAGACTGGAGTCTAAAGGGACCCTGAACAAGTAGCCAGAAATCTTGGAATATTAGAGTTCATGGAACCTGGGAGACCGTCTTGTTTGACTAGCTTATTTTACAGATCAGGTGCCTGAGGTTGAGAGATTGAAAGGGACTTGGCAAAAGGCATACATCAGGCTTGCATGTTTTAGCCTGATCCTGTTCTGAAAGTTAGCTCTCTGTTGCTTCCTTGGGAAAGTATATATTGGAAAAGTGATTCCATTCTCAGAACAGAGAATTATGATAATAACAGTAGTCATGATGGCACTTATTTTTTATTTTAATATTTTTATTATAAAAACTTAACATACAAACATACATTTTTGACATACAAACATTCCATACATGGTATATAATCAGTGGCTCACAGTATTATCACGTAGTTATGTATTCATCACCATGATCATTTTTTTGAAGGTTTGCATCACTCCAGCAAAAGAAATTAAAAAAACAAATGAAAACACTCTGCATACCATACCCCTTACCCCTCCTTCTCATTGACCACTAGTAATTCAATCTACTCAATTTATTTTATGATCCCCCTATTATTTGTTTATTTTTTTCCATATTTTTTACTCATTTGCCCATACCCTAGATAAAAGGAGCATCAGACACAAGGTTTTCACAAGCACACAGTCATATTGTGAAAGCTATATCACTATACAATCATCTTCAAGAAACAAGGCTACTGGAACACTGCTCTACAGTTTCAGGTACTTCTCTCTAGCCACTCCAATACACCATAAACTAAAAAGGGATAGCTATATATTGTGTAAGAATAACCTCCAGGATAAACTCTCGACCCCGCTTGAAATCTCTCAGCCACTGAAACTTTATTTTTTCTAATTTCTCTCTTACCCCTTTTGGCCGAGAAGGTTTTCTCAGTCCCTTGATGCCAGGTACTGGCTCATCCCGGGATTTCTGTCCCACGTTGCCAGGGAAATTTACACCCCTGAGAATCATGTCCCGCATAAAGGAGGTGGGCAGTGGGTTCACTTGCCATGTCATCTTAGAGAGAAGCCACATCTAAGCAACAAAAGATGTTCTCTTGGGGGTGACTCTTAGGCCTAATTTTAAGTAGGCTTAGCCTGTCCTTTGCAGGAATACGTTTCATAGGGGCAAACCCCAAGATCAAGGGCTTGGCCTATTGATTTGGTTGTTCTACTGCTTGTGAGACTATCAGAAATTCTCCAAATGGGGAAGTTGAATATTTCCCCCTTTCTCCCCATTCCTCCAAGAGGACTCTGCAAATACTTCTTTATTCACTGTCCAAATCACTCTTGGATTTATCGGGACATCACACTAACTTGGACAAACCAACAAAATCTCATGCCCTATTCAATATTCCTTGCACTTACAGTGTTCAATTAAACTATCTATACAAGTTAATTAGATAATGAGCTCCCCAAAATATAAATTTTGCACAAAATAAACATCTCTTTCTTTGGACTCACACAGAAGTGGAGGTTTTAAAATATAGATCACATCATCCTTTACCCCGTATTCTGATTTATCTTAGTCCTATCTAGGTCAGCTTCATTCATGTCTCTACTTCAAGTCTGATCACTTTTTCAACTTTTTAAACCATTCCAGTATGGGGTACTGCTAACTTTCATAGCTTTAGAGCTCTAACTCTGAGTCTCAGGCATCACATAATTACCCAAAGTTTCTGGGAAAGACCATGCTATATAAAAACCCCTAGTATCTCAGAATTTAGAATTAATGGTTATACCTCCTGAATATATGTGACTGCTGTAAGAGCTTACAATCTAGAACCCTTTACAATAAGCCCCTACCTGATAACCCATGCTCTCAACTTTAGTTCTGAGTTTTGATTATATAGTTAGTCCATATGATTGAGGCATGATAATATTTCTTTTTATTCCTGACATTTCATTCAACATACACGCTCTTAAGGTTCATTCATCTAGTTGCACACCTCACAACTTCATTCCTTCCTGTGGCTCCTCAGTAGTTCATTGTATGTATACACCATAGTTCCCCCTTCCACTCCTCAGTCATTGTACCCTTAGGCCACCTCCATTCATTGTGGATCAGGAACACTGGTGATAATGGCACTTATTGAGTGCTTACTGCATGACAAGTTTCCTACTTTACATGGATTAACTGAGTTTTCACAACAACCTTTCTAAGTAGGCCCAGAGAGATTAAGTAATTTATCCAAGGGTCAACACAGCTAGGATGGAGCAAACCTTGTGTGCACACCCAGGAAGTCTGTCTTCTAACTACAAGTTTCTAACCACTGTGCTATACCAGCTGCTTTTCTGATTATGCAGCCATTCACCACTACAGTCCCCAAAGACTGGTAACTGGGGTAGCCTCTTTATAGGCTATCCCAGTTATAGGAGTCTGAGTCTATTGATCCTCACCAAATAGCTGAGTGGTGTGACGATTAAAGTGTGAGTTGAAGGATATAAAGGGGTGATGGGAAGTTGTTGATAATTAAATATGGGTATTGGAAAGCAGAACTATAGAAATTCCTGAAAAAGGCCTAGAAATCTGAAGGTGGTTAAAAATCTCAAAGCCTGCTGCTGAAATAAGAGAACTACCAAGGTAAGAAAAAGAAAATACCTGATTTTTATGGAGTACAAGAATTTATGCCAGGAACTGTTCTATGTGTTTTACATGTGTTGATTCACTTAATCCTCACAATAACTCCATGAGGTAGATGCCATTATCATCCCTATGTTACAGATTGCAGAAACTGAGTCCAGAGCAATTAAGAAACATGTCCGAGGTTAAAGAACAGGTAAGTGAAAGAGTCTATATCAGAATCCAGGCAGTTCAGCTCTATAACTTATATTCTTTTCTACTTCATTTAGGGAAATTGGCACTACTCATATTACAGAAAATTTTTAAAATACAAAGTCATTGTGGCTGAACTGAACACATTGAGCAATTCTTATACTTAACATATAACAACTTCTTTTAAGGTCCCTTAAGAGGAAAGGTACTTGCCCAAGGTCACATGATTAGTAGGTAGCCAATTCAAAACTTGAAATTGAGACTCCAGACTGCCAGACCTGATTCCACACTATGATTCTGGCTCCCTTTCCACACTTAGACTTGTTCTCACATACCTCTTGACTTGCTCTCCCTCTGCCCCTGCTCTCACCATTATAAATAAGTTGGCTCCCTCCATCAACAAGATTGTACAGAAAATGGGGAGAATGAGCAGAATCCATTTCCTTGCAGAGATTGTTCAAAAGAAACAAAATATCAGAAAAAAATAGCAGCATAGGAGATTTACAATAAATATAAGAAGGGGGCTTCCCAGTATTTACACCCTTCTAGGCCCAAATGGATTGTGCAGGATCCCATCGGAGGTCGTGAATGTGGGTGCCAGATTGCTTTTTTTGTTACTGTGAAAATGGAAGTAGGCTACTGCGAATGCCTACTCTCTCTATGCTCTTTCTTTTAAAGAAGGTACAATCTTTCCACTCAAACAAATGATAACTACTTAGCCATTTCTTTTGAAGATTGGCAGTACATGAGAGAAAGCAACTTTCCAAACTCATATTGGGCCACCTCTCTGAAGCATTGTCCAACTCTAATTAGATGAAGAGGTCACATAAACTGAGAGTTTGAAGTAAAGATGGAAACCCTTGATGTTTGATGTTTGGGTGCAGAAGGGGTTCCAAAACACTTTTTGAGTTTATTTACGCTGCCCACCCTTTCTTCCCTTTTATCTTTGTTTAAAAATACCAAGAATACAACTGTGTGTAGTCTGTGGAAGTTTCCATTGGTTCATTTGAAAAATTTGTTTGATCAGGCTTTTATAAAAAAGACCAAATTAGACAGAGATATTTCAGTCACCATCTACCTAATAATAGACCGAAATGCTTAACCATGCTCATATTTTCAGATAGCATGTTGTTTGCTTTGGAAACTTTCTGGGCCCGTCTAAGGTACTGGACTGACTCGAAGTACGCAAGGTCAGATGTGAAATTGAACAGATTGGGCTCTTCTCTGGAAATACCTCTTTCTTCCGTGTTCACAGTTCCCCATCAGAGAAGATTTCACAGTGCCCTGGATCAACCAAGCTGGAGGCTTTCCGGATTAGGCTGGTGAAGGAGTGTTTTGATTACCAAAGTCTTCTCAGTCATTCCCCTTACCTCAATTCAGTGAAAATCTTCGTCATCTCTTGCCTGGATTATTCCAGTGACCTCAATGTGTGCTCTCTTTTGTTCTTCCTGCTCCCCTCTAATTCATATTGTAATCATGCCACCAGATTAACCTTCCTAAAGTATAGCTCTCATCACGTCGGTATCCTGCTTTGAAAATCCATTAGTCTATAAGATCCATGAGAGCTGTAACGCTGTCTGATTTTTCTCCCTGTCCTCAGTGCTTAGCACACAAGAAGCCTGCCTGAGCAGTTATGTAATTGATTGAAATTGCAACTCCCCCCTGTTTGCTTATAGGTTAAAGTACAAATGCTTTAAATCTTGTGTTGAGGGTTCTTCATGATGTAGTTTATTTTTCCACCCTTATTCCCTACAATTCCCTTACATAAATTTTAAATCCCAGCCAAATGTATCTAGTCACTGTCATTTTAAATCACCTTTATTCCTTTGTTCTTTGAACTTGTGCTTTTCCTAAAATTCTTTTGGTCTTAAATGGCTATCCCAATTTCAATAATATCCATTCTTTGAAGATTATCTCAAATACAGCCTCTTGCAAGATGGGTTTTACCGTTTCCCCAACCCATCGAGAACTGATCTCTGACATGATGTGGTTGAAGGAATGTGGGCCTCATTTCTTCATATGTAAAGCAGGGCAAGAAATCCCTAACTTATGACATTTTAGGGAGAGAGGTTCAGATGAGATAATGGATGTTAGGCAAAGACAAGAGTCAGTGCTTAGTAACTGTTAGTTGTGTCCCTTTCTTCATTCTCCATTGATAGGGTATTTAGTCCCTTAAATTGTAATGATTCAAGTGCATATCTGATTCATCCTTCTAAATTGTACTCTCTTTTAGGGCAGATACTGTATCTTGGATATCTCTGTGTAAGCTATCCAAAGCACATAGCTTAGAGACTGGCACATATGTAATAGGTATTCCATAAGTATTTCTTTATTAAATATTGATGAGCCAATGGTATGAAGTGATGGCCAAAATAATTGATGGATCGTAGGTTCCATTGGTAGAAGTATGGGATTTAGAATAAAGGAGATGATAGTCTTGCTCTGTTAAATTCTGATCACACCATATTTGCAATTTGGTGTTCAACTCCAATCTTCATGGAACATTTTCCCTATATAAAATACCTCACAAGTTGCTGAAATGTTGGGGGTATGGTTTATTTGGAGAGGAAAAAAGCCTGTGGTTGGTGCAAGGGAAGTGAGGCAGGGAGAGTGGACATAGCTATTGTCTTAATATATCTGAATGACTGTCATGGAGTTATGTGCTTTTTTTTTTAATATTGCCCCAAAGGGCAAAGCCAATGAAAATGGATTGCAGTTCAGTAAAAGGAAAACATTTTCTCAGAGTCGTTTCACCCTGTAGTAGAGGTTACCAACATGGGCCAGAGAGTTTTGTCTGACCTATACAATGTGCATGGGCATATGTGTGTGTTTATTGAATTAATTGCTAACATTTCATGAAAAAATTCCAACTTCCAACTTTGGAAAACCAGAAGATATGGCAATACTGGACCTAGATTTTTGCATGTCACTGATAATTGGAAGTGGGGAGCAGCTGCCCCACTAAATGTAGCATGTGCTTTCCAGTTTGCTAGGCACCAACCACCTCCTTCATTTATTTAAGTTACCTGCTCACTCTTCTAAGCAATTGAGTTTGCCATCCCAGTCTAGATCAGGAATCTAGGTGAATCTTGAGAGCCTTCCATATTCCAAAACATTTCTTTCCTCATATAGGAGGGACTAAAGAAGTTTAAGAGAGCCCTTCAATCAGATCAGACATGGATTTCAATTCTGGGCCAGGTATTTACCAGTTGTATCACCCCTGGTGAATAACTTATCTTCTCTGAGCCTCTAGTTCTTCATCTGTAGAACACAGTCCTTTCAGGGTTAATGTGAGAATGAAATAAAACAATTTAGATATAAAGTACATGGCACTTAGTAGATGCTGAACCATTAGTTCCATTCTTATTCATCACACCCTCTCTGTTTGTCTATTCAAGAACCATAAATATGGCAGAGGTTTGGACTCAGCATTAATGATTTTGACAGTTGCTTTTTAATATTTTAAAAGTCTATGAGTGACTCTAAAAATGCCCATCTGGGTGATTTTAGACATACCTTGCATAGTTACAGATTTTAAATAAACAACAGAGAGGTGAAGGGCCCTTGGGAAAGAAGATGGGGTCAGGGCTAAAGTATAATGTGTTGATGTTCAGGCACAGGCTTTGGCATCTGATAGACTTTGGTTTAAATCCTGGCTCTGACTCTTAGGAGTGGTGTGTTCTGGACCACTTAACCTCTCTGAGTTTTCAGTTTTCTCATTTCTAAAATGAGAATATTAATACTTCCCTCATTGGGTTCTTGTGAGGATAAGTGAGATAATGAATGTAAAACATCTAACCTAGTGCCTGGCCCAGAGTAAAGGTTTGATAAATGATACCTATTATTATTATTATTATCAGACCAGATGAGCAGAGCTTTGGGAAAACACATGGCCAGACTGTGCCTGAAGTACAGGGACCTTTCCCCAGAACACTGCTGGCTGACCCTCCCCTTCTCAAAACTCCAAAATGCTTTGGCTGGAATGTAAGTGTGAGGTCATTGAAGATAACGGAGAGCATGATTTGCTTTGGTAATGCAAGTTATTAAGTTACTTCCCTCAGCCTGGCTGAAATATTTTACTAGTTGTTGCTTGTTTCAAAAGTGCAAGACCAACCTGGTCTTGGGAGAGAAGTGTGAGAAGACCCCTCTTCTCAGAGCCAGAGGTCATGGTCCCCCACAGGTAATGAAATGACCCAGTGCAAAGTCCAGGCCCTTGGAAATTTGGGGCCCCTCCATTTAAACCACCTATTCTATTGCACACATTTGCTCTGCTTCCCCCACAGAATCACTGGGCAGGAATTTCCTTGACTGCTTCCATGGCCTGAAATCTTTCCCGCTTCTCATCCCTGTGATCCACACAGCTGGCAAACAGCAGCCAGCAGAACAAAAACAAGTCTCTAAGCATAGAGAAAACCTTCACAGTGAAGCTGAATTTGCTTGGGAGCCTCATGTTAACAAAGGATCGTCCTGATCGCCTCTCAGCACCCCAAACAGATCTAAACTTTTTTTTTAACGGCAAGCTGTGTCTCAGAGCAGCTCCTTGCCTAGCTATATTTAACGATCTGCTGAGTCATTTAAGAGCAGGCTGGCAGATCATAAGAGGCAAGGATTAAACTTCAGTATATGGGGGAGTAAGTTGAGAGGTGAAATTTATTTGTCTACCTCCCATTGGCACTGACAAGATGACCCACTTCTAGCCCCCATGACTCTAGGAAGCATCTATTAAGGCTTCTGATTCTACCTCTTTTGGACTCTTCCCAGTTTATAAAACAATGAAGGTGTGAGGGAGGGATCATTTGTACCAGTGGGCCTGCTGTCTGGAATTGTTAAGCCCCTTTTGGGAGCTGAGAGTAGCATGTAAGTATCAGCTCGATGGGTTCATTTCCATCTTTCTTTTTCAGTTTCTCTTCATGTGCGTTGTTGCCATGGTGCATACCAGTTGCCGCAAAGTGATGTATATATTTCTTTCTACCATGCTCTCTATAACACTCCTGGATTTTTTAGTGGAGAATTTAGAAGTTAGTAAGTAATAACTGTAGGTACTGATGGGGATTACTTTGAGCAACTTATACCCTCTGATTTTCATTCTGTAAATATTAGCTCAGAAATTTGGCAGAATCTAGAGCTTCTGTCTGGTCCTAGCCTCTCTGAACCCTGGTCCACAGACCCCAAGCCCCTTTCCCTTTTAAGGTATCTACTCTTCTCTTTTTCTGCCTGCTGTTGTGTTCCTTCATTTGCCTTTTCCATCTCTGGCTCCTCAGTCTGTCTCCCATGCCTTGTATAGCTTTCAACTCCACTCCTGCTGCACCATATCCCTGTCTTCAAAACTGTCAGCCCCTCACATTGTTGGAACCACCTCAGTAAAGAGTGGATCCCTTTCTTCTCACTACCCTGTCAGAGGTAAAAGTTGCTTCTTGAATTACTTTAAAAAGTGAATATAAAAGTGTTTTATCAGTGGAAGCAGTGATTTGTTCAGGCAGCTGTTTCCAGGACCTAGAAGAAATCAGGTAAGCAAAAGTAGCTTGGAACTGGCAGGAAACCTAGTGTCTGCCTCCCTCTCACACTTGCATTCAGTTTTTAGCTGGTTTTTAAAGGCCATGGTGACTGCTTTCTTATAACCAGTTGATATGAGAAATAGTGGAGGACTGGAAAATGGGAGTGGAGCCACTGGACATGCTTGAGACTAAATGATTAGAATCCTTTGGAAGTATAAAGTACTTGAAAGTTCATCAAGTACTTTGAGGAACATTATCTCCTTTGATTTTCAGAACCAACTAGGAGGTAGGCATGGTAGGAAGCAACATCCCCAGTTCACAGATGGGGAAACTGAGGCTGGAGACAATTAAGTCCAAGATAATTCAGGCAATAAATAGTAGAATCAGGATTTGGACTGAGCATTTTTTTTTTTTTTTTTTTTTTTTTTTTTAAAGAAAGACAGACAGAGAAGGAAGGAAGGATGGAAGGAAGGAAGGGAGGAAGAAAGGGAAACATCTTTAAACATTTTCTTATTTTATTATATTTTGTTTGTTTGTTTGTTTTTTTACATGGGCTGGGGCCGGGAATCGAACCGGGGTCCTCCGGCATGGCAGGCAAGCACTCTTGCCCGCTGAGCCACCGCGGCCCGCCCTGGACTGAGCATTTTTGATTGCAGGTCCGTTCTTTGCAAGCTTACTACATGACTTTACATTTTATTTCAACCTTACTCCACTGAATAAGTGAATCCGTGAATACAATAAGTTGTGAGCATTTCCAACTTTGAGTTAAGTATTTGTTCTGCCCCTTGAAGGACATCCCTTTGATTTCCAGCAATATTAATCTGAATAAATAACAAATATTTCATTCATTAATTCAGTAATTCATCCTTTTATTCATCATATATATTCTGAGTACCAATTTTGTGCCAGATATTGCATTGAATTCTGAGGATACAAAGAAAATAAGACACCATCTCAGACCTTAATGTCTCACAGACCGGGAACTGACATCTCAATAGTAAACACTAGAGGAGCTGCTTCTGAAATGCCATTAGGAAAATCTCAAATAGTATCCCTCATGCACAGTGAATATGGCCATCTTTAAAATGGGGATGTTTTGGGTACATGAAGATGAAACCTCATGAGTAATTGCATTTTAATATAATACTGTCTTCTTAAGAACAGAAGTGAAATGTTTCAACCTGTGTCTATGTGTATGGGGAAGGAGATTGACTGTGTGATGTTGTATGAGGGCCAAAGTATTATGAAGTAGGAGCTATGAAGGGCTTAGATTTTCCTGGTAATGGTGAATTCTAACCCTGTGTGTATGTATTAAAGAGGCATAGAGAGTGTGGGTTGACAAAGATTGTTGTATAAAAACAGATCTTATGTTTTTCCAAATAAATGATCAGCAGACTTGAAACATCATCATTCTACTCGCTTTGAAAATCTAACACTAAAGTAAACCAATTTTGATCAATCATGAAATTTTTGAGCAGCTACTTCTCAATGCTAGGAATTACTGTGTTAGATGCTATCACTATATTTTATGGTTTAGTAATTTACTCTTATCATATAAGGTTGTTCTTATTGGCTCCACTTTAGAGATGAGGAACAGAACTTCAGAGAGGTAAACGACTTGTTCATGGTCACACAGCAAGTAACGTGGTGGATTTGGGATTAAATTTCAATTTGTTGGTTTCTGGTCTCACTGCTATTTCCACTGTCATAGAGGTCCTTTTCATAGAGGTCCTTAATTCTGTCCTCCATTAGTCAAAGCCTCTCATCTCCCTTCAATATTATTTTCCTCTAACATGTTCTTAATAATCCTCAGAAAAGATTTTACAGCCTTCTGGTTACTGCGGCCCAGTGCTTTAATCCAGGCTCTTAAATGCCTTGGTTAACTGTAAAATGGAAAATCAAAGTCACAGCGAATTCACAAAAAATGAGTTTACGATGTGAATTTCCTGGGCAACTTGTCATCTCTTTTTTTTACTTTCTTAGCTTCATACACTTGCCCACAATGTTCTCTGAGGGCCAGGAATAATAAGGATGACAGGGAAAGGCTTCCTTCTCTTCCTTTCCAAGAACCCTTTCAGCCAAGTGGCACATTCCCTCCTGCATCTCTATTCTCAGTCAGTAGATGCAGGTGGGACCTAGAGCATAGTTCCTTTCCGCCCTGGCTTCATGCTGGGACTTTCTTTCCCTCTAGCTGGACTAAGGTGGGAGGAGAAGATGAATGAATACCAGGAGGACTATGAGTGAAAATAAAAGCCTGGGGTACTTGAAAGAGCAATAGACCTAGGTTTAAAATACCAGGTGTTGAGTCTAGACTGTGCAGGTTACGATCTGTGTAACCTTAGATAAGTCAGCAGTACTATGAGTCAGAATGTCTTCATTTGTAAAATTGGAACCTAAATTCTCATTTGATAGGTGAGATAATAAATATAAAAGTGTTTTTTAAACTCTGAGAGGGCTTATAGATGTAAAGAATTGCTGTTTTTATTATCATAAACTAAATAATATACTTCAGTGATAAATAATATACTTACCAAAGACAGCCTTGGTCTGTCTTTCCTAAAAGCCTAGTGGTTCTTGCCCCTGTACCAGCACCTTTACAATTGCAGTAAATAAGGGTTAAGGGCACTGGATTGCTTATGCACTGAAAAAGTGTGAAAAGAGGGGTACACATTCTGGATCAGCAGATGGCAGGCATAACAGCCCCCCCCCCAAGTTCCCTCCGACCCCTAGTAGCCCTCTTATTTATTTAGCCTTAATATTTGAGGCTCATTTCAAGTAGGCATGTCTGTATCCTTTGTTTGTAACAGGCATTTGTTGACTTAGTAAAAAAATATTACACCCCTTTCCATTTACTAGGACTAATTATGCCTCTCCTCTGGACATGAATTCAGAATAATGGGTTGAAAAGGATCAAGCTTATAGCAAAGAATCGGAGATCATTCGACTTTAGAAAGGACTTCAGAGGTCATTCCCCTTTTGTACAGATTGGGGAACTGACTCCTGGAAGGATGGTTAGACCAACTTTACAAAGCATGTCAAAGGCACATTCAGATCGAAAATCTAGGGTTTCTAATTCCCAGGTCAGTACTAGATGCTATTTAAAGGTCCTTCCTTCCAGCTTGGATGTTCTGTGCGCCCCATGATTTTGAATCTTTCTGCTATACACTGAAGATAGTGGGTTTTGAGGTCCCAGCTCTGGCTAAAGATGGAATATGCGCCCTCTCATTCCTTTTGTGTTTTTAAGCTGCCTGGCAGGTGGAAAGAGTGATTTCCACATGAGACATTTTTCACACCATTGACCTCAATAAAATCACATGTGTGAGTACTGTCAGTTAACAAAGCAGTAATTAACATGGAGAGGGTGCGTTTGCTTATCGCCCCACCCCCCCAGAGTGTACATAGTAGAAAGCTTTATAAGCTTCGATTTGCCAAGCTTTTCTTTTCAGTGCGGAGAGTGGGAGGGGGGGCGGTGGGGGGGGGGTGAGCAGGTCGGGGGGGGGTCCTCAGAGTTCATCCACTCCATCCTCCTGTCTATGCAAAAGCCTGCCCTCAAGCTGCTGGAGGCCACCTTTGTACAGGACTTTGTATATGGTACTGGAGAAATAAGTGCTGAGTATAGTCCCTGTCACTTTTTCCCATGATGTTCCTGCTTCACAGATGGGAGGTTCTTTGGTTGAACACTTGTTGCCACAGTATAATCTGTCAGGCATCAAGACCATCTTGCATTAGTAACCTGTTTAACCGTTTAGTGGTTCAGAGCAGGCTACGGGTCTGTGGGTGGATGGATGAAGGGTTTAGAAACTCATGATTATTAATAAGAGAAAAGCTCTTAATCCCCTACCCTGAGGTTGCCTTTTTCATGCACACTGGCCTGTCTGAAGGACCCCTATAGACAATAAGCATCATACCAGAAGTCCTCCAGTTTTTCTAGACTTTGGGCACAAAACAGCTGTGAGTTTCTGCACATGTGTCCTGGCTTGATGTTTGTATGTGACTGTGTCCTAGAGTGTGTGTATCTGTTTATGTGAATCACTTTCTGAGCAGGTAAGACAAAAAGACCCAGAAACGGTCTGATTCTCTGTGTGCCTTGCTAGTGGGACGTGTTTCTCTTTTTGTACCTGTGTCTCTGTGTAATCATATTTCTTGCTAAGTCAGTGTGTCCCTGCCTCATTTGACCCATTCTTCTGTTCCTAGGTCTCTGTGTTTTCTTTCTTTCTTTTTTTTTTTTTTTTAACTCTGGGTTTATACTTATCTTTGTCTTTGTATACTTCTCTCGCTCCAAGTCTATGTCATGCTAGTGTCTGTGTATACAGCTCTTTCTTTCTGTCAGTGTGTGAATTTCCATGCTGGGTGGGTCTTTATTTGTGTGCCTATGCAAGTCATTTTGGGGATGTCTATTTCTGTTTGTGTATTAGCTGCTCTTTGTGTGTCTGCTGCTGTGTGTGTCTTTTTATTTGGCCCTAAGGTCCCAGTTTCCATATGTCTCTGTATATACAATTTCATGTCTCTGCTGCTTATCCTTGTTCATGTGTCTCTAGGCATTTATCCCTGTCTTGCTATTCTGAGCCTTTGTAATTTTTTGCTTATTTAGGTTTCTGAACACATTTATTGGGATTGGCCTCATCATCATCTTTGTGAACACATTTTTCTTTTTGTTTGGATTCATTAACACACACACTTCTGTCTTTGGGAAGCAGAACTATATATGTTTTAATCAGTTGTGTTAGCTGTCTCTGTGTGTATCCCTGTGTGTATCTGACTGTATCTATACTTGTCCATTTATCTTTATGCTTCTCTGTGACCAGAAATTTCCATATATCTGACGCTGTGTGTAGGCTTCTGTCTGTTTCCATGTTGTTGGCTGTATATCTTGCATATGTGCCCACTGTTCACAAAAAAGCCCACCTACTTTCTTGAGAATCTACTGGATTCTTTTATGAGATACCTCAGATGGGTCATCTTGTCTTCTGAATTGCTGGCAGCAGTGGTTTGTGTTGGTACTTGGTTGTGCATAATTTTTCATTTGTGATGTCAAAAGAGTCACTTAAAAATGTACACATTGTATCTTATTAACAAGTCAGTTGTGTGCAGAGTAGAATTGTTGGGAAATGCATGGTCTTTAAACTGCAGCACTTTTCCTGTGAATTTCACTGTCAGTAGGTTAAATTTGAAAAGTACTGGCTGCGAAGAAATATATACTCTTGGAGAAACTCAGCATATTGAATGTGGAGAAAGCATTTATTTGTACTATAGAGCCTTATTTGTGATGTTCAGTATTGGGTTAGAAAGCATTACTTTTCCTTGGCTTTTTTTGCTTTGAGGAGTTACTACAGATAGCATCTTAGGGATGTGAAGCTCTGAGATTGACTTAGAGCATGAGGAGTAAAGGTAGAATGAAGAATGAAAAATGACAGGGGAGCAGATATGCTCTTTTCCTGTACGGAGTCATCAGGGGCTCAATAAGGAGTTCACAAGAAATGGAAAGATGAGGGCTATGGAGAAAAGCTTTTAGGTAACAGATTACTCATGGGGGAAGGATGCAGGGCTTCCCATTAACTTTAGCAAGGCCCCATCTTTCTTTATCCCGGGCTGCTGGGTTCATCCAAGGAGGGAGGCCAGCTCTTAGTTTTCTTTCTGATGGAAGGTTACCTCCTGCATTTAAATCTTCTGTTCTTTTGGTCTCTCTTTCTTTGCTTGATCACACTCTTTTCTGTTATTGTTCTGCCAAGAAGGACACTTTGATAACGGATGGTTTGTTTTTCCTTTTCCAAATGTAGACCATCCATATTTTATACTTGTTTTTTTTTTTTGCATGATATGAGAGACAGGTTGTTAAATGTCACAACTTTTGCAAACTTAGATCCACTGATACAGACAGGAACCTTTTGTGCCAATTCTGTACCTTCCCCCATGTATCTGTGGTCTTAGTGGGGGCAGCCGTGATTTTTCTGATGTCAGCTTGTGTGCAATTGTCTAGTGTGTATGAAGAATAGAAGGAAATTATCACTAATAGAGCATTAGGCCCATTGGAAACATCTAAGTGTTCTACGTATAGGAAATTAATTTAGTATTCTGATGAGGGAATATCCATGTAGAAGTCAATTGCTTTATGCTCAATAGAGAGTAAAAATGTTCAACAAATATGTTAAACTAATCCTCCTATAAGATTATAAAAGGGGTATTTAAAATATTCAAAAAAACTTTTAAAATTGCCATATACCCTAGACACATGACTTACATATAACTGACATGATAATTAAATCCTTGTGTCTGTTTTTTTAAGAGCAGAGTCTCTTAGCTTAGTTTGAATCACTGAATGCAAAATAATGCAAATAACAATGCCAATGTGGAAAATCCAACACAGTTGCATTTTTCTTTTGCTAGATTGATTTAAGTACAGAGGAGTGTATGATGTTGCACTCAAGTTAGAAGTTAGAGATTTGAATGTGGGCTCCACATTATAACTAACCTTGAAAACTTCAGATCTCAATATGATCATCTCTATAATGATAATAATAAAACCTGTCTCATTAGCTACCAAATACTTGCATGTGACAAACTTCCCATTTTGGGAGGAGAAAAATAAGGACAATATAGTGGCATTTTCATAAAGCTAATTCAGTTTATGTGGCATTCTAACGTTGTCTTTGACAGCAAGCTCTGCCCAGCCTGTTTTGTTTGGGAAATCGTGATTAAGTCTGATTCTGCCTTTTCTGAGGAGGGAGAGGGAGTATTGGGTTGAGGGGGAGTCATGACTTTTCTGAGCCAACAATAGCCATGGCACAATTAATAATGTTTTGCACATGTGGCATAAAATGCCCAATTTTGTTAGTCAACTATTATTTAAATGACAGTTGTTATGACCTCAGGTACGTAGTGACTTATTATCTTTTAAATGTATTGTAAAAGAGAACCCAAATCGTGTTATCAGATAGAATCACATTACAAAAATATTATGTGGGTACTTTTATGTTTTCTAAAAGAGTAGAGATCCCAGCTAAACTACCATCTGTGGACAGAATATTAGATTTTAAAAGTACAAGTAAGGAAAAGGCCAGCGTCCTGGTGTTTATTGTGATTTTTAGTGAAATATCAATTCAAAATTATCTTTGTCTATTTTATTGGTATGACAGAAGCTGGAATTAGAGTTATATGCGGAACATTAGACTGCAAGGTAAAACATGAACCTTGAGAAAAAAACGTATCTATCAAATACATTAATAAATAGATCACTTTTCAGGTAGGAAACTCTACCATGTATTTGGCTAGTTCAATGGGTAATCAAAAATAGTTATTTTTATCTTCATTTTATTGTTGTAGAAATTGAACTCAGGGATGTAAATTAACTGGGCTGGGGCCCTACTGTTAGAATATGATAGAGCATAGTCATCTCCCTATAAATATTTGTTTTGTAATTACATGGAAGTCTGCTAACCAACCTTGGTCTCTGCTCTCTGAGATCAACCATTCTGCAAAGTAGACTGGAAGATCATTCAAATGAAGTGTCTACATTTTGAGAAGGCCATTAGCAATGCCCTAGTGAAGGCAAAGCAAACAGAGACAATTAAAATACTGAACTCTTCAGAGAGTACTTGTGAAACTTAACCTTGGGTAATTTGGCTTTGAGTTGGAAAGGTGGGGTAAGATGGAGGAACCAGTTCTTCTCTGCAACAGTATTTATTTATCTTGCTCTTCTGAAGTCTGAGCCAATAGTCCTATTTGTTCTGAATGGCCCTGTAATGTTTCTCCATTTGGGAACAGCAAATTTGGCACAAATGGATTGGCTTGCTAAGGTATCAGAGGACTGCACTGACTGACTTTAAAAAAGAGCCTCCCAATGCTTCATGTCTGTAACATTTTTTCAGGATCATTTGGTCCCAAGCCTTCATTTATGATACCATCTCTATACCCTTTGTGACCAACAGTACAAGATTTCAAGCAATCCCACTGGGTGTGTGGGTTGAGGCTTATGCCCCACCATCTCTGACTTAACAATTAGAGGGTAATATTAACACCCTTCAGAGTACAAATGGGGCTATTGAGGGCCAAAATGGCCACATAATGGTCACACAGCTAGCTATTGTCAGAGTTTTGAATATTGAAGAATAGGTGGGTTTATTCCTGATGTTTAATTTATTATGAAAGCTGTAGACATAATAATTCAAAGTAAGACTTAGAATATAATTGTTTCAATTAGTAACTGAAGATCCAAAGTCAGTTATTGCCATCTAAGAGCAGTTTGGAGGGAAGAACTTTTCCATAGTACTTTTCAGTAATACTTTCTGGCCTCATACTTCTCCTCTTGGGATGTTTGATCTAGGACAGTGTTTCCTGAACTTTATATTCATTCACAATGAGCTTCACCTTCACAATTTCTTTTTTTTTACTCTCTGCGTACCATCTGTACTATTCTGTACTTACTATTTTTATTATATTGACTAGGCTTTTGTACTTAATAAATTTATCTTTAAAACTTTCATATCCTCTTGTACATTAGAAACCAGATCTCCCCTGCATTTTATAAAAACATTTTATGGAAATTTTAAAAATTATACAAAATCAGAGCAGCGTACTTTATCCCCATATGCTTATCATTGTCTTCAAAAATTATCAACATTTTACACTTTGCCATAAGATTGTATCCCTGAAAATGCCCTTCATCAAATTGGAAATATGCTCAAATGCCGCAGTGACCCATTGAGCTAGTTTGAACATGTGGTCTGTGCTTTCTGTGCTCATGGTCTTGCCTTAGGCCCACTCCCTAACCTGCTGAGGATCTTTATGTCAAGCAGGCCTAGAGCCTATAGGGAAATGGCTGCTGTCATAGCTCATCTATTGCCTCTCACCTTTCTTTACTGGATTTGCAGCAGAAGTCCAGTCTCTGAGCCCCAGTACCTTGTCAGGAGAGTTAAGTTAGAGCATTTGAATAGAATTTAGTGTTCATTCGATTTCTTCCATTGCTCTTCAGCATTAAAGAAAACAAACTCTTGTAGCGGAGAAGTGCTATAGTTAATCCAAATTAAGTGAAGAGATGTCAGTAGGGCTTTCTTTTGTATAGCTGTGGCAACTACTGGGATGCAAACAATTTTATTAAGGCAGTGTAATTACTACTAGCAAAGCCTTGAGCTGAATTTTTCACTTCTCAATATTATGTTCAGTTTATAAGTTTAAGTTGCTGACTTTCTGTAGGTACCAAACGATATTAAGCAAACTAAGAAAACTGCAAAGGTAAACTCAAATGATGGAACCGACTTTCTTTCTTTGGGGATGACTTCTGACTAGTGATATTAGGGAAGGTAAGGCAATGTATTTTTTAATTTAAAAAATGTTGCCAGCACAAATGTTCTCTGGTGATTGAACTCATAGGGTCTTTATGGCATCTGGGCCTAGTTTTAAGTGCACTGAATGTGTGTAGAGGAGAAAGATATGAGAATCAGGCCAAGAATGAGCACATTTACATAGCTTCACGAAGTAACCTACTGGGAAGTGATGGGGTGGGGGTGGGGTTGGGAATGAGGAGGAAATATTTGTAGTCATTTTTAAAAGGAGAAAGGTAGAGAAAGTGGAAAGCTGAGCTGTCCATCCATTGAGAAGAAACCTTGAAAGAGGTCCAAAAATCCGGTAAAATCCTTGACTTCTTAAAAGTGATGTGTTTGTTTGCCTCCCCCCACCTCCGCCCACACACCCTACAATTGTAGAGGGCAGAGAGTTCAGTTTTCTATTGCAAAACATTGAGAGGGTGTGGAAATAATTTTAGGTAGCTTATCCCTGGTTATGATCAGAACTTTTGCACAGGGCCTTTAGAATCTGTTTGGAGTTATAGAATAGGTAGCTATGCCAAAGACTCCATGGGTTATTGAAATGTAATAGCATTAAAAGAGATAATGATTCTCTTTAGAAGAAGAAATGAAGCCGTTGTTGGGGAGACAATAAAAACTTTCAAGAACTAAGACCTTATGTGCTATACAGAGGTATGGGGAAGGGTTAAAGGCTATAGGAGAAACGGCATGAAAGAACAACGGTCTGTCTTAAGTCAGACTGAAAAGAATATGGGAAACATCCAGCAGCATTCAGAAATGTCACTGACAACCTCTTAGTTAGCTAGTAACTTCAGATACCATTTTCTTTTCCCCCTGTATTTGGGGTGTCTATTTGGTGTGGGCTCTATTACTAACCATTGTTTATGTGGTTTGTTTTTGTTTGCATAGGAAACAGATGTGTGCATTATTTTGCTAAATATCAGCTTGTTTGCCACTTAAAGCTTAATTTGTTCAAGTTTTGCATCGATAAGGCAAAATTAAACCAAGGGAGAGAACTTGTCAGACAGAAACAGAATGAAAAACTATGAAAGAAACACGTTAGAAATGTGCAGGAAATCTGTGAGCTTTTAGGTGCATTACACAGGAAAGATTTTCTGTCATGTGGTGGCAGGGAGACTGAGAATGTATGTCAAAGTGTTCTTTCTTCAGAAAGAGAAATGGGTGTGCTTCCCTGTCAGCAACATGACTGTGGGCCACGGAGTCCTCGTGGTGAACTGGAGTATAGGTATTTTGGCAATTCCACCTAGAGCAGATGTTTAATTCAGGTCTTCAGTGGTGCTCCCCTAGAATATTCTGTTCCCCTTGGAGTGTAGGTGCTGAGAGTGGTGAAGACAGCCATGCTGCATTTGGTTAGATTACATCATTGGCAAATACGGTTCTCTGTTAGTTGAACCTAGCCCTAACTCCTATCTTCTATAATGCCTGTGGAGGAGCTGCCCTATTGAATGGGCACATGCATAGCAAGGCCAGGAATTTCTGTTCATAAATTAAATCATGACCTGGCACCTTAGGAGCTACACTTTAAACATTTGCTGTTTCTCTCGCTTCATGAAGGTCATTTTGGAAAAAAAAAAAACAACAACACAGAAAGACAGGTAAATACCCTCCTCCCATTATACTTATCCAAACAGTTTTGGTATACCTTGGACCCAGTCACAGAGGTCATGTGTACAGTAAAATGGCCACCAGCAATGGAGGCTTGGAAGCTTTTATTTTCTGAAGTTTAGCATTTGAAACTGCTATATCAAGAGTCTTTCCTTAGTCAGATGTACCAAAGGGGGAGCTGGTGGAGGTGGCAGGGTTTTCCTTCTGAAGTTCCCTCTTCTTTATAACCCCTCGCTGCAAAACCCTAATTTTCTTTTCTATTTTCATTCTCTCTCTGGGGAAAATATGTGATAGATTTTCATATGAGGCACATTGACTTTTCTATAACATTATTTAATATAAAATTTACATACCATAAAGTTCACCCACTTAAAATGTACAATATAGTGGTTTTTAATATATTTGCAGAGTTGGGCTCCCATCACCACAATCAATTTTAGTACATTTTCATCACTACAGAGAGAAGCCCTGTACCCATTAGCTATCACTCACCATTTTCCCCCATCTTCTCCAGCCCTAAGCAAAATGAATCTACTTGCTGTCTGTCGGTTTGCCTATTCCGGACATTTCATATGAGATGTATCATATAATATGTGGTCATTTGTGTCTGGCTTCTTTCACTTAGCATAATGTTTTCAAGGTTCATACATGTTGTAAACAAGAAGTATTCCTTTTAATGGCTGAAAAATATTCTCTTGTATGGATATACCACATTTGTTTATCCATTCATCAGTTGATGGACATTGGGGTTGTTTCCACTTTTTTGCTGTTATGAATAATGCTGCCATGAACATTTTTGTCAGTAGTTTTATGTAGACATATGCTTTCATTTCTCTTGGTTCTATACTTAGGAGTGGAATTGTTGGGTTGTATGGTGACATTGTGAATAACCTTTTGAGGACTTTCCAAACTGTTTTCTGAAGTGGTGGCAGCATTTTATATTTCCACTAGACATATATAAGGATTCCGATTTCTGTATATCTTTTCCAAGACTTGCTATTATCTGACTTTTTTATTATAGCCATCCTGGTGGGTGTGATGTGGTATTGCTTTGTGGTTTTGATTTGCATTTCCCTGATGACTAATGATTTTGAGCATCTTTTCATGTGCTTATTTGCCATTTGTATATCTTATTTGGAGAAATGTGTATTTAGATGCTTTGCTCATTTTTAATTGGGTTGTCTGTGGTCTTATTATTGAGTTGTAAGAATGTTTTACTTACTGTGAATTTATTTGCCTTTTTAAGGATGATATTTGACAGTTGTATGATGTTTTCAAGCAATTTGTGTAGTTTCACTGGTGTTAAATTTTTTAACTGCATAGCCACTCTGCTGGGTAGGAATGCCAGAAGAATCTGAATGACCTTGGCTTCCCTGCTGAGAATGCAGCCCAGGAACAGTTTTTTTGTATCAGAAACTGACCATTTAAGCCCTCCCCCACACACTTATCTGGGACAAGAAGAATCTACATTTAAAGGTCTGTATTTTTTGTTGTTTTGTTTTTAAGTTTAGCTTGGTTGATTTGGGGATCGTTTCTTTTTGTTTTCCCTTATGAAAACATGAGCAGGGGCAGTGGAAAAAATGGACATGAAACTGTGATAAAAAAGGAGAAAGTATACTTTGGAGTGCTGACAAAACTTAGCCAATATGTGCTTGGTTTGTGTGTGGGCTATATGTAATAGTGTATGAAAGAACATATCTGAAATATAGTTTCCGTCCCCCTTTTAAAGCAATTTATATTGATGATTTAAAAATAAAATAACTCAAAGTGGGATATCATGGGATACTATATAAGAAGAACAGGTTTTAAAATCCTACAGACTTGAGTTTCACATAATTGGTTTTGCTGTTTCTTTGCTGTGTGCCCTTGTGCAAGTTTCTTGGCTTCTCTGAGTCTCCGTTTCTTTAATGGTGAAGTAGGTAATTATCTACCTTCTCAAGTAATTTTGAGGACTAAATGAAATAATGCACATAAAATACCTGGCATATAATAAGTGCCCAAATAAGATAGCTATTTTTTTTTAATTTGAAGATAGGGATAAGTGGGCTCATTAATGTGAAAACTATACATTAAGGATACTGTTAAATGTGGGATAGTACCAGAGAGTCTGTAGATAGAATGGGCTGGGAAAATGAAAGGTTTATGAGCATTTATTTTCTGCTTTACCTAAGCATAAGTGGTTGTGGTTATTGATAGTTTCTTCTCTTGGTTATCTGATATTTTGAATAGATTTTTACATAACAGAAATTTCTTACAATTATAGACTTTTTTTCTGTCTTAGAAGTACTTCCATGCCTTTTATTTCACTTTGTCCTCATAAACACCTTCAATTAGTCAGGGTTCTCCAGAGAAACAGAACAGAATTTATAGGAATTGGCTCACATGACCATGGCACTGGCAAGTCCAAATTCTGTAGGGCAGACTGTAAGCTGGAAACTTCAAAAAAGGTGATTTTTGTATCTAGCACATCCAAACTCTGCAGAGCAGTACATAAGCTGGGAATTCCAATGAAGGTGAAGTTGTATTACTTAGAAGAAGCTAGCTGGCTGAAGAAGAGGCAGAAATTCTTCTTTCTTATTGCTGTACCTTAAGTTCTTTAAGGTAGTTAACTGATTGGATGAGAAGACTCCCGTCATTGCCAAGGGCAGTTTCCTTTGTTGATTGTAGATGCAATCAACTGACTATAGATGTTAATCCATCCATGAAATACCCTCACAGTAAACAATCAGACCAGTGTTTGCTTGACTGAAAAAGTGGACACCATAACTTGATTGGGATGACACATGAAATTAACCATCACACCTTCTGAAACAGATCTTGCAGTCAGTATTAATTTCATTTTTTAGTGAGAAAACCGAGGCCTGATGACATTTAATGACTTGTCTAAATTTGCATAGTAATTCAGTGATAGTATGAACCAGAACTTCAACGGAGTTCTTTTTGTCCCATTATATCATGTACAAAGGGAATGTATTCTTTTAACAATTTTTTATCTTTATGACATAGTCATTGAATGTCTTATGCCTCCAGATCATCCTGGTGAGCAGTCTTGACTTCAGGACACTAAAACTTTGTAAAGAACTACTGAAGATCGAAGATCGGGTGGGCAGACAACACTTTCCAGGCTGGTAGTCTTTCTTTTGAAGTTATTTACAAGGCTGCTTTATAGAAGCTAAAAGTACTACTTCAAAAGAGTATTGTGAGATAATAATAGGCATTTTGAATGAAGGAATGGCTGTAAGCATGTGAGAAAATATGGGAGATAATCGTCTTGCATTGCTTTCTTTAGCATCCAGCAAACAGTCCTTGGAATGCTATTTCAACAAGTTTTGTATAACATGGACGATAGTGTTATAGATTTCCAACATGAAGCTCATAAATCTGCACATCTTTGTTGGCCTAGGTACATGAAGGAAAATTTATGAGCTTTGGTTTTCTATGTAGGTTTTAAAACAAAGAGTATTTAACCTGGCTGTTTCTCTCTTTCTTTCTCAGGCTCTCTCTGTTTTTGGTTCAAAGCAGTAAGTGCATTTATTTTCCTTCAGGATTCCCACAGTGCAAACATTTGTAATTTCTTTTCTGTTTGTTCAGCCCCTTGCAAAACAAAATGGGAGCATTCAGGAGGTTAGAAGAGACGATAGGTTCCTTGCATGAATAGCACCACAGGTTGTCAATTTGTTACTCCTTCTAGCAGTTAGCAGGTGACCCTGGCATCCAGCCATAAAAGGTGTAGTCTTTCTTCTCTCTCTCTTTTTTTTTTGCCTTTCCTCACTCTAAGTCATCAGTTTTAACATCTGTTTGTCAGGGCTGGCTTCCTCAATTCTGCAGGAGTTCTTAATTCACCTTTAAGCAGATGACTGTCTCTTTTCTAAAGATCCCCAAGGGAAAAAGGGTGTCTGCGTGTGGGGGTCGGGTGGGGGGAGGAGTTTAATGCCTCACCAGCCCTGAAAAGTTAGAATTTGCTTTGCCTTTTATCCTTCTCATAGGGGATATGCAGAACATAATAATAAACATGATAATGGTTTTTACAAACAGTTATGTAATTTGTCAAAACTATACCTGCCACATTTCTGCTCACTCCCACCTCTCCCCAGCTCTGTTCCACCCACTCCACCCTTACTGCTAGCTTTGGGCTCCTGCCATACCAGTGCTGCTGCCACCTCCCTCCAGGCACCATCAAGATCATCTACCTGGACCTTATCAGCAATGATGATCTCTGACATTTACAAGATCTGGGAGATTGCTGATGGGTTGTGCCTGGAGGTGGAAGCGAAGATGGTCAGTAGGACAGAGGGTGTCATTGATGGAAATGCCTCCACTGAAGGCCCCGAGGGTGAAGGCACAGAAAACCGTCATCACCCATGTTGGTACTGTCAAGAACCATCCCTCGCAGGGAGCCAGCTTCGGAAAAGAAACCTCCAAGAAGTACATCAAAGATTACATGAAATCAGTCAACAAAGAACAGAAATCAGAGCGAGTAAAACCTTTTATGATGAGGGCTACAGAACAAATCAAGCACCTCTTTGCTAATTTCAAAAACTACCAGTTCTGTATTGGTGAAAACATGAGTCTAGATGGTGTGGTTGCCCTCCTGGACAACCGTGAGGATGGTGTGACTCCATATGTGATTTTCTCTAAGGATTTTCTTAAGTTATGTCATCATAACTGGCTGCTGTTGTTCATCCACACAGTACCAGGACTGAGGCAGATGGACTGATACTATCTTGAACTCTTTATTTTGATGTTGATTTGTTTGGAGCAGAGGTATTGTTTTTAAGAAAAACATGTCATATAGGTTGTCTAAAAATAAAAATGCATTTAAACTCATTTGAGAGAATGCTCTTACTTTAATATATTTAAACTAAATTCATTCTGTAGTGTTTCTGGAGAAGCTAGAACCTGTTTGTAGATAAGACAAACAGCATAAGACCATCTTCAGATAATGTCTACAGTTAACCTACTTCTGGGACTGGAAGAACCAAAAGTCTTAATTCTGAGTTGAAGGAAGGAGACCATGTTCATAGCAGTGCCAACATTTGAAGTGGATCTTTACATATTTCATCATCTACAAACGGAAGTGGTTAACTCTGGAAGAGTTTTAGTGAAAGAAAAAGAGACTAGAATACAATTGGCAGCAAATGTTATTTTTCTGGCTGAAAGATGGAGAGTTGTTCACTAGTAACTGATGTATATAGCCTGAATATTCAGTGGAGTTTTTATTGAATCTAAAGTTATTATCTTTGCCTGCCTACTCCCATTGCTTCTTTAGGACTCTACTTAGAAGCTCCTTCAGAGGGTCTTCCCTGACCACCCTATTTCAAGTTGTTTCTCCCATTATTTCTCTCTCATAACATCCTGTTGTTTCCTTTGAAGGACTTATTTCAGTGTGTCATTATAATTTAGTTTGCTTGTTCAGTTCTTTATTATATATCTTCCCCAATAAGCTGTCAGCTCTGTAAGAGCAGGGACCATGATTTTTGTTCACTGCTGTATATGTACCCAGCACCAGCAGTGTTCTTGGTACACACTAAATGCTTAGTAAATATTTGTTGAATGAGAAATAAGGAAGAGCTCCTATTCTAATTCTTAGTCAAGTAGTCTAAGCCAGGAATTCTCAACCATGATTGCATATGAGAATCACTTATGGAGCTTTAAAACAAACCAAGGTCACCTCAGTCTACTCATTCATAATCTTTGAGACCTGAGCATATATATATATATATATATATATATATATATATATATATATATATATGTTTTAAAGACACATAAGTGATTCTAACGAATAGCCAGTGTTAAGAACCATTGGCTAAACTGTGTGAAATCAGCTTACTGGGTGGAAGAATCACTTCCCTTCCCTCTGTCTCCAATTTCCCTGTTTATAAAATAGAAATGATAATAGCCCACAGTGTTTTCGTACCAATCAATGAAAAGCAATCTCTCTCTCTCTCACACACACACACATACACACACACGTGCGCAGTTGTAAGATTAATATGGCACAGCAATAAATCTTTAATTTACGATTGCATTTCTATGGTTTATCATGGGTAATGAGTCAAATTGCCTCCTGGAAGTTTTCAGGTATTGCTTATGGAATATGAGGTCTAAGGAGTCATCACTCATTGTAAGGAATTGCAATGTAGAAAAATGCAGCATTGAATATTTATAAAATTAGAAATATAATTTTTATATGATTCTAAGACTTAATAAAGCAATGTTATTTTCAGGTTCTTGAGATACCATCTTGTCTGCAATATATCGTTCTTAGATCTTGTCTTGGCACTTTATAGGGACAAGATAGGTGCTATTATTATTACTCGTTTCAAATAACAAATATTAATAATGATCCAGCTATTTGTGTTGAGTATTGCCAATATGCTAATCACCGTACTAGGCATTTTGCATTATTCCCATAATTGGTCATCATGGTAGTTAATGTTATCCCCTTTTTAGAAATGAGGACACTGATCTCAGAGAGATTCTTTTATATAGCTAGTAAGGGCTAAGCCAGGAGGTGGGGGTTGAGAAAAAGAATTAGCCTCTATAAAGCTTTTCCTTCTCCTATCCTGTACAACAGAGATTAGAAATGATTTGTTAAAGAGATAGTCCAATTTTATAAGACTTCCCAAGTGGAGAATATGAATGATACAGTTCCCAGCTGCTGGAGTGAATGCCAGGGTACCAGTACCTGGCTTGCCTTGGGTTTGGCCTCATCTTAACCCCCTTTTTTTTTAACCCCAAATCTTGAACTCATGTTTGAAAGTTCCTCCCCACTAACATGGGAAAGCATGTTCAATTTTGCAATCTGAGTAAGTGGCAAGATCAGGTTCAGTTAAGTTTTGTTTCTCTTACAACATTTTAGAATCAAAGGTAGTGATAAATGTTTGGACATCTACACATATGGGATCTCTTTTATTCTCATGATTTTGAAAACTCTTATTTCTTGGCTAGGCAAATGTGGTGGGTTTTGTGGAGGAAACATACAACATACCACCAATCTGAGGATTAAACTTCCTCATCCTAATCCTTGCCCTTTTTGGCTGATGACTGGAGAAGCAGCACATAAACACACTTTTGTCTCGAACATTATCTCTACCTCTCATTGATCAGGTGACCTGGCATTTCCAGAACGCTAAAATGGGGACTTCTCTGTTAGTTTCTAGGAAGATCAGGTGATGTTTTTTCCACAGGAGAGGGCACTGAATTATGTATCTGCTTTGGCACAGGAAAGCTGTGGACTCACTTGTAAGTAGACAGAGTGATCTTTGACCTCATCTTTTTCAGTCATGGTTCATGCCCATCCTCTTTTGGAACCAACACTTTAGGCCTTTACAACTGCTGTGTGATTGATTACATAAAACTGAAGTTATTGGTTCTTAGCCATGACTGCCTCAAAATATGCTAAGGAATCAAAAATAATTATATTGATTTTTATTGCTGGATATACTGATTCGCACAGTCTGGCATGAAGGTCAGGGATCTGTATTTTGTAATTTATTCATTGATTTTTATATACGGCCATAACTGAAAACCTATGATTTAATTTGTCCATTCCCCAACCCTGCAATACTTCCTCAGGGTAGCATTTCATAAAGCCTGGCCTTCAAGGATAGGTAAGATTTGAATATGCAGCAATGGGTAGGAAGAGAAAACTTTCCACGTTGTTTTAGTTTTCCAGGTGCTATGACAAATACCTCATAATGGGATGGCTTAGCAACAGGAATTTATTGACTCTTGGTTTCAGAGCCTGGAAGGCTAACCTCTTTTGAGGGCCCAGGGTCAGTAGCATTCTGGCTGGCCAGCAGCTCTTGGTTTCCCTTAGCTTTCCTGTCACATGGCGATGTCCTGCCTATTCTCTTCTGGGTTCTGTGGACTTCCAGCAGCGTCTTTTCCACGTGGCTTTCTCTTCACAAAACATCCTGTAATAGGATTAATGTCCAACCTCATTCATTTGAGCCACACTTTAACTAAAAATAGCATCTTCAAAAAGTCCTATTTACAATGGGTTTATATGCACAGAAATGAATTAAGATCAGGAACATGTTCCCCCCCCCCCCCCGAGGGTACATAAATCAACCTACCACACACATGCAGATACTTTTGGAGAAAAAGAAAACTTTCAAAAATATGAGGGCAGGTAAAACTTGAACTTTTTTTCCAAGGAGAGAAATGACAGCTTCATCTTTGGACATTGCAAAAAGCAACGCCCATGTTTAGGTAAAAGAAAAGATATGGTGCTCATCAATTTTGAATACCTTTGTACAAAGTCCTTGGTATACTTCTCTGTTTATAAATAGTGCCTTTACTACAAAGGTGATTTAATTTAGAACCATAGATCACTGTGGAATCTCTGTCCCCAGTTGGAGGTCTTGAAGGCAAGAAAATTACTTGTTTCTGCAATAGAGCAACGTAATAGTTTTTTTTCCCTACTACGGATACCTCCAGAAGAACTATATCCTACTTAAATGCTCCATTTCAGTTTGATTTATGTAAAGATTCCCAGGGAATCCATAACTGCTTAGCTCTTCAAACACTCTTCCTTTATAAGGCAGTGAACTTTAGCTCTGTTGCAAAAGTCAGGAGTCATAGAATAAAATGGTACTAGCTACAACAGCTCTTTGATATTTGTAAAGCCACTGTCATTGCCATGGGTCTGCAAGATGATGTGGGTGCTTGAACATTTGCTTGTTGACTAATGAGTATCTGTTTGTGCTAATGGAGGGATTTGGGTATTAGGTCTCCAAGTCCAGAGATTGGTTTTGAATGTTGGTTGCCAGTGATTGCTCTGCTAACTAGTATGGTTCTCCTTTAGATAGACAGCCATTCAAACTCAAGTCTTTATGTACTTTGTGGCATAAACATTGTATACACCATCTGTATTGTACAATCACAAAACAAACAATTAAGGCTCAAGTGTTGTGTCTGAGTGAGGTTGTTGATGGTGCATTACTCCTGCTGCCAAGAAGACAGGGTCCAGTAGCTGCATTCTACATCTAGCAAGTGGGCTTCAAGGATGCATATATTACTTGTAAATCTGAGTTGTTGTCTGGTCCCTAAGTGATACCGGTGAAGATTTTTTTGGTGTTAGTTTTGTCTTAAGATTTATGACATGCTCACAGATTTCTGCTAATTTCTCCTTACTAGTGTAGTAAATGCTATGTTGGGATTAGTTTGTCCCCAGCACCAAGTAGAAATGAGTTAACAGATATAAAATAAATGGAAAAGGTGACAACTATCTTGTCCAACCACTCCATGAATATTTGGTGGGTGTTCATTAGCCCTCTAGCACATACTACTTATGGGGAATCCTAGGGAGAAATACATAATGGCCATGTGCACAATTTAGACTCCTTCCCCACTCAGAATCTCCCCCTTCTCCATCACTCTCCACATTCCTTGACCAGGGGACAGTTCATGGACAAGTGGGAATTTGAGCTCGATTTTGAAAGATGGGGTTGATTTTTAAGGTAAGAGAGGTAAGAGAAGGTTCAGAGGCAAGTCTGGCCATGGTCTTCATAGAGGAAATAGACATTTATAGGTTCCAGAGAAGACTTTGAGTAAGGACTTCTGAAGATCAGGTCAAAGAGAAATAGGTTGAAATCTTGATCCAAAGGGAAGTCTTGAATGTGTGAACTGCATTGAAAGATCACTTGATTTGGAGTCAGACATATTTGCATTTGACTCTTGGCTCTGCCACTTATAAGAACTTGGGTAAGCATTGTTTATAAATAAGAGTATTTATGGTGCCAAGTAATCAGTAAATGCTTGAATCCAAGAAAATCATCTGCTATGCTTTTTTATTGCTAGGTGTTCCCCTTTCATTGGTTAACTTAGGAACCATTCATAACCTTTCCTCAGGAAGTAAGAGGTAGAGAGACTGAGGAAAATGTAAGACACAAAAAACTCATATTCCTGTTTTGTCTCATTATCTATCAACTCTCCTAGGCTTCTCTGTTTACAAAGCTAGCTTATCTGATTTGGGAGGGGGGATAGAGAAGTTATTTCTGTGACTGTATGTCTCTCTTGGTTAGACTGTGAGGAGCAATATTTTCTAGTACTCAGCAAATTTTGGAAACCTCACTGGGATCACATATTCACTTATGTAGAAATTATCTGCCCTGAGAAAAATTATAAGACTTAATAGCAAAATGACTATCCATATTAAGGGCCTCAAAAGTCTTTATCATTCAGTATCAGCATGATTAACAAGAATAAGCAATATAGACTGAGTTTCTGTGAAATGGAATAGTGAAGTGGATCATGGTGTGATACAAACTAGTCATTTGGCTGCCTTTAAAAACATCCATTACCTCAACTCTATCTATCCATGTAAGGTATATATATACCACAGAGTGAGAAGTCTGAGGTTGCAGTACAGTGGTCATTGAGGCCAGAGCCCTTCAAGTCTTTGAGGCCTTCCTAAGACACTTCATTCTCCTTTTGCTCTATGATCACAGCCTACACTGGCCACCAGCAAGCAGCCTCAGAAATCACATACCAGTACTAGTCCCAAGTGTTTGGAGGTGGAGGTGGGGAGTTGTGTGAAGAAGGAATGGGGGGCATGGACAGTGATTAGCCTGTAGCTGAGCTCTGTGATTGGTAGGTCAGTATCATTTGTACCCACAGCACATAAGTCACATGTTGGTATTTGTTTTCAATTCAGAGAGAAGTGAGAATGGCAGGTGATTCTGAGGTCACTACAGAGTTGTGAATGAAAGGTGCAGGATATCTGATTTGAAAGAGCAATTGGAAATCATCTCTGGTTCAATCTCTATTGTGGAATCCCCTGAGAGTTGACCCAGAGCCTCAGCTTTTTGTTGGTAGTTGTCATAGATTTAATTCAGTGATGATTTGTTTCTGACTTCCCTGATAACTTCTAAGCTGTATGAGGCAGGCAACACGACTCTGCTGCCTGTATATCACCAGGGCTTAGCAAAGTGCTGATATATGGTGGGTTTTCAGTAAGCATTTGCTGGGTAATTGAGTGAATGAGTGATATCTGCCTGATGAGGCATATATTTCCATTCTTTGAAAGCTTTGCATATTAGAAAGCACTTTCATATGATGAGCTGAAAGTGGCCTCCCTGATTGCTCTCTGAGGCCTCACAGAACACCACTGTTCCATCTCCCCAACAACAGGCCTTCAGATATTTAAAGATAATCAGCTCTTTCCTATCACATCCAACTTTAGACATGACTTTTAAAGCACTGAAAGAGTTTGAGACAACAGGAAAAGGTACAATTGTGACAAGGAGGACAGTTTAGGTGAACAAGCCACAGCAGGAAAAGGAGAGATGCATTTGGAGATTTATTTGGGTCCTTTGAATGCAATGTGCTACCAGCAATTAAGAGTACTATTAGGTACAGTCAATTCATTTACTACTTATTGAGCATCCAAAGGAGGAATTATTGTGCTTTATTGGGTCATAAAAGCATTTGGCAATCTCTAGTCCATTACTTTTGATTCCGTTAATAGTTACTGATAAGAGCTAATATTTTTATGTGCCTACTGTGTTTCAGACCCTTTGATAAGTACTTTATATGTATTCCCTCATTTAATCATCATGGCAGCCTTTTGAGGTATGGGAGCTGTTATTATATCTGTTTCTATAGCTGAAGAAACTGAGTTTCAATAGAACTTATGGAACTTGCTCAAGGTTATAGTACCATAGAGCTGGGACTTGAACCTAGGTCTCTTAGTCTCTTAACCACTTATACTATATTGGCAACAGACATGCTATCATTGTACATCAGGGCTTGTCGTCAGAGAAAAATTGACAAAGTTAGTGAAGGGTATCTTTGGTTTCCACATTGTGGCAGTTAGATTCAATTGTCAGCTTGGCTAGGTGAAGGTACCTAGTTCTGTTGCTGTGGACATGATCCAATGGTATGTGAACCTCATCTGTTGCTGATTTACATCTGCAGTTGGCTAGGAGGCGTGCCTGCTGCAATGAATGATGTTTGACTTAATTGGCTGGTGCTTAAATGAGAGACCACAATGTAGCACAGCCCAAGCAGCTTGGCATTCCTCATCTCAGCACTCGCAGCTCAGCCCAGGCCTTTGGAGATGCAGAAAGAAGTCACCCCGGGGAAAGTTGTTGGAATCCAGAGGCCTGGAGAGAAGGCCAGGCCTTCCCACGTAAGAAAGAACCTCACTTGAAAGTTAGTTGTCTTTCCTCTGAAGAACTATACGTCAAGTAAATAAATCCCCTTTTATTGAAAGCCAGTCCATCTCTGGTGTGTTGCATTCCAGCAGCTAGCAAACTAGAACATACATGAACCCATTATATATCCAAATCCTTTCCTTTGTCCTTTTCTTGCAAGTTCTCCTTGCTCTCAGATGATTGTCTAATAGTCTTACTGTGGCTCTTGGTGACTTTTCCCAAGGGTACTTGTAAAGACCTCTTTAAGAAATTGACAGCCTTCGAGATACGAAAGAATGCATTATTTAGGATGGGATTTTCAGGATTAATAAGTGTGTGGGGGTAGATGTACTGGGGGGAGATAATCTTCCTTGGACCCTTCAAATCATGCCTGGAGATGATAGCATCGTCCAGCTCCATATAAGAGCATTTCATTTCCTGCCCCTTTCTGTCCCCTTGCCAAACAGACATGAACACATACATACGCATGCACACACATATACATAACCCTATGTTTCAGCCACACAGAACTTCCTACTATTGTCTTTCATTTCTCTGTGGCTTTGCATGTTCTGTTGCTTCTGCTTAGAATTCTATTCCCTTCTTTCACGTGGCAAGATGAAGTCACAGTTCAGATGCCACCTTCCTTAGCTTTACCAACTTTGTCCATACCTCTTTTATCACAGATTCTCTTGTGTGGAATCATTTACTTGTCTGTTATGCCTCTATGAGGGCAGAAATGGTCTTCTCCACATATAGGTCTATTGCCCCTATCGTACAGTAAGCACTCTGTAAATCTTTGTGTGAATACATTAATATATGACTTCTACCTTTTCAGGATCCCAGTTTTTGATCTGAAAAGGAAAGGCTAAAAAAAACCCTTTATTTTCGAGGATGATGATGATTGATAGGGTGCATGCAGAGATCATTTATTATTTGAGATATTTTGGAAATAAGTAGTTCTTGTATGTAGACAACAGTTTAAGATGGGCTCCAAATACTGTAAAGACCATTCAAGACCCAACTGTTATGAAGTTGACCTGTGCTGTTTTGCTTCTCTTTAAGACTGGGCTAACAAATAACACTTTCCTATTTTTCCCTTGTGAAAGAGGTGAGGATTTACCGCTGCCAATTTCAGTTCATCTGTTGATCTCCTTGGCTTGCCTGGTGAGAATACTAACACCACTTACTTTTCTGTATCTCTTTGTCATGTATACGACCTTTCCTTAGCCATTATCCTATTTAAAATCAGAACAACCCTATGAAATAGGTATTCTCATTTTCCAGATGAGGAAACTGAGGCTCAACTAGATGAAATTACTTGTCTAAGATGATATTGGTAGAAGTGAGAAAGGCAGGAATTAAATCCAGATCTTCCTAGCTCCCAGTCCATTGGATCACAATGGATCAACTGGTAGGCAGTAAAATCAGGTGTGGAAAGGGGTGCTGTGCTGGTTTGAAAGTATTATATACTTCAGAAAAGCCATGTTTTACTCCTGATTCAATCTTGTGGGGGGCAGCTGTTAATCCTAATTCAACATTGTAGGCTGGAAACGTTTTATTAGATTATCTCCATGGAGATTGACACACCCAATTGTGGGTGTGACCTCTAGATAGATGGAGATGTGACTCCACCCATTCTAGGTGGGTCTTGAATAGTTTACTAGAATCTTTAAAAGGGGAAACACTTCCGGAGAAACCTCAGAAACAACAGAACCAACAGAAACTTCAGATGTTGCATGTGATGTTAAGCACACCAGAACCTGGAGAGAAACAAGGGAAGCCAAGAGATGAAAGCCAGCCCTGGAGAAGCAAAGTGAGGAAGCTCCACAGGAACAGAGGCTGAAAGCAACAGAGCCAAGGAGGAAGGGACCAGTAGATGCCTGCAACGTGACTTCCCAGCTCACAGGTGTGTTCCAGACACATTGGCCTTCCTTGAATTAATTAATTTAAGGTAGCTTTTCACAGATACCTTAGTTTGGACATTTTTATAGGCTTAGAACTGTAAGCTTGCAACTTATTAAATTCCCTTTATAAAAGCACATTCTTGGTGGAAATCAGTCATGATTTATGCTGGATAAGTATTCAGTAATGTTGTTTTTATTTATTTGGCTACCAAATGCTTCCTAGGGCAAAGCAAGCTAGGGCAAGTGCAGACAAACAACCATAAAGTTTGGGTGCTTTCCTTCAAAGCTGGGCTGCTTATTTGAAAAACACACTTCTTGGTGGTAGAAGATGGCTGTAGTATAGATTTTATTCATTACTGCATCTAACGGAAGGGCATTTTCCAAAGAATCTATGAAAATCTTTGTGGGCCCTAGAATATATTCTGATTTAGACAAACTCTTTGAGCATGAGCACCACATTTGGCATAAAACAGAATTCTACTAGAATGCTTCTGGGAATGCTGCCTGGTGTAATGGAAAAAAGTATAGACTTTGCAACTGGTTAAATTTGGGTTATAGTCACAGTGTGACCGTAGACAAATTACTTAACTTCTCTGAACTTCACTTTGCTTATTCTCTAAAGTGCAATAAAAAAAAAAATCTAAAAATATCTTGCTTGATTTTTGTGAGAATGTAAATGAGATAGAGCCCGAGGCACCCAGAAGCCACTCAGAAAATAATACTGCTTTTTTCCCTCAACCATTAGTTACCCACAAGCATGCATTTAGGAGCTTGCCTACTGCTTTATGCTAAATATATAGCTCCTGCAAGGAATGATGATCTATTTTTCTTTCTTCCAAGGAGTCCCAGGGTTTGCCAGCCCCAGCCCCCAAACATTTTGGGGGCTCTCAGTGGACAGGATGCTCTGTGGAGCATCAGAGGCTGTTACTCATACTCTTAGCCAACAGTCCTAATTACTCTTTGCACACACTGCATGTGAAGGTACGCTCCAAGTCTTAGGACCCACACATGGTAATGCGTTGCATTGCCTCTTGTACCCAAATTGATCTCAAGGGTGAAAAGACCAGGTTGAGACTTGTCCAGGGAGCAAATTCCCCAAGCTGCTCTTGTCACTACACTGTTTTGATAAGGCAGGGGTGGTAATAAACCCAGTGGGCTTTACATAGACTAGAAACAGGATGATTGGTGGTCCCTTCTGTCCTCAAGGTATCCTAAAGCACTTTGCAAGATAGTGTGACAATTGCTGATTCCACACAGGCCAAAGCAAAAGCCACCAACCAACAATTCACAATCACTCATGCCCAGCCTGGGATCATCAAGCCTGTTTTTATTGGAAGAGCAAGAAGGGGGGAATGTTAGCTGTCAGTTTCCCCACATGCCCTCTATGTTTTTGCCCTTGGAGTTTCAAATTTTACCGGAATAACCTGCTACAGGCAAATTTGCCTCTTCCAAAAAGCAGGATGTGATGATGCCAAGCTGATGCCTGTGTGGTGCCCCAGATTATTGAACATGTAGGCATGGCTTCACAATTGATTTTTTTTCCTCCACCTCCGTTTCCACCTTCTATTCTTCTTCTGCCTTTCTTTTTCCTTCTGTCTTCTTCCCCATCCCTAGTATGTTCTCAGGAAGAGGTCAGCTAAGGGGTGGACAGCATATCATTCAAGGGCAAACCCTATTTTCTCCACCTTTCTCATCCCTCACTATCACACCTTTGTGTTTGCAGCAAGGAAAGTTTTGGAAATGAAACTACAATAGTACCCGGGGCTTGTTTCCCTTTAACAGCACTCAGCAAACTTTTAACTACTTGTTCAAATCTGTCTTTCTTATTCCACTAAACTTCATAAAGGCAAGGGCCATATCTGTTGAGCTCACCTCTTATCTCCCGTGCTTGGCAGGCCCATATAGTAAGCCTTCAAAAAGTATTTTGTTAACTGTAAGTTAAGTATTTAAGAACTCCATTACTAGTAACTTAACTCCTGTCGTGGTTGTAAGCAGTTGAACCTGTATTTTTAGATTACGTTGTTCATTTCCAACTCTCCCAGACCAAACTTTAGCTCAAGGAGTTGTAAAACCTGTGCTTGTTAAAAATGAAATGAGTTCTCTTTCCTCAGGCCTTCTAATTGGTGTGGATTTGACACTAGATTTGCATTGTTTTATTTTTTTGTCCTGACTGCCAATGGAGTCCTCTTTTCCTGCTATTTCACTGCTGTTTCTCTTAGGGGTCCCAGAGGAGAAAGTTTGTCCTTGATGTACACTTTGAGGGCAGACTCACCCTGACTAGGGTTGAAACTTCCCTATTTGTCTCCTAGAGATCACTGCCTCTGCCTTGCTAAAAAGAGAATTATAGGAGTGTTCTCAAGACAGAGAGGCCTAAAATTAGACATGGCAGCTGTGTTTTTGGTGTGCAAGCTGGTGGGATACAGGCAGCCAGTTTCTCTTCTCTTTCCTCCCTTGCCGACATAGCCTAGGGTGGAGTCAAGCCTCAGGGGAAAGAGCTGGATCCTGGAGTATGCATGATGGCTCTTGGCCCTGACTGAGTGACTATTTGAGATTCCAGTTGAGAACTTTAGAGCACCTCTGGATTGCCACCCTTGTTTGAAGTTTGGTATTTTTAAATGAGAAACTTGGGGCCTGAAGGAAGCCTTTTGTCCCCTCGAGTTGATTTTTTAGTTTTTTAAAGTCACAGTTCAGACTACCCACACTCTTATTCTTTTTTCTCTTCCCTTCTTGCTTTGCTTCCTCCCTCTTCCCAGGTGTTTGAGGATCAGCAAATGCCTTATCATTGCTCCCCCTGACTAAGTATGGAGACAGGGGTTTGATTTAGGCCATAAAAGAATTTGGAGACTAGAATGGTATAGGGGAGGTGAAGGCATCTTTCCTTTCAGTGTTAAGCGAAAGAAGAACTTAGAACTCAGAGTGAAAACCTTGATTGTCCCATAGATCACTGACAAGAAATCGTTCTTTTTTCTATTAGCAATTTCTCAGGTTGTCTCATCTGAAGATATAGATTCAAGGCCTGGCTCCACCATTTAATGGTTGTATTATCTGAAGAATGTGCTTTGATCTCTTTGAGCATCAGTTTCTTCATATGTAAGATGGAAATAACATTAATATTTACTTACCCGGGATTGATGATAGTAACTACCTCACCAGAAGAGAATTAAGTCAGATAAAGAATGGGGAAGCATTTTGTAAATGGTGAAATGGTATTATGATCTACAGAGCTATTAGTATTTTCCCTTCACTCTCTATTTTCACACTTCCATTTTCTTCCCTTTTGTACAGCATGAATAATATAGATGTGATTCTGGGCAGAAAAATGGACTGGATGGATGCCTTCTTAAAGGCCACTTCCAGTTTAGGAGTTTGTAACTATGCTTTCCTCTGCCCTTCTAGATTATTCCAAGTAGGAAAATCATCTTTTAGGATTGAGTAAAAATCTAGAACTCATCAGTTTTAATAATGTCTCTTAAAGTGTCATTGGAATCAGTGCTCCTCCTTTAAGTGCTGGTGTCTGATCATTGTTTAAATAAATAATAAAATGCAAATGACAAGAAATTGTCTGCATTCTGAATCCTGTTTTTGCTTGGAGTAACAATAAGCCTGTGACGGTCACAGTGACCTTTGATTTGCTGTTTCTGCAACCTCACACTTGTCCCAAGATTCTACTGCTTCTGCATTTTATATTGGGGTTTCTTCCAGGTATCCAACTTTAAGCCAGCCATTTGTATCTTCATAGGCCCTGGGTCTGAGCTGGAAAAAAGTCAAAGCTGTAGGCAGGAAGCAAGCATGCTACTAAAAACAGAACTTGAAACTACAGCTCTGGGCCTGGAAAAGTGACCTGTTGGCCTGTCACAGTTGACACCAGTAAGTGTGGGGTGGGTCGGTGGAAAGTTTTGCTGAATGGCTGTGGTGGAAGAGAATAGGGTAAGAATACTTACTGAATACAGATGAGAGAAATAGGAAGAGAAAGAAAAGAAAGCACATAGAAAGAAAAATGAATTCAGAGGCAGCAAAATTATCACAGTAGACTATGAGAAATAAACTGGAGGTTTTGACTTTTCCTGAATACCTTGGACTCCAAATACAGCAGGCTTGATTCTCTTCTCCTGCCCCCATGGCAGTTGAAATCCTTAAAATGGGCTTGACTATGTAGATAGTGGTCCTTGGTGAGCACTGGCCTGACAGTGCCCTCTGAGGAGGTAAATTCCTGACAACAAAATTCTATTAAGTGTAAGTGGGTAAGGAAAATCACCTTTTACGATTGATAAGCCAAATTTAATGTCCTCCAAAGGGCAGGATGTCATGAGATAAAAACCCCAGGCTGGAAGGGTCATAGTTGCAGCAGTGACACTCCCCACTTTCCCTCTGAGTTATCATTACCTCCTCTGTTTTTTAAAGTTAGGAAATGGATGCTGAATTTAAAAGAAAACATTATATCTAGATATAAAACCAAGGTGATATGTTCGAAAGCAATGTTTTGCTGCTATAGAGCCGTAAACTATAGGTTTATAAATTAAAACTTTGTGGTTTGTGTTCATTGAAATCAGTACTTAAATTTTATGTGGGGATGTGAGGATACATATCTGCCAATACTTATGGAGGCCGCAGGTTGGAGCTGGCAGAGAGACTTGGGCTAAATGGTGGGTAAGAGTATACATTCCAAAGATACTTCATATGCTAAGCAAACATAACATAGAAAAATCCAAATTTACATAAAGAATTAATTAGAGATCTGTTATTCTCGTTTTCTTTTCCAGAAATCGTTTTGATTAGGTTCCTTTTTAAATAGGAAGTTCCCTGAATACATTTCTGGGAATATCTGTGGTTATAAAAAACACGTAATACTGGAACTCATAGAGGAAGGTGTGCTCCCCATCAAATATGTGGCATTCTTGAGAGACTGTAAAATGAATTGAGTGCATATCACATCATGTTTCCTACTGATTTCTTTTGTTTTAAGAATATTCCTAGGGAAAATAGTTTTGCTCTGCTTGGTGTGATCAGTGAGACCAGAGATGAATCAATTTAAATTATACCGATGTCAACTGCTTATCAAGATTTTTTTGTGATAGTCTTACAGCTATAGAGTTCTGGGCAAAACCTAATGGGAATGGTTAGTTACTCCTACAAACTGTGTTTCATTAAGTATCATTTTTAATTAAAATTTTAAAGTCTCTTGTTTTGATAGCATAGCAGTTTGAATAGGATTCAGAACTGGAAAACTGAGAAAGCTCAAAGAAATGCCACTATAGCATTTCTATTTCTTAAAAACAAAAACAAAAACAAGTAAAATAGTGCCAAAGCAAAAGAATCTATTCTAACTACCCAAAAGGTATACAATATAATGCTTTTACTTTGATGATACTATTCTACTTCAGTCCATTCCCAGGAATCAAAATTCCAGTGTTTCATCACTGTTAGGGCCATGTGTTTCTCCTCATTTTAGTTCTTAAGATGCACAGTATCTTAAATGCCCTTCGTTAGCCCCCTATCATTTGATTTCTCCTCAACATTTTTACGTTTTCATTGAAGCCCAAACCAACTTTTCTGAAATAGTTCTTTAGCTTCTTCTCTGGAATCTTTCCCTTACCTGAATTTCTGAACTTCTTATACTGGAAACTGGTTCTGCCATAATTGCTGCCACAGTAATCTAAGTGATTTCTTAATAATCTTATTTTTTAAAGGTCTGAACTGTGTTGTCAAATAAACAATAGAATGCTAATCCATTTCATAAAACAATGACAATTATCACATGGATTTCTTCAGTTATGATTTGGTTCATTATAAAATGAAGTCATATTTTATATAACATTGTATATAGTTTTGCAACTCATGGGTAAGTGTGATTTTTATTTTTAGAAGGTGCATACTAAACTTAAGGCAGAGGTTAATTAATTTTTCAGATTAATCTTTCAAAAAAGTGACTGTTTCCTTCTCTTCACTTAAATCCAGGCATCAAAAAGTCTTTAATCGGAGAGGACTAAGGGATAATGTGGCTATTTTTTATCTGTGTCAAGCTTTGGGAAGAGAACCATTTCTAATGTAATGGAAAAGTTATGGATATCTGGAGCTGTTTTTGTCATAATATGTGAGGGAAACAACAGGACTTCCCTCCACTCTCCCCAAACAAGCAGGCTTTTATAGTATGTTTGCTTAATGAAAACCAAAAGTGCTTTGTACTTATCTTGAAAAACAAACATAAATGTATTAGCAAAGCAAGCATCGCATTAACAAACCAAACTAAACAAAAACAACCCTACAATGGTGTTTTTTTTTAAGCAACAACAGCTACAAAAATCACTAAATAAACTCCCATCCTAATAAGCATGAAGAAGTTAAAATATTGGCCAAAAGGACCAAGCCAGTCTTCAGCTTCTTCTTCCCACCTTACTGGCAATCAGGAGACGAAAACCTTCCCTGCTTTTTCAATTCATAAATAATTTTCCAATATATAAAGCAGTGAACTCTGAAGGAAGATAGTTACTATTTAAGACATGAAGAAATTGTGACTTTGATTTAGGCTAGAATAGCTGTTAAATTAAAATGGATCTCACCTATGCTGGAACTTGTCGCTCAGTACATTCTTTTTTTTTTTTTTTTTAACATTTTTATTGTATAGTATAATGTATATACAAAGCAAAGAAATAAAAAAGCTATAATTTTCAAAGCACTCTTCAAAAAGTGGTTACAGGATAGATCCCAGAGTTTGTCATGGACTACCATACGATCCTCTCATATTTTCCTTTCTAGCTGCTCCAGAATATAGGAGGTAGAGGACTTAAATACTGTTTTATCATCACAATCGACTTTTTTTCTTTCTTTTTTGTGAGCAATAACATATATACAAAAAAAGTCGAAAATTTCAAAGCACAGCACCACGATTAGTTGTAGAACATATTCCAGACTTTGACATGGGTTACAGTTTCACAAGTTTAGGTTTTTACTTCTGGCTGCTCTAAAACACTGGAGACTAAAAGAGGTATCAATTTAATGATTCAACATTCATATTCATTTGTTAAGTCCTATCTTCTATGTATAACTCCACCATTACCTTTGATCTTTCCATACCTCTCTTTACGGTTGTATGGGCTATGGCAATTCTAACTTTTTGATATTGGAAGGTTCTGTCACTAATATGGGATAAGGAAATTAAACTATCTGATGTTCTGGAGAGGCTGGGCTAGGTTTCAGGACTTACCTCGTACTACATTCTTGAGCGAACAGATTACTTGAAAATTTCTCTCTTAGCTTTAGCACTTAAGAGTACTGTGGAAAGATTTATGGGTGTTGTGTCACAGCTAACTTTCCTTTAGTAAATAAGGTTTAGAAAACCCTCAGACTAAATTTCTTAGTTTGCCAAGCTGCTATGACAAATACCACCCTATGGGTTGGTTTAAACAATAAGTGATTATTGGCTCACCGTTGTGAGGCTAGAAGAAGTACAAAATCAAGATCTGGCAAGGTTTTCTTTCTCCATGAAGACTGTGGCATTGGCTGCAGACTGCAACCTGCTGTCTGCCAGCAATCTTTGGGGTTCCTTAGCTTTCCCCTCACATGGCAATGTCCTCTCTTTCTCTCTTCTGTGACTTCTTGGGTGTCCTTATAAGGCCTCCATATGGCTTACGATCAGTCCTAGTTCAGTTTGCCACAACTCAAACAAAAATAACATCTTCAAAGGTCCTATTTATAATGGGTTCACACTCACAGGAAACTCAAACTAAGATTAAGAATGTGTTTGTTGGGGTACATAATTCAAACAACCACACTGAATGTTGACAAATTTAGCAATAAAATGAACTTGGGAAAAAATCATGCCATATTTTAAAATTTTTGGAAAGGTTGTGGGACTGTATTATCCACGAATACTGTACAACAGAAGGTATAATCCTATTTTTGTAAAGCTGACTCTATACTTCAATATAACTTAATGAAAATTAAGTCTAAATTTTTACTTTAAGTTGCCCATGGAATTCACAAAATCCATGAGAAAGACTTTTGACTTCCATAGGTCATGAAATTGAGGTGACTAACAGTGTTTATACCTAGATCTTGAGGAGCAGAGAGTCTTGGCTTACATTTGGGTTGCATTTATTTCACTTAACTTTTATTTTTCCACAATCAAGTTAGGTTTAGATATAAAGGGAAGAAACTTCTAGTCATGCTGAACCTTTCCTTGTGGTTAAAAAAGTTCTGATTTGCTGATTTCACAAAGGTGACTGTTCTATTAGTTCACCTATATTCAGGCAGCAAAAGGCTTTAATTGTCTGTTTATTCTGATTACTGTAGATGAAAATTTTATATTTTCTTGTGGTTTGCTAATCCTAGGGATCTGGAGGAACTTCCCTCTTTTCCCGCTTTTATTCTGGGTAATTAAGAATTTTTAAAATGCCTCTTATTTTTCTGAGTCAAAACATAAAGGGGGGTGGGCCATGGTAGCTCATCAGGCAGAGTTCTCGCCTGCCATGCCAGAGACCTGCGTTTGATTCCCTGTGCCTGCCCATGAAAAAAAAAAGTTAAAACAAAAAGAAGGGGAACACAACACATTATTAAGTCATTACTCACATAGTGTATGCAGGGGTTCTCAATGGGTCGATTTTGCTCCTTGGCACCCTTTCCATCACTGGAACATATGGCGATGTCTGGAGACATTGTCATGACTGGGTGGTAACGCTACTGGATCTAGTAGGTAGAGGCCAGGGATGATGCTCAGCATCCTACAGTGCACGGGACAGTTCCCTACTACAAAGAATTATCTGGGCCAAAATGTCAGTAGCAACGCAGTTGAGAAACCTGGTAGAGAGGTATCAGAGAGGGTTTCCTCGAGGATCTCACTTCTTTACTTAGTGTATACTTGCAGGTGATATATTTTTTTACTTTATTTTTCAATTATTTTGTTTTTAAATTGTACTAACACATATACACTGCTAAAAGTCATTTAAAAATCTATTTTACACGAAGCCGTTGAATTTAAAAGTCCCATTTTAGATTATCTTGAATATTTGATTTTAAAATGTTTTGAAAGTTCTGCCTTGAAAAAATAAAAAATAATTTTAAAAATCTATCTTGGCCTCCACATTAGAAGACACACACACACACACAACTTCAATGTTTGCTTTGAGGAGAATATTGCCTTCCTAGGTGTTTAGGCTGTATTTATTCAGTTTTCCCACATAGCCCTGTCAGAAGGATAATTGGATTATCATGCCACATGATCTTATATACTCATTTTAAGCATAGATTAGTGAGCACCACATATTATATGACATTTCTCTAGAGAAACTGGTTATGTCATGGCTGCAGAACTCTTTCACTTTAAACTTCTTGCTGAGTTGTTTTCTCAGACAGTTAAGTGGTCCTTGATTTGCACAGAAAAGGGAGCAGATTTCTCTTTGCCCTCCCCTCCCCTTGCCCTCTCCCTTTTCTTCCCCCTCTGCCGCTCCTTATCCCTCTCCCTCTTTTTCCTCCCTTCTCACCTTGAGTAGGTACTATATGCCAAATGCTATTCTATGTGCTGTTTCTATGAGTGTTAAAACAATAGGCTTACCCAAAATTACAGAGCTAAGAAAGTGGTTGGCTAAGTGTGGAAACTTCTTCTTAATGAGTGATAAAAATCATTTCATTGAAATATGGAAAATGCTCTGGCACCTCTCCTGAAGAGGGACTGGCGTACTTTTTCTGTAAAAGGCCATATGGCTATGTGGACCATTAGGATCTATCACGACTACTCAGCTCTGCTGTTATGTAGCACAATGCAACCACAGACAATATGAAAATAAATAGATGTGGTTGTGTTCCTCTGAAAATTTACAAAGGCAATGGGCTGCATTTGGATTTAGCTTACGGGTCCTGTAGCTTACAGACCCTTGGTCTTGAGCATTCCCTAAGGCTCCATAACCCTGCTTAATATCGCCAGTTTCTCTCTTTTTCACCCTATGTGATCATAGCTAACTTTAAAAATTACCTTAGATACTTATTGTAAGAGAAATCCCATGTCACCAGAAATTAACTGCCTGAGCTCTTTACCCTCAGCCTGGGCACTGCCCTGATTTGTTCCTTTTAGCCCCAACTTTTCAGCTGCTTCAAAAATGGACACACACGCTTTCCAGATAGCAGTATGATGTCGAATTCAGAACAGTTGGCTTGAAATACCCCGTGAACTATCTGTGTACTCCCCTCCCTGAAAACTATTTTCCAGAGGAGTACGCGCTCTGCTTTTCCTATCTTTTCCTAGCTTTTGTGATAGTTATGACATAGAAATTGTAGGTGTCCCTTGTTCTTGTTCTGGTAGGACTGATCGGTAAAGGACAAATAGAATTACCCAACTGCCATTATAAAATTGGACATGGATTCCTTTTGGGTAAAAATCATCTTATCAGTTTGCTTCAGATAAAAGGCAGCGTGTTATAGAGGCAAAGTATTTGGACAAGATTTTGAAGTACTGGCTGATTTAACCACAATGTATATGGTCTTGGGCAAGTCACTTCCCCTCTGTAAATGATTCATATTTGAAATGGGGTTAATAACTGTAACCACCCATGAGGGTGCTGCTGAGAACTAAAGGAGATAAGTGATGTGAAAGTACTTTAGTGCCCCAAACTGCCTCCATGTAAAGGTCCTCAAGGAAAGAATTGAGATGATGGCCAGCAGTGGGCCATTGGGGCAGCAGTCCAATATGTGCTGAAAATTCTCAAATCCCCATACTTAGAACGTATCTCTTTATGCCTTTGCAAATTTTCCAGCACTTTGTAGAAATTAGTTTTTATTCTGATTTTTAAAATGATATTTGGTTTCTGGCTTTATTTACCTATAATAAGGGAACTTGTTGGCCCTTGGAACATCAATTCAAATATTATTTTATTAATATGTAATTTTTTGACTCTAAGAGGAGCCAAAACCCTTATTTTACCCACCCCCTACCCGCCACCCTCAACTCAGAACAAAATTTAAGGCAAAGGATGTTCTCTTCTGATGCTAAGACAAACATGATGGTAATTTATTCACCAAGTATTTACTAAATGCCGAACTATGTGATGGACAGAATAGAATTCTTTCCCTTAAGAGAGCTCAGTCTAGATTCATGCTGTCCAGTCTAGCCGCATGCGACTATTGAGCACTTGATATGTCACTAGCTTAAATTGGGAGGTGGAGGAAATTAGCCAGAGGTAGGTACCTAAATACATCATAAATGGGTATTTATTGGAGAAGGAAGGCATTTATATTTGAGGGACTTGGTGGTATGTGTGGCATTATTCCCATGTATTCTGCTTTTTACCTGCTTATACCTTTGGTGCTTATAGTTTCAGTTCCAAGTTGTGTGGATAATGTTGCTATTCAGATACCATAATTTAATAAAGTAGACTGAATACCTATTTGTCCATAGAGTATACAGGACAACGAGGATAACTTGGTCAATTTGCTGTGTGGAAAATGCAGGATGTTTAATGGATAGATTCATGGTACAGTGAGTCCACTACTGAAATCAGACCATATATGGGTTTGATTTAAATGACTGGTTTGGAAGACTATATTCAAGTCACTTAGTACAGAAAGCCCATTTTGGGTAATTTTAAACCTCTTAACATTGTGTTTTAATAATAGAGCCTTTATTCCAGTTATTAGAATGTAAGCTCCTTAAGGAGAGAGACAGGCATTTTATTAGTTTTTGAAGCTAGATCTCCCTTCAAATCCACTGTAATGGTTAGCTTAGTGTGTCAACTTGGCCAGGTTATGGCATCCAGTTGTTTAGTCAGGGAAACATTGGCCTGATTGTTACTGAGAGGGTATTTCATGGATTCAAATCATGAGTCGATTCATTGCATCTATGGCTGAGGGGTACTGCCTTCATTAATGAGAGAAGTCTCATCCAATCAGTTGAAGTCCTTAAAGAAAGAATTGATGATTTCAGAAAAAAATTTTTATCTCTTCTTCAGTCAGTCAGCTTCTCCTGGGGAATTCATAGAAACCTTCATCAGAGTTCCCAAGTTGCGGCTTGCCCTTGGAATTCAGACCTGTCAGTCCTCATTGTCATGTGAGCCAATTCCTACAATAAATCTCATTATATTTACATCTCTCTCTCTCTATCTGTATTAGAGTGGTTCTGTTTCTCTCAGGAACCCTGACTAATACATTCCCTGCACCTAGCCCAATATTTGGCACCAAATGATTGCCCAATAGTCATTTATTCTATGGTGCAAATGATTAATTTATTTCAAAATAATTTTGAAGCTAAATGACAAGTCTTAGTGATGACTTTTTTGGCCAAAACTTAGGATTTTTATGTCATTGAGCTGGGACATTTTTTAAATAAATAGATTATGCTGTGCTCGTATTATGAAATATTGTACAGCTATTAAATTAGGCAGAAGTGAATACACTGACACGCTATATTGTTGAGTGAAAAAGGCAAACTTCAAATTAAGTTTGATATGTTAGACTTTTTAAAAAGAAAATCACTACATTTGTATATGCATATGTGCATATGTTTACATGTACACATAAAAAGTGGTATCAGAAAATATCTCAAGATTTCAGAATTGGAAGTAATCTTAAATGCCACCTACTCAGTCTAGCCTGTCTTCTGATGTTTGAAATCCCCTTGCAATAGGGAACACTAAGCACGGAAAAAGCACTCAGCAATGTAGTTACTGAATTATTCAGAACTCTCTATATTAGAGTTCTCTAGAGAAACAGATCCAACAGGACATACATGTAAATATGAAATTTCTAAAAGTGTCTCTCACAACAGTGGGGATGCAATAGTCCAAAGTCCTTAGGGTGGGCTGTGAAACTGGCAACTCCAATGAAGGGTCTCAACAGACTCCACAAGAGAGGCTGGCTGGCTGAAGAAGAGTGAAAATTCTCTCTTCTCCCTTAAAAGTGAAAATTCTCCTTTCTTAAACTGATCGGATCAAATCCAACTGATTTATAGGAGACACACCCTTAGTTGATTGTAGATTAATTAGCCACAGCTGTAATCAAGTGACTGATGATTTAATATACCAGCCTTGTGGTTTATCAACCAGCCATGAAATATCCTTGCAGTAATGGTTAGGCCAGAGCTTGCCCGACCAGACAACTGGGCACTATCACCTGACCAAGTTGACACCTGAACCTAACTATCATAGGAGGTCACTTTTAGTTTCAGGTGTTTACATGGCTCCTTCATTGATTTCTTTTTTTTAGTACCTTTCAGCAAATATAGATTCTTGAAAGGTTCGTCATTAACACAGAAGAATGGTCTAAAGGGATAAATGTAAAGTAGAATCAGACAGTTTCAAATGTATGGGAGCTTGTAGATAATTCAGTCCAACTGCCTCATTTTACAGATGGGGAAATTGAGGCCCATAGAGGGGAAGAGAATTTGCACAAATTCAGACTGAAAGCCAGTGGCAGACTTTATTAGGTCTCCTGCCTTCCATTTCAGTGACCTTCCACTGTTGATATTCACACCTGTGTCAAATCTCATTTCACAGTTGTGACTTGATCAAAGTAGTGGGTCCTGAAAAATAAGTCAATAAATTGAGCTGGAGACAGAACCTTGACTATTTTATAAAGGAAATAGTCTATTTTCTAGAACGCTTATATGATCAAAACCAATATATAATTAGAAATAGGATTATCCTCATTTCATAATTATCTTTTTGTTTTAGGATAACAAACCAAACTAACTTTACTTAGCATATTTAGTACAAAACAATTACCCAGATTCAATTTATTTTACATATTTTTTTTCAAGAATTTTTAGCTTGGTCTACCTGGTTAAAACCCTAGATTCAGTAATACTATTGTGGTAGGCAGAATTCTAAGATGTGACCTTTGCTCTTGTGTAATTCCCTCTTCTCTGGGTATGGGTAGAACCTTTGAATATGTTATCACTCCTATGATTAGGTTATGTTATATGGCACAGATAACTTTAAGATAGGGAGATTAGCATAAGCCCTTTAAAAGCAGAGTTTTCTCCACCTATTAACAGAAAAGAAAGAGATTTGGCACACTTTTGACATTTGATGCATTGTTACTGGCTTGAAGGTGGAGGGAGGTCATAAAGATAAGACCTGACAGTTGCCTTTAGGAGCGATCCCCTCTTACAGCCAGCAGGAAAATGGGTACCCCAATCCTACAGCTGCAAGGAATTGAATTCTGTCCACAAACAATGAACTTGGAAGTGTATTCTTCCCCCAGAGCCTCCAGATAAGCTCCTAGACAAGTCGATACCTTAATTTCAGCCTTGTGAGATCCTCAGTAGAGAATCCAGCTGATCTCCCAGAACTGCCTTACACAACTATAAGATAATAAATGGATATTGTTTTAAGCTGCAATGTTTGTGCTAATTTTTGTTTTGAAGCAATAAAACACTAATGCATTTACCATATGATCTAAGGTAAACCATCTGTCCCTTTGTGTTTCAGTTTCCTTCTGCCTGACATAATGGAAAACAATCTATACTGCTGTGAAGTTGCAGTAGTGAAGCGTAGTTTCCACATGCAATAAGAGACATGTGTTATTAATTTTGGTGGTATTACTAATAATTCTGATTCTCTCAGGGCTAAAAAATTATTTTGACAGAGAAATGAACAGTTAAACAATATAAATTGGCTCCAATTAGAGTTTCCAACAATGCTGTCTTTGGATACCCATATCATATGCCTGCCGTTCTATTATAGCAGAGAAAATATGGAACCTGGAAAATTGTCCATTTGCATCACAATGCTCTGTAGATGAAACAAAGAAGAAAAGAGCCAGACATTTTCTCTATTCTCAAGTGTTTTAGAAGAGATAAGATATGGATCGTACTAACTCTAGTATAGTTCCATGATAGGAAGTGTTTATTGCTTTGAGGTGAACATATTAGGTTTGTTGAGAGTTCAGAGGATTAGCTGTTTCTTGAAGATTAGTAAGGATTTGAACAGTAGTAGATGAAGGAGGAAATGCATTCCAGCTCTAGGGAAAATCACAAGCAAAAGGTAAGCTTGAAGGTCACATAGGAGAATAACAAGTAGTTCAGTATATCTGTAGCATAGGATACACAAAAGTAAGTGTAGTAGGAAATGAATTTGAAAGTATAGATTGAAGCCAAATTATAGAAGGCCTTGATTTCCAGACTAGTTTGGACTTTTCCTGCATGTTTTTGAACAGAGGGTCGAGTTGATCAGATCTGTGATTTAGAAAGAACATTCTGGAAGTTGATAAGCGTTGGTGGTGAGGTGTAAGAGGCAATGAGGCAGAGACAAGGAGGTCATTTAGGATGGAAAGAAAATAAGATGATAAAGACATGACAAAGAAGAGTGGTTTGGGGAAAGGAGAAGAGGGAAAGGTTTTAGAACTCTCATGGAGATAAAATGGATATGGCTTTATTTCCTGCTCTCTCAGGAGCAGAAGCCCATGAGATTTGTAAGATACTGAAATAGGTAGAAGTGATTTAACTAAGCTAGGAAGTATTAGGATTAGAACCCAGATAGCTTGGCTCTGGAGTATGTATTTAAACGTTATGTTATAGCTCTGAGAGAGCGAACAACAGGAATTATGAGGGAGAACATCCTTTAAGACATGGTGTGACAGGAGCAACACTACCACCCCGCCCCCTTCTCTGATTAAAGGCTCAGATTTGGAATAAGGTACAAGTATGTGTTTGTGTGTGTGTTTGGGGGTGGGGTGCAGAGCCGTGTGCACAGGTTCTAGCTAATGAGGATGAAAAGCAGATGAAATGAGGCAGGGCCACTGCAGTGGGGTCTGATCTGCCAGCATTCACCTACTTTAAGGAGAGGACTTTGAGGTGTGTGGATTGGCTTACAAAGCTACTCCACTTTTATAAAAACATTGTCCCCTGAGGGAATAGGGTGACTCCATGTCACCATGCCTGAAAGTTACTTTTGGAATCCTTGTTTGATTATACTGAGTCTGTTCTAAAGATTTGCCAACTCTATGTGTCTCTAGCATTTGTGCACTGATCCATTGGGAAATATGTAGCACTTCCAGGATGGCAAATTGGTAAGCTTCCCAGATAGTCTATGGCAGGTTTTGTAAAGTGTGATCCCAGGACTACCTGTATAAGATGTGTGCTCTGGTGGTGGTAGTGGTGGGGGGGGTTGCTTATTATAAAATGCACATTCCTGGGCTACACTCCAGAGTTACTGAGGCTCAGTAATTCTCTCAGTTACTGAGTTACTGAGGCTCAGGAAATTCTCTCTTGATTCTTTTAACAACTTGCGTGTGACTTGTGTGTAACGAAATCACACCAAGTTAATATTCATATTTGCATATTCAACCACTGTGAGAAGAAATTTGGTAACTGACCTTAAAGGAAATTAGACAAATTCTGCTTTACATTTCTCCTTCTGTGAACCTTTTATGCTTTCTGGTAGCAGTTTTCACTGCAGGCCGCCATTGTCTGCATCCAGAGGAAGCTTTACCTGATGATGGTAACTATGGAGGGTTTTTTGAAACTTCTTTGCAAGGTTGATTTTCGTGGCCTCCTTGGAACAGTCTCCTTCATTTTAACCCCTCAGTGACGAGTGTGAGAAAGGAAATTTTATTGCCTGGAGCTGGTTAAGTGAAGTCCAAAAATAATTAGGAAGACACGCTTCCTTCCCTGGGAATGAGTTTTCTAGGACTCTGTTCATTGGGGAGCACCAAGATCTCAGCCTCAGGCATTCCCAAGGGATTCTCCCCATGGCCCATGTTATAGAGGACACATTTGGAATTGCCTCTTAGTTTTGAGAGGAGATGTATGCATGGTTTTACGATGGCTCACCTTTTTTTGCTTGGATGGTTCCAGTTTCATCGCAGACAGACTCTTTGGAGGACAGCCTGGCCTGCATGTGTTTATTCCACCCTGAAACATTCTTTACAGGAAATCATTTGTTGAGTGGTTTATCATTTTGTTTTACAACTATTCTGCAGTCTATGAAATGTTATCTGGCATTTTTGTTTATATGAGAAAAGTAGTTTCCCCTCTCTTATCTTCATGGCTGCCAAGCAGCAGAGGGGGTACCCCGGAAAGCCATATAGTTTCCTTCAATCTGTCTGCCCAGTTATGGGGGAAAAAGGGACTGGACTTAATCATCTGTCAAATCTGAGATTTACTCATTTGTATTTACCCCAAACTGAACATGTGATATTCTGTTTTTCAGGTAGCATAATGTACAGATCTTTGGTACTACTTCATTGAAGTGAATTAATTCAACACCTTGTTACATGCCTACCATGTGCTACGCACTGTGCTAGGCATTCTGTAACATAGATAAAAAATGAATTTATTTCTTCTAAGTACTCACAGTCTAATGGGAGAGAACTATATAATAAAGTTGATATTTTAAAAAATATCATAGTGTAGATGGGTATAAAGTGCTGACAATGTGATGGATTCTGTGGTAAAGGGTGATAAAAGAGGGTTCTCAAAGGAAGTCAGGTTGAAGCAATAAGGGCATTCCAGGCAGAGGAAGCAGCAAAGAGGCATGCTAGTACATTGAGTTTAAGGGAATGACAAACAGTCCAGTGTTTCTTTAGCAGAGTGCAGATAGTTGATACTATTATATGTTAGGTCACAAAAGACTGTGAATGCCATCCTGAAGGTTTTGAACTTTGCCCTGTGGACAGAATCTTAGAAGAATTTAAAAAATAATTCTGCTATTTATTGAGCGTTTCTTATGTACTATTAACTGGCATAAAATGAGCATTGCCTTCTCCAACATTAGTTCCCCCATTGAGAGTTAGCAGTTATTCGTGTTTATGACCTTAGAAGGATTTTAAGCAGAAGTGTGACCCAGCAGGATTTGCATTTTAGAATGATGACTTTGGTAATGATATGTAAAGTTGTGAAATTAGAGGTAGTGAGACCATTCAGGAGGCTATTGCCTAAACTAGGCAATAATTGGATAGAAAAGAATGAGCAAGTGTTTTTGTTTGCTAAACTACTGGACTGCAATATACCAGAAATGGAACAGCTTTTAAAAAGGGAATTTATTAAGTTGTAAGTTTACAGTTCTAATGCCATGGAAATGTCCAAATTAAGGCACTACTGAAAGGTTATCTTCAGTCAAGAAAGGCTGATACCATCCGGAACACCTCTGTCAGCTGGGAAGGCACCTAGCTGGCATCTGCTGGTCCCTTCCTTGCTCCTGGGCTCTGTTGTTTTCAGCTTCTTTCCTGTGGGGGTTCCTCACTTGGCTTCTCCAGGGCTTTATCTCCAGGGTTTTATCTCTTGGCTTTCCTTGGCTCTCTCCAGGTTCTGGCTTGCTTAGCATCCCATGGGAAGGCACATGGTGATATCTGCTGGGCCCTGCATCCTCAAAGGTCTGGGTCTGCTGTTGGCTCTGTGGGCCCTGTCGCTTCAGCTTTCCAAGTCTGCCTCTGACGTGTCTCCAAAATGTTTCCCCTTTTAAAGGACTCTAGTAAACTAATCAAGACCCACCTTGAATGGGTGGAATCACATTTCCATCTAAGCAAAAGGCCACACCCACAATTGGGTATGTCATATCTCTATGGTCATAATCTATCCACAATGTGGGTTATGCAAAAGGCCACACCCACAACTTGGTATGTCACATTATCATGGAAACAACCCAAACTTTCCCACCCGAGACAATACGTCTGGCCCCACAAGATTGGATCAGGATTAAAACATGGCTTTTCTGGGGTACATTATAGTTTCAAACCAGCACAGATAGTATGTCAGATGGTTCAGAGAATTGCAAATGCATAGAACTTGAATGAAACGTTCCAGGCCTTCTATTGATCCCTTGCCTAAATCATCAGTGTATCTGAACACAAAGAGAATGCATGATGTTTTTGAGAAAACAATGGGCTTGGAATTAGAACACTAGCTCTGACACTCCTGCATAATAGTTGAGAGCCCATCCTTCTTGCTCTTCTTCTTTGAGCCTTGGCTTACTCAACTATAAACATGGCATTGAAACTTTCTAGTTACTTCCTAGAATTATGAGGAACAAATGAGATGAAATACATGAAAGGCAATGTGTTATACAAATGTTAGTTCTTAAGGCAGATGTTGTTTAATGTACTAAGTAATGTACCTTCCTCACAGACTTGTGAGTATCAAATGGGATGATAGATTTGAAAACATTTTAACTTTAAAGTGTAATTAAAATGTTAAGAATTATTATTTTATAATAATTATAAAATTATAATTATTTATAATTTTATTTTTAATTATAAAAATAATAAAAGAACAATTCATTTTCTTATCTAGGTGTTTCTCTTCAGCTATGACTCGTGCTCATTCAGAGCTTTGCAGATGAAGACCCATTTGATTTTCACAGGCTGGAATTCCACACATAGCAGAATCAAATGGGTCTGTGCACAAGTTTCTCCCTTGTCAAATTCTGTGATTCTGGGGCTGACGGAATACCCATTCTTTATGAGCCACCACTAACCTCGTGTTCATATCCAGTACTGTTGCCTATGTGTATGCAGAATTTAGACTCCAGTCCCCAGATCCAGTAGGAAACCTGTCAAGTTTATTACCTAACGAAACCTAAGTTTTCCTTCTTTTCAAATTGGTCAGATACACCAGTCTGCAAGTTCTATGCCCAGTAGGGCCACAGGTCTTTCACAAATCAACATTTAGCGTGAAACCAGATGTGATCTGCAATTCTAGTTTCATGCTGCAGTGGAAATACCCTATCAGTCAGACCTCTGCAGCAGTTTTCTGTTTCCATTGGCGTCAATAGCCACATGGGAATTCTGCCTTTCGTATTTGAGATAGAGTTTAAAGTTGAAACATCAGAGTAGTTCCCCCCCTTACCCTTAAAATTCCAAGATAAAGAGGCCCTCAGTATCCTCTTATCCCATATCAACATAAGCATATTTCTTGCTATGTAGTCACTCATCTTCATTCACTTTTTTAATTTCAGTGAAGCCAGCTTAGGATGCTCCGGTTTTTGGCTTTCCTGAACCCTATTATGCTTTTAAAGGAAAAGAAGGATTGGAAGAGACTGGTTCTTCATTTCTTTGCTCTTGGCAAAAAGTTTAGATTAATGAAAAGAATGCTCTATTAGAGGCTTGATTTATTATCCTTGAATCTAATGTATATTTGAGAGTTTTGTACCCTAAGAGTTAAAATTCAGACCTGAAAAGTAATATTTTAAGAAGCTCTTAAAATTGAAAAGTAAGGAAAGAAAATTACAAAACAAGGGAATTGTATCATTAGTTATCTCCAAACCCTATCAAAATTCATGTTCATATTTGCGTGTTTAACCATATTCACTTTCATTTGTCCATGTACCTGTGTGTTTTTAATTTTGTTTATTTAAAACATGGCTTTATGTCATGACTTACTACTTTGATATTTTGCTTTATTTTCTTTTGCAACATTATATTATACTTTTTTCGTTTTAATTGCTGCTCAGTGTACCAAAGAAGCTGCACTGTCCATTATATGTGGATATTTAGATCTAAGTTGAAACTAATTAAAATGAAGAAAATTAAAAATTCACTTCCTTGGTCTCATTAGCCACACCAGTAGCTACATGTGGCTAGTGGCTACCGTTTTGGACAGCACCAATATAGCGCATTCCTATCAACATAGAGAGTTCTGTTGGAAAGCACTGCCATAGAGTGAATGTGCCATAATAAAATAAACCAGTTGTACATCTAAGTTATTTCTTATCTTTAGTTATTATTTATAACTTGACAATGAACATATCTATGTACACAGCTATTTGCTTTGGTTAAGTTATTTCTTAGAATAAATTTGAAAATGTAGTTGTTAGGTCAAGGAGTATGAACAGATTTTTTTGAGCGTGTAGTGGATGGCCATAGTGCTTTCAGAAAGGATTTTATCAACTTAAATTGCTTTTAATGCATACAATTGTGCAGTCTCTACAATACTGGACATCATCTCAACAATACTGGACATTTTCAATTTTAAATTTTTATTGTGTTCTGTTTTTCATTAAAAGATAGTGTGTTTGATTAAATTTACATTTTATCTTATCATTAGTGATGATGTGGTTTCCTACTTGGTTTAATTTTTTCTTCCGTGGAATTGTATGTTTATGTCTTTGCTCATTATCATTATTATTATTTTTTTGGGTTTCGTAGTGTTTCCTGTACTCATTTGAACGCAGTCTGTATATATAACATATAAATTTTTTCACCAATATAATCTTACAAAATTGTTTTTTCATGTGCTATATCTTAATATATTCTACAAAATGCTAGAAAAGTTTAAATAGGTGCAAGAGTTTAAGGATTTTGACTATTTAATTGTTATTTATTTATTTATTTTTGCATGGGCAGGCACTGGGAATCCAGCCCAGGTCTCCGGCGTGACAGGCAAGAACTCTGCCAGGAGCCACCGTGGCCTGCCCTATTTAATTGTTTTTATATCAGTTTTAAACATTAATTTAAGGATCATAGAAAGAGGTGAGAATTAAATCAGTTTTCAGTAAAGGGCCTGACTTTTTAACTCTTGAGAAATATAAGCAAACATATTGATTTGGGTCTGACTTTTTAACTCCTGAGAAATATAGGAGAACATATCAATTTCTACAGACCAAAAAGGAAGGCAGGATTCATCATTTAAAAGTGTCCCTAGCTCCCTAACCTGTATTGAGAATTGGCTGTATCAGGCCCTTAAATATGTTTAGGTTTGGTTGGCTACTACCTGGTGTATTTGAAAACCCTGAGGCAACCACCCAAGAGAACATGCTGGTGTTAATCCACCGGGGCTAATCCTGAGAGCAACCAGAATCCTTTGAGGTCCTGGAACTGGTGCCTGGGAGGAAGTTAATGGCATTGCAGTTTAGTATTAGAGCTTTTCATTCATCACCCTAATTAGTGTCTAAGAGTAAGAAAAGGAGCAAATAGGAATTTTGGTGGCATGCTTAAATTTGGTTTGTTTTTTTAAAGTTTTTTTTTTAACTCATAAAAGTAGTACATGCTCATAGTAAAATGATCAAATCCTACAAAAGGGGATGAATGATAAAAGTCCTACTCGTGACCTTACCCATTGTCGGCACCCACAGTTTCATTCTTCAGAGAAAAGGACAGTCATAGTTCCCTGTGCATGCTTTCAGATATTTTTGGGCATATAAAAACATATTTAATGGTTAAATATATGCATATTCTTTTCCACAAATGTTTCACATCACACTTACTATTTTACAACTTGATTTCTTCATGTAATGAATAGATATTATGCATCTTTCCATATCAGTATATATATGTATTTCAGTTGTATGGATGTGCTATAATTTATTTTGTCATTTCTCCTACTAATGGATAATTAGTTATTTCTTAACTTTCTTATATTAGAAGTAGTACTGCAATTAACATCCTCAAGAGGCAGTATATATGATGCTTAAGAGGAACGGCGGGTTGAGACAGACTGCTTTAGTTCAAATGTTGGTGCTGCCATGTCTCTGCAGTGTGACCTTGAGCAAGTTACTTAATTTCTCTTTGCTTCAGTGTCCTTGTGTAAAACAAAATGGAGACAATAATGTTCTCTATTCCATAGAGGTGGTAAGAGGACTAAATGAGTTAATAATACACATTAAGAATTTAGGTTTTTGTACATTAAGCTCTGGGAATATAGTTAAGTACTACATAATTGTTAGATAATATGATTGTATACTTTTATTAGCATACTTTTGCCCATATAACTGTTAGATAAATTCTTAGATGTGAAATATTTGGATAAAAGAGTGTGTGCATTTTAAACGTTGCTAGATATTTTCCCCTTCCTTGCCCCCAAATTTCAAAGTTTAAATATTGCCAAACTTTTTCATCTTCACAAATCTGGTGAAAAACAGTTTCTCATTATTTTAAGTTCTCTCTTTGATTATAAGTGAGATTGAACATCTTTTCATATGTTTACTGGCCATTTGTATTTCTTTTCCTGTGAACTGCCTGTTCTTGGCCTTTGCCCATTTGTTGTTGTTGTTTGGATTTTCATCTATTTCTTATTGATTTATGGAGTTCTTTGTACACAAAGGAATTTGGCCACTTGTCATATGTGTAACAAACAGTTTTCTCAAATTATCTCTCAACTTTGTTTGTATATTTTTCTGTGCAGAAGTTTTAAATTACATAGTTAAGTATGTAACTAGTTTCCTTTATGGCTTTTGAATTTAGAGGTCATGTTTTGAAGACCGATCTAGGTGGGTTTGATTTAAAGAAAGACTCATTTTTTATGGATGTAAGCGCTAGAAAGGACCTTAAAGGTTTCCTAATTCAAAATTTCTCTTCTCATATCTTTCTGTTGTTGTTGTTTACAGAGAAAAATAAATTTAGTCCCAAAGAGGGGAATGAATTCTGAAGTCCCGCAGCGAGCTAGTGGTAAAAGGATAGACTGGAACTCCAGACTCCTGAAACCTATTGAGGGATTTAGTTTAAGCAGCATGTTTCATAAGGAGAACTCAGTTCCTTAGAGAAAAAAATACATCTTTAAACAACTCAGGGATTGGGTTCATTTTTAAGAAAGCACAAAATATATTTCAAAGCACAAATTTATTTTTGTTTTTTCTAGTTAACTTTTCACCTAGAGAAATGTCAGCATATTAACTGTTTAACATAAATCATGTCTGTATTTTAGGTATTTAGTTAAAGAAATATACAAATATTCTAACCAAAGTAGCATATTCTTTTTTTTTCACTTTGACTTTTTTAGTTACGAATGTGAAATGTGGATTTATTTGAACAGAAATTAAATGGACTTGGGGGCTGATATATATAAGAACTGGGAAACATTGGCTTGGCTGCTAATGCATTCTCACCTTCCTTTTCCTGGTTTGGAAAAATCTGAGATAAAGTCCAATTCCTTTAAAATTTTTTGGGTCTTTAGCCAGCATGGTCTGTCTTGAATGCCGATTGGCCCGGGTCATTCCTCATTCTAAAACTCTCTCTTGACCCCCCTTTGCCTGTAGGATGAAGTCCAAGGTCCTCAGCCTAGCTTACTTGCTGCAGCCACTTGACTTCTAGCACTTATGCAGAATCTTCCACGCTTATTTACACTTTCCTTTGCACGTGCTGTTTCCTCATCTGTGGTAGCTTTCTTGTCCAGCTGCCTGCCAGACAAAACTGATTTAAATAAACATTATTTCTGCAATTTCTGTGAACTCTCTTTTTGTCTTTCCACTGCAAGACATGTAATGGGAGTACCAAAAAGAGAAAAGATAAAGAAAGGAGCAGAAAGAATATTTGAAGTTATAATGGCTGAAATCTTCCCAAACTTAATGAAAATTTCTTTTTCTTTTTTTCTCCTATTAAATGCCAAATGTATAAAACAATATCAGTAAAATTGGGCCTATAACATATAGAAATGTAATATATTTGACAGTAATTTGATGATGCAAAAGAGTGGGGTCAGAATGAAGCTATATTGAAGGAAGGAAATGTCATCAGATGGTAACTGGAATCCACAAGAAGAAATTAAGATAATAAAAATGGTAAAAAAGATTAATATAAAACATCTATAAATATAATTGTGCTTTCCTTTTCTTATCTTTTTAAAGACATAATATTATGTAAAGAAACGATTGTGAGCTTGCTCAGTTAACAACATGCATGGATATAATACATAGAGCAATCACACGTTATATAAGAAAATGGAATAGAGGTATATAGGAGTAAAGTTTCTACAGCTTACTGGATTTAAGGTAGTATAAGTCTGTAATAGATTCTGAATTTAAGATGTATATTGGAAGCCCAAAAAAACACACTAGTAATTCAAAAATATTGTTAAAAAATATCGATAAAATTGTTCACTAGACAGTATCCACTTAAGATAAAAAGAGAGTTAATTAGGAGGAACAAAATAATCATGAGAAATACAGAGAAACCGAAAACAAAAAGGATGATATAAATGTAGCCATATAAATAGTAACATTAAATGGGAATGAATTAAGCAATCCAATCAAATGCAGATTGTCAGCATGGGTTACAAACAAACAAGATTCATTCATATGCTGGCTACAAGAGACATTGTAGTTTCGAAACCACAGACAGGTTGAAATGAAAAGGATGGGAAAAGCTATCCATACAAACAGTAATAAAAAAGAGAACTGGAATAGCTAAATTAATATCAGACAAAACAGACTTTAAGACAAGGATTAAGGTGATAAAGGGTCAAGACAATATAATAATTATAAACATATATACATATAACAGCAGAGCACTGAAATGCTTGAAGAAAACATTGACAGAATTGAAGGGAGAAATAGACAATTCAACAATAATAGTTGTTAAGTTCAAAACCTCACTTTCAATAATAGATAGAACAAGAAAATTGAAGGTCAGCAAAGATGTAGAAGACTTGAACAACACTATAAAACAACCAGACCTAACAGACGTCTATAGAACACTCAAGCCAGTTCTTCCATCAAGAAAGTGAAAACCCAAACCTGTAGAATGGTTGAAAATGTTTGCAAATCATATATCTAATAAGCTTCTTGTACTTGGAGTATATAAAGAGCTCTTACAACCTAGTAAAGTAAAAAACAACCCAATTTTTAAATTCGCTAAGGATTTTAAGACATTTCTCCAAAGATAATATACAAATGTCCAATAAACACATGAAAAGATGCTCAACATCATTATTAGTCATGAGAGAAACGAAAACTAAAACTACAATAAGATACCACTTCACATCCACGAGGATGGCTTTAATAATAATTCTAAAAACATGGACAGTAACGAGTATTGGCAAGAATGTTGGGGAACTGTAGTCCTCACATACAGCAGGTGTGAGTGTAAAATGGTTCAGCTGGTTTGGAAAACAGCTCGGCAGCTCCTTAAAAAGCTAAACGTAGAGCTACCATACCCACCAGTTTCACTCAAAAATGTGTACCCAAGAGAAATTGAAAACATATGCCCATGTAAAAACGTGTTCATTAACGTTCATAGCAGCCTTATTCATAATACCAGAAGGTATAAACAACCCAAATACTCATATATTATGGATAAATAAAATGTGTTATATCCATGTAATGGAATATTATTCAGTCATAAATAGGAATGCCACAACATGGATGAACCTCGAACATAAATTATACTTAACAAAGGAAGCTAGAAATGGAAGGTCACATATTATATGATTCCGCTTATATGAAATGTACTGGATATGACAAAAATGGAGATAGAAAGTGGATTAATGGTTGTCAGGAACTGATGGAGGGGGTAATGGTGAATGACGTAATGAGTATGGAGTTTCATTTTGGGGTGATGAAAATGTTCTGAAATGAGAGAATATTGATGTTTACACAACTTTGTGAATATACTAAAAACTACTGAATTGTACACTTAAAAGGGTGAATTTGTGATATGGAAATTGCATCTTAATAGAAAGCAGCCACAATGAGATATAAGTTCATACCTACTAGTGGCTATAATAAAAAGGATAGACAATGACATGTGTTGGCGATGGTGTGGAGACATTAGAATCGTTATGCATTTCTGGTGGTAATGTAAAATAGTGCAGCCCTTTTTGAGAATAGTTTGTCAGTTCCTGACAAAGTTAAACATAAATTTATTATAAAACCGAGAAATGTATACCTGGGTATCTAACTAAAAAAAATGAAAAGTTATGTCTAAAATAGACTTGAGCATGAATATTCATAGCAGCATTATTCAGAATAGCCCCAAACTGGAAACAATATAAATGTCCATCAACTGCTGAATGGATAAATAACTTGTGGTATATCCATACAATGGAACATTGTTTGGCAATAAAACAGTGAAGCACTGATAATGATATGATGGGGATGCTGCTCAAAAACATGTTAGTGAAAGAAGGTAGTTCCAAAAGACCATACATTGTATGAGTCTATTTACATGAAATGTCAAGAAAGGCAAATCCATAGAGATAGAAAGGAGATTCGTGTTTCAGGGAGGAGTGACTAGGGTGCAACTCCTAATAGGTTAAAACGTAAAAGTCATTCACTTGTACATTTTAAATGACTGAACTTCATGGTATATAAGTTAAATCTCAATAAAGTTATTTAAAAAGTATGACACAAGCCAGCCATGGTGGCTCAGCAGGAAGAGTTCTTGCCTGCCATGCTGGAGACCCGGGTTTGATTCCCGGTACCTGCCCATGCAAAAAAAAAAAGTAAAAGAGGATGGCATACCTACCCCTGACCATGTTCTTACATTACTTTGTATTATTCATGCCTGTGAATTTCTTTTTCAAATTATTTTTTAACTGTGCTTACCTGTGATGGCTTCAGGAAAAAGTGTCTGTGTCCTATTCCTTTCTGTGCCCTTGGCCCATAGAAAGATTCAGTTTCTGTGTTTTGAATGGATGTGAAGACTTTAGTGAAGGCAATGAGTGAAGGCAATAGCAAATATAGATGTGGTAGTTTTGTTATGTATCTGTAAATCTATGAGACTAGTGCCATAGTCAGAGGGGTTCATTATAGGAAAAGTGCCTTTGTTAGCATAAATGAGCTTTAGCATATGTTACACTAAAACTCTTAATTTTGATTTACACTTTTATAAAAATGTGCGTTTTTCCCTTCCAAATACCAAACAACTTATTTTATTTTTTTTTCAGTTTTAGCCACCATTCCTATTGAATCAAGGAATAAAGTTGGACTTCTAAAATATAATTACATTTGCTTCCCACAATAGTGTACAGATAGAATTACTGTAAGTTAATCAGGATATCCGAACTTAAAAGACTAGTTGTTAGTTGCCAGATTTTATGTTGGCCTTGTGAGATATAGTCAAAGAGACCTGGCTTCTTGTTCTTTCTATATCTCCTCTCCTTGATTGTGGAACTTTCGGCAAGTTGCTGTGCCTCTCTGTCTCTCAGTTTCCTCATATGTCAAATGGAAATGATAATTTCTACCATGCAACATTGTGTTGAGGATATGTTATGATAATTGATATAAAACCACCTAGAATAGAGCCCTGCACATACTTGTTGATGACAATGATGGTGGTCGTGACCAGCAGCTTATTTCATTACTTAGTGTGTATTACATGCCAGGAACTGGGCTGAATAGCTGACATGGATTGGCTCAATTAATTCATACAACCCTCTACATTGGTACTTTGAATATCCCCATTTCATAGATGTGAAGGTACAGTTGCTCAATGAGTGGCAGCTACATTGTTGTATCCTGTATAACTACAACTACCATATTGACTGTATATAGGGAGTGCTCAGTAAAGAGTTGTCTCCCTCTTTTCTGTTGGTATTTTTTCCTCTCTCCATTCAAGCCAGTTGTTGGTGTTCAAAGACCATTCTGTTTTTATATTTGTATAGCGCAGGCATCTACGCAAACTATGACTAAGGCATTTAATGAAAGAGGAGCACAGGGCCCCAGGCAGCACAGCATTATTCTGGCCGCCCCATGAAAGGTCTCCAAACCACTTTAGTCCTCTTTGAATGGATTATTATCCTTTCCAACTTCCAAATTGTGAAGAAGGCAAGAGCCACATTTCAGATCTATTTCCTCATTGCCTAAGAAGCATAGGGAACACAGTAGAGCTTTCCAGGATTGCGGGAAGAAGAAAATCAGATACCAACCCTCTCCTAACTACTTGATAGAGGGAAATTCAGTTTCAACTGGCCTCTGTTATGCTTCTTGTACCATAATGTTCCCTTCTCCTCCCCCTCGACTGCCATCTCCCACCTGTTTCTTTGCCATGCCTGCTTGTTATTGAGAGAAAGCAGCTGAAGCTTCTGGGGGGAAGCTGAGGGTGGTTTAGATCCCTTTGCCAGGAACACACCAAGCCAGCTTTCTGCAGGCTGTGTTAATTGGATCTCTAATCTATCTCCCTTGTTTTCTCATTGGTTCTTTTAGTCATTCATTCATCCATAGATTCAATAAATATTTAACGAGTACTGATTAGGGGCCAAGCAATGTGCTAAGTACTGGGTATACTACAGTGAACAAAATCGAGTCCCTGCTACAGTCATAGAACCGATAGAGACAAACAAGTGAACTAGCAAATGCCCTGGTTTTGTTTTGTGGGCTAAGTGCCTGCTGCTCCTGATTGCATGATCCCAGAGCATTTATCCTAAATCCCTATCTTTTCTTCCTTTAGAAATAGAACCATGTTGAGCCGAGTACTCAGGAGTCACTCATTTGGAGGCTAAATCATGGAATCCTAGAAAACTCGTGCCAGGAATGAAGCAGTGGAGAGGAATCAGCACAGGGCATATAGTCAGTTGTGGTGTCTAGGCCCAGCTCTGTTGCTCACTGGCTGGCTAAGTCACTTAGCTTCTCAACCCTCCTTTTGCTTATCTGTAAATGGGATTCATGAAAATCTCTAATTGGCAGGGGTACCGGGAACGTTTTGTCCACTCGCTCTGTAGCCTCTCACCCTGCTGTGCTTATCAGTATAAGAAATATTTTTTTCAACTCTTTGCATGCTTGTTTACTTTTCCCCTCTAAAATGGAAGCTCCTGAAGGTAGGTTGACATCTTGTCTAATTTGTTCGTCACTGTATCCCTAGTCTAATGGTGACTGGCTTTTTTTGGTAGGGGTTGAATGCATTTTTATTGACAGGATGGATGATGAATGTGAAAGGATTTTTAGTTTATCGAATGTTGCATATATAATTGTTTTTAAATTAGAGATCTCCAATATGACCCCTTATTTTATAGATAGAAGGCAGTTTGGTGTATTAGAAGGAGTTCTGGATTAAGAACCAAAACCTGAGTTTCAGTTATGGTTTTGCTACTTTCTAGCTGTGCCATTTTAGGCAAATTACTTAACCTCCCTGTACTTCCATGAACTTACTTATTTGTGTCACAGAGTGGTTATGCAGATTCCCAGGAGGTAATGTATGTAAATGTGCTTTATCTGCTTGAAGTGCTCTACAGATATGGGTTTTATAAGATCAGAAAACTGAAGGTCTGGAAAGAGTTACAGATCAAAGTTTATATAGTGAGTTAGAGTCCAGTATGCTGGGGCAGATTCCAGAGCAGAAACAGTGGAAGAGAGTAGGCAGTGGCCGCGGAGAAGGGAGAGCAGGGCTTTGTCTATCTGCAACTTGTCTCTTCATCATAATGGACAAGGAGAACTAGCATGATGTTGTACCAGAGACCACATGATTACTTTGCAAAATGGAAGGAGCTTGTTCATCCAGTTAAACACTTTTATCTGTGTTTATCTAACAATGACAGTTCCACCAGCTCCTTACTACTTACTTTCCTTAGCTCAAAAAGGTACAAAAACTTCTCAGATTTTAAGCTAGATTACATTTTTTTCACCTCTGTGTTTATCTGTAATATAGAAAGAGAGTAATATAATGTAGGCAGTTATTCTCCATTTCTACTGAGTATAGGGGAAAAAATAATCTCAGGGATTTGGGTTGACATAAGGAAGTACTTCCTGTTCAGCTAGTGAGCGGTATTATGATAAAATGGAGATTGTGAAATCTTTAGTATTTTTGAAAAAAATATAGAGGTTCTTATTGGTTTGATATAATTTAGCAGCATTCTAATTGAGGACTTGAAATTTGCTCAGGGTCCATCTTGGCTTTTGAGTTCAGATGCTCCTTGAGAGGCAACATGTTAGTTCTCAAATCCTTTTTTTTGTGGCTTAAAAGTAGGGGATACAGAAGGAAAGAGGAAGGCGAGTTGAGCAGGCAGTTTCCAGGTCTTCTTTGGGCTAGACACTGGAAATTAAGCTATGACAGCTGCATGATGGATGGGAGCCAAACATGTACACGTTATTTGTGATATAAAGGATGATTTCTTCTGAAAGAAGACTGTACAAGTTGGGATGTAATCATATTCTATCCAGGGGATACAGAGTCAGTAAGGGCCTCATGGACTATTTGATAGCCTCTTATACTGTGATGGTCAAGTGGCATACATCTGTGTGACAGATATTTGGAGAAGGGTGAGGTCATTCCAGTTGGAGGGAGTGGCACTGTAAGTGTACACGGAATGAAATAGCAGGGTTAGACTGGGGAACTCCAAGAGGTTGGTACCATTGGAAAGTCACATGGAAAAGGTTGTAGGTTGTGAAGGGCTAGAAATAGGCCTTGAATGCCATGTTAGTGCTTTGTATTTGGATCCTGTAGGCTAAATCCTAAGATCACTTGGGCATGTAGAAAAATTATAGTTCTCAGGTCTCCTATAGATTCAGAAGGATTTGGGGTAAGTAGGGGTGGGATCAGGTTTCCATATTGCCAATCAGCTCCTCAGGGGATTCTGAAGCATCAGTGGGTTAAGACCACTATTATAAGCCATGGGGAGTTATTGAAGGCTCTTAAGGAGGGATGTTACAGAAGCAGATATTTTAGATAGGGTTTCTCTGGGGTCCTGGGTAATTTATGCACAGAAGATCAGTCTCCTGACTGGAGATATGAGGAAGCAGAAAGATTTGAATAAAACATTGCAGTTATTTTCACAGTAAGGCTGTGAGTGTGTGTGTGTGTGTGTGTGTGTGTAAGGTGAGCAATTTCAGCAGTAAAATTAACAGATATTAGTCACTGATTGATTGGATGCCAGTGGTAGGTGGAGTGCACTGAGGAAGTATATTGCATTAAGTCTAAGATGACTCATGCATTTCTGGCTTCAGTCATTGGGACCTGCCATGTACTGTGAGGAACTATAGTCTAATGGTGGACCTCGGAGTCAGAGAATTGAGCTTAAATCTTGCAGCCATCATTTTGCTGTCTATGGATTTTGGACAAGATGCTTAAGGTTTCTGGACCTCAGTGTCCTCTTCTACAAATGGGCATAATAATGCATACTTCATTCATTTGTTGTAAAGAGTAAATAAGTTTAAGGTATGTAAAATCTAGTATAGTAGCTGGTACAAATAAATGCCCAGTAATGTCAGTTGTTAATATTTTGCCATATGCTGTAATGTGTGCTGGAGTGAGATGAGATATGGGATATTTAGTCTTAGCTTACAATCTTCCTCTTAACACTCAAAATCACAGTCTGTATGTTGGGGAGCAGGGAACTTTTCTCAAGTGCCGTATTTGTACCTGGTCTTGTTTTTACCTTGGGTCAGGTCTTGCTGTGTTTGTGTGTGTGTGTTTGTGTGTGTGTGTGTGTGTGTTTCATGGAGCAGGATAAGCCCTGTTGCTGGTAGTATTTCACTGAGACTGTTTTTCTAGCTCCTGTAGGGTTTTTTGGCCAACCTGAACTGTCTAGCCTTGGCCTCCTGGTCGCGGACTGAGCTTGGAATCTCTTCAGCACGTCATTGCTACCAAAGTTGTGTCTGCTAACATGTTGCTATCTTCCTTCTTTGGGTTTCTGAGGTCCTCAGACCCTGAGGGCTGAACATTTTTCACATTTCTTAAGCTTCATTGTCTGTGTTTTCTCTGTCTCAGACGAAGTCACAGAAGGACATTAAAGATAGGTTTTAATATTTTTTTCAGGGCTTTCATGAGTTTGGGGAAAGGGAGGGGCTGCTGCTTTTCTGTCTTAACCTGTGGTGTCTAATAGCAGAGATAGCCTGGTATATTGCAGAGCTCACTGGACTTGGAGTCAGATGTCCTGGGCTGTAGTCTCAAGGGGAAGTTGGGACGGAAGGGGGGATGTGGAGAGAAATGACCATTTATTTTCAGTGTCTTAGACTCTTTTCCATGCTTACCTGATGCATTTATCACACAACCCTTTTGAGGCTGGTATATTATTTTCTCCATTTCATAGATAAGGAAACTAGTTGTAGTTACTCTGTGCCTAATATTTTGGCTAGTGATCCCTGTAGTAGTGGGATACAAACTTGGATCTGTCTGCCCCAAAGCCTTTACTCTTTTCACCTTTGATGCTGCCACTTACTAGAAAATCCCTTTAACTCTGAGCTTAATTTGCCTCATCTGTAAAATGTGATTTTGTAATTCTTGCTCCGAGTGACAGTAAATTTCCTCAGACCAAACTTAGGCGAGAGGCACTCAATAAGTATTTACCGATCTCTTTCCAACAACAGAGTAGGTCCATAATGGATGAGATACATTTTAGTAGCTGCCATACTGTTTTATGCTTTTACTATCTTTCGATAAGATTCTGGAGTATATAGCTGAGTGACTGATGGTGGTCACTATGTAAATTTTTCATATATTACCTGTTTGAATTCTAGTCCTGGAAGAACTTGGTTTGCAGACTGTGACCAGAAATATTGTTCTATAACAGAATGCTGGCGTGGGAAGTGTTAGCTCTGGATTCTAGTCTCAAGCCTGCCTCAGAATATTTGTTTCTCTTGGTCATTTCTCTTCCCCTCTCTGAATCTTTTTTTTTCTCCTAAACAGTGATGGGTTGGACTAGGCCAGTGGGTTTCAGCCCTAACTGGAGATTAAAATCGTCTGTATGCCCAAGTCACACCTGGCTTCAATTAAATTAGAATTAGGAAGTGGGGTGGTGGAGAATTAGTATTTTAAGAAAGCTCCCCAGGTGATTTTAATGTGAAGTCAAGGATTAGAACCCCTGGACTAGGTGATCTCTAAGGGCTATTATTCAGCTTGCACAAAGAGAGGCAATGTCATATAGCATGATGGGCAAAGCATGGGGCTTTGGAGGCTGCTAGGTATGTATTCAACTCCTGGCTCTGCTACTTTACCTGTATGATCTAGAAGAAATCACTCACTACCTCTGTGTCTCTGGCTATTTATTTGTAAAATGGAGATAGGCTATCTTCCCTGAAGTAGTAGTCTCAGGGATTAAGCACCTTCCCCAATGCTTAGCACATAGAAACCCTCAGTAAATTGTCTCCTTAGTTCAGAAGTTCAAGCAGAGGCTGTCATGAAAATGTTACTTAAGTACGATTTAACAGGTAAATTGAAATCAAGTTGTTTTTTTCATTTCCTGCTTCTTTGGCAATGGATCCTGGAAACAGAGAACGTGGAAACAGCTCTCAGCCCTCTGATTTGATGATAATGCAGAAAGGAATCCAGCTAGTCCTTCCGTGGCCGATTGGCCATAATGGCTAGGCAGCCATTGGAGAGATTTTGGCTCACAGAAGACAGCAGATGTGACTTGGGAGATGTAAGGACATAACCTTAATAAGGCTTTGTCTGTTCAGCACCATTTCTGAGAGTGGCTCCAGGAGAAAATGACAGATTTGCCATGTCGTTGTGGCACACTGATAAAAGAGTCTTGCTACTGTTTCCCTGCCTTAGTGCTATAAGTAATGTACACTAAAGAAAAGTAGGAGTTACCGGTAGAGCTGTATCTATAGGATGTGTAGTGACAAATAATTTTTTAATCCTGATTTATGTGCTGTGTAAAGCAGGTGCTTTGTCAGCTTTGAAGCGTGAACATGCATTAGGGCCATGGGCACCCCCACCTGGTCTCTAGGTAGATTCCAGAGTAAATACTTGACACGTATGTAAAATAACCAGTTTGGTCAGTAATAAGACTCAATATATGGTGGGCATTAACCACTAAACCCCCCAGGAAAAATACACCATTATCCCCTCCTACAGCAATCATCAGCTTGCCCTCTTTTACAACATTTCTCTTGCTATACCTTGCAGTGACCATTTGTGTACTTGTCTTAACCGCTCATGAGCCATTGAGTGTTCCTTGAGGACAGGAGTTGTGTTTTTCTCTTCTTCATATACCCATCATTTAGCAAAGCTGCCCCTTCATTAAGCGTGAGTGGTATGAATGATTGAATAAGTGAATGGTATGAACAATATCTCTTTCCCTTCTCTTCATGATGGGGATTAGTGTGTCTGTATGGGAGGTGGTGTTTTTCATATTACACAACACATAACTTGACATGGAAGATGAGACTTCCAGAACGGCAGAGTGAGGACCTCCATAAATCTGCCCTTTCATAACAGCAGTGAAAACACTGGCAGAAATTGTAAAATATTAACTTTCCCAGAACTCTGGAAATGAAACACAGGCTTGTAACAGTCAAAAGAGCATTTATTTTTTTTTAATGTGGTATGTTCTCCAGTTCATGATGAAAATAATTAGAAATCAGTAGTGTAAGGAAATTTGGGAAATTCACAGATGTGTGGAATTAAACAATACAGTGCAGTAAATAATGGGTCAAAGAATAAGTCACAAGGGAAAAATGAAACTACTTTGAGGTGAATGAAAATGAAAATACAATATGCCCAAACTTTTGGGATACAGCTAAGCTAAAACAGTGCTCAGAGGGCAATTATACCTAACTGCTTATATTAAACAAAGAAGAAAACTCTAAAATCAGTAAGGAACATTTCAACTTGGGAAACAAGAAAAAGAAGAGCAAACTAAAAACAAAGCAAACAGGAGAAAAGATTATTAAAGACAAGAGTGTAAATAAATGAAGTAGAGAAAAGAAAAAATAAACAAAAGAAACCAAAAACTGGTTCTTTGAAAAGAGCAACAAAATTGGCAAAGCTTTAGCTTACCTAACTAAGAAAAAAAGGAAGTCTCAGTTTACTAAAATCAGGAATGAAAGTGGTAACATCACTACCCTCTTTTGAAAAATGAAAGCATAAAAAGGAAGTACTATGAGCAATTCTATGCCAACAAATTAGATAAGATAGATAAAACAACAAATATCCAGAAAAATACCTAAACTGACTCAAAAAGAAATAGAATATCTGAATAATCCTGTAACAGACAGTGGATTAGCAATTTAAAAGCTTTCCAACAAAGGAAAACCCAGGTCTATGTGGCTTCACTGATGAATTCTGTGAGATATTTAAAGAAAACTTACTACCAATCCTTCACAAACTCTTACAAAAAAAAAAAATAGGGGAGGGGGGAAAACTTCTCACCTCATTCTATTAAGCCAGTATCACTACGATACCTATACCAAACAAAGATACCACAGAAAAAGAAAACTATAGACCAATATCACTTATGAATATAGATTTTAAATCCTCTGTCACATAGCAAGGTACATGGTGGCGTCTCCTGTCTTTTCCTTCTCTTCTGGATTCCGTTTTGGCTTCTTGCTTTCTGTGGCTTTCTCTTTCTCTGTCTTTCATTCTCTCATAAAAAAAAAAAAAACCCACCAGTAATAGAAATAAGACCCATCCTGATTGAGGTGGGTCACACTTTAACTGAAGTAACCTCATCAAAAGGTCCTACTTAGAATGGGTTCACACACATCGGAATGGATTAAATTTAAGAACATGTTTTTCTGGGGGGTACATACAACTTCAAACCACCACATCCAGGAAGTCATCACATTTCAGATAGCAAACTGGCAGGGGGAAAAGAAGCTACCTCCCTTATGCCAGTACTTTGCCAACTTCTCCAACAAAGTATCCCTTGGACCTTCAGAGAACCAGGGGCACAAAGGATCATGAAGAGAGAATAACTTTGAGCTTTCTCTAATTTCATCTTAAAAATTTATGCTGAGTTGTCATTATATTCCATAATGTGATTGATGTAAAATAATACTTTAGAAAAAATAAACCCCTTCTAGTTTGAAAAACACAAAGGTATGTATGAAAAAGATACATCTAAGATTTTTTTCTTTCTCTCTCTCCTTATCTTTCCTTAAAACTCTGTATAGCCAAGAAGGATGTTCTGCTCTTTTTAAGATATTGGATGTATCCCTTTCTTTTATGGTAAGGCAAAAGATGAATGCAAATAAAACTTAACAATGCACCTACTATGTAGCAAGCACAGAGGGAAGGGCTTTTCATGTGTTGTTTTATGTAATTCTCAGGAAAGCCCTCTAGGGTGGATGGTATCATCCCCACTCTTCAGATGAGGCAAATAGAGCTCAGAAAGCCTTAATGACTTGACCTAAATATAGTAGCTAGTTAAGGAGGAGGCAGGATTCCAACCCAGATCTGACTGGTTCCAAAGCCCTGCTGAGTTGACATTCCTCTTCCAAACAAGGAAAACTGGTCTGTGACTTTTGCATTCACCCCCCACTTCTTCACCCCCCGTTTCCTCAGTCATCAGGGGACTTACTCAACGGAGTCAGACCCTTCAAAGTTTCCACAAGTCCTCCTTAGAACAGAGAGAGAGAGGAGAGAGAGAGACAGACAAACAACAGAGAGAGACAGAGACAGAGACAGAGAGACTGGTGATACCATCTGGGTGCTGAGGATTCCTGGGCAAAGCTGAGCTGTCGTTTGCAGGCAGACAGGATCTGGTAATCCACTTTTATTTAATTAATTGTGAAACTGCTGGAAAGTAGTGTTCAGAAAACCTCCATTATACATGGCAGTGCATTTGCTTCAGACTCCATTGAATTCCATGCCTTGGGATAAAGTGAGCATGTAACATGGAGGAGGTGGGAAAAAACACAATGCTGCATGCAAAGTCTGCACTTGTCCCCAAAGCAAATCTCTGTTTTGCTGGCAATTAAGATATTATTTGAAGGGTGTTAAAGACTTCTGAGATTTTTCTTTTAATTTTTCTATTATTATCTGCTATTGTACATATATATGTGAACTTGTAAGTGAGTTATACAGCATAGTAATAAAATGAATACTCATGAGCCCTGTTTTCAAAACGAGAACGTTAACAGTGCTATCACATCTGTCTTACTAGAATGGAACCTCTTTGAGGGCACGGATTTTTTCTGTGTGTGTGTGTGTGTGTGTGTGTGTGTTTTTTTTTAAACTCTTGTAGCCCCAGGAACTAGAATGGTGCCTGTTATGTAGGAGGTGCTTAGTAAGTATTTTTTAAATGAATGCATAAATCTTTGATCCTCCTTCTTCATTATCATCACCCCCAGAAGATAATAACTATCCTAAATTTGGGGTTTATTATCCCCTTGCATTTTTATAGTTTTATTACATACATGTTCCCAAATAACATATTGTTTGTATTTGCTTCTTTCAGAAATTTATGTAATGGAATCTTACTATATGTGTGCTCTCTTGACTTATGTCTTTTATGTAATATTAGCCTTTGAGATTCACCCATGTGTAGTTGAGTCTGTTTCTTGTCATTTCCCAATTGTATTTTATTGAAAGAATATGCCATAATTTATTTATCCACTCTCCTGCCTATGGACGTTTATCTTTTCTGCTTTTATAATCAAAGCTGCTATGACCACTCTCACACATGCCTCCTGGTTTACATACACAGGAGTTTCTCTAGGATATCCACCTGGGAGAGGAACTACAGATATGATTTTCAGTTCCAGTGTCCAAAATACAGTTCATGAGTCAGAACTGAAATGTACCCTTTGTCCACACGAGGCCAGGTTCCCTGAGAATACTGTCCAATTATTTTGCCAGAGAGAGGAGGATCCAGGCCTGGTGAAGCCAGGAGATATTATCTTGGGCCTTTAGGCAAAGTGGGTTGTATTTAGAAAAAGTCAAGATCTTCTCCTCTTCTTCCTCCTTTATAGTTATTTTTGTGCAAGATGTACTTTATTAAGTTTATATTTAATAAACAAAATCTCAATGACTTTCTTCTGTCTTAAAGCATTGAATATAAATTAGATTAATTAAATTCCTTTAAACAATTTGAATTTTATTTTAAAATTTAATATGGAGGAAAATATTTTTTCTTTGACTCTTCCCAAGGGGACCTCTGATTTACTTTTTGCAAGTTTCCAGCTTGTTTAATATTCATTTTGTAACCATATAATAATAATTACATTTGTTCTCACCATCATCTCATTTACCCACAAATATCTTTGTGCCTTTAAAAATGTTCCTGTCCTTGATGTGCTTCCATATCTGTAGCAGCCTGCACTCCATTTTGTAATATCATTTACTGTGTTGTTTTACAGTTCTTTGCTTCCTGTCTTTCTTTTCTACTAGATGGTAAGTTGCTTGGGGGCAAAGACAAAATTTTCATCACCACTATATCCCCAGGACTCTGTGCTTGGTGCATAGGGTGAGGTGCTAGGTGTTGAGTTGAACCAATCTATATACTCTCCACCTTCAATCTCATAACATAACTAGTTAGTGGTTAAGAATCCACACTTTGGACTCAAACTTACCTGGGATTGAATCCTGGCACTGCTACTTAACTCACTGTTTATGTGATCTTGGACAAGTTTCTCTAATTTTTCTGAACCTTGATTTCTTCTTCTGCTATGTGGGGATGATACAGACCTACCTGGTAGAGTTGCTGGGAAGATTAAATGAGATGGTGTATATGAAATGGCCTATCACATAGTGGGCCTAAATATATGTTCTGGTTTTATTTGAACTGTTTTTATTAGTTATGCAAGTCAAAGAAGTGGGGAGGAAGAGAAAGCACATGCAAAATGCCTGCTTCTTACTTTGCCTTATTTCAGGACTGGGGTTAGGGGCACAATTTTTAGTTAAGTGGATTACATTTTTAGCCAAGGGAATGATATTAGCATTTGACCCCTTGTATAGAAGAAATTAGCTTTCCTGTGGAATCTATGGCCCTGCTAGTCTCGGTTTGGTGGATAGGCTCTTGTTGGCTTTCAGTTAGGGTAAGAAAGAGAAGGATTGTAGGGAGAGTCGACCACCATAGTCAGCCACTGGGTTAGCATGTCAGCAGAACTTTTTGGAATACTGTCTGTTGTACTTGGGACTCGAATAAAGGGACTTGAATATTTGTGTCTTGGAGATAAAGTGCTTGTCAAGTGTAGCCTAAGTGAAAGCTTTCTTCACTATTGCCCTCCCAGGGCTGCTCACTTGGGGTTTGAGAGGAGGATAATCTTTCATGCTTCTTGGATTCTGATGGCTGTGCTGAGCATAATAACCAAAGAGCCATGGGTAAATAGTAAGGTCAGTAATGGGAAGATAATAAGGTTGTAGAAACTATGTTGGACTTGAAGTCAGCCGGGCTTGGGCTCCTCTCTGAGCCTCACTTTTTTCATCTGTACAGTGAAGATAATAGTGAGAAAATGAACTTGCTTCACAGAGTTGTTTTGAGAGTTTGAAATCACCCAGTTCAGCAAATAGATGCCCATTAAAGTGTCTTTTCCTTTCTTTCTCAGTAAGGAAGAAGTACCCATAAAATATAGCAGTTGCATTCCTGTGGATGAGCATGTGATCAATTGTCACATCTATCTGAGGCAAATTAACCTAGAAGGTTACTTGAGTATTGTTTAATGCTTAGAATTAGGACAAAGGAGAGATAAAAGTTGACCTTTCGGCAGTTAGAGCCATGTTCCATTTGTTCATACTTGAATGAATTACTATGGGAGACTGAGGATTGCCCTTCCTTGAAAGTTTTAGGATTGACTTTTTGACCCCTCTCTTTCAGATCTATCTACCTGGAAGAACTCAGACACAAAGTTGCTTCAAGATAAGCAGTTAGACTAGGTGAACTCTGAAGCTCCATTCCAACACAGGTTTTCTAGTGGCTGAATGTTTAGATGGTAGCCTAAGAGAGTTCCAGCGTGACTGCACATCATTTCTCACCAGCGGCCTCAGGCTCAAAAGATACTGCTACTTTATGTTCTAGAACTGGACCACTCTCGAGTGATCTAGAGAGACTCCTAAGGAAAGTGGTAAAAATAAACAAATCCCAAAGAAGACTGGTATGATAATAATAATCACAATCCCTCACTTCTGTATTTATTTCAAGGGTGTTTTATCCATTGTCTGATTTATGCTGCTATTTACAGCAGCAGCTCAGTGGGATGGGAGATACCATCCCTGTTTTACAGATAAGATTGAGGCTAAGAAAGGTGAAGTAAAGCACATCAAACTGCTTCTTAAGTCTGGTTTGGTCATTGGTCATAGTTCTCCCTTTGGATGATGTAAATTCATACAGCTGGGCTCATACCATTTAATATCTCCCAAAATACTGCCTGACCACCACCTTAAGTTAGATGCCTTTATCTTTCCCTATTGTAGACATCATCTATGAGATTGGATGCCTCCGTAGAATTTCCCTAATCCCTTGGCAGAATCTAAAAATGCTGTATCCATATTGCAGCAACCCTGCAAACATTATCCTTAGGAGAATTCCCAGGAAAATGCAGCTTCAAACTGACTAGCTTGAGAATTTAATAATAATAATTTATACGTGCAGTTTGCTCTTGATGACCTCAGATTCCTGCCCTCCTATTTCTGCAACCTATTGATGTGTGTTGCACTGTTTCTCTTGTGTTCTTACAGTTTAGAGAGTACCAGGGACCATGTCCTGCCCATCGACTATTATTTTCCTCCCCAGAAGACCTGCCTGATTTGTGGGGATGAAGCTTCTGGATGTCACTATGGAGCTCTCACTTGTGGAAGCTGCAAAGTCTTCTTTAAAAGAGCCGCTGAAGGTAAAGGATCTCATACACTCACTTGCCTATTTCCCTTTCTCCTTTACCTTCCAAAGAAAAACACCAATCTCCCAAAACCCTGTGTTCTATCATCTGGGGGAAAGGGTCACTAATGGGGGCCTCTGAGTAACCTAAAAGCCTAAAGAAGCAAGTTTCTTTACTTGATGCTCCCCAGCTTTGGCAGCCTGGGTAGTGCAGGGTGATTATAGCCAATGAAGGTGGTCACAGCTGGTGCTTGGGGCTTTGGTGGGTCCTAGGAATGAAAGAAAAATTAATGATTTGAGAAGATTTAATTTCCTCTCTGCTCGTGTTCCATAAGGAGGGAAAAATATTGCCTTTATTAAAGAGGTTAGATGTGGAGAAACCCCACTGAGCCCTCAGCCTGTTCTGTGTGGTGAATATGAGACTGTTCCTTAGTGAAGGCTTCCTGGCTTCAGCCTTAGACAGGAAGTGTTCTTGCTGTTCAGTAGATGATCAGTCTCTGTACCTGCTCCACCCTGCGGCTGCCTCCTCTGGGCCTCTTTGTATTAATAGCTTCTAGGAAGGTAAGGACGTAGAGCATAGAAACACATTTAACCTTCCCTCCAGAGGCCTGTCTTTGGGGTCTGTCCATTGACACAGAAAACGAAGCTAAGTAAACATCTTAGATTCAGCTAAGTGGGCTCAAGCCCTGACTTCTTAATCTGATTTAGCTTAGTAAACAAGTCATGTCTAATCAGTCCCTGGAGGTGCTCAGCCTTCATTCTACAGCAAGAAGTCCCATTTCCTGACCTCTTCTATACATTAGCACCTCCTCCCTTTCTGGATAGTTCTTAGGACTCCTTTTTATCCTCTTCACCCTCCTCCCTGCACTAAGGGCTTCTTTCTCAAAGGAACACTGCTGAGCAGCCCCTGGTCAGATAGATTTTTCTCTGGGACCAGACCCAGTTGCTAAAGAGCAGTTTCCACTCCTGGCCCCACTTTCCACAGAGGAGGTACTTTCTCCCAAGATATTTCTACTTTTCTCTCACTGGCTCTTAAGGGTTGAGTTCCAAGGCAGAACCAAAACAGAGAGCCTTTCCTTATGTAAGGGTGTTCTACATTGCTAACTGCTGGAATACAATATACCAGAAATGGAATGGCTTTTAAAAAAGGGAATTTAATAAGTTGTTAGTTTACAGTTCTAAGGCCAAGAAAATGTCCTAATTACAAGTCTATAGAAATGTCCAATCTAAGGTGTCCAGGGAAAGATACTTTGGTTCAAGAAGGCTAATGAAGTTCAGGGTTTCTCTCTCAAGGAGAAGGCACATGGCGAACACAGTCAGAGTTTCTCTCTCATCTGGAAAGGCACATGGTGAACACGATGTGATCTGCTAGCTTTGTCTCCTGGCTTCCTGTTTCATGAAGCTCCCCGGGAGACATTTTCCTTCTTCATCTCCAAAGGTGGCTGGCTGGTGGACTCTGCTTCTTATGGCTATGTCATTCTGCTCTGCTTTTTCTCTAAATCTCCTCTTTCTCCAAGATGTTTCCTCTTTTATAGGACTCCAGAAACTTCTCAAAACCCACCCAAATGGGTGGAGACATGTCATCACCTAATCCATCTTAACAACCACTCTTGATTGGGTTACATCTCCAGGGAGATTATCTAATTACAGATTGAAACATACAGTATTGAATAGGGATTATTCTGCCTTTATGAAATGGGATTTAGATTAAAACATGGCTTTTCTAGGGGACACACATACTTTCAAACCAGCACATTCCACCCTCTGGACCTTAAAAAAGACGTGTTTTCCCCATATACAAAATATATTAATTTCATAATGATATCACAAATCCTTAAACCTTTTCAGTAGCAATACATATGAAATACAAAGTTAGAAATGAACAAACTCCTATCAAAGTTAGTTACAGGCATAGTCTGTTCTAAGGCAAAAAAATCCTCTGTCTCTGGACCTATAAAACCGCAAGACAAGTTATTTGCTGCCAACATACAAAGGAGGAACAGTCATGGGATTTACATACACTTTTCCATAGGGAGGAAAGAACACAGGTGTCACTGGACCCATACAATTTTGAAAACCCACAGGGCAAAATCCATTTGATTTCAAAGTCTGAGTGTCATTTATCTTTGGGGCTTCTGAAAGCAGCAGTCCCACCCTTTCCAAATACCTATGCAGAGGCCTTCCTCTCTTCAAATGCAACCTTGGGGGACATTGGGGAGACTACCTTTTTTTCTGCTCTGCCCTCTGCAAGCATTGGGGCTGCACCCATGCTCTCTTCCATCTTCTGGGCACACGCTCAATCCCACCATGTGGTGGCAGCCAGGCTCTCCCCAAACACCAAGAAATGTGCTTCACCCTCTCCAAGGTCTGAGGCAGCATGACTCTTCCACTGCAATAAAGTAGAAGGCCCACCCTCTGCCTGTGGGGCACACTCACCCTCTCCACAGGCTTGAGTGGGTCCACTCTCCTGGCCTGAGGCTTGTTGACTTCAGACCTCAGCCTCCATGGTTTTGCCTCTGAAGTTATTTTTCCTCCAATGTGTCCCTTCTCTGTCTCTCTCAGTCCTGACTGGCAGTGGTTCTCTTTATACAGATCCCACAACAGTCTCATTGGCTTTCTATGCAGTAGCCTTGGATCATGCCCATCAGACATAAGGAGTTTCCACAAATTCTTCCTGGATAAATCCATGTACAATCCTGGCTTTCTCTGAAATGGCTGGTTGGTTTCACATTTGGCCAAGTCCTCATGTGGGGCACTGTTCTCTGGGGTCTCCTTTCCAGGAAGCCCAGAATTCTCCAGAACATCAACTTCTGGTTTCTTTGTACCCAAGAGTTCAGTTCTCAGCTTATCTCTTTCCTGTCGCATTTCCCTATAAGCTGTGACGAGAAACCAGGCTGTACTTTCCACATTTAATTTGGAGGTCTCTTCTGCTAAATGTCCAAGTTCATGGCTTTTAAAATCTGCCTTCCAGCCAAAGCCACTAGTCAATTTTGCCAGATTATCTGCCGTTTTAAAACAAGGATCACCTTCCTTCCAATTTGCAATAACACATGCCTCATTTCTCTCTAGAGCCTCGTCAGAGGTATCTTTAGTGTTTACATTTCTACCAACAGTCTCTTCAAAGCATTCTAGGCATTCTCTATCAAGCTTCTCACAGCTCTTCCAGAATCTTCCCCTTATCCATTTAAAAAGCCATTTCAACATGTTTGGTATTTGCAAACTGCAGCAGCACCCCACTCTCCGGTACCAAGTTGTATTAGTTAGGGTTCTCTAGAGAAACAGAATCAACAGGGAACACTCACAAATATAAAATTTATGAAAGTGTCTCATGTGACTGTGGGAACACAGAGTCCAAAATCTGCAGGGCAGGCTGTGAAGCTGATGATTCCAATGGAGGGTCTGGATGAACTCCACAGGAGAGGCGCACCAGCCGAAGCAGGAAGAGAGCCTGTCTCTTCTGAAACCTCCTTAAAAGGCTTCCAGTGATTAGATTTAGTATCACTCATTGCAGAAGACACTCCGCTTGGCTGATTACAAATGGAATCAGCTGTGGATGCAGCTGATGTGATCATGATTTAATTCTATGAAATGTCCTCATTGCAACAGACAGGCCAGCACTTGCCCAACCAGACAAACAGGTACCACCACTTGGCCGAGTTGACACATGAACCTGACCATGACAAAAGGCATAAATCCTAAGACAGTTTTAAATGTGGCAGGTATGTAAGCCACACTTCGTACCAAGAAGGCTCTGGTAGCCACCAGGGGATGGTGAAGAGTTCTTTGGCATTTAGGGAAAAAGGTTCCTTTTAACTGGACTCCCATTGATAGCCAATCAGAATGACAATGATTGTTTCATTGTTTGGTCAGCTGGCAGGAATGTCCATAAAATATAATGCTTGATTTTTTTTTCTTCCAGTTCCCAAAGCACAAGGAGGTTTTTGGAATTACTGAAAAATATCTTGTGTGGTCCACCCATACCCCCAAGTGGCCCATTACTACTGTTCATGCTGGCTAGATTGAGGTCTACTGCCCCAGTGGCTAAGTCTAGGCAGTTTAGAAAGTGCCAGAAAGTAGTAGCCTCCTTTCTTAAGAGTAGTAAGGAAAAGTGACTATCAGAAAAAGAAGGGGGAAGCATCTCTAGGGGCTCAAATCACTCCAACTTCTCCAGGGAGAACTTGCCTCTCCCCCATGCCACATCATCTAGCAAGCCGTGTCTACAGAGTAGAGAATGCTCCAGAGCACCCATCCAGAGCTGGTGTGTTAGCAAGCCTGGGCACCACTGTAATAGCAACCATATCAGATGGGAAGGGAGTTCAAGTGAGCAAATAAACAAGCAAATTCGTTAGACCGATAGATTAGATTATAATTGATGCTGCCTTTGGGTTTTACAAATCTGGGTCACCAAATTGTTATTTTAGGAAAACAGGGGAAATGATCAGCCGTGTCGCAAAAGGGAAGATTGTACTATCATATACATTCTACATAGGAGCTTTCTGTAGAACTTAGGGCAGAAGGAGGGAGGCGGACAGACATGCAGCTGGTAGGGCTGCCCAGGAGGAGCTCTGCTGTGATGTGGATCCTGGGCTATTTGAGAACAGAAAAATGAGGACATGAGGAGAGGGGTGGTTCACCTAATTTACAGAATACTTAGAAATCTAGCAAAGTTTCAAAATGCTCCAGGCCCTAGAGTCACATAAGTTAGAGAAACTGAATAATGTGTTATTTGAGAAAATGAGCCTCTGTGAGCTCATGGAGCCAAATGCTCTTGATTGCTTGAGATATGAAAAAATTACCAATAGATTCCTTAAAAGCCTATGGAGAGGGAACCAGTGAACTTTTTGGTTTCTTTACAATATGATCCCCAGTTTCTGGTCCCAATCCCTTTGTGTGACGAAGGTAGTTTAAAAAGAACACATACAAAAAATAAAAACAAAATTATTAGTGTTTTTGTCTCTTCCCATCAGTAAAGCTAGGTGGTTTGCTTTTACTGCTGTCATTTTCCCTATTTGAAGGCAGGGGACTGTCTTATTACCTGAACATTTATTGATTTGGTTGTTTTTTTCCATTTTTATGATGAGTCTTTATTGTCCAAATGGCCTTTCTGAAGGTTGTTCTGAATCTGCCTTGTTGAAACTTGAAATTGCACCTGTTTTGGACAAAGTGGGAGCACAAAGCTTTCTCCTCCTTGTCTGTATACCATCGTCAGTTAATTCATACTGAGTATTGTGAGTGTTGATTATCAGTTTATTTGTGGTTTCACAAACTCTGGAGTGGGCATAAGTACAAGATATAAAAGTCTGGCATATCAGACAGATATACATTCCTAGCTTTGGTAGTTCATAAGGCACGAGGCTTTAATGCTGCCATTGGTGCAGGGCTCAACACGGAGTTGACTGTAAGCTGGCCATGTTTTCCTATTGAGGAAGAAGTAGAAGAGAGAGTCCCACATTTTCTCATTGTCAGTAATGCTGGGGGATAGAATGCAGGTGATTGACATGTAGAGATCCACATTTTTTTTTTTTTTGATGGGCAGGCACCGGGAATCAAACCCAGGTCTCCAGCATGGCAGGCAAGAACTCTGCCTGCTGAGCCACCATGGCCCACCCTGTGCACACACTTTTTAAAAAATATTTTTATTGAGAAATCTTCACACACATACAGTCCATACATGGTGTACAACTAGAGCCTTACAATATCATCACATAGTTGTGTATTCATCACCATGATCATTTTTAGATCATCCCCATCATTCCAGAAAAAGAAGCAAAAAGAAAAACCTCATACATCCCATATCCCTTACCCCTCCCTCTCATTGACCACTACTATTTCAACCTACCCAATTTATTTTTTTTATTTTTTATTACTATTTTTTAAATATAGAGATCCACATATTTTGAAATTAAAAAAAACAATGGTACTAGGCCATGGGACTATAATCACTAAAGTCTTGTTGATAGAAACTTCATCAATGTATGTGTATATACTTACTTGGTTGGGTGGGGGATAGTCTGTGAATTAGCAACAGGCATGAGGAGAATCAGTGTTCTGGTGGGATGAGTGAGGAGGGGAAGAGGATATCATGTTGGATGCTATCTAAAAGGCTAAGAAGTTAAAGGAAGGTGATGTCCATAAACAAGGTTAGAGGCTCAGAGAAGTTTTAGCTTTGTGGCCTTGGATAAAAAATTTACCCCTATGTAAAGCCCAGTTTCTCCTGTCTGTAAAATGAACGTGTGGAACTGGATGTTTTTAAAACTCCCTTCAATTTAATCTTTTTGTGACAATTTTACAAATTACATACATAATTACCATTATTTTACCAAAAGCGTGTGTATTTATATGTATATGTGCTTTTGATTTTGCCTAGCTAGCATATGGTAAATCCAAGATCCTATGATCTTAAAAATCAAACTTCAGATAGGGATAGAACCAGCTCAGAAAGTCCACCATGGATGGACTGGGTTAAAACTTGAGCCTCTGGGATTCTCTCTTCCCTCAGCTTTGTGGCCATGGTTAAGTAACTTCCTTTCTTTTCCATTTTCTCATCTGGAAAATCAGGGTATGAATCCCTATCTCTACGTCATCGTGTTTCAAAGAGGGTTAATGAATTCATCATGTGCATTATGTGCCCAATAATTTACTATTTTTCAGACATTTTCTAGTAAAACACTGGAGATTGTGCCTTCATTTGTTTTGTACACATGGAACTCTGTTTGGTACACATTATAAAATTGAAACTGTAGTTTACTTTCTGAACTCAAGGGATTACACCATCCGCAGTGATGTTTACAATATGTCCAATTTACTATACTTGGAAAATTTTATACAAGTATGGCTTTAATTCTCTCTTGTGCCCCAGGTTTGAAGAAGTGTAAGTGAACCCTCATTGAACTGTTTCTGTCTTTTAAAGCCACTCTTTCCCACCTCAATTCATATGGAAATGAATGTCACCTTTAGTTTGGAGTCTTGCGGAGAGTTTTTGGTGCTTGTCTGCGTCCTCTTTATTCCCTAACACTTACAGCAACAATTCCCAGGTGCAAGTTAACTCTGCTAGGAGGATCTTCTATATTCCTTAGAGCCTTGATAGATATCTTTAGCTAGGAAGTTAACTGATCCTGACTGTGGGAGTCCTGGAGATCTTTTCACAGTGCTCCTCTTATCTCTTATCTGACACTAACTTTCTTAAATATCAGCACCAGATCAGGCGTGGACAAACATTTTTCTGTTAAGGATTAGATAGTAAATATTTTAGGCTTTGTGGGACATATGGTCTCTGTTGTGACTACTCAAGTGCCTTTGTAGCCTGAAAAGCAGCCACAGACAATACCTAAACTAATGGGTGTTATTGTGCACCAATAAAACTTCATGGGTACTAAAATTAGAATTTCATACAATTTTCATGTGCCATTAAATATTATTGTTCTTTTTATTTTTTTTTTAGTCCTTTAAAATATAAAAAGTATTCTCAGTTCTTGAGCCACACAAGAATAGGTGGCAGACTCAGCAGGCTAGATGAGTAGAGTTTATAGGATATAGTTTGCTGACCCTACTTTAGATGATGGCTCCTGTGCTTGCAAATCCGCATAGTGAATACTACTCTTTCCAGTCTCCTTATATCTATGTAGTTTTCTGGATTATCTAATTTAAAGACTTTTTAAAGTTGGCTAACCAAAGTTTTTACATCTTGGCTCCCCAAAATGTCTACATCCTGAGTTTTGTTTCTTTTTTTTTTTACAAACTAGAAAAAAAAAAAATAAACCTAGGGATTCTAGAAGATACTTTTTTTTTCCTGATATCTAGTAGATCGTGTCCCCATGTGATACTTAGAGGAGAAATTGAAAACATTTTCTAGACTTTTATGCAGTAATTATGTGGATAACTATAAAATATATATGAACGGGTTTTGCTGGATGCTACATATGCTCCAGATGGTAAAGAGGAAGAATTTTGGGGACTATCTGGTACGAAGTGTAATGTAAAAACCCCATATCTCATAGAAAGTAGAGTCCAGGTTTCCAACTGAATTATGGATCTGCCATATATTCCCTATGACCCACTGTCTCCAAACATTTTTCAGCTAAGCCTAGGCCTCCCCATAACAAGACTAGACTACAGGCCTGCAGAATAAATAATTTAGCTCTGTAACTCATTGCAATTGGTGCCCACCCAAGTCTCTGTCAGTGCCCAATTTGTGGGTCATGCCAAGAATTTGCCATTACTTTTCTGTAGTGCCCTATACCTGCTTATTTATAGCATGTGCATTTTATGAAGAAATGATTAACAAGATGTTGCCATAGTACTTGCAACATTTTATAAATTATCTGTAATGTTTAAATGCCCTTTGTCACTTGGGAGATCATTTGAATCCATTGCCTTTTTCCACCTTGCCTTATGATTTCCCAATTCCTTTTCATCTTTTCCATGCATGTCCACATACTGCAGCCAGAGCCCTCTATTTCTACAGTTTCTCTCAAGAACCTTGGTGACTGTTGAAACCTGGATGATACATTTTTGCAGGTGGCTCTTATTGCAAGGGTAAATGTTAGACCCACTTTCTCTTCAGAGGTAGAATTTATTTCTTACTTCTCTGGGTTCTAGTTTTATGATAAGAAACACAGTGTCCCTCATAAATAACTAAACTCTGGAAGAAGCTGTCATTTCAAAAAATAATCTCTTCATTTATAATAGCCATATGTGCATACTTTTGGAATCTATTATTCACGTTTCCACTCTCCTTCCTTGTGCCTTCATGGCTGGACATCTGTTCTCAGTCTTCTAAGGAGGCTGGTGAGCTTTGTACCCACCAATCTGCAGAGAAGGAAACTGAGATCAGAAAGTGAATGACACTTTATAAAGAGACCAGGATTGGAATTTTCAGTTTCATTGCTTCCAGTCTGTGATGAGTTGTTGAGGCATCCCAATAGAATCATTACATATCCTGGCTAGCCTAGTGCCTATTTCCTACAGGGCACCTCACAGAAACAGACCAATTCGTAATTTATTCATGCATTCAGTCAGTAAACATTTACCTAGTGCTTACTGCACATGGGCTATTGGGCTTGCATGCTTAAGATTCAGAGCCTGCTTTAAGTAGTTTATAATCTAGTGATCATAATCCTGGACATCTTTAACAGTTTTCAGAGGCCCAATTGCCACTATATCCATTTCCCATTTGAACTTCCTAACCACCTGGAACAGAAAGAGAGATAATTTTCTTGGTATTCTAGATGAATAAAATTAAGCTTTGACAGGCAATTAACAGGTAGTAAATAGAATAGCCAGAATTTGAACGAGGTCTTCTAGAGCCAAAGGTAACATTACTCGGCTACACCACTGCTGCCCCTCCAACATACAGATATACTGACTCAGGACAGAAAGAAAGTGCTACTCCCTGGCAAATAAGAAAGACAGTACTGAAGAGAAACAACAGAATCAGAAATAAGAGAAGGAAATTAAGAAACACTTTTACTCTGGGGAGAAACTGAGGTTTGCTTAATAGCACTGATATCACAGGGAGTTTGTCTTCCTAAGAAAATCCCAAATTCTTAAAACAGATGGTAGTTCACCAGCAACTCTTCATCAGGTAGGGGCAGGGACATTTGGGCCCTAGTTTTTCCACCAAGATTTATTCTTAAGAGGGAGAGTTCTTATTCTGATGAAACCAAACCTTGCACACTTAATTCACTCTTGTCAAACAAACACAGAACTAGAAGCCCAATGTAACATCTATGCATGTGAGAATTTTCCTCCTCATTACCAAGCTAAGAGAAGAGTTCAGAGACAAGACATACGGATATAAATGGTAGACCTATGGATTTTTGGCCCATGGCTTTGAATCTTCTTAGAAGATTATACCATAGTATGCTTTCCATGGGAGCAGGTACTCAAGAAATCCATTTCCATACTCTCTGATATCAGAAGCCAGAAAATACTGTCTTCCAGGACAGGCCTAAACAATTACAGAGGCAGGTTCTTATTCTATTCTAACAGGATTTTGAAAATCTGCTCTTCTTTCTTCTCCTAAGACATCTCATTGCACAGATGAAATTTTATTTCACTGTGGTACATGGATGTGGGCCCTGGAGACTTTGGGCTGCATACCGTTCCATATGTCAGTTAAGCACATTTGTACTGCCTCATGATTACAGGCTTCTTTACTTTCTAGACAATTAATTCAGTATCGAATTGTTTAATGAAAAGACCTTAAGGATTTGCAGTGTTTGGAATCACATTATCTTTCAATATTGACCTGTTAAATCTTGAAGGAAGAACACTTAGAAATCTAGGAATCTGACCAAGCCATTTTATGGATGAGGAGACTGAAGTCCAAAAAGAAGAATTGACTTTCTTTGGTTTATATCATATATGAATGGCAGAAATGAGGTCCTCCCTGCCTTTTCTTGTTTCTGGTCTGAGGGCTCTTCTGCCTCACAGCCAATCAATCAGTAGAGCCAGAGAATTGTTACCTTGGAACTCCCAAGAATTTTGTGAGGTAGTATATTAAGTGTTTAGTATAGTACTTGGCTCCTAGAAGGTGCTCGGTCTGTGTTAGTCCTCTCTGCCTCCACCATACTCTGTAACTTCAGGTTTTCCCCTTTAGTTGGGAATGGGGATGACATTAGTAATACCAGCTTCTCTGGTAGGAAGACTCTGTAAAACATTTCTTGGTGTAAAGACTCTTACATGGTTTCTGTGTTTGTGCATGCATGCATATTTTTAGGGAGCTTTCATAGCTTTTGTAGGCTTCTCAGAGGTTCTGTAGCCTAGAGATTACAGACTATTGGTCTAGCCTCTGATAAAAATTTATAAATACATCAGAAGGTATTCTACCTAAAGGATTATCCAAAATGGCGTTTGATGGCCAGCATTTTCCCCACATTTATTCAACAAAGTATCAGTCTTTATTGTGTGCACCGAACTGGCATAGGGAGAAAAGATAAGTGATAACAACAAAACTGTTGATTGAGCACTCTAAGTGTGTTGTATGTTTTGGAGACATTATCTTGTTCAATTTTCACAAAAAAACACCCATTATGTAGGTTTACCTCCAATTTATAGATAACTAAAATGAGGTACTGAAGGATTAAATAAATGACTTACCCAAAGTTATACAACGAGTTTGTGTCTCCGGAGTGAATATGGCACACAATTTTGAACATAAAAGAATGAGATAAATGCTATACTAGAATCCTCTGGTTTCTAGTACACACCCCTGTGTAGACAGAATGTTGGAATGAGTTATTTTACCTGTAAAGTTTGGTAAGTGAAGGTTTTGCAAAAGGGAAGGGTTGATTTAGGTCTTGAAGGATGTGTAAGAGTTTAAATGGTACAAAAAAGGCATTAAGGGAACTTTAGGAAGAAGGAAAAGCCTGAACAAAGACAGGGAGGTGTGAAAGCAGGTGGCCTCTTTGGGGAACTTTGGGGCAGTCTGAAGGCTATTGTGGGAGAACCTCAGGAGATGTAGCAGATCTTTGACAGGCCTTGAGTTGGCTCTTTTTGTGCTGGTCTCCCATATTGAGATATGTATTATCATCCTATTCAACTTTCTGGGCTTTTTGGAAGCAGGCCGAATGGAAACAGTACGATTTAGGTAGTGGAATAAGATGCAGTGCCAAGAGTACCATAGTTATAGCCCTGGTTCTGCCACAGACTTGCCATGTGGCCTTAGACATGTCTCATTCCCTCTCTGCACCTCAGAATCTCCATCTGGAAAATAAAATGGTGAGATTAAATGATCTTGGTGATTTTAACACTAAATCTCTAAAATTTTATGCATACTCTAGATGTATCCTTTGACCAGTGGTTCTCTTTTTTCTGCATCAGCCTTGGGAAACAGACAGAACTGAATTCAGTCCTTATCTGCAAGGCTTAATAGATATGAACTTTTTCTGTACCTCTGTGAGGACAATAATAGCTCACAGGGCTATTGTAAGAACTAAATGAGCAGTAGCACAGATCCTGTTGCACAGTAAGATTTGGTGCCTTCTCCTGGAGTAAAGCCTTGAACATTAGCACAAATGCACTTATGGTGCCCCCTGGATGGGCAGAATGGGAGGATGGGAGCTATCTGTGGCAGTACCTGGCATAAAGGAGGTCTTGGCCTGGTGTAGGGTTCCCAGCCAGCCACTTCTCCTTAGGGTTACTCAGTTAGTGAGTAACATCATTTGCATAAGAATATAGCCAAGGTCAGCCTCCTCCTCGTCCCCCCTTGCCAGCCCAGTTGGCAGGGATTTATTTTAAAATTCCTACTAAAATGTATTATCCTTGTTTTGCTTCTCCTGGTTGACAGGTTTTGGATTTATGTCAGAGCTCTCTATATATCTTTGACCCCAACAAGATAGGTCTGTCCTCCCTGGTAAATTCAGATCCCCGGCCACAGACCAGGAGAAAAGCTAACAAAAGTCATAAATCACTCTCCGTGTTCTTCAGCCATTGGTTTCCCTTGTCCACCCAGAGGCGTGTCTTAATGTATGCTGAGGCCAGATTCAATAGAAACCTGAGCTAGCACCTGTGCAAATAGATTTTTAAGGCTTCTCTTCCTGAGGCTGGGTAGATATTTTTTAAAACCAAATTGGGTTGTCTTTTATCTAAAATACTGTCTCCTGCATTCCCAGTGCTTGGACCTCTTGGAGGAATGTGGTTTGATTGAAGTGTTACTGTTTTTTGTTTGTTTGTTTTGTTTTTTTGAGAGGGTGCATTTCTTTCAAAAACAGGATATAATCCCTTGGTATGGCCTATAACTTTATTGTGTTTAAAATGAAACTCGGGCAATGTACAGGAACTCTTTCTGCTTCCCATATATTGGCTTTGCATCTCTCCACCCACACTCTTTAAAAAACTAGAGAACTTTAAAAAAACTAGAGAACTAAAACCAGCATGTATATACAGCTTTATCTCTGACTGATACCTGGATCACCTTCAGATATTTTTAAAACTTCTTGGAGTAAAGTTTAATACCTTGCCAAGGGCCCCTGGGGCCCATCCATAAGTAGGTATTCATTCCTTGAGGTTCTTTAACTCTGCTCAATTTTAGAATAGAGACAGAATTGGTCCTTCATTTGCATTGCTTACGATTAAAAGCCTCCCACATCCCACCTCCTGATGAGGCCTCTTTTGCCTCCATTACCTGTTTAAGGTCTCTGACTCTTTTTCCAGAAATTCCTCTATAGCCCATGCCACTAGGAAAGAACTTCCTAGGACAGAGCTTTCTTTGTCTCTTTTACAACTCAAGAAGGATTAGCTTCCAAGTTTAGGTTCAGGTTATGATCCCATGGGAGGAGAGATAGATGTAGGAGACAAAAGAAAGGGGCATGGAGATGTCATGGTATAAGGGAGGAAATTGATTGATTTTTCACCTACCCAGTGAGTCCTACAGAGATAGAAAAATACTCTCTACGTAGGAGTGCTACAGAGATAGAAAAATACTCTCTACGTAGGAACATCTCTACATTGATGTAGGAAAAGATAGCTTGATTTTTAAGTCCATCATTTGTTAACTACGTGACCTTGGGAAAGTGATTTCCTGTCCCAGAGCCTTCATTTTCTCACCTGAAAAATGGGAATAATGACAATAACCCCCAGAGGAGTTAGATTACATGATATAAGACAGCTTCGAATTGCCTAGCATAGTGCCAAACTTGTAAGCATCAAATGAACCAAATATCATTGACACTGCCTTCTCATGCACAAATGAGAAATCAATCCAGATTCAAAATTATGGCATGTTTCCAAGGCTCCAGTGATGTCATTATACAAATGCTAGTGTGACCTGAATAATTCGCATTTTGTTCTTCATATGAATAATTTGATAGTAATTATTTTCAGACTTGGGTGATCCACCTTTGCAAATGAGACCATTCCCAAGTACCACAGACCTAAGGGTAATCAACTAGAGCAGTTTGGCAAGCTGGGCAGCACAGAGCTTTCTGGGTCCTATTCCCTGGCTGGAGGGAACTTCAGACTAGAGGCATTTGTATTCACATAGCCTAATGGGAGGGAAGAAAGATTGGAGGTGAGTACCTTTCACACATTCCTTATTCTAGAAGCCTGTATTGTGTCAAGTCTTACGGGGTCCCAGAGATGAGTGTGAACTGGCCCTGTTCTCAGGCAGCTTCAGGTCTGGCAGGCATGACCTCTAAGGTTAGCCAGAGCTTTCACACTGCACAGAGTATATAAATGAAACAGAGGCAGTATGATGGGATGGGGAGAGAGATACCTAAAATTGTAGCTCTTCCATGCCGAGGGCTGACCCTAACCAAGGCTGCACAGTTGGGAGTCCTGTCCCTTTCAGCAGGTCTGGAAGCCCTAAGAATAACAACAGCAGCAAATAGTAATGATGATGATAATAATCGAAGCAGCTAATATTTGCTGAACATTTCTCTGTGTTGGGCACTACACTAAGTGCTTGTTTAATCCTCACAACAACCTGTGAGGTAGTAGATACTGTTACTACTCTCTTATTTTACAAATGAGAAAATTGAGGCACAGAGGACTAAGAGAATAGGAAAGGAACTAATTCATCTCAATTCAACAAACATCCAGCATCTATTATATGCCAGACCCTATGCTGAATGCTGGGGAGAAAGAGATAAATAAAACATGACCTCCAGTCCAGTGGGAGTGACAACAAGCACACATTGAGGTAAGTATATATGCCAGGACTTCTATGTGATGCTGGGAATTCAGTGATGAATAAGACACAGTCCTTCTCTCAGTGATCTGAAAGTTTAGTAGGAGATATCAAAGTGGAAACAAAAATTAAATACTGTTGTGATAAGTGTCCTAAGAGAGATAAGTGCAAAATGGGGCGAGAGATACTGATTGGTTTGAATCAAAGCCCAAAAGAAACAATGTTACTGAGAATTATGAAGAAACTAATTGATTTAAATCAAAGCCCAAATGATGCAGTATTATCTAATTTTATTCCATCTTGGTTGATTATTTTCCATTTTTATTCCATCCCTAAAATAGATATCAGCATTTGTTAGCCAATAAAGGTTAACAAAATACTGCAGGGGGCTCTGCCACAATATAGTTAAACTATTCCTTTATCCCACTGCATGCCCACACTTTCCCTCATCCTCACCTTTACTCAGCTATCCCCTTTGCCTCAAGTGCTTTTCCTCCACATCTCCATATCCTAAAGTTTCTAAGGCCCTGCTCAACTGCCTCCTCTGTGAAGCCTCTACCCCATCAAAAGGCACCTTACCATCATCCACCCCGGCACACCCACAGTACTTCATGGGTGCCTCTTGTGGTTCTTACCACTTCCTGCTTTTTTCTTTCAGTAATGTATGTACTCATCTTTTCTCCCCCATTACACTGAGATCCTTAGTGGGAGGTTCACATTTCTGAAACCATGATTTTTCTTTTAAATGCATTTGGAAATGTCTTCTGGAGTCCATTGTTCTTGATTGTTTCACCTTTCAAGTTTAAACCTGTGAAATTACAATACCTATCTGGAGTTTTACACTTTCTACTAATGGCTTTTTAAAAAACCCATCACCCTGACACAATAACTGATTAAAATGTATGTTCATTTCCTTTTGGTCATACCCTAATGCATGCATAATTTTGGTCATAATTTTGGTTATTATCAGAGCCCTAATAATATTGTACTTTGATTTTTTTGCATGCCTTCACTGATAGGCATTTAAATTATTTTTCATGTTATCTAGGTTGCATTTATGTACATTACTTTTTTTCTTTTTAAATTTTTTGGAATTCATTTCCACCAGTGAAAATACTGGGTCTAAAGCAGGGGCTGGAGGTGGGAGCCTGTGTACTAAGTGGCCAACTATGTGTTTTTATTTAAGAAATTATGAAAGGCCGCCGAATCTGAAAGTGTCTTGCTTGCCACCCGTGACCTGTCACAGTGTTATAAATTCCCATCGTATGTAGAATTGTTTTGGAAGGTTATGCCTCCTGGGACACATTGAACCATTATCAGGAAATACTATTGGGAATTAGGTTGTCAAGATGTCCCTCAGCAGGACTCTGGAGGAATCCATTCCTCCACTGTCTCATAAGTTTTGAAAGCGATAAGGGATTTAGGACAAGTTCTGAACATATAGTGTTGTCTGGACTAGGAAAGCTTAGATAGAATATCAAAGTGAGAAGCTCTGAAGAGCCAAAGGTCAAATGAAGGCATTGGGTATTTAGTAGGATAAAAGAATAGAAGGTCAAGAGGGAGGCAGAGGAAAAGGGTATGGAGAAAGAATTACATGCATTACCCATTTAACAGGATTTGGAATTGCATTTGGTCTGTAGGCACAACAGAAGCATTGAGACCACTTTATAGTAGGAAGAGGCATATGAGTTCTGGGCAACAATAGTTGGCTTCAGATTGACTGGTAGAGGCCATGACCTGAAAGGAATGCCAGGTTCATCTTAGCTTCTCTGGACCTCAGAAAACCATATGGGGATTAGCACGGGCAGGGGAACTCAGGGCAGCATTGCAGTCTCTGCACATACAAGTAGCTTCACATCAATTGTCAGAAGGGATTATGATAACTGATGTGAGGTAGAGGTTAATGGTACCTGCCCTGAATGATGGGCAGACCCATAATAATGGTAGATGCATGTAAGGAACTGGAGGGAAACAAGTGCTTTTATTTATGGTTGGCTGACTTCATTGATCTGATTGGGGATTTAGCTTCCAGACGCTCAGATTTCCCTCTTAGGGTGGAGACTATGTGACTAAATTGCATATGGAGAAGAACAGGCCACGCTTGTTAGAATAAACCATAAAACCTTACAGGGTTGAGGAGATATGAGCCCTATGAAAGTCAGACAGGATTTTCCATTCTAGGTCCTCCAGGGTTTTTCATTTTCCTTGGGACTCAGTTTCTCTCACATGCTTCCTGGTGGCACCACCCACTGTTCTCCCCTCTCTCAAGCCTGAATATAAGTAACCAATAATAGTGATGGATTCATCAAAATGCACATTAGTAAGTACTGAGGTAGAACAAACAGGAAATCCAGTATAGAAAATAAAAATAGTATTATATTTCTGGAATGCCAGCTTAAAATAATAAAGAACTCTCTTTAAGCATTAGCTCTCTTCTAGCCATGTCTACCTGGCTCAGTCTTTACCTGATAACCCTTCTTCTTTGTTAGCCCATCCACAACACTCCTATGGAGTCATAGGAAAGTACCAAAAATATATACACAAATTGAGTAACAAAAAGATTTCTCTCTGTGGGCAAGCCTTTCTATGATGCTGTGGTTTTTTGGCTATATGTTCTTGTGAACACTAACAAGTGAACCTAACCCTTCCTTGAGGGGTTGAAAATTTGATTGGTGTATTGCCTCAAGGAGGCCTTTGCTGTCCTAGAAAAATAACTCCAGTTTGCTTCCTCACACTAGGGAATAGGTACAGAAAATGGGTCCCACAGATAAGCCTTCTTCCAACTAGCAGCTTTTCCTCTTATTTTAATTAATTTCTTTTTAGGTTTGTGAGTTATTGTAATGTAGTAACATACACATATATAACAAGTTTTTAAACATTTTTAGGCAAACAATTCAATGGCATTAATGACATTTACAATGTTTTGCTACGACCAACGCTCTCCATTACCAAAACTTTTTCAGCATCCAAAACAGAGACTGTACCCATTAAGCAACGCATTAATTGTCCTTCCCTATGGCCCCTGTAACCTCTGATCTACTTTCTGTCTCTACAGATTTTCTCATTCTAAATATTTCATATAAGTAAACTTATATTTTTCCTTTTGTGTCTGGGTTATTTCACTTAGCATAATATTTTTAAGGTTAATCCATGTTCCAGTATGTATCAGAACTTCATTTCTTTTTATGGCTGAACAGCATTCCATTTTATATATATAACTGCATTTTGTTGATCCATTCATTTGTCAATGGACATTTGAGTTGCTTCCATCCTTTGGCTATTGTGAATAATACGGCCATGAACGTTGGTACACAATTATCTGTTTGAGTCCCTGCTTTCAGTTATTTGGGGTATATATCTAGAAGTGGAATTGCTGGCTCAAGTGGTAATTCTAAGTTTAACTTTTTGAGGAGCTTCCAAACTGTTTTCCACGGGGGGGCTGCATCATTTTACATTCCCACCAGCAATGCACGAGAGTTCCAACTCTTCCACATCCTCATCAACACTTATTTTCAATTTTTAAAATAATTAGCTTCAGAGATTTTTAAAGCAATTTAGATGTGGTAGAAGGAAAGGAAACTTGGAGTCAGAAAATCTACTTGCTAGCTTTGGGCCTTAAGAAATTCCTTTGGCTTCTCTATTCCTCAGTTTCTTCATCTGTAAAAGGGAGGTAACGAATGTATATACTGGTTTAAAAGACCGAACGTGACAATGTTTGGGAAAACACTGTATAATTGCAAAGCTTCATATGAGTATTAGTTTCTAGTTTCTAAGGGAGTCTTCTCACCATTGTTCACAATAGTTATGACAGTTGTTTATATAAATAAATACTTACCTCTGACCATCCCTGAACTCTTTGCAAATAGTTATCTATAGGAGAAGCATCTTTACTTGTGAATCACTTCACTATTTTGTTTTCTGTATACACAACTTATTAATACATAAGGCACATCTCCAATCTACTGTCACAACCCTTCTTTTCGTATCTTAGTTTCAGCTCTTTTCATGCATAATTACTTTGTTCAGGTACCTCCCAGGACTCCTCAAAGTGAGGTTTATCTTAGGTTGTCTTTGCTATCTGGTAGCAAAGATAACTTGCAAATTGAATGGCAATATGTCCAACAAGTTTTGCATGATACAGAAATAGATATATAATTTTATTTATAGAGATAATTATCCCTTACTAGTTAGTAAGTAGTAGCCTAATAATCACCAAAAGAAGCCATAGGAAAGTGCCTTGCCCTCACGGCTCAACTTTTCATTTTAGTTGTAAGTTTACTAAAAGCCTGGGTAGATAATTTGCAGGGTTTATGGTAAAAGCAAACTTTCTCCAAGAACAAGCCCTTGTTTCATTGGTTTCTTAATCCCTAGCAGATATGACTTTGATCTGACATGTAGCAACAAGGTAATTTCCTATGCTGCTGTATGCAGTTTGAGGAGGACAGATTATATTATTGGAATGAATTTATTTGTTGTCGGTTTTAAATATATGGGATTTTTTCAGTCCTATCGCTCTCAAAACCAATAGGTCTGTCTTCTCTGCCTTTAATATTCTTTCTCTGAACCTATGGGCATTCCTGAGTAGCTGACACATGAGCCTTGTGAAATTGTTTCAAGGTTTTTAAATTTATTTTCTCTTGATGCACAAACTTCCAGGACCAGTAGTAGCAGTTGTGGACTGACAATGAAATGTCAGCAAGGTGAGCTTTGTTCTCTGGCCTCCTTTGATCAAGTCTACCCATTTTCCAAGGAGCTCCAAGGGGGCTCTGAGAAAGCATTCCACAGAGCAGCCTTGCCAAACTCACAAGACTGAAGGGAAACCAAGATTCCAAACTGCTGTTTATTTCAGGGTGGGGTAGTTTGCAAAACTATTTTCCTCTCTCTGTTGATTCTTTTCACTCCCCAGAATGATACCACTCTTCTTTAGAAAATTATCAAAACTTAATGATCTTCCAGGGCTTGGAGTGCCTCCTTCACAACTAATGAGGAAGATTGCCATTCTTATTCAGTTTATCACGTCATACACTGCTAAGTATCTTCACATTGCAATGACACAAGGGAATGATTGAAAAGTGGAAAGAGGCCAGGGGAAGAAGGACTGGGTAAGGATCTAGCCACTCTCAAGGCTCCATTTTGAAACACTGTGATTACAGTTTTAAAGGGTTGATTTGAAAATCATACCCCATGTGAACTGTACATGATAGAATTTTGCTGTCACTGGAAGAAAGAGAATGGGTAATAGAATGAAATGAGAAATTGTGAAAAGTTAGAATTCAGTTTTTTTAGAAAAGACTCTATTTTATACATCATGGCAGAGTAAAATCACTACTAGACAAAAGGAGGCTGTATTTATGACCCCAGACAATTCCGTGGAGTTCTCTGGACCTTTGCTTTTGCATCGGCAAAGCTGATATTTTTCTTATCCTTATGCATACTTATGGCTTTACCAATGTTAACATGTCTTACAAATGTATGAGATTGCTATTGGGACTTTTATAGGTAGACATGCCTTCATTAGTTACTTGAAGTGTCTTTAAATCCCTCTGCATGATTTTTAGTTAGATCCTTTATGGTTTTTACTTTTTTTTTTCTAAGAGAGAAAGTTTATTACTAGATGCATAGTAGGAGAGCAGATGGCCTAGCAGCCCAAAATCTGTCTCCCTGAAATACAGTAATTTGGATAGTCTTTTTTTTTTTAACTCTTTTATTGTATAATATAACATATATACAAACTAAAGAAATAAGAAAGCAATAGTTTTCAAAGCACTCTTCAACAAGTAGTTACAAGACAGATCCCAGAGTTTGTCATGGGCTACCATATGATCCTTTCATATTTTTCCTTCTAGTTGCTCCAGAATATAGGAGGCTAGAGGCCTTAAATATATTTTTATCATCACAATTGACTTTTTTCCTTCTTTTTTTGTGAAAAATAACATATATACAAAAAAGCTATAAATTTCAATGCACAGCCCCATAATTAGTTGCAGAACATATTTCAGGGTTGGGTATGGGTTACAATTCCACAATTTTAGGTTTTTACTTCTAGTTACTCTAAGATAGTAGAGACTAAAAGAGATACCAATTTAATGAATCAGCATTCATATTCATTTATTAATCCTATCTTCTCGGTATAACTCCACCATCACCTTTGATCTTTCTGTCCCTCTCTTTAGGGGTGTTTGGGCTATGGCCATTCTAACTTTTTCATTTTGGAAGGGTCTGTCAATAATATAAGGTAGGGAGATAGAACTATCTGATGTCTGGAGAGGCTGGGCCCTCTAGGTTTCAGGACTTATCTGGTCTATGGACCCATCTAGACATGGTAGGTTTCTGGGCTGTTACTCTAGTACAAGGAATCCTTGTAGAATCTTAAGATCCTTTATGTTATACTTACTTTTGATTTTCTTTCCTGACTTCTGTCTCAGAGACTAAGAATTCTTGTCACCAAAAGACACTGTAGGATTGTTTATTGAGATATGATTCACTTAAAATAATATTCACCATTTTAAAGTGTACAATTCTGTAGATTTTCGTATATTCCCAAAGTTGTGCGAACATCACCATGATCCAATTCCAGAACATTTTTATCATTTGAAAAACAAACTCCATATCCCTTAGTATTTATTTGCAATTCCCACTCCCCACCCCTCCCAGGCCCTTAAAACCACCAATTTACTTTCTGTCTCTATGGATTTGCCTATTCTGTACATTTCATAAAAGTAGAATCATATAATATGTGGCAGTTTGTGTCTGGCTCCTTTCACTTAGCATAATGTTTTCAAGATTTATCCATGTTGTAGTATGTATCAGTACTTCATTGTTTTTTATTGATAAATGATGTTCTCTTGTATGGATATATCATATTTTACTTATCCGTTCATTGGTTGATAGATATTTGGATTGCTTCTACTTTTTTGGCTGTTATAAATAATGCTGCTATGAACATTCATGTGCAAATTTTTTGTGGACATATGTTTTAATTTTTTTGTGAGTATATATCCAGGACTAGAATTGCTGGGTCATATAATATCTATGTTTAACTTTCTGAGGTACTGCCAAACTCTTTTCCACAGTGGCTGCAGTATTTTCTACATTCACATCACCAAGATATGAGGGTTCCAATTTCTTTACATTCTTGCCTACACATGTTAGTGGATGTGAAGTAGAATCTCATGGTAATTTTGATTAGCACTTCTCTAATGGCTAATAATGTTGAGCATATTTTTATGTGCTTATTGACCCTTCGTAGATTTTCTGTGAAGAAATATCTATTTAGATATTTGCCTATTTTGAAAATAAGGATGTATGTGTATTTATTATTGAATTGTATATGTTCTTTATAAATTCTAAATAAAAGGCCCTTGTCAGATACATGATTTGTAAACATTTTCATCCATTCTGTAGGTTATCTTTTCACTTGCATGATGGAATGAATAAAAACACATTTAAAATTTTGGTGCAGTCAAATTTTCCTACTTTTTATTTCTTTTCTTGTTCTTTTAGTATCACATCTAAGAAAGCATTGCCTAACCCTAAGCACAAAGATGTACACTTTCACTTTCTTCAGAGTTTTTTATGGTTTTCACTCTTACATTTAGGTCTTGGCCCATTTTCAGTTGATTTTTGTATATGGTGCAAGGTAGAGGTCCAGCTTCATTCTTTTGCATGTTGATATCCAGATCCTTAGTACCATTTGTTGAAAATCAATTGATCATAAATTATCATAAACCCAGTGATGTTTGTCTTGGCCCTCTGTTCTATCCCACTAATTTGTATGCTTATTCTATGCAAGTACCACAATATTTGATTACTATAGCTTTGGAATAAGGTCTGAAATTTTGAAGTGGGAGTCCTTCTACTTCGCTCTCCTTTTTTTGAAATTGTTTTTCTATTCTGGAACCCTTGCATTCCCATATGAATTTTAGAATGAGTTTGTCAATTTCAAGACAAAAAAACTGGACTTTTGATACAGATTATACTCGATATGTAGATCAATTTGGTGAATATTACCCTTTTAACGATATTGTCTTCTAACACACGAACAAAAGATGTCTTTCCATTTATCTAGGAATGTTTTGTAGTTTTCCGTGTACGAATCTTGAAGTTCTTTTGTTACATTTATTCCTAAGCATTTTATTCTTTTTAATTATGTTGTATATGGAGTTGCTTTCTTAATTGCATTTCAGATTATTCATTGCATAGCAATATTTGTGTATTGATCCAGTATATTGCTACTTTAACGAAATAATTTATTTGCTCTAATAGCTTTGTGTACTTCTTGGAATTTTCTTTATAAAAGATAATGTCATTTGCAAATATAGTTTTATTTCTTCTTTTCCAATATGGATGCCTTTTACTTATTTGTCTTGCCAATTGCCCTGGCTGGAATTTCCAGAACAATGTTGAAAAGAAGTAGTGAGAGAGAACATCCTTGTCTTGTTCCTAATCTTAGGGGGAAAGGATCCAGACTGTCACCATTACGTATGATATTAGCTGTGTTTTTTTTTTTGTTTTTTTTTTGTAGATTTCCTTCATCAGGGTGAAGAAATTTCCTTCTGTTTCTAGTTTGTTGAATGTTTTATCATAAAGCTTGTTTGGATTTTGTCGAGTATTTTTTCCAAGTATATTGAGGTATTCATGTGATTTTTCTTTTTAATTCTAAACAAATTTTTAAATTGTTTTCAGATGTTGAAGCAAACTTGCATTTCTGAGATAGATCCCTCATGGTCATGGTGTATAATTCTTTTGATGACTTGCTGGATTTGGTTTGCCAGTATTCTGTTGAGGAGGTTTGTTTTTTTTTTTACCATATTCATAGGCGATAATAGCCTGTAGTTTACTTTCCTTGTGATATCTTTGTCTGGTTTTGGTATCAGGGTAATACTAGACTCATAGAATGACTTGGGAAATGTTTTCTCCTCTTCTCCCCCTCCTCATTTCCCTCCTCCTCCTCTTCCTCCTTCTGTTCTTTTTCTTTTTTTTTTTTTTGGAAAGAGTTTATGAAAGATTGCTGTCAGCTCTTTGAATATTTAGTAGGATTCACTAATAAACCCATCTGGGCCCAGACATTTCTTCATTGATTACTAATTTGATACTTTGTTATATGACTTCACATTTCTATTTTTTGGTCAGTTTTTGTATTGTATTGCATTGTAAAGGAATTTCTCCATTTCATCTAGATTATTTAATTTGTTGGCCTGTAATTGTTCATTGCATGCCCTTATAATTATTTTTATTTGAGTAAATTGGTAGTAGTATTCCTTCATCCTTGATATTACTAATTTGAGCTTTTTGTGTTCTCTTCTTGATCATATAGCTAAAGGTCTGTCAATTTTGTTGATCTTTTCAGAGAACCATCTTTTGGTTTCTTTGATTTTTCTCTTCGGTTTTCTATCCTCTTTTTCATTTATTTCCACTATAATCTTTATTTTATCCTTCCTCTTGCTTGATTTGTTTTTAGTTTGCTCTTCTTTTCTTAAAATTTTTACATGGGAGCCTAGATTATTAATTTGAGATCTTTATTCATTTTTTAATGTAGACATTTACAGCTTTAAATTTCCCTCTAAGCTACACCCTGTAAGCTTTGGTATGTTTTTTGTTCATTTGCATTCATCTATAAATATGTTCTTATTTTATTTGTGATTTATTCTTTGCCTTATTGAGTATTTAGCAGTGTATTGATTAATTTCCACATATTTGCAAATTTCTCCAGCTCTCTTATTAATTTTTTATTTCATTCTATTTTGGTAACTAAATATTCTTTGTATAATTTCAGTCCATTTAAATTTGTTGAGACTTGTTTCATGGCCTAAATTATTGTCTTTCCTGGGGAATGTTCCTTGTGCACTTGAGAAGAGTATGTGTTATGGTGTTGTTTGATGAAATGTTCCTATAGATGCATTAGGTCTAATTTGTTTATACTGTTGTTCACATCTTCTCTTTCCTTGTTTATCTTCTCCTTAGTTGTTTTATCATTTATTGAAAGTGTGGTATTTAACTGTCCGATTAAAATTTTGATTGTCTATTCCTCCATTCAATTCTGCCAGTTTTTGTTTCATGCGTTTTTGGATTCTTTTGTTAGGTGCATGTATGTTTATACTTGTTATTTCTTCCTAATGAATTCACCCTGTTATCATTAAAACGTGCCATTCTTTGCCTCTCTGTTAACAATTTTTGTTTTAAAGTGTGTTTTGTGTAGTATTAATATAGTCACCCCAGCTCTCCTTTGGTTACTGTTTGCATGGAATATCTTTTTCTATCCTTTTAATATTGATCTATTAGTGTCTTTAAATCTGAAGTGTCTCATGGAGACAGCATATAGTTAGATCATGGGTTTTATACATTCTTCCAATCTTTGTATTTTAATTGGAGTGTTTAATCCATTCACATATAACATAGTTACTGATAAGGTAGTGTTTACATCTTCCAAACTTCATGGTTTGTTGGCTTTTTTGTCATTGTTTGCTGTTTAGTAACTTTTCTGAACTAATTCTAGATTCTTGGGAATATGTTGGAACTTATCAAAGGCTCCTATGGACATATTGTTCTCTATCTTTTCTTTTTAAGTTTTTTGGTTAGCTTATTATTTGCCCCAACTGTTATCCATCAACTCAGTCAGCTGAAAAGTTCAACCATTGAGTCTGGTTGTTTTCAACAGATATCCCCAGGGAAAAACTGTTGGCACTGGGCAACCTCTGAATTAGGTCAAAGAATGATAGACTTAAGAGTGGAGTCATCCAGCAAACCATCAGACAGGTCCAATATAATTCCCTGAGAATGGGACTTGAAGGAGTTCCAACTCAATTCTTTCCCTTTAGTGGACACGAGACTGCTGATTTTCACTATGATTGTGGGCTGTTGCTTTTCATAGCTGCTGTGTTCTGGGGAGGGAGAGATGGCAATATGGCAAGTTAAAATCCCACAAAACTTGCTGTTCTTACTGAAATTCATCTTTTTTTTTTGATACATGCTCACTGAGTTACTGCATGTCTTTGATTGGACCATTTTTGTTGTTTTTATCATTGCTTTTATGGAGGAGAGACTGTAGTTCCTTGCTTCACCATTTTCACTGTTTTCACTCTATCCTCATACTTTTCGATTGAGCATTCCCAAACCTTTCAAAAGACGAATATCTAAAGTTTCCAGGTCAAATGGCTATTAGTTTGACCCTGCGTAAAATGATTTTTCAGAACCTTTCTTGCTATTCCTAAGGTCAGTCACCCTGTTGTTGTTTGTCTTTTGCCAAACAAAAAGAAAAAAGTTCTGTTCTTTATAATTATTTTTGAAGTATAAGCCAAATCATATTCCTTCTCTACTCAAAATCCTCCAATGGCTCCCCATCTTACTCAGAATAAAAGTCTTTAACCCATAAATTGGTGACCTGTAATGTTACCTCCTAGATAACACATTCTACCACTCTTCCTCTGGTTAACCCTGCTGTGACTGCACTGACTTCTTTGGCATTCCTTAAACGTGGTAGACATACCCACATCTGGGCCTTTGTATCAGCTGTTCTCTCTGCGTGGAATGCTTTTCCCTGAGATATCTGCGTTAATCACTCCCTTACTTCCTTCAAGTTTTTATCCAGATGTCACTGTAGTAAAGACTTCCTTGACACTCAATTTAAAATTGCTCTTCCCCAGCACTCCCCGTGAAATTTATCATGCTTGTTGTTTGTAGTCTTTAATGCTTTCTAACGTATGACTTAATTGTCTAATTTATTAAGTTTATTATTTATTGTGTGCTTCATTCCCTCCCACCCACCCCCCTACATACACATTAAAATGGTTAGTCCACAAGAAAGGGATTTTTGATTCTTTGTTTGCTGATATATCCCAAGCACCTAGAACACTGCCTGTCGGAGTATTTAATACATATTTATTGAATTAGTGAATGAATTTCATAATTCTACCTAGATTTCTCTTAAAGAAATCTATTTCATAAGCATAGAAAGCAGTGTCTGGCACAGATTCTGGCACTTAGTAAGTATTTGCTAATTTTTCTTTGAAAGAAATAATGAATATTATGCCCCATTTGTGACCCCTTATTTACCTAGTAATGTCAGGTTAACAAATTGTTCCACCAACATGAACTTTCCCAGATAACTGATCTCCAGAATGTCTTTAAGCTTTAATAATTTTATATATCTCTTAATGGAATAAACAAAATGCTTTGCTTGCCTTCCAGAGCAAGTCAGAGTGACTGCAATTTATCATATCTTATTGATATTTAAGAAGTTATGAAAAAAGAAATAAAAGTCAGAATACCCAGTTGTGGGTAATGACTTCATCTCATACTTAACTGGGTGAACTTGAACAATTCTGTTAACCTTTCTGAGCCTCAGTTTCTTCATTTGTAAATTGTTAACAATAACTGCCCTGAATAGCTCATAGATTATTGTAAGGTTTAAAAAAGATAGTGCATGTGAACACTATCTGTAAGTTGTAAAACTTTCTAAAACTGCAAAGTGGTCAGAGGACCTGGGTTCGATTCCTAGTGCCTGCCCATGTGAAAAAAAAAAAAGAAAAGGAAAAAAAAATGCAAAGTGGAATTTTTCTTATAAATGCTTATCATGTAGGAAGGGGCTGAAGACATATGAACTCATTCCCATGGATGAGTATTTAGAGAACAGAGAAGGAGCACATCCAATGTGAGAATGGCTAAGCCTGAGTAACATTGGTATTGCCTGTGTTTAGTTGAAGATAAAGTAAGTTTATATCCCTGATACTTGAGAGTGGTCCTCTTTCAAACTGGAACTTCACAAATCTCTTTGCCCTTAATTGTTAACAATTATTGATGTCTTAAATGTTTTAGTGTCAAGGTTGACTCTTCTGCTTTCCAGAAAAATTTCTGGTGCTCTTAATGATGAAAATGTGCTCCAGAATACATAGGCCCTCTGATAACTAGGGAATCTTGAGACAGTGGAATTAAAAAAAAATAGGAAAGTCAGAACTGTTTGTCAGCTAATGTTCCTCAAGTTGGCCAGGGGAGGGATTTTTCAATAAAGAAAGCCTAGGAACATGCACCTCTGAGTTCTCTTGACCTTCTACATCATTTGTTCAGTCCTTTTATATCCTACATTATAGAGGAATTTTAACCTATTAGACATGGGTGTCTTCTCATTTTTCAATGACCATTATTTTGTTCATGTAATTCAGTTGAGTTCAACATTTTTAGTGAGAATTATGGGGGAACTCAGATATATGGCAGGAAAATACATTGTCCTCATAGCGAATGGATGATATGTACAAACCTCTCTTTCCATGGATGCAGTCCCCTGCCTCCTTAGGCTCTGATGGTTGGAAGACAGATTCTAGGGGCACTTTAACTAAGCTCTCAGTGTACCAATAATTCCTTCTACTGCCCCAGTAGCCTCCCTATGACATTTGTCTGGACACGCCTGTTGGTCAGTTTCAGCAATTTATCTATCAGGTAGTAATCGCTAAAGTGCAGTCCAAAGCACAATCAAAGGGACAATCAAACCTGTTTGGCTGTAATAAGGTAGTTGTAGAGAAAAAAAAAAAAAACTTTGTTTTTAGTAGAAAGGAACAGAAAAAAGTCACTGTCTTTAATCAACAGTAGTTCAACATTTTCAAGTTCTTGATGACCAACAAATTGCAAATTACACAGCCTATTTCATCTGTCAATCTTGGCTCTCTCTGGTTTATATGATTTGCCAAACACATAATTCCCTCTGCCTGAAATACATTTTCTTTGCTTTCTTCATTTAGCAAAATTCTGTTTCCATTGTGATTACTCCTGTGAAATGAAACTTTTCCTAATTATTCTTTTTTCATCTCAGAAGTTCAACATTGGCTCCATGTTAGCATTTCTCCTACTATGCAGATTATTATTATCCTATTGCTTTGTCTTTTAAGGACATTACAACTATTTGTCATCCTTTGCCCAATTCTTTGACTTCTTCACCTAAGTCCTATTCTTAAAAACTCATTCATTCACTCCTCTCTATTTCTCAATATTTAGTGAATGCGTACATATGTCAGATACTTTGTTGGTCGCTTTGCATCAGTTATCTTATTGAAATGTCAAAGCAGATCTGTGCAATTTAAAGCAGGCTAAACTGAGGCCCAGAGAAATTAGATAACTTGCTCTAAGTTGTAGCTAGTAAGAGGTAGCACGGGAATTTTTTATTGTGGGGGAGCATGGTCCGGGAATTGAACCCGGGTCTCCAGCATGGAAGGCGAGCATTCTACCACTGACCTATCCATGCACCCCATGCACAGGAATTTGAATACAAATCTGACTAACTGCAATCAATACCTTAGTGTTTTACTGCTATGTAGAGCACTGGCTGCCCTTTTTCTATAGTTTCCACTGAATCCTCTATTAGTTCCCATCTCATTTTTTTAAACATATTATTAGGGATTTCCTAAAGTCAAAAAGGAATTTTGGCTTCTTAGTTATCTGAGTCCATTACAGTATGACTTCCTGAAGGGAAGTCACTCAAAATAGTCCTTGGAAGCTACTTGGAGAAAGTGTCTATGAAATAATTAGGATTCAGGCTTTCATCCTGCTTCCCGACCCCCAATCAGGAGTGTTGTCACCTTCAGTGAGGATGGCAGTGACAGAATAGACAATGATAAGCTCAGTGAGACAGCATTTAGGGGATCAGTAATAGCTTCCTTCTCCAACATTGCTTCAATTTGTCACACAGGTCCTTGGTAAGGTCCACCAGCCTTGGTGTTTTCATTCTATTTACTCTTCCCTTCCCTCACCTCCCCTACACTCTACTCCGCTCCCCTCCCCTCCCATCTAGAAGCATATAACCGTTTTGCTAAGTTTTTTAATTTTTAGGAAATCAAATCAAAACAGTGCACAAAAGCAGAGCACAATGTGTCTGAGTTGCAAACTGAATTCCAATTTTCAGATTTGATCTCAAGTAACTTTATATTTTAGAATTATATAGGAAGGAAAAATCTGAATAATTTGATTGAAGCTCTTTATTGTGGGGCAGATTATAAAAAATATCATATAATACATTAATTAAATGCTCCACAATAAAGGTTTCAGCAGAAACTTGAGTCTTGACCAGTTTTTCCAAGTCCCACATGATTCCAGGAGAATGCACACCACTCTAAAAGCTCTTGCTTACCAAGTTCCTAAAATTTGCCAGATGTTTTGCATGTGTTATCTTTAATTTTCACAGCTCTTCAGAGATGGATGTTGTGGTCCTCATTTTACAAATGAGGAAACGGATTAAAGAGAGGCTGTACTATTTGCCACAACTAATAAATGTGATATTGTTGGGATTTTTAACCCAGTCTCTGACTTCTAAGTCCATGCTCCTCCCATCACACCATAATGCTTTGTTGATTAAAAAACCACCAAGGACAGTTAATAGAAGCTTTATATCCTATGCCTGATAGTTTCTTAATCTCTGGGTGAATATTAAGTCATTTAGAGATCATTGAATTCATCTCCTCACATCTCACCATCATTTTATATGTGAAAAATCAGGGTCAAAGGAAAACAGCAAATTCCCCAAGGCCTCACACAGTGAGACGTGGAGTCAAACCTTGACTTAGGTCTCCTTGCCCCATTCAAGAAGTCTTCTATACTATGTGGTATTTCTGCAGTTTTGTGTGTATTTATCTTATCTCTTACTAGATCACAAGCTCCTAAAAGTCAGGAGCTCTGGTTTATATTTCTCCCCTATAGACTTCAGCACAGGGCTGGACCATTGGATTTTTGTAGCGATTTGGTAAATGACTAATGGAATTTTTTGTTGATAACAGAGATACTCTCTCTGAACCTGATAGATGACCAGCTTCTGTTCCATAATTGCGAAGTATGGTGAATAGACAACACACTTGCTGCGAATGGAGACTGTATAAATTGAAAACTAGGACATACTGAGAATATCCCTTCTTGGTTTCCTATGACGAAGGTCCTAAAGCCCATAGAGGGGAAAGGATTTGTCTCAAGTTCACAGGGAAGTTTAGAAGAGAGCTGTGACAATTTTAAATTTACAGAAGGTTAGAGAGTGAAAAAATAAGCCCCCCTCCACCCATCTATCAGGTATACAGTTCTCTTTCTAAGAGGCAATCACTATTTACTAATGCTTTGTGTATCCTTTGTAAACATAGTACTTGTATGTACAGATACAAAAATGTATTATCTTTCCCCACACAAGTATTCTGCATTGTTTGGCATCTTGGTTATTTTTTTTTCCACCTTACACTGTATTTTAGAGATTGTTCTATTACAATATAGAATTGCCTCATTTTTTAGAACTTTTTATTGTATAAATAACATATTTAGAAAGCAAAGAAATAAAAAAACAATAGTTTTCAAAGCACTCTTCAACATGTAGTTACAGGACAGATCCCAGAGTTTGTCATGGGCTACCATGTGGTCCTCTCAGATTTTTCCTTCTAGCTGCTCCAGAATATAGAAGCCTAGAAGGAATAAGTATTTTTTTATCATCACAATTGACTGTTTTTTTCCTTTTTTGTGAAAAATAACATATACACAAAAATGCAATAAATTTCAAAGCACAGCACAGCAATTAGGTGCAGAACAGACTTCAGAGTTTGGTATGGGTTACAATTTCACAATTTTAGGTTTTACTTTAAGCTGCTCTGAGATACTGGAGACTAAAAGAAATGATTTAATGATTCAGCAATCATTCTTTTTTTTTAACAATTTAAAGATTTTTTTCTATAGCTACAGTAATAAAAATCAAGATGGATACATAGATCAGTGGAACAGAATAGAAAGCATAGAAATAGTCCCCACACAGTACAAACAATTGATTTCTTTGTTTTTAAGAAATGGGGAAGACTGTTTTGTTCATATGTGCACCTCTTGGCTATAAGCTGGAGAGCACCAGTGGTTTTTTTTTTCTTTTTTATGAAATATAAGTCCCTTATATTCTGCATTATAAGCCCCTGATTTTACCTTTACCATGGTGATAAAAATGGAGTCATATAGTATCTATCCTTTTGTGTCTGACTTATTTCACTCAGCGTTATGTCCTTGAGGCTCATCCATCTTGTCATGTACTTCAGGAAGTCATTTTGTCTTACTACTGCATAAGATTCCATCATATGTATATACTGTATTTTGTTAAGCCACTCACCTGTTGATGGGCTTTTGGATTCGTTTCCATCTTTTGAGAATTGCTTCACTTTTTAAATGTATGACTGCATTGTATAGATGTACCATAATTTATTTACCTAGTCCTCTATTGATGGGCATTTAGATGTTTTACAGTCTTCTCCTACTGTATAAAAATGTTAGAGTATGTGTCCTTATAATCTACAAATATGTCCTGTGTGAAAGTATATGTATTATCATAGTTTTGTGAGCTTTTGCTGTATTCATTTGCATAAAGGTTGTAAGATTATCCTTGTTTAAGATTATCATTATACAAAATTGGGATTTAGGAAAATATGTAAATGTAATAGTTACTGTTTGTTTTATAAAAGATTATTGCAGAAGTGTTCAACCGAAGGTTTCTTTAAACAATTCACCCTGATTTGCATTTAAATGAAAATTCAGTTCAGAGAAATGTGATTAATAACATAAGTGTTCAGGAACACATCTATTGGGTAAAGCATGTGAAGATGGAAATGTGTTTCTAAAATGCAACTGCGTTGGTACAGGCTGTGATCCCAATCATATTACCTAACACTTGAGGTGCCCTAGCATGAAAATGTAAAGAACAAGGGGATCAGACCCAGCTAGAAGGGAATGAAACTGGCTCTCTGGAGGAAGTTGCGGTGGAGATGTGTGTGCTTATTTGTCCGTTTGTCAGTTTCTGTGGTATAGATATTCCTTTTGGGGACGATTTCAGGCTACCAATATGACAGAACTGAAATTGAAGTTCAGAAGAGATGCTAGTCAGCTCCAGTACACCATTGGAAGGGAAAATGACTTGAGAACATAAAACTTGGGTCTGGCCAAATGTCAAATGAACTTGGCAGAAGTGAGTCGAGCTTCCTCAGAATGTTTTTCTTGGTAAGGTTTGAGCCTGTGCTTCTCCCAGATGGCCTAACCAAATCTCACCTGAAGAACATTAGCCTTTCTTCCACACTCCTCACCTGAGTGGCCAGAATCTCACTGATCTCCAGAGAAGGACAAATGCAAGGGCTTTTTGAGCTGTCTTGTCATATTCCAATATAAAATACTCATCCTGTTATTAATCTGGTGTCAGTTGCAAAACTACATAAATAGTTGACTCAAGGCCCAATGCTGGCATTTTTGTTTTGTTTTCTACTGGCTGCACATTAGAACCAATGGGGGAGTTCTCATAAAATCACAGAGCCCATACCTAACCTCAGATCAGTTGTATCAGAATCATTGAGGGGTGAGACCAGCATCAGTATTTTATAAAAACTCCTCCAGGTGTTTCTGATTTGCAGACAGGTTTGAGAATTCTGCCCTATAGTGCCTGGTCTTGTCATTTGATCTGATTTGTACTACCCCAGCTTTGTCACATGCCAGCCCCAGTGACCACCTGTGCTCCAAGAATACACAAGAGTCTTAGCATTTGCTGTTCCTTTTGCCTGGAATGTTTCGTTTCTAGGTCTTTGCATATCTCAGTCCTTGTGTTATTCAAATCTTAGCTGAAATGCTACATCCTCAGAGAATTTCTTTCCAAATAGTCTACATAAATTTGCCCACCCATTCCTCCTTCTATCTCTGTTTTTTTTTCCTTCATTGCATGTATTGCCATCTAAAATTGCCCAGTTTATTTATCACTCAATTATTGCTTGATTTTTTCCACCAAAAGATCCCCTCGGCTGTATTATTCACAGTTGGTTCCCTAGTTTCTTCAAAAATAGTGCCTGGAACATAGTAGGCATATACTCAAATATTATTCTTTAACTATCAGGGAATAGTTATTAAGCATCATCTATGATCGAGCTCAATGATTCATTCAAATACTTTGTGCTCAGCTTTAAATTCCATAGTATAACCTGATAGGCTGTTCGTGACCTAGCTATCATCTAACTTGCCAGCCTCATCTTCTTCCACTTCCAATCCCACTTCTTGAAGCAAGAGGTCTATTTGAACTACAGTAGCTAGGGAAGGTGTTCAGAGCTGATAGTGCTGGATGAATAGGTGTGGCTTTAGCAGAGAAGTGTGTGCAGTTGTGTGTTGGGGGACAGAATGTGACCCCAGCAAGAACCAGTGAAGAGAGCAGCATGATCAGAAGAGGGTCACTGATGGAGGGGAAGAGAAGAAGAATACAAAATAAGTTTAGTGACATTACACATAACCCTTCTATGTATCTTACACCACCCTTTTTACAGAGCACATTCACATACATTTTGCATCATTTGTTTCATGAGATCCAAAAAATAGACAACACGGTTTGGTTTTGTTTTTGGCATGGGCAGGCGCCAGGAATTGAATCCCGGTTCTCTGGCATGGCAGGTGAGAACTCTGCCACTGTGCCACCACTGCCCACCAATACCATTATTTTTATACCAATTTTTTTTTAAATGAAGAAGCAGAGTCCAGACTTTTCCAAGCCCAACTGAATTCAGAGCAGTGAGGCTGGGATTTGACACCTGCTTTTCTGACTCCAAGTTCGGAGCTCTTTACACTTCTATTATATGGAGTTTGTACCAGATTGTGGAGGTCACTGAAAGCTAAGAAGAGGAATCATGGTTTGATTCCTATCGTCTCTTCCACTAGAAATCAAAAAAGTCAAATAAACAAGAATGGTCATAGCTTCAGGACCACGCTCAAAAAGCCTTCCTGTAGAGGTATCCGCTAAAAGCCTGGCTGAGGGCCTAATTACGGTACTTGATCACCACTTGTGTTTCCAGGTAGGCAAGGGGACCTGGGTCCTTGGAGCATTAGAGCAAACCATCTTACAAGTCCTCTCACAAGCTACTTGCCTTTTGGCAGGGCACAGATGTGTGCTTAAAGCTATCTAGCCTCTTCTGCATATCCAAGGGCAGGATCCTGGGAGAAAGAAGTAACTGGAACTCAATAATGCTGGGGATAGCTTCTCAAAGAAGAGAACCCTTGGCAAAGAGCCAGAGATTTTAAGCTGCTTCAGTCTCAGAGAATGCTGTGTTCATAGGACACATGACTCTAGATGGGCTGGGCTGGTTCCTGTCTATGAGGGTCACCCAGGAGAGAGGCACCTGGCTACTCCTTTTGATAGTGGGGTGTTTTTGTTTTTGAGAAAAAACCTTTAGAGTCAAGAGACCTGAGACTGGATGAATAAGGTAGGGATGAAGAACTGGCTTCACTATTGGGTCAAGGGTGGAAATGTATCCCAGCCTTCCTTCAGTCACACTCAGGTGGGCTATGAAACTCCCAGCAGAAATTCTAATGTGAAAGGAAGACTTCTCCTTAGGTCACCACTGTGTACCCCATTCCCTTCTTGTTACAGATCGGGAGTTTGAAATGAGATCCAGAGAGAAGTAGGAATATGTACAAGGTCACACAGTGATTCAGTGAGAGCGTTGGGCCAGTTCCCAGGTGTTCTGACTTACTGCTCTGTGCTCTTTTTACTATTCTTCTGTACTGCCTCTTTCTTTGATGTATAGAACAGGGCCTATTTGAGAGGAGACATCACACTGACAAGGGCAAGCATCAAAATCACAGGTCATACGGACCTGGCTTCTAATCATGCTTTTGCTATTTACTAGCTGGTAACTGTAGGAGAGTCACTTAACCTCTCTGAGCCTTATTTTCGTCATCTGTAGAATAGTGACAATATCTACCTGCAAGGGTTTTGGCAAGAATTAAATGAGATAACATCTATTTAATCACTTTGCAGAGTACTCTATCAAAACACATTGGTTTCCCCTCTCTTTCTGTTGTTCTCCCCAGGGAAGTCAAGTGATATTCCTCCTTGTCACTTTTAAGAGGCAGTGGATAAATTTAGAACATACAGGGTAGATAACGCAGGAAGTAAAGTATTTGCCAAGTTGAAGTGGTGAAGTACTCTGTGTCTCAGGTTTCCCCATATATAAATTAAGGGTGATGGGTTGTACCCTCCCTGCTTTGAAGAAAGGCTAAGAGAGATAATAGGTATGAAAATGGCTTCAAACTGATAAAACAAATGTGCAGAGAATATAATGGGCAGGAGATCTGTGTTTTAGTCCTGTGATTGTCACTGACTAATCTTTGTCAGGTCCATTCTGCTCTCTGGATCTCAGTTTTCCCATCCCTAAAAATGAGAATGTTGGATTAGATGATGTCTGCAGTGATCAATGCCACTTCTGATAATAAATGAGTTTTATTATTTAAATAATAATTATAATAGATAAGATCTGTATAGTGATTTATACTCTATCTAGTATTTTCACATCTATCATCTCATTTTGGAAGAGTACTAGACTGTTAGACTAAGAATGAGAAGACCTGGAATCTTGTCCCTATTTTGATACTGCCTCATGGTGTAACCTTAATATGCAAGTCTCTTCCATTCTGAGTCACAGTTTCTCAATTTGCAAAACAAGGTGTATACAGGTTGAATTGAATTAGTATGTCTCTAAAGTGTTCCACACAGCCCTAGAGGATCCTACATAGTTTTCTTAAGGGCACCATAGGACTAAGGCTGCAGAAAAAGAAGTTCTATGACTCCCATGCTTGCTTCAGGCAGAATAGGATTAATTTACTGTTTTATATATGATGTCCATGTGACGTTTCATTTGCAAAAAGGGTCTACTGCAAAAAAAAAAATAAAACCATATTAAATGAACTGTAAGGCCTTATGTATTAAAAAAGGCATGCAACTACCTATATTGTTTGGTAACTACATTTTTGCTATTGTTTTAACAAAAAAGTATATTTTTAATATCCGTTCAAGTTAAAAAATAAGGTGGATATTGACATAATCATTAATATTCTGCATAGTGTTCTCTGAATGGATATGGAATAATTTAATCATTTCCCTAATCATGGACACATAAATTTTTCCAATTTTCTTTGTTTAAACAGTGCTACCAATACTTCTTTCTTCTACTTTTAACATATTATTTTCTTATAAAGTATTTCTAGAAGTGGAACTTTATGTACATTTTTAAGTCTTTTGAAATATATTGAAAAATTGGTCTCTAGAATATATACTTTATAATCCCACCAGCAATACTCTCTTCCAACACTGAGTATTTAATCTTTAATCAGATTTGTGAAAATTATGTCCTATTTGTATTCCTATGAGTTCTAGTGACATTGAACAATTTTCATGTTTATTAGATATTTGCATTTCTTCTTTTGCTAATTGCCTATTCATATTTGTGTCCCACTTTTCTTTTGTGCCATTTATCTCTATGAAGGATATTGGCTGTCAATTTTTCATACTTGATGTCAAAACTTTTTCCTTGGTTTGTCTTTGAATTTTGCTAATAATGTTATTTCACAGACAAAAAGTTTAAATATTTTTAGTTAAGTCTATCAAAATATTCATTTGTGTTTTCTATGTTGTCGTATTTTCAAAGCCCTTGTGTATCTGAAAATTTTTTTTTTAATTTTCATCTATATTTTCTTTTAGTACTTCAGTGATTATCTTTTGTTTTTGTTTTTTTCATTGGCATCATCAATCCATTTGGAATTAATTTTGGTTTCAACTAATAATTTAACATTATTCTCTTTTCCAAACAATTGACCAGTTTTTCTGACACCATTTGGTGAATAATTTATCCTTCTTCACTGATTTCTAATAACATTTTATATAATGGAGTCTTTGGCTTTTCTGTTCTCATCCACAAATCAATCTATACTGGAGCCAATATCAAACAGTTGCAATTATTGTGGCTTTATAATATGTTAAATGCCTGGTAGGGAAAGTCTCTACTAATTACTCTTTTTTCTCAAAAATAGCTTGTCATTCTTACATTTTATTTTCTTTCAGATAGGCTCTGAGATTATTTTGTCAAGATTTTGTTTGGATTGCTTTAAATTTACAGATTTCATTGGGGGATAATTGACATCTTTGCAATAATGTTTCTTCCCATCCAGGAGCATTCTATGTCTTCCCACTTAATTCAGGTCTTCTCTTACATAACTTGAAAAAGTTTTTTTGTTGTTGTTTTTTCCTTTAGTTTTGCTCATACAGTCCTGCATTACCACAGTATTTATATGTGAGAAGTCCTACAATCCTTAGCCTTTTCTACAAGTATTAAGATGGTGACTTGACCTTTTCCTCATTTGTGTGATGCGATGTAACCAATAGTGGGTAACGTGCCTACCTTACCACTTCTGCTCCAAACAGGATTTTTCGGAATGAACAAGTTGAAAGGAGCCTAATCTTGACATTCAAGTCAACTAAGATTGCATAGCAGGACTGATGGAGGTTGACAGAATAACAGAAATGGGGAGACTATAGAGAAAATATCTGGAGGCTTTCTTATAACCTCTGTTCCTTTTGGTGTTTTGAATTATACATAAGAGATATGATGGGAGAATAGACCCATGAAGAAAGATGCAGAACACTATCAGGCAACAAAGTATCTCAGGGCCAGCTAGCATGCAAAGAACCTCTTACCAGCATATTATGTGAGCATTCATGGTAGTCAAAGGGTTTGGGGTTGATCTAATAAGAATAGTTGTCAAGCATTTAAATATATAGTCTGTTCACATCTCTGCAGTTTGGCCTTATCTCTTTCAATGTGAGAGAAGATTTTTATATTTTGTCAGAGATTTCACAGTGACTTTCTTGTGAGAGTGTGGTTAAGGGTTATTGGTATAATTTTGTTGTTGGAGGGCAATATTGTCAAAGAGCTGTGTATAATGTTTGTAAGCTCAGAGGAAGGATAGCTAGATAAAGGTTTGGGTTCTCTGTGTTGATTGTTCAGTCACCTGAGCTACGACACGGCATTAGAGGACCTTTTAGAATCACTTTGCAGCAAGCTCAGATCCCATTTACATACTTCTTGTGTCATCTGAGTACTGAGAAGGCACCTACAGGGCCATACAGTCACTTGACAAAGAAAAAGATGTCTCCTACCCTCAGAATACAACCATCCATTCCATGTCTTTATGGATGCAGTTGCTAGGTTTTGTGCTGGCTCTCCCATTGACTTGCTGTGACTTGGAGCATATCGCTTCAATACTTTGTGTCCATTTTCATAACTGTGGAATTAAACCTCACATTGGAGCATTTTATTAGGTTTTTAAGGTCTTTTTCAAGCCCAAAACTTCTGTGTTTTGAATTAGGCCCCATGGGTCAGAACTATAAGGAGACAGATAACGAGTTTAATGGGAGAAAGAGATTTATAACAGAGTCCGAAGATGGGATGGACTACTATTCAAAACAAGGTGGGGTAACCATTTTGCAAGGATGCCACAGACGGGATCCGAGCCTTCTACGGGGAAGTAGGTGTGGTACAACCAATTAGTGTTTAAAATTCTTTCCAATCTGTAGGATTCATAGCCTTATTATCTGTAATTTGGAGCAAGCCAGGGCATTTGATGTGAGGCAGATCAATTTAATCTTAATAAGTCTCATTTTCATCACATACAGAATGGGATATATAACAATCTCTGCTGTACTTAACTTTGCACAAGATTGTCATTAGGCCATGTAAACTAATCAAGGAGAAGGAGTATTATTATTATTATTAAGAAGCCTGATAACCTCAATACATGTATTTGGAGAAATATAATGACAGGAAAGAAGTAATAGCATCCCAGTGATTATACACTGGCTCTGCCATCATTTGGGGAAAGATAATAATTCAGGTAGGAGAAGTGGGCTGAGGACAAGTTTGGAAAGTAGTCTATTCTACCCCCTGCCTCTAGTCCCAATCCAAGCTGTACAAGTTAGTCACACTCCTGTTTTAAGGAATTGCAAAACATGGATTTCTTCCATATCTATCTCTGCAGACCTTAAAAACTTCATCATTGTATCATTTAAAGCTTTAAATCCATTATTCTATTTCAAAAAAATGCACTGCCATGTGTATTTATATGTTTTGACTTGTTGCAAGTTTTATGTGATCACATATTCATGTCTGCATACAAAGATAATCCCAAAACCCAGAGTGTGTGTGTATATATATGTGTATATATATGTGTGTGTATATTACATACACCTGTGCATTCACACATGCATGAATATGCACATGTACATAAACAAGTTGTCTATGCGTATATTACATATGGTTTACAATATCAGTGCCTCTCTATCACTGTATTAAAGTATACCCCGATTATTTGGAGGGTTTTAGAAGAAAAGAGACCAAATGAAACCAGATATAAGAGACTATTTTACAGGAAGTTACTGTCCTAAAGGGGTAGACTAGAGGGAAAAGAAACCATTATTTTGGTTAAATTCATGCTTGCCAGTAGTACTTAAGCCCGTAGTATAAAGATTCTGCAATCTGGGCCTTGAATATTTTGTTCAGCTGAGATTATCCTCTGTAACTTATACACCTAGACCAGTGCCTGCCATGTATTAAATGCTCATTAAATGTTAAATTAATATGCAGTGACATTTGTTATACTGAACTTTGAACTTATGCATGGGTAAATCATTTCCTGTGTTTTTGATTGCCTTGTTTTAGCCCAAGAGGCACTTCGGGTAAAGATATGAACTATGACTAGTCAAAAGATCTGAGTTCCAAATTTGAAAAAAAAAAAAAAAAGCACCAATTTCATGCGTTTTCCACTATAAACTCCCTCACTCACAGGGTGATCCTCTTTCAGCATCTAGAAATTCTCTGGCTGCCTTATTTCATTGACCATGCAATTATTCCTTGTCAAACTGGGGTTCAGGAGCTAGTATTTTCGTATGGGAGAAGATATCCCTCAAAGAAGGCAAATGCTTTTAACCTGAGCTTATGTCAGTAATCAGTATGACAAGCTACTCTTAAAGATTGCAGTAGCACCCATACTGTTGGGGTGTCCCAGTTCTAGGACACCCACAATCTCCTCATACTGGAGTTGAACCCACTGGAATAGGACCTGCCTTCTAGAAGTTAACACCCAAAGGTATAATGGCATTCAAAGAACCATTTCTTTTCCTTTAAAAAAAAAAGCCTTTAGAAAGAGAACTGGCCTAGAGATCTTAGTTTTCTCATCTGTTAAATGAAGTGCAGTAATGATACCTAACTCAAAAGCACTGCTGAGATGATTCATTGAAATAGCATAAGTAAACCCCCCTAACACAAGCCTGGCTCATTGTTGGTGCCCAATAAATAGTGTGGTCCCCCCCCCCCATAAGTGGCTTCCAATTCAATGTGTCTTTAGACAAGTCTCTTCCTCAGAACTCATCCTTGGCAAAAAAGGGTTATACTGAGGTGACATTTAAAGGTTCCTTCAGGCCCAACATTTTGGAATTCTTTCACAAAGGTGGGGGGGGGGGAGAAAGGAGAAGGAAAGAAGCAAGGAAAGAAAAATAATACTTCATTATGATAAAGCCAATTCCATGTTCTTGTGGGTAGCCCATAGAAACAGTACTTTGCTGACCTGGTTATCATTGAATTGCCTATATCTAATAAGCTGCTATAATAAATGTGTTCTTTGTGCTTGATTTGTATATGGAGAGCAGAGAGGAAAGCTGAGCTGTAGCTAAATTTATGGGTTTTTTCCCCTCCTATAAAATAGTAATCACTGTTCAATTTTGCTTCCTTTACCCCACCACAAACATTCTCCCCTGCCAAAAAAAACTTTCCTAAAATCCTAGTCTATCCAGTAAACTAAAGCACAGCTGTAAATGTGAGAAAAATAAACCAGGAACTTGAAGAAAAGTTTAGAGTGAGGGGATGCACAAGCTTAGGCTAGATCAAGGCTATGAACATGAAAAATTCTATGTTTTACAGCAGCTGACTTTATCTCTGTTTCCACTTGTGACTCTCTGTGTCTATGGATATTTCAGTTCCACTTGTGGATTGTTTCATTTAGTCAATGATTATTGAGAGCTTACTGTGTGACAGGCCCGTTCTAGGAGCAAGGGAACAAAGTACTGAGCAAGGTATATGATTTTAAGTTGACCTCCATGTCTTTCTCTGAGCAGTTGTGCTCTTGAAGATCTCTGAGTCTGAGCACATGTGCATGTGTGTATCTGTGTGTATATGCGTTTCTTTGTATCTGTGACAACGCCAGGTGTACATAACAGCAATCCTTTTCCTCTGATGGCTTCAAAGGACTTCCTTTCATTTGTTATTATTCACTATGCAAACCGTGAGATTTATCTCTGACTCTTATAACCCACAGGATTGGGTGTATGATCACCAGCAATTTAAAAACAAGTAGAAATCCCATGGAGTTCTCTTTTATAAAAATTTTGCCTGTACAACTGTTGTGAAAAATAAACATCCCATAGCCCAAGTATGACCCTATGCATGATTATCAGTGTCAGTAGGTGGAAATGTTGGTTTAGCCCAAGTCTCTGCTGTGCCATATTAAAAGAATGACAGTTTTAACAATTGATTATTTTCTCATGGGCATTCTTGGCTTTTGTAAAAGCAGAGCGTTTACTTAGAAAACAAACACAGTGAGTAGTCTTAATTATGGAACTATCAGAAGTGCCTGAATTGATCATCCCTACTAAAAACACCTATGGAAACCAAACTATATAGCACTGAATTAAGAAATCCATTGCAGTGGTTCATTTCTGTGTGGTCAAATTGTTTGGAACTATTATCCATCAAATTCTCTCCTCTGGCAGGATTTATCTTCATGTCCTTTCTGTTCTAGAAATGCTTAAGGAAGAGACTCTGGAAACATATTAACAGGTCTGTTTACTCTTGTATTTGTTCTCCCAGGGAAACAGAAGTACCTGTGTGCCAGCAGAAACGATTGCACCATTGATAAATTCCGAAGGAAAAATTGTCCATCTTGTCGTCTCCGGAAATGCTATGAAGCAGGAATGACTCTGGGAGGTATGATACTTTTGTTCCTCTGTCTCCTTCACCCTCTCTCTCTCCCTTTCTCCTTCCTCTTTTATTTCTCTCTTTAAAATGTATTTTCCTCTTCAATGCTTCCAAGGAGGAGCATTCTCTAGAAGCCAACCACGCTCTAAATGCAGATTGACCCCTTCATGCCCAGTGTTGCCATCAACTAGCTGGTACCTTTCTTTATCCTTAACCATGCCACTACCTACTCTGGAGCTTGAAATGGGACCAGGACGTGTGAAGCAGGTATCAGTACCCAACAAAGGGTGAGCGAGTGTGGACTTGACTATGCAAGTTATCCTAGGGGTCTTAATAGTACCGGCTTGATGTTGTTAAATGGTCCCTAGGAATCCAGAACAGTCTCAGGTGCAGGATGACCCAGGCACTGGATACATCTTTCATCTGAAAAGCAAGCTCATTAGTCTACTTTGATTTGGAAATAGAACTTGAAGAAAGGCAAGCCTGTTTCTGGCTGGGTGAAACTGTAGCCTCATACCTGATTACTCATTATCAGCCTTGGAAAATCTAAGTGCTTAGAATCCAACCCCTCCTCCCCAGTCCCCAGCTAATTTAGAGCAATTGTCCATCTTTGGCTATCTATGAAGTGTTCAACACCTTTTTTGCCTATGTGCAGATTTACAGAAACCAACTTGTTTCTAACCCTGGAGCAGTACCAAGTTTGGGTTTTCATGTGGGTGACTGTATCCTTCCCTTCTCACAGGCCGGTAATATTCTCTAAACAGACCAAAGTAGTACAAATGAATTGGCCCAGGCTTAATTTGAGACAGCTTCAACAGAGGCATCTCAAGTGATATCCAGTGCTCCCAGACATCTCAGCTAGATGTTCTGTGAGTGGCTTTCTAGGCAGCCACATCAAATAAGACTCAAATATCTGAGTCTCCCTTGTTCTGGTTTGCTTGACTTACTCCATAAATTTTCAACATTTGTGGTTTGCAGTAGGGAGGAAGAAGCAGAACTGGGGTGGGAGAAGAGAAAAGAGGAGGTCAGGAAAGATGACAAAGGGATTGACAGGAGGACGTTTTCTCTATATGACTGTTGTGACCCTACCATGAGGGGTTCTGACATGCTTAAATCTTGTTTATTTAGACCTTTGTGAATTACCTATAAGAGATGAGGGCTCCCAGGTAAAGGAATTCTTGACTTGCCATCTGCTAGTATGAAATGAAAGCCTACTTTGATGCAAGCAAAGTTTAATTGTTACAATGGTCCTCATAACATCTGGGTTCATATCTTAAAATGCCTTCCATGTCTCAGCAATTATCTTCCATTATATGCCACTCTGTGACATGATTACTGAGAATCCCTTTTAAACAGTAGTCCCTACATAACAGATTATTTCACTACTGAATATAACAATCAGACATAAATTTGTAAATTAATTTATTGGACAGACTTGTACCGTGAATTTTTAAATTGGTTTATTAGATAGAGTGCTCAGATTTGAATAGGCTTGGTGAACATAATGAAGAGAAGCTGCAAAGTGCTATGGCTGGTTTTCATTTCAGTTCCATCCATCTGACATTTACTAAGTGTCTGCTATATACATACAAGTACCTTGCTAGGCATTAGAGCTTCAGTTTGGAAACCTTAAAAAGTGCCCACAAGATACAGGGATTATTGGTCTCATTTAAATAGCCTTGCATTTCGAGTCAGGCAGACCTAGGTTAAAGGCCCAATCCTATTATTTATTGTGCCCCTCACTGAGACTCAATTTCTTCATCCATAATTTAGAGAGACATCCTTTGCAGAGCTATACTGAAGATCAGGTGGTATAATTAATGTGAACATGTTTGATAAGTGAAAAGTGCTAGACGAATGTGAAGGTTTATATGACAGTGTGATAACTAATAATTTAGCTGACATGGTTGTTCACAGCACTTCCCGGTTGGCATTTATCTTGCATTACTTAGCATGGCCTATAATATGTAATAGCTCCAGTAGGAAGAGCATTACCAGAAATCACTCTTGATCACCTTAAACCAAAAAATACCACCAAGATCTTGTTTAGAAAGCTCATTCTAGCAATTAAGGGAACCATATGTTGCGTTCAAGTACCATGTGAATAAAAACCTAAGTGTTTACCCTTATAGACAAGACCACTTGAAAACAAACCTTTCCATATTGCTAAAGTTATCTGCACATACCCTGCCGCCACACTGCAACGCCTTCCCAAGCTTATTGTTAACTTACAAATTCATTGTACACTATACTTTTACACAAGCAAATGGAAGAAAGAAAGAAAGAAAGCATCAATGCGGAGTTGTCCTTCTAAAAACTTCAGCATTTTACATCCATTATCATAATATTTGAATTCAACATAGATATTTTGACGGTCTTGAAGGAGAATTCACATAACTTCTTCCCATCACCCAAATAAAATTATATAATATATTCCAGAATGGCAACTAGGAATGTGGCCTTGAGCAAGTCCATGATCCTCTCTGAGCCTCAATTTTCCCTGCCTGACTGTGACATTTTGTGATTATATGTTAAAAGCTACACAAAAAGGATTGCTGGTTTATGAGCCTTTTTTTTGGATTGTCTATCCACCACTCACAGAATATAATCAAGACCTGAGTGCTTTGGCTTGCATAGTAATTTTAGCCACCACAATTCACACCTAAATAAGATCTATTATGTGTCTAAAAATAGACTGGATGAATAGACTGTTATAGGAGTGGAGAGCAGAAAGGCTGCTCTGTATCTTAAGAGAAGATGGCTGCTTGGTCTTGACGGCTGCTTACTTGGTATAGAATTCTTGCCTGCCATGCCAGAGACCTGTGTTTGATTCCTAGGACCTGCCCATGCAAAAAAAAAAAAAAAGTCCTCGTAACATCTGGGTTCATATTCTAAAATATGGCTTTCTAATCTGGCTTTCTCCATAGTGTTCTGTTCATGGTTTGATGATGGGATCTCCTCAGTGTCCAGCTCTGTAATGCATACATCCTTTTTCTTCCTACCTCTAGGCTTACCTACCTGTTTCTTGCATCTTTTCTTAGCAACTCTTGGAGTTTCAGAAGGATGCATGGGGAGGTTGGATTATCAGGGTGGCTCCCTTAAAGACTATCTCCAGGCTTTCAACTACTCGTACATAATGAGCCCTCTATTTGTACATGGTTCATAACTAGCTGCTTTTGAAAACAATATGTTGCTAATTGCTTCAAAATTTAAATCCCTTGCTCCTTTTCATTTGAGAAAACACAAATATAATGGTCCAGATAAAGATCATACTTCCGGTGAGTTAGCTGCAGATATTTCACAGCCCATAATTAGAATAAATGCACAGCCATCTCTTACTTTTCTGTGCTCTGCCCAAAGAAAGATTCCCATTTTCCAAAATGTAATGAGGAAGAAAAAAAATTGACCTTTCTGCTCTCTTTGCCCCTGATCCTTCACTTTTCCCTGCTTTGTGTCTTCTCCTCAAACACTTTCTTTTTTGTGTTTTTCAACCCTTGATTTCTCAGCTCTTAGCAAATAGCATTGACCCCTGCTTACTCCCTCCACTTCTGGTCCATGGGAGGTGGTAGGCCTTTTGGGATTTTCAGGCAGCATTCAAACTCCAGAAGAGGAGAAAGAATGTGGACCCTCAGGGCATGGAAATTCTGAAGTGTGCAGCATTTCCTTCAAAGACCACTCTAGCAGATTTGAGAAGTCTCTCTCCTATTAGGAGCCTAAACTCTGCATCTGAGACTTGGGAAGATGGCTCAGGGAGCATCTGGCCATGGTCTGATGCCATCATGGATGTTATGAACATCCTTGAGGTTTATACTGTTGAAGGCAGTCTTGATACCAGTTGTTACAACATTCTCCATGCTCAAGAGCAACCCAGCATTGCTACCTCCGAGCCACATGTCCTGGGTGCAAGAAAGTAATTCCAATTCTGAAATATTATATATGATATGGTTCTTCAGGAGACAAGTTTCACAGCATTTATTCATCCCTCTATCTCTTCAGTCATCCTTCCAGTCAGCCAACTAGCTAGTCCTTCCCTCTTTCCACAATTCACTTACCTGTTTATCCATTTAGCAAATATTTATTGAGTGTTACTATGTGCCAGATATAATAAGGTATGACCCCTGACCTCAAGAATAAGCAAGGGGAGACATTTAGTAATAATAAGGACACCTCAGACTAAAAAGATAAAAGGAAATCACTGGGCAGAAGTTGAGTGAGATGAAAAAAGAAAGGGCATTCAAGGCAGTGAGCATAGTTTGAATGAAGGCACAATGAAATAAAATCATTTAGAGTTTGAGGAAATAGAGAACGCAAGCTGAAACCATATTGAAAATGGACTTGGTTATTATTCTAAGAAGTTTGTACTTCAGATTGTTGAAGATTTATGACCATGGGCTAGACACAATCACATATTCCATTTATTTGTATGTATTTTATTTTTAAGAGAATTAGTAGAAGCATGAATTTCGTATTGGTGAAGGCTTAAATTTTAGAAAGACAGTAATCCAGCTGCCTTTGTCTGAGTGAAGCTTTTCTGGTGTGGGTTCTGAGAAAACTTGTTCTGTGATGTGCTCCATGAAAAATGGTTTCCATGTTCATATAATTTGGGGATATCTGCATATTATGGTCCTGCTCAGGAAGATTTTCAGTTCATATTAGCGTATTCCAGGCCTTGAGAAATCTTTCAAATAAAGTAACCTGAAGATCTTTGTAATTCAAGATTCACAAACTTAATTCAACCAAAGAACCCTTTTGTCATATAACACGTTCACATCCTACAAAACTAATGTTCTCCTGGACACACTTTGGAAAACTAGGGTATAGATAAATGCTCTATTCTCCAGCCAGACAATATTCCTAGCCCATGACATCCATTTTGTGTGTTTGTCACTGCTCACCAAGACAATCTACCAAGAATGCATTAATAACCAAGAGCAGACCATCCTCATCACATCTCAAGACTATATACAGTAGCTACTAAGGACACTGAAATAAACCATATTGGGTCTGTAGTCTTATTTTCGTACATACAGGGTAGCCTGTAATCCAGTCTGAAGCAAGGTTATTGCACAGGTCTTCTAATGACTGCAAAACATATTCCTGACCCAAGGAAAATGTTGAACAAATTTCTGAAAAATGTAACTTCCAGCATCATGCAGAGTGATCACTAAATATTTCGAATTCTAGAACAATCTGCCCTCAAATTTAAAAGCCCTTTTGTACACTGCATTGTAACGTGTACCCAGAACCTCATCATAGTGTTACTACATAACTTAATTACTAAAATAGGAGCCTAGAAATTACAGGTTCACAGAATTTCAGTCCCATTTTGCCCACACAGTAATTGAATCTCATCTACCTCCTGTTCAGTAGCAGTGTCATAATGAATTAACAGTATGAACATCAGTTACTGGGATTTCTTCCCTTCTCCAATGACTCTCTAAATCAGAACCCTAGAGATCCTCAGGCTGAAGATTCAAGTGGTAAGTCTCAGTTCCAAGAACTGCTGCTCCTTACATGTCATTCTCAGATATCCGGGTGCTCCAACAAATCCGCATATGTGAGACATGCCTAGAGGAGCAGAATTGCTCCATAAACTTGACAGCAACATGTAACTCAGGACTTAAAAACACAGTTCCATTTTATTTTGTTTCACTTTGCTTTTGTAAGAGGTCATGTAGTATAGTGGAAATAGCATGATGGACTCAGATACAGGCAGGCCTTGATTCTGATCCTGGATCTGCCAATCACAATCCAGATGACCTTGATAAATCAGCTCTCTCTGAGCCTCAGTTTTCCCAACTATACTGTGGGGATAAAATTGTCCTTGCAAAACTGGTATACATATGCATAGAAACTGGCCCATAGTAGGCGGACAGTAAATATCACTTTAGCCTTTATTCTTCCTTTTCTACATGAGCATTGTTGTGTTTGTGCTCCCAAGCAACACTGGGGCCTGTTCTCTCTCTGTTGTTACAGTGTGGCTTTTTGGGGGGGGGGGGGGTGCATGGTCCAGGAATCAGACCCAGGTCTCCCACATGGAAGGCGAGCATTCTACCACTGAACCACCTGTGCACCCAACAGTGTGGCTTTTGATTCTTGTTCCTTCGTCTTTTGACATCAGAATCACCCTTAAATTAACCTTTGAAATCCTTATATGACCTAGAATGCCATCCTTCAGATTACATCCATATTTAATGGCATTTTGGAGGAGAAAAGGTATGCTTCTTTCTAATTATAGCTATCAAGGAAACGTTATATGGAGAGAAATATAAATATAAAGAATTCTTCTAAACCAAATAATCTGGGCAAAACATACATGTTGTTTTCTGACTCTGAGCATTTAGTTCTAGACAACTATGGTTATAGGTTAGTATTTTTTTCTAATCAAAATTGATGATGTTCCATATCTGGTCCTTCAATGGGTAGCTCACTTGTAAAATGTTCACTTTAAAATTCTTGAATTTGTTTAAGGGTAAAGAGAGCAGAAAAATTTTAGCATTATTTACCTTTGCCTTGAGTGCTCCAAAAATCCCTCAGTTACTCTAGGGAGAGTAACATGATGTCAGACATTATTTGTTTAGAGATACTAAGCTGAAAGCTAAGAGTACACAGCATGTCATAAACCATATAAGCAAAGGCAAGTATTTTCCAAATATAGCAGTTCAGGAAAGAGAGTTTCATTTGAGCTGATGAGATGACTGATTTGTTTGGAAACATTTTACTTTTGATTTAAGAAAATTGTCACTGTTGTTACAAATTGTAGGATATATTCCTTAAAATCATGAAAGTCTTTAAAGAATTTTCTTGTTTTACTGAAATTATATATAGAGACAATTTACCCGAGTAAGAGGCTTTTCTTAGAGACTTGCATATCCTTTGATATCCTGTTGCTAAGAGAGACAACGAAGGGGAAAAAACTACACAACCAAACAGAAACAGCAGATCTTCAGATTCTCTTACTGATGATATTTCCATGAAACAGATATCTAGGAAGTAAACTGGAATTGGAATCACTACTATGGATCACCTCTTTTGGAATTAGTCTCCATTCTTGTCAGTCCAGTTAATCCTTGCTATGCTTTTTAGAACTCTTCACCCAGGCATATAAATGTCTTTCTTTCTCCTGCTTGCCCACTAGACCATAGGTTCTGTGATTGAAGTGCAAATTGTTGAGGGATATTTCAGCCTTCTAGCAGTCAGCAATTAAAACCTTGTAGGCACTGATCCTGAAGAAATCACCTGCAGAAATCTTGGACTGGCATTTTGAACTGAGAACAAATTCTGGATCTTGGCCAAGATGAAAGGTCACCACTCCAAGCCTGCACAGTGAGGGGTCATGCTAGCCACAATGAATCTGAAAGAGACTGAGGACTCTCCCCAGAGGAAAATGAGGCACAGTCGCTTTGATTAGTTAGCTGTTAAGCACAAAGATGTTAATTTCAAAGCACTCCCATCTCTGGCCTGAGTAATAATGCTTATAGTATTGTGGGATTGTTTGGCTGTTGCAAGAAATTCAGAAGAATAAATAGGGAGTTTTTGTTGGTCTCTGAGTGGCTGTAATGAGACTTTTAAATTCCACCTCCCTTCTCTTACCCCACATTCTCCCCACTCTCCACCCCATTCTTGCCTACTATATACAGAGAGTCACACATGTACACACATTTATATAAGCTTTTTAGTATATATGTCAATAAAGCAGAAAAGAAAAGAGAAATAAACTCCAAGTAAACAATGTCCTCTCCTCCATCTCACCTCTGACTTACAAGTAGGTAGAAAAAGGGAACGGAAAATCCTTAATCTACAGCAGCAGCCACCCTTCTTCTCGACTTTGAATGCTTCCTCTTATGTCAAAGGGCCTGACTCAGGGATTTGGATATGGAGCCTGCTACGTGCAAGCCCCGTGTTTAAACTGATACACTCAACAGTGTCTCTCTTTCATATTAGAAAGCTTCTGGGCTGGCAATTGCAAACATTTCAAAATGACCAGGCACTGAAGAAAGGCTGACCTGCCTCATTCAAAATGAGGGCTCTAGAGGTCTCTAGTGGATAGCCTGGAAGCATTTGCTATCTGGAACATAGGGGCATGAGCCCTACCTCCTCACCACAGACTCTGGCATTGGGACTGGGGGCTACTCTCTTAGCTGATGGTTTTCCCTAGTGGGAATGATGGTGTTTACCTAAGTCACAGGGCTGTTGTTAGGACTAGCTCTAAAAGTAGCACCAGTTACTATTCATGTAGTCATGGCTGTCTTGATCCTTGCCTCCTGTAATATGGCTTGTCATGACTGAGTGCTTCTTGATTGTACTTGATCCAGACACTAACTCAGGCAGATGCAGTGAAGCTTTGGCTGGCTTGGTTGCTTTCCGTGTTGTGCTGCTGGGAAGAAGTTGTACTGATGGGACTCAGGGTACCAGAGAGGAGTTCCTGCCTAGGCTAACTTGAATAAGCCATTGTGCCTATCAGGCTCCTTTGGCTATTTTTTCCAGGTCATTAGGCAATTTGTAGCATTCCCCTTATTCCATTCTCCAATTCACAGCATTCCCCTTCCTTCCATTCTGCTGGACCCTTCCCAAGAACCCAGCACTTAGCCTCAGGCCCCATCACTGAGCTAAAGGTAGCAGCTGATCTGCACAGCTCAGTAAACAAAGATGAGATTCCTGCTTCTACTGGAGGAGCTTCCCCAGGAAGCTAGCCAGTCACTTTCTTCAAACATACCAGAAGATTAGAGTCAGACAGTTCTCTTGTCAATTTTCCCAAAGTCAAGGTGACTCTGTTTTCAGGAGCTCACACACAGTTGAACCTTTCATAACAAGGGAGAGAGGCAAAATATGAGATCCATTGCTTACTTCTTTTGTTTTCTATTGAAGTTAGAATGATGGAGGAAAATGATTAGACTTTACCTGATACTTCTCGCCTTAGTGCCCCCATACTTCCCTACCACTTGGTCACATCTCAAACTTGGCCTCTCCCTCAGATGTAAGGCCTCCTTCTTCTCCCAAACCAGCCTCAAACATTGCATTGATGTAAGCAGAAAGGCACCTGGAGTTTGTAATTATCTTGCAATACTCTGTCCGTGCTCCCAGAACCTCCATATTGAAACCAGTTTCCTTCTGGTGAAGGTGGAGTTGGTGAAGCCAGGGACAGCCAAATACAGTCAAAAGAACTCTCCCTGCCTTGCCTCAGGCCATCCTTTCCTACCCTCTTCCACATATAGATAGACACACACACAGATGCAAAAACTTCTTTCTTTTTCCCCCATTCAGTAACAGTCTGGAAAAAAGCCAGAAAAGGACTTCTGCATGTGTTTCCCCCCTCCCTGGGGCAAAATTTTAATCTCCAGGCTTGCAAGAATTTCCCTAATGTTGATTGAAAGGCTAATGTGGTTTGTTTTTTAACTGTTTTAGATTTGTTTGCATATTTCTGCTAGTGATATTTCCTTTAATAAAACCATTAATACACCAATGGTATTTTCTTATTTACAACAGACTGACAGAATTAATGCTGTTAACATTGGGCCTTTTTTTCTTTTTCTTTTTTTTCTCATTTGCTTTCCAGGTCATGCTGACCTGTTCAGCTTGGACTGTTTCACATTTGTTTTTAATGTCAGTTTAAATGTAATTGTAAAAGCATGTATGCTCTAAATTCATGTAGCTATTTTTTCCAGTGGAAAAGCCTGGTATTCAAAAGCATTTCCAGGCTCTGCAATTTCACGTGAGCTGGTTTATGGTAATGACCGTGTGCCCCTCACTCAGGATGGCATCTGGACAGTGAGCCCCTTTCTTCTGGCTCAGTCGTTAGAGAGAGGAGATTTGTAAATAATTTCTGCCAGATTCTGTGGTTTGGCAAGGATCTTTGGCATTGAATATCATTCTATTATTAATTATGTTTACTCCTCCATGAACTAAAATCCATTAGACTAAATAATCCAACAAAGACCTTGAAAGATAAAATTTGATATTCTTTTCCCTGGCAATTCCTCTGATCCAGGTTTGGGACTGGAAGGAAGATGAAGTGTGGAGGGAAGGACCGTTGACCTTCTTGCCTGAGAGAGATTGGCCTATGCTTATTAATCTCACTTGGTTGTACCCCTTTCTAATCTCCTGCTCACATCTATCAAGGAGTGACTCTATTCCTGGCCTCTTCCCTGTCCTAGTTCTTCCCCACCGTATCCAACTCCCAACACTGATTCTTCTCTCCTAATGAAATGGAGAGAATATTGCCCTAAAAATCAGGATCCCTGGTTCTAGTTCCTGCTCTGCCATTAACTAACTATGAGACATAGTGAGCACATTTGGCCTTCTGTAAAATAGGCATTGGTCAGGAGGAGAGGGGAAGGGAAAGACAAGATCTAGGGCTCTCAAACTTTTTTTGTCAATGGAACCCATTTTTCAAGCAAAGTCTGACACAGAGTCTCAAATGTAGGTACAGCTTAAAGCATTGCTGCTCTGGTCTGAAAGGAGATGGAGCCACATACATACTCAGGCCTACTTTACCTCTTCTTAGGGGCCCTTAAAGAAATTTGTAGAACCCCTGATACTCTACTACTGTGCTAGATTGATTTCTGGGGACTCTTCCAACTCTGGTTCTCTTTACCATTAGATTTCAGTCCTTATAGAAATTAGACATGTTTCTTCACTTAGCTTTTACAGAAAGAAGTTCAACTGCTTGGAGTAAAGGCAATGAAGTTAAGCAACATGGGGCTTAGTAACTAGCAATAGTACGAACCATCATTTATTGACCTGTGGGATTTACTCTGTGCTAAGCACTTCACATGCAGTCCCTTAGGGAAAAACACAACAACCCTATGAGATAAAACCTGCTATTATTTTAGGATTCTGAAACCTGTCGATTTGTCTCTCAGCCTTAGGCTCAAAACTATTGGTCCAAGTTGAGAGTCTTTATTTCTCACAGTTTGCCACCCTAGGGAGTTTTCTTAGAATGTTTTCTAGCTGGAGATCCATTCTTGGAAAAAGTCACAGCCTGTCCATTGCCATACACTTTTACAGGATTCAGAGCATTTTCACTGGGATCATCTCATTTCCTCCTAAAAATAGTCCTATGCAGGGTTCAGGTCAGATTGTCACAATCATACAGAAGAAGAAACTGAGGTATAGGAAAAATAAAGGGATTCGTACATGGTTACACATTCCATAAGACTATGAATACCACCACCGATAATAATAAGCCCCTTTATTTTGCGTTTCAGATTTATAATGTCATTGCATTCTGCCTCCTTGAATCCAGTGCATTCTTTCACCATGTCTCAGTCTTAGAGAGACTTTCTGGTGGCATAAAATCTGTCCTCTACTCCCAGACACCACCACGGTACCTCTATTCTCCATGACAATCTTATGGAGTAATTACTTGTATTATCCCTATTTTACAGATGAGAAAACTGAGGCATAGAGAGTTGAAGCTTGCTCAAAGTCAGACATCTAGTAAGCAGTAGTGCCAGTGTTCCAATGAGACCATCTGCCTCCAGAACCTATATTCCTATATGCATGCATGAGGAAACTAAGAACAAGAGAGGGTAAGGGACTTTCTTGATGTCCCACAGTGAGCTTTCCTAACCCAAAATTCAGTGTTCCTCCAATCTTCTAATCTTAAAGTCACATGATGAGATCCCCAAATCTAATTCCAGTGGATTGAAAACTTCCTGGAACGATTTAAGCCAGAGGCCATGAACTGGCTTTCCCCAGGCCAAAATTTACGTGCAGAATTCTGTTGGTCCAGCACAGTATTTGTTTAGAAAATTTGTTTAGAAGGCCCCTAGGCAACATCAATCGCTGTCTCCAGCCTACCTATTGATGTTTACTAGGCTATATGACTCATTTACATATCTGTCTGACTAGTGAAGATGTTTGTGATCCCTTGATTAAACATTATATTATATAAACACTTGTACACAGACATATTTGCATACCTTCATACAAGTGCAGCTTGGTCTGGTTTCACAAAAAATTTGAAGCCCTGCAGCATACACACTTTTATGTTTACTTAGCATTTAGACTTACACTTAAGATCTGAATTCAGTATGCTGAAGAAACTCATTATTTCTCATTTTATAGGAGTTACCCTTCCCTTCCCTGCTGTATTTGGTTTGCTGCCAATCTTACTTTCCTCACTTCCCCGTGGCTGGGTTAGGTCACCTGCAAACCATTTACTCCCTACTGTTTAAGAAAATATAGGAAATAAACCATTTGGAGGGTTTTGTGCCAGGTATTCAATCTTAATTAGTCTTCTTAAGTGTGTTAAGAGATTGGTGGCAGCATTCCCACTTCACAAATGAGGAATCTGAATCTCAGAGACACTAAGCAAAAGATTCAGTTATTAGGCTAGTAATTGATGGAGCTGGGATTTGAACCCAAGTTTGTCTGACTCCAAAGCCTATTCTTTCCCTACACCACACTTCTATAAGGAAGATGTATTAATATGTTTTCTGTTGCTGCATATCAAATTATTACAAACATAGCACCTTAAAATAATACCCATTTATTAGCTCACAATTATGTAGGTCAGAAGTCTGGGCATAGCTTGTCTGGATTCTCAGCTCACGGTATCACAAGGTTCAAACCAAGGCATCATCCAGATTGTGTTCTAATCTGGAGCTCAGGGTCCTCTTCTGAGTCACATGATTGTGGCAAGATTTGGTTCCTTGTGGTTGTGAGGACTAAGGTTCCCATTTGTTTTCTGGTTGTCAGTTAGGAGTCATTCTCAATACCAAGAAACTACCCTCGTTCCTTGAAACATGACCCACCATCTTCAAAGCCAGAAACAGAGAATCTCTCTCATATTAAATCCCCTTCATATTTCAAATCTATTTCCAAGAAGAGCCCAGTGCCTTTAAGAGCCCATCTGATTAGGTCAGGTCAACCAAGGAAAATCATCCTATCTTAAATTCAACTGAATTAGGACTTTAGTTACATCTATACGATAGCATCACAGAAGCCCCTATATTAATATTTGAATGAATAACTGGGAAAAGGTGTGTTCAACAAGGACTAGGAATCTTGCAGGCCATTTGAGAATTCTGCCTACCACAAAAGGTGATTCCTTTATATTCCCAATTCTATGGTGAGCAGTGGGAAAAAGAAATATTTTGGGCCTTAGGTAGAGGCCCAAAAGACTTTGTCTTTCCCCTGCCTTATATCTCAGGACGGGGTGTGGGGGAGCAAAGAAATGAGGCTGGAACAATTCCTAAAGGTCACAGAGGCTACAGAAACTACAGATTAATTACATCTGCCCTTCCTTAAGGATGCACCATAAACTCTGATTGAAAAATCTTTCTCTGGTGCCATAGAGACAGCCACCACAGGGATCTTATGCCACAGGTCTGAAAAGTGAGCTCCCCATAGGGTTCAGGCAACAGGATTCATGTAGCATGTGCTCTACTCTAGACCCCTTAAAGATAGCTAATCCCTAGAAGAGCAGGTGGCAACAAAGAAGTGCCTTGCCAATGGCCCTCTCTTGTCACTACTGTGACCTAAGTCTGAGAAAAAATGAAGAGATGCAGAGAAACTCACATATCATTAGCACCACCTGTCTTTATTGCCCTCTTTCTCCTGGTTTCACCACTTAACTAAACCAATGGGTCCCTACATTAACACAGTGGATTATAGGCCTGTACCTCACATGGCAGAGTTACATCTGATTCTGTGCCTCAGGTGCAGAAGTGGGAGGGGGTTGGGTGGCCTTCATGGAAGAAAACAAGGTCTTGGGCATTGAATAGCAGCTGAGACTAGCAAGCCTCATTTTCCAGCATTTCAAGTCGTCTAGCAACATGCTAGCTTCTGCTGCTGAGAGAGAACAGAGGATCCCCTGACAGAATTAATAGAATCTGATTTCAATTACGTTCAGTACAGTCACCCTCTTTAGGGAAAGAGGCCAGAACACCTGGTGCAGCTTGGGCCACTGTGGATGCAGAGACAGCATATTACCCAGGTCCTGGAGACAAGTAGGAATGTGGCTTCTCTTCCTCAAGCAAAAGCTGTAGAGGTCTAAAGGAGGAGAATGTGAAAATAACAGCTAAATTCTCATTGACGCTACACAGAGAAAGGGAATTATTTCATCTTGTTGGATTATCTCCTATAGTCTCAGCACATACTGATTTTGCTTATAAATAAGTTTGCTTAGGTCCACAAGTCATCACCAACTGAGAACTGAGTTAGTGATGAGTGAATCTCAGTATTAGGGCATACCTCACTGATTGCACCAGCACCAATTGCTCTCTGTATCCCTCCGTTTTTTGAAGAGGTCCATGGATTAATCTGTATAGAATTCATTTTGATTATTTCTTCTTTATGAGTAGCATGAGTGGTACCTGGCAAATGGGACATCTGCCCCCCAAGAATAGTCTAGTTTCACAGTGCTATTCAGAAGAGCTTACTGCAATGAAGAAAATACTATCTGTGCTGTCCAGTATACTAGCCACTAGTCACATGTGCCTATTGAATACATGAAATGTAATTAGTGAGACTGAGGAACTTAATTTTTAAATTATATTTCATTTTAGTTAATTGAAATTAAAATGTAATTAAGTAGCCACATAGATCTAGTGGCTAATATATTGTGAAGTGAAATTCTAAAAGGAACTCAGAGAAGTAAGTACTAAGATAGAGGGGAACTGAGTTAGTAAAAAAGAGAGCCTGAAGAATGACTGCTACTAAACAAACAGGAAACTATAAATGTTGGAGAGGATGTGGAGAAACTGGGACACTTATGCAGTGCTGGTGGGAATGTATAATGGTGCAGCCACTATGGAAGACTGTTTGGCGGTTCCTTAGGAAACTAAATATCAAGTTACCCTATGACCCAGCGATAGCACTACTTGGTATATTCCCAGAAGAGCTGAAAGCAACAACACAAACAGATATTTGCACACCAATGTTCATAGCAGCATTATTCGCAATCGCCAAAAGATGGAAACAAACCAAATGCCCATCAACAGGTGAGTGGATCAACAAAATCTGATATATATGTACAATGGAATATTGTGCAGCAGTAAGACAAAGTGATGTCCTGAAGCACATGACAAGATGGATGAGCCTTGAGGACATAAAGTTGAGTGAAATTAGCCAGGCACAAAAGGATAGATACTGAATGATTCCACTTTTATGACCAGCATAAAGGTATAATCAGAGGCTAATAGTACAGAATATAAGGAACTTAGAGATACATAGAAGCTAGAGATGGGTGAACCGTTAGCTAATGAGGTTGAACTTCAATGTAAGTGAATAGATAGGAGCAAAGGTGATTCTCTAGTGGGACTAGAAGGAATATTACCATATTGAAGATGAACAAGATTGAAAGGGGTTGTATGGACCTACATGTCACACTGATTCACACTAGAAATATGAATGAGTTCTCATAAGAATTACTTCAAAGATATGATTCTTGTACAAAAAGTGTTTAAATCCAGGGTACAGGAGGAAAACTGCTATTGCATGCTATGAGATATGTTCAAAAGGAAACCATCAGTGCTACCACAGCAACAGCACAGGTAAATAATGGGGTGAGGGACAAGAGTTAAGAGAAGGTTTACATTTCCTATTTGGTGAGGGTGTATTTATTTGTTTTCTGTCTCTTGGGAACAATGAAGTTATCTAAAATTGAGACTGTTGATGGACTGTGGACTTTGGGGCTTCTACATGATGCCCAATGAATGCAGGTAGCTGAAGGAAGCACTGATGGAGAAGTAGATTGGCGAACGATGGTGTATACTTATGAACAAAGGTTGTGCTGCTACAAAAAGGAACAAAGTCGTGAGGCATGCAACAATGTGAATGAATGTGTGGGACATTTGGTGAGACAAAATAAGCCAGAAACAAAAAAACAACAATGGTATGAGTATTAGTTAGGGTTCTCTAGAGAAACACAATCAACAAGAAATATTCATAAAAGTAAAATTTATAAAAATGTCTCACATAACTGTAGGAATGTAGAGTCCAAAATCTGCAAGGTAGGCTGTGAAGATGATGACTCTGATGGAGAGTCTGGACAAACTCCACAGGAGAGGCTTGCCCACCAAAGCAGGAAGAGAGCCTGCCTCTTCTGAATCCTCCTTAAAAGGCTTCCAGTGATTAGATTCAGCATCACTCATTAAAGAAGACACTCCCCTTGGCTGATTACAAATGGAGTCAGCTGTGGATGCAGCTGACATGATCATGATTTAATTCTATGAAATGTCCTCATCACAACAGACAGGCCAGCACTTGCCCAACCAGACACACAGGTACCACCACTTGGCCAAGTTGACACATGAACCTGACCATGACAGTATGGTCACTTTTAGAAAATGCTTATAGGAAAATAGGGACCTAGATTCAAGCTTTTAGACAGATACATTAAGTCCAGAGTGGTGATTATTATTTCTGGATTTGGAGTGGCTGTTTTGTACATATATACATGCATATATATATATATATATACATATGACAGGTTGGGATTAAAGTAATCCAGAACATAGGGATAAGGAAGACAGTGTCTATATTTTAGAACCACACATACTCTTTGAGACCAATAGAAGAAAGCTTTACTTGATATGGAACTGAAATTTTCTGTAGTGCATAATCTAATTCAACCTACCTGTATAGCTCATTTGAACAATTCAAACACAGGAAGCATAGAATAATAGGTCCTTTAATCCTGTATAGATTACTGTAATGCCGGAAAACATCCTAGAGTATATTAGGCAGATAATCAAAAAGTATTGGCAAAGTCCCCTAAGGGATGGGAGAAAGAATATGAAACTATTAAACCTTACCATCAGGGAATCCCCTGGTACTGTTCCAAACTTTAGGGACACCCAAATCAATAGGCCATGCCCTCGATCCTGAGGCTTACTCTTGTGAAGCTTATGTAGGTAGTAGAGAAGCTTAGACTACCTATAGGCATGCCTAAGAGTTACTTCTGGAGGACCTCTGTTGTTGCTCAGATGTGGCCTCAGTCTCTCTAAGCCCAACTCTGCAAGTGAAATCATTGCCCTCCCCCCTACATGGGACATGACATCCAGTGGTGAAAGTCTCCCTGGCAATGTGGAGATGACTCCCAGGGATGAATCCAGACATGGCACCGTGAGATGAACAATTCCATCATGACTGAAAGGGGAAAAAGAAGTGTCACTGATAAAGTATCAGTGGCAGAGAGAGTTCAAATAGAGTCCAGAGACTACTCTGATGGTTACTCTTATGCAAGCTTCAGGTAGACTTTGCTACCTATCATAGCCTGCCAAACCCTAGCCAGGACGATTCCAGCCAGTCCCGAAGAATACCTAGTGCAATATGTAAAATTCCACTACGGTTCCAGGCACTAGAGTAACTTTCCAGAAACCTACAACCTCCAGATGGGTCCCTGGTCCAGATAAGTCCTGAAAACTAGCTCAGCCTCTCCAGAACTTCAGATAGTTCCATCTCCCTACCCTATGTTAGTGAAAGACCTTTCCAATACCAAAAATTTAGAATTACCATGGCCCAAACAACCCCAAAAGAGGTATGGAAAGATCAAAGGTGATGGTTGAATTATACATAGAAGATAGGACTTAACAAATGAATTGAATGCTGAATCATTAAATTGATATCTCTTTTGGTCTCTGGTATTTTAGAGCAGCTAGAAGTAAAAACCTAAAATTGTGAAACTGTAACCCATGTCAAAGTCAGAAATATGTTCTACAACTAGTTGTGGTGCTGTGCTTTGAAATTTATAGCTTTTTAGTGTATATGTTATTGTCCACAAAAAAAGAAGGGAAAAAAGTCAACTGTGATGATAAAGTATTTAAGCCCTCTAGCCTCCTATATTCTGGAGCAGCTAGAAGGAAAAATCTGAGAGGATCATATGGTAGCCCATGACAAATTCTGGGATCTATTCTGTAACCACTTGTTGAAGAGTTCTTTGAAAACTATTGCTTTTTTTATTTCTTTGTTTTGTTTATATGTTATACTATACAATAAAAAAAAGTTAAAAAAAAAAAAAGAAGAAAGCCTGTGTAGCATAGGGAATTGTAGATTAAGAATTAAAATTAATTTAGGCCCAGCTCTACCATTAATCTGCTAGACACTTTACTCTTTTGGACCTCAGCCTCCCCATGTGTGACTTGAAAGGGTTTGACTAAAGTCCAAAGTCCCAAAATGATGGCTAGGGACTATGTAGAACTTTGGAATACACGAGTTTCAGGAAATTAAAAATTACATATGAGTGCCTTCAATGTGTGTGTCAGTGTGTACATGTGGCAAGATGGCATGCAATTCATTTGACCGGAGTTCCCATCATTCTCCTACACACACATGCACACACACACATACAATGTATTACCTGCACTGACCCTAAAGATAATTTGTGACTCCTAGATCAGATGGTTTCTAAAAACCTTTCCTGTTCTGTCATGGTATAAACCTTTGAGTCACTATAAGTGCACCAAATCTGTTTCTAGTTTGGGCAGATGGCTGTAGTATGTCATACTTCATAACTTCTCTATCTGGTTACTGAAGTTTGGAGTCAAGGATGAAGATGGGAGCAGAAAGTACATAATCCCAGGCCCACTCCTCAACTCTGCGTTTAGGCTAGACAAAGAGTTCAGGGCTCCAGTCTCCTTGGCGAGACAGAATTACATTGTAAAAAGAACATGGGTAGGGCAGGCCACGGTGACTCAGCAGGCAAGGACGCTTGCCTGCCATGCCAGAGGACCCGGGTTCGATTCCCAGTGCCTGCCCATGTAAAAAAAAAAAATGGGTAAAAAAAAAAAGAAAGAACAGGGGCTCAGGCGAAGTTTGATGTGAAAGCCAACGAGGGGCACTTCTGCTGCTCCTCCTCCATGGCCGACCTGTCTAGCCGCCTGGATCAGCTGGAGCTCTAGGTTGAAGCTTTTAGAGAAGCAGCAACTGCTGTTGAGCAAGTGAAATCCTCTTGGAGATGATCCATAATATCCAAAATAGCCAGCAGATCAGCAATGGAGAAAGAGAAGAATTAAATCTAACAGCAACTTGTTTGATGTTTCTACCATTTCACTAGTAACAATTAGAACCTTCCAGCCCCCAGATCTCTAAAGCATGCCACCAGGATTATGGATGAGGTGGCCAGTAAGTTTCTGGATGATCTAAGAAATGCTAAGACTTATTTAATGTCGCTGTACAGTCCATGTTTATCTGAGATACTACCTGGGCCCATTGGTCAGAAATTTCAATCATAATAATTGGCTGTGCTCTTGAAGATCAGAAGAAAATTAAGAGATTAGAGACACTACTTAGAAATATTGAAACATCTGTCAAGGCCATCAAGCTGATAGAGCAATCTAAAGGAGCTGATTCCAAAATTCTGCAACAAAATACTGAGAGCAGATTTAATTAGTTTTCAACCCTTAAAGCACCAACAAATGATGTGAAAATGACAAAATACTATTGTAAGTTTAACTAGTTATTTATGTTAGGCATAACCACTGATTTGACATGGAGAGTTGTTTCAGTTGAGGAAAATATTCCAGGGTCATGAGCTTTGTGAATAACACAATTAAAACTAGACAAATTTTAATTATTTGAAGTTCTAATTTTTAGATTGAATTCTTGCTTGTACAAATACCTAGCACTTAAGATGTATATTTTTACTATTATGTGTATGAATGCATAGTTTATGGGGGCAAAAAAAGAAAGACTTCACTACTGTTTCTTCTACTTTGCCTGGCATGGAAACAAATGGGCACATGAGGATATTTGGTTGACTAGAAATTCGTTACCTTATGTGACACACACGGTGTGTGTACTGTTAGCAAAGCAAATGTGTTTAAAGGGGTAAAAGGAATTGTAAAACATGATCCTTTTGATAGGTCTATCATTGAAAAAAATTGGGTAGCATCTGTATCAAATTGTTTTGAACTTAAAAGATTTATGTATCTCAATAGGATTGTATCCTTTGATATACGTGAAAACATTCCATAAAATGTGAAGAAAAAACACCAAGAATTTTACCATTCTGAACAATTACATATTCACTTTCTCTTTTTCCAAATGCATAATTTATATATAATTTTAATAACTACAAAAATACTATGTGTAATTTGCCTTTTAGTTTTTTAAGTGCTGCTATAAAGCTGCTTAATTGCCAACCTAAAAAAATTTAAGGTAGTCTGTATAGCTATACCATAATTTATTTACCTATTCCTTTTTTTATTAAACATAACATAAAAATACAAACATTCTTAGCATATGATCATTCCATTCTTGATATATAATCAACTCACAATATCATCATATAATTGTATATTCATCATCATGATCATTTCTGAGAACATTTGCATCAATTCAGAAAAAGAATTAAAAACAGAAAAAAATCCATACATACCATACCTCTTACCCCTCCCTTTCATTGATCACTAGCATTTCAATCTACTAAATTTATTTTGACATTTGTTCCCCTATTATTTATTTATTTTTAATCCATATGTTTTACTCATCTGTTGATAAGGTACATAAAAGGAGCATGAGGCACAAGGTTTTCACAATCACATGGTCACGTTGCAAAAGCTGTATCATTATACAATCATTTTCAAGAAACATGGCTTCTGGAACACAGCTCTACATTTTCAGGCAGTTCCCTCCAGCCTCTCCATTACATCCTGGTTAACAAGGTAATATCTGCTTAATGCCTAAGAATAACCTCCAGGATAACCTCTTGACTCTGTTTGGAATCTCTCACCATTGACACTTTTATTTTGTCTAATTTCACTCTTCCCCCTTTTGGTTGAGAACGTTTTTTCAATCCCTTGATTCTGAGTCCCAGCTCATTCTAGGATTTCTGTCCCATGTTGCCAGGAAGGTCCACACCCCTGGGAGTCATGTCCCACATAGAGAGGGGCAGGGCAGTGAGTTTGCTTGTCGTATTGGCTGACAGAGAGAGGCCACATTTGAGCAACGAAAGAGGTTCTCTTGGGAGTGACTCTTAGGCCTAATTTTAAATAAGCTTAGCCTATCCTTTGCGGGGTTAAGTTTCATATGAACAAACCCCAGGATTGCGGACTCAGCCTATATCTTTGGTTGACCCCACTGCTTGTGAGAATATCAAGAATTCTCCACTTGGGGAAGTTGAATTTTCCCCCTTTCTCACCATACCCCCAAGGGATTTTGCAAACACTTTTTCATTCACTGTTCAAATCACTCTGGGATTTATTGGGGCATCACTCTGGACAAACCTACAAAATCTCAAGCCGTACTTGAGGTTCCATGTATTATGGTCTTCAATTAAGCTGTCCACATAAGCTATATTAGGAAATGCGCTAGTCAAAATATAAATTTTGTACCAAATAAACATTTTTATTTTTAAATAAAATAAAAATTTAGTCTCTCACACAAGTTAAAGTTTTAAACTATTAATTACCATCTATTTCCAACACCCTGTATTATGGACATTCCTTTTTCTTCCTCATGCAAACACATTTTTAAATTTGTACATTTAGTCACTATCATTGTATACTCTAGGCATTCCTAGATTAATACCATCTCACTCTTTATCATGTATCTTTCCTTCTGATTTCATTTGTGGCCCCAGGCCTCCTCCCTCTATCAGTCTCACATTCGGCTTCATTCAGTGTTCTAACATTGCTGTATTACAGTTAGGTAGTATTGTGGTATCCATTTCTGAACTTTTACAATCAGTCCTATGGCACAAACTGTATCCCTTCAGCTCCAGTTACCCAATATCTACCCTATTTCTATCTCCTGATGGTCTCTGTTACCAACTGAAATTCTCCAAGTTCATTCACTAATGTCAGTTTGTATCAGTGAGACCATACAGTATTTGTCATTTTATTTCTGGTTAATCTCACTCAGCGTAATGTACTGTAGGTCCATCCATGTTGTTATATACTTCATAACTTTATTCTGTCTTAAAACTGCATAATAGAGTGGGCCACGGTGGCTCAGTAGGCAAGAATGCTTGCCTGCCATGCCAGAGGACCCGGATTCGATTCCTGGTGCCTGCCCATGTAAAAAAAAACAAAAAAAAAACTGCATAATATCCCATTGTATGTATATACCACAGCTTGTTTAGCCACTTGTCTTTTGATGAACATTTTGGCTGTTTCCGTCTCTTGGCAACTGTAAATAGTGCTGATTATAAACATTGGTGTGCAAATGTCCATTTGTGTCCTTGCCATCATGAATTCTGAGTAGATACCTAAGGTATTATCAGATCATATGGCAATTCTATACGTAGCTTCCTGAGGACCTGCCAAACTGCCTTCCACCATGGTTGTACTATTTGACCTTCCCTCCAACAGTGGATAAGTGTGCTTCTTTCTCCACATCCTCTCCAGCACTTGTCATTTTCTGTTTTATTGATACTAGCCATTCTGCTGGGTGTGGGATGATATCTCATTGTGGTGTTGATTTGCATTTCCCTAATAGCCAGAGAAGTTGAGCATGTTTTCATGTGCCTTTTGGCCATTTGTATTTCCTCTTCTGAGAAGTGTCTGTTCATGTCTTTTACCCATTTTGTAGTTGGGTTTTCTGTCTTTTTGTTGTTGAGTTGAACAATCTCTTTATATTCTGAATACTAGACCTTTATCTGATATATGATTTCCAAATATTGTCTCCCATTGTGTAGGCTGTCTTTTTATTTTCTTGATGAAGTTCTTTGATGTACAAAAGTGTTTAATTTTTTTTATTAATTAAAAAAAATTAACCCAACATTTAGAAATCATTCCATTCTACATATACAATCAGTAATTCTTAATATCATCACATAGATGTATGATCATCATTTCTTAGTACATTTGCATCGATTTAGGAAAAGAAATAGCAAGACAACAGAAAAAGAAATAAAATGATAATAGAGAGAAAAATAAAAATAAAAAATATATATAAAAAACAAAAAAACCAAAAAAAAACTATAGCTCAGATGCAGCTTCATTCAGTGTTTTAACATAATTACATTACAATTAGGTAGTATTGTGCTGTCCATTTTTGAGTTTTTGTATCCAGTCCTGTTGCACAGTCTGTATCCCTTCAGCTCCAATTACCCATTATCTTACCCTATTTCTAATTCCTGATGGTCTCTGTTACGAATGACATATTCCAAGTTTATTCTCTAATGCCGGTTCACATCAGTGGGACCATACAGTATTTGTCTTTTAGTTTTTGGCTAGTCTCACTCAGCATAATGTTCTCTAGGTCAATCCATGTTATTACATGCTTCATAAGTTTATTCTGTCTTAAAGCGGCATAATATTCCATCGTATGTATATACCACAGTTTGTTTAGCCACTCGTCTGTTGATGGACATTTTGGCTGTTTCCATCTCTTTGCAATTGTGAATAATACTGCTATAAACATTGGTGAGCAAATGTCCGTTTGTGTCTTTGCCCTTAAATCCTTTGAGTAGATACCTAGCAATGGTATTGCTGGGTCGTATGGCAATTCTATATTGAGCTTTTTGAGGAACCGCCAAACTGCCTTCCACAGTGGTTGCACCATTTGACATTCCCACCAACAGTGGATAAGTGTGCCTCTTTCTCCACATTCTCTCCAGCACTTGTCATTTTTTGTTTTGTTGATAATGGCCATTCTGGTGGGTGTGAGATGATATCTCATTGTGGTTTTGATTTGCATTTCTCTAATGGCCAGGGACATTGAGTATCTCTTCATGTGCCTTTTGGCCATTTGTATTTCCTCTTCTGAGAGGTGTCTGTTCAAGTCTTTTTCCCATTTTGTAATTGGGTTGGCTGTCTTTTTGTTGTTGAGTTGAACAATCTCTTTATAAATTCTGGATACTAGAACTTTATCTGATGTGTCGTTTCCAAATATTGTCTCCCATTGTGTAGGCTGTCTTTCTACTTTCTTGATGAAGTTCTTTGATGCACAAAAGTGTTTAATTTTGAGGTGCTCCCATTTATTTATTTCTTTCTTCAGTGCTCTTGCTTTAGGTTTAAGGTTCATAAAACCGCCTCCAATTGTAAGATTCATAAGATATCTCCCTACATTTTCCTCTAACTGTTTTATGGTCTTAGACCTAATGCTTAGATCTTTGATCCATTTTGAGTTAACTTTTGTATAGGGTGTGAGATACGGGTCCTCTTTCATTCTTTTGCATATGGATATCCAGTTCTCTAGGCACCATTTATTGAAGAGACTGTTCTGTCCCAGGTGAGTTGGCTTGACTGCCTTATCAAAGATCAAATGTCCATAGATGAGACGATCTATATCTGAGCACTCTATTCGATTCCATTGGTCGATATATCTATCTTTATGCCAGTACCATGCTGTTTTGACCACTGTGGCTTCAGAATATGCCTTAAAGTCAGGCAGCGTGAGACCCCCAGCTTCATTTTTTTTCCTCAAGATACTTTTAGCAATTCGGGGCACCCTGCCCTTCCAGATAAATTTGCTTATTGGTTTTTCTATTTCTGAAATATAAGTTGTTGGGATTTTGATTGGTACTGGTTGAATCTGTAAATCAATTTAGGTAGAATTGACATCTTAACTATATTTAGTCTTCCAATCCATGAACACAGTATGCCCTTCCATCTATTTATGTCTTCTGTGATTTCTTTTAACAGTTTTTTGTAGTTTTCTTTATATAGGTCTTTTGTCTCTTTAGTTAAATTTATTCCTAAGTATTTTATTCTTTAGTTGCAATTGTAAATGGAATTCGTTTCTTGATTTCCCCCTTAGCTTGTTCATTGCTAGTGTATAGAAACACTACAGATTTTTGAATGTTGATCTTGTAACCTGCTACTTTGCTGTACTCATTTATTAGCTCTAGTAGTTTTGTTGTGGATTTTTCCAGGTTTTCGACGTATAGTATCATATTGTCTGGAAACAGTGATAGTTTTACTTCTTCGTTTCCAATTTTGATGCCTTGTATTTCTTTTTCTTGTCTAATTGCTCTGGCTAGAACCTCCAACACGATGTTGAATAATAGTGGTGATAATGGACATCCTTGTCTTGTTCCTGATCTTAGGGGGAAAGTTTTCAATTTTTCCCCATTGAGGATGATATTAGCTGTGGGTTTTTCATATATTCCCTCTATCATTTTAAGGAAGTTCCCTTGTATTCCTATCCTTTGAACTGTTTTCAACAGGAAAGGATGTTGAATCTTGTCAAATGCCTTCTCTGCATCAATTGAGATGATCATGTGATTTTTCTGCTTTGATTTGTTGAGATGGTGTATTACATTAATTGATTTTCTTATGTTGAACCATCCTTGCATACCTGGGATGAATCCTACTTAGTTATAATGTATAATTCCTTTAATGTGTTGCTGGATTCAATTTGCTAGAATTTTGTTGAGGATTTTTGCCTCTATATTCATTAGAGAGATTGGTCTGTAGTTTTCTTTTTTTGTAATATCTTTGCCAGGTTTTGATATGAGGGTGATGTTGGTTTCATAGAATGAATTAGGTAGCTTTCCCTCCACTTCAGTTTTTGAAGAGTTTGAGCAGAGTTGGTACAAATTCTTTCTGGAATGTTTGGTAGAATTCACATGTGAAGCTGTCTGGTCCTGGACTTTTCTTTTTGGGAAGCTTTTGAATGACTGATTCAATTTCTTTACTTGTGATTGGTTTGTTGAGGTCATCTATTTCTTCTTGAGTCAAAATTGGTTGTTCATGCTTTTCTAGGAACTTGTCCATTTCATCTACATTGTTGTATTTATTAGCGTAAAGTTGTTCATAGTATCCTGTTATTACCTCCTTTATTTCTGTGAGGTCAGTGGTTATGTATCCTCTTCTGTTTCTGATCTTATTTATTTGCGTCCTCGCTCTTCTTTTTTTTTGTCAGTCTTGCTAAGGGCCCATCAATCTTGTTGATTTTCTCATAGAACCAACTTCTGGTCTTATTGATTTTCTCTATTGTTTTCATGTTCTCAATTTCATTTATTTCTGCTCTAATCTTTGTTATTTCTTTCCTTTTGCTTGCTTTGGGGTTAGTTTGCTGTTATTTCTCCAGTTCTTCCAAGTGGACAGTTAATTCCCGAATTTTTGCCCTTTCTTCTTTTCTGCTGCATCCCATAGGTTTTGATATGTTGTGTTTTCATTTTCTTTCGCCTCAAGATATTTACTAATTTCTCTTGTAATTTCTTCCTTGACCCACTCGTTGCTTAAGAGTGTGTTGTTGAGCCTCCACGTATTTATGAATTTTCTGGCACTCTGCCTATTATTGATTTCCAACTTCATTCCTTTATGATCCAAGAAAGTGTTGTGTATGATTTCAATCTTTTTAAATTTGTTGAGACTTGCTTTGTGACCCAGCATATGGTCTATCTTTGAGAATGATCCATGAGCACTTGAGAAAATGGTGTATCCTGCTGTTGTGGGGTGTAATATCCTATAAATGTCTGTTAAGTCTAGCTCATTTATTGTAATATTCAAATTCTCTGTTTCTTTATTGATCCTGTGTCTAGATGTTCTGTCCATTGATGAGAGTGGGGAATTGAAGTCTCCAACTATTATGGTAGATGTGTCTATTTCCCTTTTCAGTAATTGTAGTGTATTCCTCACGTATTTTGGGGCATTCTGATTCGGTGCATAAATATTTATGATTGTTATGTCTTCTTGTTTAATTGTTCCTTTTATTAGTAGATAGTATCCTTCTTTGTCTCTTTTAACTGTTTTACATTTGAAGTCTAATTTGTTGGATATTAGTATAGCTACTCCTGCTCTTTTCTGGTTGTTATTTGCATGAAATATCTTTTCCCAACCTTTCACTTTCAACCTAATGTTTATCTTTGGGTCTAAGGTGTGTTTCCTGTAGACAGCATATAGAAGGATCCTGTTTTTTAATCCATTCTTCCAGTCTATGTCTTTTGATTGGGGAATTCAGTCCATGAACATTTAGTGTTATTACTGTTTGGGTAGTACTTTACTCTACCATTTTGCCTTTTGTATTATATATATCATATCTGATTTTCCTTCTTTCTACACTCTTCTCCATACCTCTCTCTTCTGTCTTTTCGTATCTGACTCTAGTGCTCCCTTTAGTATTTCTTGCAGAGCTGGTCTCTTGGTCACAAATTCTCTCAGTGACTTTTTGTCTGAAAATGTTTTAATTTCTCCCTCATTTTTGAAAAACAATTTTGCTGTATATAGAAGTCTTGGTTGGCAGTTTTTCTCTTTTAGTAATTTAAATATATCATCCCACTGTCTTCTTGCTTCCATGGTTTCTGCTGAGAAATCTACACATAGTCTTATTGGGTTTCCCTTGTATGTGATGGATTGTTTTTCTCTTGCTGCTTTCAAGATCCTCTCTTTCTCTTTGACCTCTGACATTCTAACTAGTAAGTGTCTTAGAGAACGCCTATTTGGATCTATTCTCTTTGGGGTGCACTGCACTTCTTGGATCTGTAATTTTAGGTCTTTCATAAGAGTTGGGAAATTTTCAGTGATAATTTCTTCCATTAGTTTTTCTTCTCCTTTTCCCTTCTCTTCTCCTTCTGGGACACCCACAACACGTATATTTGTGCGCTTCATATTATCATTCAATTCCCTGAGCCCCTGCTCAAATTTTTCCAATCTTTTCCCTATAGTTTCTATTTCTTTTTGGATTTCAGATGTTCCATCCTCCAGTTCACTAATTCTAACCTCTGTCTCTTGAAATCTACCATTGTAGGTTTCCATTGTTTTTTTCATCTCTTCTACTGTATCTTTCATTCCCATAAGTTCTGTGATTTGTTTTTTCAGACTTTCCATTTCTTCTTTTTGTTCATCTCTTGCCTTCTTCATGTCCTCCCTCAATTTATTGATTTGGTTTTTGAAGAGGTTTTCCATTTCTGTTCGTATATTCAGCATTAGTTGTCTCAGCTCCTGTATCTCATTTGAGCTATTGGTTTATTCCTTTGACTGGGCCATATCTTCAATTTTCCTGGTGTGATTTGTTATTTTTTGCTGGCGTCTGGGCATTTAATCAGATTTCCCTGAGTGTGGGACCCAGAAGGTTGAAAGACTTTCCTATGAAGTCTCTGGGCTCTGTTTTTCTTATCCTGCCCAGTGTGTGGTGCTTGTCTGTCTGTGGGTCCCACCAGCAAAAGATGTTGTGGCTCCTTTAACTTTGGAAGACTCTCACTGCTGGGTGTGTGGTGCAGACAGAGGAAAGGTTGTAGGCTGGTTTTAATGGCTTCAAATTGTGAGTGAAGTCCTTGGATATGAATTCCTTGAGAGAGGGATCCACCTGAGTTGCGTTTCACACCTCCCGCGGGGAATGTTCAGGTGGTAAAGAGCCCTGAAAGCAGCCTGTCTCTGCATTCCGGGCAGTTGCAACCTGTGTAATCCCAGCGCTGAGCCCAGAGGCAACCAAGCCTCCGTAGAAGCAGCTGCAGAAGGCTCTGTTTCACCCCTTTCCTCTTTTTCAGTTAGCCCAATAGGCGATCAGTTTTGCCTGAGCTGAGGTCCTATTTTTAGTAGTCAGAAGTTGTTCATTAATGCCACTATTGGTGTTAGGTTGGACTCAGTCTCTACTACTGTTGGAGACTCTTTCCTTTCCCTCTGGGAAGTTGCCTGTGGGGGAGGGGAGCCGGCCGCCATGGCTTGGGGAACTGCTGATCCGAGGCTCCCAACCAGCCCGGGAAGCCGCATGTGTGGGAGGGGCGCCGGTCGCCGCGGCGTGGGCAACCGCTGATCCGAGGCTCCCAGCCAGCCCGGGAAGCCGCGCATGGGGGAGGGGCGCCAGTCGCCGGCCGCCGCGGCTTGGGGAACCGCTGATCCAAAGCTCCCAGCCGGCCCGGGAAGCTGCCCGTGAGGAAGGGGCGCCAGCCGCCAGCCGCCGTGGCTTGGGGAACTCGCCTCTCCGAGTCTCTCAGCCAGACCAGGAAGGAGGGAGGGAAGGGCGCCGGCCGCCAGCGTGTGCCGCTTGGGGACCTCACTGCAGCGGAGTCTCACTGGGACTCAGCATCAAGGGATTGAGAAAACCTTCTCACCCAAAAGGGAGAAGAGAGAAATGAGACAAAATAAAGTGTCAATGGCTGAGAGATTCCAAACAGAGTCGAGAGGTTATCCTGGAGGTTATTCTTATGCATTAAGTAGATATCACCTTGTTATCCAAGATGTAATGGAGATGCTGGAGGGAACTGCCTGAAAATGTAGAGCTGTGTTCCAGTAGCCATGTTTTTTCTGGCTTAGGTTTTGTTTAACAGATCAGAATTTTTCAGTTCTTGTTTTCTTGTTTCTTGCCCTGCCCGTATGGTGCCTATTTTTCCTCCCTTAGGAGGGTCTACTTAGGTATTACAGACCCCAGCCAGATTTTCCCAGACCAAACTCGCCTCCTCTTAGGAGGAAAGAATCACCTGTGTCAGTTTTCCCTGAGGGTGAGACCCAGCAGTTTGAAAGATTTTCCTATGAAGCCTCTGGACTCTACATTTTTCCTATCTTGCCCAGTACGTGGCGCTTTTCTGCCTGTGGGTACACCAGCATAAGGTGATGTGATGCCTTTAAGTTCAGCAGATTCTCCCTGCTGGGGGTATGGTGGAGACAGAGGAGAGGTTGTAGGCTGGTTTAATCACTTCACTTTTCCAGACCCTGGGGTCTGAATTCCTTGCAGAAGGGACTCCACCTGAATTGGGCCCACCCCTCTCCTGGGAAAGGCACAGGTTCCAGACAAACACTCAGACAAGCTTAATTCTGCCTGTGCCTGGAGCAGTTGGAGCCTGAGAAGCCCTGCCACTGTATCTAAAGAGTAGTCAAGCCATAGAAAGACAGCCACAAAAAAAGAAAAAGAAAAATCCTTTTCAGAGCAGGACCCCCATTCCTTGGGTTTGCCAATCAAGAGCTGAAGTTGGTATATTGCTTTGTGTATTTCCATGTCCTATGTGCCCCCCTCCTTTCCTTCAGTGCCCAGACCCTTTTAAGCATTATGTACTATCCAATACAAAAACCTGTTTTTTGTTAGTTTTTTCCTTTTCCGCCAGCACTGCCCCCTCTACACCAGGGCAGAAAACAGCAACCTCTGCTTTTACTCAAGGTTCAGCTGAGCTGGGGGCCTATTTTTAGCAGTCAGAATTTAATTAATTCCACAGTTGGAGCTTGGTTGCACTCAGCCCCTGCTGCTGGTAAAGTCTCTTTCCTATCGCATCTGGGAAGCAGCCTGTGGGGGAGGGGTGCCAGCCGCTGCAGTTTGGGGAAGTCAAGGTCCTGGGTGAGCTCACAGCCAGTCCACCTTGTCCAGACTGGGGTATACTGTGTGTCCAGTCACTGATGTGGCCCCAGCAGTTGTTCTGTACTGTTTCTGGCTATTTACTAGCTGCTCTTGAGGACAAACTAAATGCCACACCTTGCTAATGTGCCATCTTGGTCTCTGGTCTCTGTTCCTACCTATTCCTCTTTTCCTGGACGTTTAGGTTGTTTAAAATTTGTTCCTATTAATGCAACACATTATGTACCTAGAGCTTTCTCTTTTTTATTTTATTTGTATAAATTCCCAGCAGTCAGATTTACTAAGTCAGTCAAAGTGCATATATGTTTCCCTGGCCTAATACATATTTCCAAATTTTATTGGATAAGAGATATCAATTATTTTGTCTTCAGTAACTAAAATGTACCAATTTCACTGAAATCTTTCCAACACTGAACATTAAATTGCTTCTAACAGTAGATATGAAATACCTTAGTTTAATATGCATTTTGTTTCCTTACTATATTGAACAATATATTGATTCTTTTTATTTGTGACAAATGAAGCAAGGCTTTTATTGGTCAAATAGCCAGTACTATTGGGACATGAAAACCTCAACAACTTCTCCAAATACTACTTCAAAATAAATACATTAAACTTGAAAAAAAGAAAAAACATTGGCTTTGTAGTCAGATGATGTGGCTTCAATGGGTAAGGTTCTCTTTTTTGATAGCTGTGTTGCCTCAGTTTATTCTTTTTCAAAACAGGGATGAGCTATATCCTGAACTTCCTAAGATTATTATGAAATTAAGCAATGTAATGATTGTGAATTGAGGTACGTAGAAGGCCCTGAACAAATAGTAGTTACCCTTAATTCTTTTGCTTACCTCAGGCATAGGACTAATTGCATTTCTATCCTCTCTCAGGAGAGTCGAACAACTCCTGAAACTCTTGAGCTCAGGTTCAGAAAATGCTAATGTTGAAGGAGTGGGGAAGGGTCTGTCCATAGAAATGACACCAGGTGAGCAGATGCAGTAGGCACCAATAGTCTGTGTAGCTGCATACAAGGATCCATGTCAGCAGTGGTTGCAACAGATGACAAGATATTGTGGGGGTCAAGACTTTAGCTCTGGGAAAAGACTGGCTTGGGCCAGACCAAACCTTCTAGCCTGTACTCTTGTTTGGAGGTGGGAGTTGGCAGTGGGTATTCCTATCTCCTTATTACCGGCTATGCCCAAGTCCTGCAGAAATGATTGTTGGACAAGATCACCTTGTATTCTGGGGTAGTTGGTAGTTTCCAGGTTCCCTTCCTATTTCCCCTTGAATTTTTCTATGTGCTCCTCTTTTACCCTCCTCTCCCACCATTTTCCTCTTTTATATCCTAATTGTTGACCCAGGCATGTAATGTACTCTTGCTTTTATTTACTGAGTTACACTATGATTGGAGTTTGCATAGCAAAGCTTATTTTTCTAATTAGAGCTGTAAGTCAGTTACAGATAAGTATCATTTACTGCAGGAGCCAGAAACAGATTAACATCAGATTTTGTTGTATTTATCCATTTAAATTGAGCAATCAGCTTCACCCTTTGTTTTATAACATTTTAATTTATTATTATTTTAAAGGGATTAACAATGGTTTATGGCCCACCCTTGTACAATTGCCTATGCTAAGAGAGTTATGACTTTTTCAGTTATTTATATTTCTGTCAGTATAAATGCTAGAGAAAATAGCACAAAGAAAACTTGCAGATACCCAAGGATCTCTAAATTTTATGTGTGAGTATGAGGGGAGGGTGGTTTTTAAGGTTTGAGTCTGGGATTATTGTTGTTGTTTTAACTAATACTATTTCTATCATCCTTTGTAATGACTTGCTCCTAGCGTGGTCAAACAATGGATGTCTGTTGAATGAATGAATCATGATTTGCATTAGTAAATTAATTAATTGAAGAACCCAGTATGAAGACTGAAGGCTGAATTCAAGTAGAGCCCAGTTCAAGGATATATTACTCTTGACTGGCACAAGGACTGAGGGTAAAGCAAGATATGAAAGTTTGGAATTAGGATTTTGGGTCAATAAATCATTCTTTCAAGCAGTGTTTAAACCAAGTACTTGTACTGAAAGAGTAGAATTTTGAGTCAGTAATAGGATGGGGGCAGGAGAACGAATATGCTCTTATTTTCTTAGCTCAGGCAGTACTGTGCTATGTGTTTTCAGCTGCTGAAAATAAATCCAGATTACCCTTCCTTCCCAATAGCCCGGAAGCTGAAGAAACTTGGGAACCTGAAACTACAGGAAGAAGGGGAGGCTTCCAGTGCCACAAGCCCCACTGAGGAGTCAACCCAGAAGCTGACAGTGTCACATATTGAAGGCTATGAGTGTCAGCCCATCTTTCTGAATGTCCTGGAAGCCATTGAGCCAGGTGTGGTGTGTGCTGGACACGACAACAATCAGCCCGACTCCTTTGCAGCCCTGCTCTCTAGCCTCAATGAACTGGGCGAGAGGCAGCTTGTACATGTGGTCAAATGGGCCAAGGCCTTGCCTGGTAAGAAAAAGAAGATTGGGGGCATGGAATAAGGGAGATTATATTTAGTGAATGTTGCTATAGGCCAGGCACTATGCTTTCCTACCCATGCAGTCCTCACTATAACTCTGTGGAGCAGCCTTTGCTAACATCCCCACTTGAGCAGTATGAGAACAGAGAATCAGAAGGCCGGGAGAAGAGCAGCATTATAGAATGTACCATATGCCTCACATGTGTATACACAGCATTGTATTTCCATGTTCTACCACAGGCTTGGTAAGATCATGCTTGTCTTTCCCCATAAAGCTTTAGTGGCATAGATATTATACGGATATATGCCTTATGATGCTTTTCTACATGTGTACATACAGACTCACTTCAAAGATAGTCTTGAGCCTCATTGTCATTCTGTCTTCAGTGTTAACATAGTAAGCTATGGTGGAAAGAACATGGGGTTGGAACTCAGAACACTTGGGTTCTTGAGCTCTGCTGTTAACTTGTTGTGTGATCCTGAGCAGATCCCTTCCCCTTCTGGATTTTGGTTTCTCCATCTGTGTAACGTGGAAAGGGTGATTTGGACTGAATTGATAGTTTGAAATTTTGCTTAAGAGAACAACGGTGCTCTTTGTAAACCTTAAGAATCATTGTGTGAAGAAAGGTCAGGTGATAGTGAAGGAATTACTCAAGTGTTTGTCTAAATTATGCTTGGATACCACTCGTAAGGGGAATCACTTTCTCCTTAGGCTATCTGGCCTCGGAGATCCTCTTCAATTATTTGCAAACTTTCCTTTAGCTGAACTTTTTTCCCACAGAAGTATATGGTGATACAAGTGAAACTGCCTGCTTTAAAGCTGGGATGTGTGGCCTGGGCCTTACCCCCTCAGCCTTTCTGTCACTACCCCAGGGAAGCCCTGGCTCATGCTTGCAGATTCTTAGGGCTCCAGGGAACACAGTTGGTAAACAAATGAAGCATACTATCTTTAAGATTTCTCATAATCGTGAAATAATATGGTTCAAAGTTTCTTTTAAAACATCAATGACAAAACCTTCTCTTGTAATGTAGTAGATTAACCTGCATTCTAATAAGAACTGCCATTCAGATGTCAATATAGGACAAAGCATTTTCATGCATATTACCTGATTTGAACCCAATAAGAATCCTATAAAGTAGGGGCTCTCTTTTCTGTTGTTTTTAACTTTAAAAAAATTGTATATTATATTTACAAAGCAAGGAAAGAAAAAACCAATAGTTTTCAAAGCACTCTTCAACAAGCAGTTACAGGACAGATCCCAGAGATTGTCATTGCTACCATACCATCCTCTCCAATTTTTCCTTCTAGCTGCTCCAGAATATAGGAGGCTAGAAAGCATAAATATTTTTTATCATCACAATCGATTTTTTTTCTTTTTTTGTGAAAAATAACATATATACAAAAAAGCAATAAATTTCAAAGCACAGCACAATAATTAGTTGTAGAACAGATTTCAGAGTTTGGAATGGGATACAATTCCACAATTTTAGATTTTTACTTCTAGCTGCTCTAAGACACTGGAGACTAAAAGAAATAGCAATTTAATGATTCAGCAATCATATTCATTTGTTAAACCCTACCCTCTCTGAAAGATCACCTTTGATCTTTCTATCGTACTCTTTGAGGGTATTTGAGCTAGCCCATTCTAACTTTTTCATGTTGGAAGGGGCTGTCAGTAATATGGGGGTAGAGAGATGCATCTAGCTGATATTCTGGAGAGGCTGGGTCCTCTAGGTTGCAGGATTTACCTGGTCCATGGACCACCCGGAGGTTGTAGGTTTCTAGAAAGTTACCTTAGTGCATGGAACCTTTGTAGAATCTTATAGATTACCCTAGGTGTTCTTTAAGATTGGCTTTAATGTTTTTGTTTTGTTTTGTTTTTAATGTTTTTATTATATAATATAACATATTTACAAAGGGAAGACAGAAAAAAGCAATGGTTTTCAAAGTACTCTTCAAGTAATTGCAGAGCAGATCCCAGAGTTTGTCATGGGCTTCCATACCATCATCTCAGATTTTCCCTTCTAGCTGCTCCAGAATATAGGAGGCTAGAGGGAATAACTCTTTTTGGAATGGTTTTAGTTGGGGGTTGGCAAGTTATGATAGGTAGCAATGTCTAACTGAAGCTTGCATTAAGAGCAACCTCCAGCTTAGCCTCTCAATTCTATTTGAACTCTCTCTGCCACTGATACTTTATTAGTTATACTTCTTTTCTCCCTTTTGGTCAGGGTAGAATTGTTGATCCCATGGTGCCAGGGCCAGACTCATCCTTGGGAATTGTTGATCCCATGATGCCAAATCTCTTTTCTGTTTTATAGATGAGGACACTGAAGTCTGAAAAGTGAAGTGATTGGCCTGCAGTTACACAGACAGATGGTAGCAGGGCCAGAACTAGGAGCCAGGTCCCTTCCTAATTCTGAATCCTCTTATTCTACTCTATGCTATAGGCTGTTTGGTGCCCCTGCATGCAGTTCTATAGCCCTAAGCTTTACAATGAGGGGCCAAGGTGTCATACAAGGCCACTTGGGTCATAAGGTGAACTTGTTGCCTTTTGCATCTTTGTATGTTGATCATGAAGCTGCATTCCAACCCACCAGGCCCAGTCAGAGCTATCAGACCATACCTAAGATCTTTACAGCTAGAAAGCTGAAGTAGACTAGTCAATAAGTTCAATGGGAAAGAAGCCCAAGGACTCTGGCTGCATTTGTACTGTGCCAAAGGATCACAGAAGGAGGGATAAATATGGAAAAGAAAAAAAGAAAGTTAATTTAATCATTATCACTTATTCAACTGGATATTTTTGTGGTTTATTTTTATAGAGAAGTTGTAGATTTACAGAAAAATCATGCACAAAATACAGACTTCCAAAACCACCTCATACGCATGCTATTTTCTCTATTATTAATACTTTGCATTAGAATTTTATTATAATTATATTATTAACTATAGTCCATAGTTGACGTTAGAGGTCATTGTTGTACAATCTGATTTTTTATTTAATTTTTATTCTACCAGCTTATACAAAACCTAAAATTTCCCTTTTAAACACATCTAGATATATTTTTCAGTAGTGTTAATTACATTCACAATGTTGTGCTACCAACACTAACATCTATTATAAAACTTTTTCTGTTACCCAAAAGAAAATTCTGTATCAATTAAGCATTAACTCCCCATACCCTACCCTGACCCTGGCCCCTGGTAACCTGTGTTCTTGGAGCTGATGCTATGAATTTGCTTCTTTTATTTATTTCATACCAGTGAGTGTCTAAAATATTTGTCCTGTTGTATACTTTTGCATCTGCCTTATTTCATTCAACATGATATCTTCACAGTTCATGCATGTATCAGAATTTCATACCTTTTTATGGTTGAATACTATTACATTTTATGTATGTGCCACATTTTGTGTATCAATTCATCTGCTGATGGACATTTGGGATGCTTCCATCTATTGGCAATTGTGAATAATGCTGCTATGAATATGGGTGTGCAAATATCTGTTCCAAGTTTTAAAATCAAGAAGTGTGAGTCTTCCAATTTCTTTTTTACAAGATGGTTTTGGGTATTCATGGCCCCTATCTTTCCATATGAATTTGATGACCTACTCTTCCATTTTTACAAAGAAGGTTTTTGGAATTTCCATTGGAATTGAGATGAATCTATAAATTGCTTTGGGTAGAATTGGCATCTTAACAATATTTAGGCTTCCAATCTATGATCATGGAATGCCCTTCCATTTATTTATGTCTTGTTTGATTACTTTTAGCAACATTTTGTTATTTTCTATGTATAAGTCCTTTATGTCCTTGGTTACATTTATTCCTAGAAATTTGATTCTGTTGGTTGCTATTGTAAATGAAATTTTTTTCTCAAATTCTTCAGATTGTTCATTGTTAGTGAATTGAAATAATATAGATTTTTGCATGTTGATCTTGTTTCCCACCACTTTGCATTTATTAGCCCTAGGAGCCTTACTGTAGATTTTTTGTGTGTGTAGGATCATGTAGTCTGCAAATGGAAAATGATTTACTTCTTTCCAATTTGGATGCCTTTTTATTTCATTCTCTTGCCTAATTGATCTGGCTAGAATTTTCAGTACATTGTTGAATAACAGTGGTTACAGCGTTCATCCTTGTCTTATAGCTGATCTAAGGAGAGAAAGTTTCAGTCTTTTCAACATTAAGAAGTTAGCTCTCTCTCTTTTTTTTAAATGTATACCCATTATCATGATGAGGAAGTTTCCTTTTATACCTGGATTTTTTTATTGTTTTACCAAGGAGAGACTCTGGATTTTGACAGAATCCTTTTCTGTGCCTATTGAGATGATTGTATGTGTTTTCCCTTCTAGTCTATTAACATGGTATATTAAATTATATTTAATTTTCTTATATTGAACCTCCTTGCATACCTGTAGTAATTCCCACTTGATCATATCATACAATTCTTTTAATGTGGTGTTGGATTTGGTTTGATAGTATTTTGTTGAATATTATTGTATCTTCATTCATAAGAGATATTGATCTGTAATTTTATTGTGGTGTCTCACTTTGAAATCAGGGTGATGATGGCCCCATTGAATATGTTAGGAAATGATCCCTCCTATTCAAATTTCTGGAAGAGTTTGAGCGGAATTGGTGTTAATTCTTCTTGGAAAGTTTGATAAAATTCACCAGTGAAGCCATTTGGTTCTGGGCTTTACTTCTTTGGGAGGCTTTTTTTTAAAAAAAACTTTTTAAGTTGTATAATACAATATATATACAAAGCAAAGAAAGAAAAAAGCGATAGTTTTCAAAGCACTCTTCAACAAATAGTTATAGGACAAATCCCGGAGTTTGTCATGGGCTGCCATACCATCCTCTCAGATTTTTCCTTCTAGCTGCTCCAGAACATTGGCAGCTACAAGTAATAAATATTTTTGATCATTACAAATGACTTTTCTTTTCCTTTTTGTGAAAAATAATATATATACAAAATAGCAATAAATTTCAAAGTACATCGCAACAATTAGTTGTAGAACAGATTTCAGAATTTGGTATGGGTTACAATTCCACAATTTGAGGTTTTTACTTCTAGCTGCTCTAAGATACTGGGGACTAAAAGAAAATATCATTTTATTGATTCAGCAATCATACTTTTTTGGTAAACACTACTTTCTCTGTAAATCACCTTTGTTCTTTCTCCCACTCTTTAGTGGTATTTGGACTATGCCCATTCTAACTTTTTCATGTTGGAAGGGGCTGTCAATAATATGGAATGGGGGGTGGAACTACTTGGCATTTTGAAGAGGCTGGCCTCTCTGGATTCCAGGACTTACCTGGTCCAGGGACCCATCTGACAATTATAGGTTTCTGGAATGTCATCCTATGCTAGAAGGGAGGCTTTTGATTATTTACTTGTTATTGGTCTGTTGATATCTTCTATTTCTTTTTCTTGAGTCTTTCAAGGTAATTTATGTATTTCTAATAATTTGTCTGTTTCCTATAGATTATCTAATTTGTTGGCTTTCAGTTGTTCATAGTATTCTTTTATACTCTTTTTTATTTCTGTAGAATCTGTAGTAATGCTCCCTGTTTCATCTCTTAATTTAATTTCCATACTCTTTCTCTTTTATTTTGTCAGTTTAGCTAAAAGTTTGTTGATATTACTGATCTTTTCAAAGAACCAACCTTTGTTTTTTTTTATTACCTCTATTGTTTTTTATTCTCTATTTCATTTATTTCAACTCTAATCTTTAGTTATTTCATTCCTTCTACATGCTTCAGGTTTAGTTTGCTCTTCTTTTACTTGATCATCCATTTGTAAGTTAGGTCTCTCATTTGATATTTATTGTACTTCTTTCTTAATGTAATCATTTAGAACTATAAATTTGCCTTGCAGCACAGCCTTTCCTTCATGCCATAAGTTTTGGTATGTTGTGTTTTCATATTAATTTTCTGAAAGACATTTCCTAATTTCCATTGAGATTTCTTTTTTGACACATTTTTTGTTTTTTGACACATTTTTTGTTTTGTTTAAGAGTGTGCTGGTTAATTTCTATGTATTTGCTACTTTTCCACTTCTCCTTCTGTTATTGATTACTAGGTTCCTTCCATTGTGGTCAGAGAAGAAACATTTTATGTTTTCAATATTTCTTAACTTACTGAGTTTTTTTTTTGGTCTAATATATGGTCTATTCTGGAGATTCATCCATGTGATCTAGTGAAAACTGTGTATCCTACTGCTGTTGAGTGAAATATTCTATACATGTATGTTAGGCCTAGATGGTTTACAGTATCATTGAAGCCTTCTGTTTCCTTATTGATCATCTGTCTAGATGTTCTATCCATTATTTGAAGTGTTAAGGTGAGGTATTCTGCTATTAATGTAGCACTGTCTATTTCTCCCTTCCAATCTGCTAATATTTGCTTTATATATTTTGGGACTCTGCCATTAAGTACCTATATATTTATAATTTTTATGTCTTCTTATTGAATTAACCTGACCCATTTATCCATATATAGTGACCTTCTTTGTCCCTTATAACAGTCTTTGACTTAAATTCTCTTTTCTCTGATATTAATATTGCAACTCCAGCTTTCTTTTGATAACTATTTGCAGGATTTTTTTTATCCTTTCACTTTCAACCTACTTGTATCTTTGAATTTAAGGTAAGTTTCTTATAAACAACAAATAATTGGGTCAGGCTTTGTATGCATTATGTCAGTCTCCATTGTTTGACTGAACAGTTAGACTATTTATATTAAAAGTAACTACAGATAATGCTTGAGTTTCTTCTGTTATTTTTCTATTTGGTGATTATAAGTATTATACCTTTTCTGCCCCTAAATGCTTCCATAAATGCTCACATTTCTATTTATTTATTTATTTATTTATTTTTGCTTTTTCCATTTGAAGTCCCTTCTCATTTCCTTCTGTAAATATTTTTCAAGTAATTTCTTTGGGGTTACCATTGGGCTTAAATTTAAAACCCTAAATCTATAACAGTCACATTTGATTTGACACCAACTTAGCTTTAATAGCATATACATGCATTGTTTCTGTATCACTCCTTCTCCTCATACTTCTGGTATACTTGTTACAAATTATATCTTTATATATATGTTCAAAACCACAGATTTATTACCTTTAGGATTTTGCATTTTAGAACCTGTAATAAGTAAAAAGTGGAGTTACATACCAAAACATATAATATAGTAACAGTGGCATTTGTAATTACCTATATGATAACCTTTACCGAAGGTCGTTTTTTGTGTGTGCTGCTTCAATTCATTGTCTAGTCTCCTTTCATTTCAGTTTGAAGATCTCCCATAGCAAGGCTTATAGTACAGGCCTAGTGGTGACAAACTGCCTTGTATTTTATTTATTTGGGAATGTCTTAATCTCTCTCATTTTTGAAAGATAATCGTACTGGATATAAAGTTCTCGATCGCCAATTGTTTTCTTTCATCACTTTAAATATTTGGTACCACTGCCTTCTTGCCTTCATGGTTTCTGATGAGAAATCAGCACTTAATTTTATTGGGATTCACTTCTACATACCTCATTGCTTTTCTCATGCAGCTGTTAGAACTCTTGTCCTTGGTATTTGAGTTTGACTACTATGTGTGTTGGCATGATTCTCTTCAAATTTATCCTGTTTGGAGTCTGTTGGGCTTCTTGAATGTGAATATTTATGTCTTTCATTAAATTTTCAGTGTTTTTTGCCACTATTTCTTTGACTAGTCTTTCTTCCCCTTTCTTCGTTTTTCACCTTCTGTTACTCCCATAATGCATATATCAGTATGCCTGATTGCATCCCATAGGTCTTTAGGCTCTATTCACTTTGTAAAATCTTTTTCTCCTTCTGATCCTCATTTCAATAGGTCTTTGAGTACACCAATTCTTTCTTCTAGCAGTTACAATCTGTTGTTGAAACCCTCAAGGACATTTTTAAATTTCAATTATTGTCTTCAACTCCATTATTTCTTTTTGGTTCAATTTTAAAATTTGTATCTCTTTATTGTGATTCTCATATGGTTCATTCATTGTTTTCCAAATATCCTTTAGATATTTCTCTATGTTTTCCTTTATCTCCTTAAGCATATTGAGGATCATTTTCTTTTCACATTAAAATAAAGTTTTATTGACACAGCAAAGGCCAATAGTCAACTTATGCATTAACTATTTTTAAAAATATTTTTATTGATAAAGCTTAACATATAAACATTCCATACATGGCGTACAATTAATGGCTCACAATACCATCACATAGTTGTGTATTCATCACCATGATCATTTTTTTGAACATTTGCATCACTCAAGAAAAAGAAATAAAAAAGAAAAAACGCATACATGCTGCAACCCATACCCCTCCCTCTCATTGACTACTAGTATTTCCATCTACCCAATTTATTTTAACCTTTGTCCCCCATATCATTTATCTATTTTTTTTTTGAGAGGGAGGTGGATAGACATGTGATGGAGAAAGTTGAGCAAATATCTATTTTTATATATATTTTTTACTCATCTGTCCATACCCTAGACAAAAGAAGTATCAGAAACAATATTTTCACAATCATACAGTCACATTGTAAAAGCTATATCATTATACAATCATCTTCAAGAAACAAGGCTACTGGAACACAGCTCTACAGTTTCAGGTATTTCCCTCTAGCTACTCCAATACACCATCAACTAAAACAGAGTATCTACATAATGTGTAAAAATAACATCCAGGATAACCTCATAACTCTGTTTGAAATCTCTCAGCCACTGACACTTTATTTTTCTCCTTTCTCTCTTCCCCCTTTTGGTCAAGAAGGTTTTCTCAGTCCCTTGATACTGAGTCCCTGCTCATCCCAGGATTTCTGTCCCATGTTGCCAGGGAGATTTACACCCCTGGGAGTCAGGTCTCACATAGTGGGGGGAGGACATTGAGTTCACTTTCTGTGTTAGATTAGAGAGAGAGACCACATCTGAGCAACAAAAGTGGTTCTCTAGGGGGTGACTCTTAGGCCTAATTTCAAGTAGGCTTAGCTTATCCTTTGCAGGAAGTAGTTTCATAGGGGCAAACCCCGAGAGAGCATCATTTTTAAAAATTTCTGTCTGGTATGTCCAAAGACTGGTGTTCTTTGCTGATGGCTTCTGAAGTATAATTTTATTCCTTTGACTGGGCTATTATTTTGTGATTCTTTGTCTTGCATGTTTTGTTGCACACTGTGCATCTTAATATTTTAGTGCTTTAACTTCTGATTTAGTCCATTAGCTATCCATTCTTTAATTTTGTTTCCCACTGGTGATATGACAGAGGTTTCCTTTAGTGCCAGAAGTTAATAAAAATAAACAAAACCTTTCACAGTCTTTGAAAATTGGCTCTGCATTAGCTGTTTCTCTCTTTTAGAGTTCAGCCTCATATTAAGATCAACCTAAGACTATTGTGAAGTACAGGGCCCTCTCTCTCTTTCCTGAGCCTGCATCTTGTTTTGGGCTTGTTCTTGCTAATTGCCTTAGGAATTCTCCCACTCACAGGAATTCAGATGTCACCTCTACTCCCTGTAATACAGACTGCTTCGCCCTCCTGGATGCTCTATTGTATGGCTTAAAGCTGGCAATCCAAAGTTTCTTTGACTTACTTGTTTTCTTATATTGCTTTAGCCACCTACAAGCTGCTTCTGCCTGCAGGACAAGTCTGGGGAGGTGGGGGCAAGCTGACACTGATTTTCCTATTTCATGTTTCATGCTGCCACTTGATATATTTGCACCAAAATATAGGCACTGTAATATGCACATGGGGGTTACTCTCCTATCCAGAACAGGGCCACAATAGGAGCATAGGCTGGCACTGGGTGTCACAAGCTTCTCCTGTGCTTTCTTAAAGCTACATTTTCTTTTTCTGACACTCATCCTTTAGCTGCAAGCCTTTAAAAGTTTTCTTCAATTCTGAGGAAGATGGCTCTGACAGTTTTTGATAGCTGTTCAATAATTCTAGCAGGGGGACGGTACCCTAGAGCTTCTTATGCCAGCGTTTTGGTTGACTTGAAGCCCTCAGCTGGATGTTTTGATGTTATGTTTGTAACAGAGATTCAGTTTAATCTTTGTTAGCACATTCTAAACTTGCCCCATTTTTATAGGTTATAGAGCCTTTTCATGTATATGATACCATGCAATTCTTGCAACAATCCTATGAAGCCTAGGGATTGTTCTTTTCATTTTAATTCCAAAGTCAGAAATGTTGGCTAACTTCCTCTATTTGGTCACTTGCCAACTGGAACCAAAAGTTGAACTCAGGTCCTCTGATTTCTTATTCAGTAATCTTGAAAATAACCTAGTGCAAATCCTATGAGAGTGATAGAGTGATGTATCTGTATGGCTGAAGATCCTTAACATCCTCAGTCAGTCCCCCAGGATGTAAAGCTGTCTCCTTTCATTAATGAGTCTGCAAGCCAAAATCAGTTCACTGTCTAGCTTGCCTGAGGAAAGCCCATTATTACCTTCATAAAAACTATTCTTTAAGGTATCAATAATCACCGAGTACTTCAATTCATATATACATTAAACAGGTTGCGTTCCTGTTTTTGCTAGGCACCTAGTCAGATAAATTTTGTTGTAAGTTTTTTTGTGATGGTGATGGTATACAAAAAATGCTTAGTACTGTACATGGCACATTAATAAATGATAGCTATTAATAGAGGGTAAGTAAACAGATTGTGTACATACAGTATATTTGGAATCAGATGTATCTGGTATGGAATCTTAGCTATACACTAATATGACCTTTGAATAAATCATATTCCTTCACTGTGCTTCTTTTCCTCATCTTTAGATAGTAGAATAATTGCTGACTTTGCAAATGTTTTTCAACAATAGAAATTATGTATGAAGAGTACTTAGTGCAGAAGCTTGAACATAGTAGGTGCTCTGTAAATGATAGCTCATTTTTATGAGGCTTGAGTGCTAAGCCACAGCCCTCACTAAGCTCAGTTTCAGATATGAACAGCCTTGTCTAGAAGCTCATGCATGGGCCCCAAGGTTGAGTCATCTTCTTCCAAGACATTGGCTGATAGGTATGCTAGGACAGAGGTTCCCAAATAGGCTTTCTTTAGGTTTATTCTCCCAGACTAAGAATGAAATTACAGTATTCCACTGTAGATTGCTAAAAAAAATTTGTTGATTGGATTGTAATGAGAAAACAGAGTCTCAAAGAAACTTCCTCTGTTCCCTAAACTGATCGGTTTATGCCAAAAGCTGATAATGATTCCTTTGTATTTCTCCAAACATCTTAATGCGGTAACAAATATATCCTCAGCAAGTGTAAACCTAAGGAAATCTGTAGGTTGTAGCTACTGTTTCCTCAAATCACCCCATTGACAGTCCATACTATCTAATAAGGCTACTTAAACATCTGAGCATTAGTAACAGAGTTAGGCACTATACTCACATTAAACATATAGCAAAATTAACCTTCTATGTTGCTGATATGTATACTGAAATTAGACTTGAATGCTTAGCAGCCCTCACAAAGGTATTACATTAATGGTATTGCAGCCAAACTACTGATACCTGTACAATTTAATCCTCATCCTGCCATTCTCCCTCACTAATCACAAACTCCTCTAGAAATTCATAGTCCACAAGCCAAGACTTTTCTGCTCCCCACTGCCTCCCACCCAAGAGGTTCAGGGTTCAAGTTCCTGAAACTCTTCCCCAAGAGATATTTATATGTACATACTTGGCCCCAGCTTCTTGTCTCTTACTGGAAAGGGTCATTCAGAGGAATTCTGTGCTGCAGAAGTGCTCCAAGCAGGAAATACTCTGGGGTCTGAGGCTGTGGCCAGTCTTTTAGTATGTCACTACAGTGAAGGAAGGAGGCATACCCACAGGAGCTAATATTGCCTGCCAAGTTGGTGCTATGGGGTCTGATGAGGCCACAATAAGAATGGACTCTGGAACCCCTGATGCCTGCGAGGCTTGAGACTTAAAAGAAAAGGTAAATGGGGATAAGTGGGTAGGCAGAGACCAGTCAGGCAGAACAATGTGTATGGATAGTGTAGACTTCAGTCCTGATTCTATGGCCCAGAAAAGCTGGTGACATTGGCAGTTCTTAAGCTGTGACCACTTTCCCAGTGAAGTGAAAAGAGGACAGGAATAGAGAGTCAGAAGAGCTGGGTTCTAGTCTTACTTCTGCCACATATAGACTATATAACCTTGGTCAAGTCAGTTAGTTAACTTCTCTGGCTTTTGGGTTCCTTGTTGGTTAAATAAATGTTACACTGCTTACCCTCTGGGTTTATTATGAGGGCCAATGAGATCATCAATGGGAAAGTGAGAAGCATTATCCAAACTCAAGTAAGTGTTCCTAATAAAATATTGCAAGTCAAAATTTCAGATAGCCTGGATCTCGTGGGAAGAAGAGGGATGGGGTGATGGTAAGGGAAGAGCCCTGAGGTGAGGCTTTTATAACTTCAAGCGTCTAGCTGTTTGGAAAACTTCAGGAGAGCATGGCCACATCTGTAATGTCGATGCAGGATCTGGGAGCCTCTATTCTCTGAGCTTAAGGGATGGAATTTGGAGATTATCTAATTCCCATTTTATATAATAAAAAATTGAGGTTCCTTATTCCGTTCATTTAACAAGTATTTCTTGTGTGCCTACTGAAATGCCTGGAACTGTGCTATGTACTAGGGATGTACAAATGAATAAAAGTAGTGGCCCCTGCCTTTAAGAAGCTTCATGTCTTCTGGGGGAGATAGAAGTGTACATAGATCAATTCCAATCTTGTGCAATGGGTGCTGTAATTGAGGGGGGTACACATGGTACTGTGAGAAGGTAATAGAAGAATCATTGTGTTCCTTTTGGATGAGTTGGAAAGGGCTTCACAAAGAAAGTAGTATTTGCATGATGTCTTGAAAGATGAGTAGCTATTTATCTGATTAAAAGCTTGGGATGGGGGAGGGGTAGTTGTATTCTAGGTAAAGGCAACAGCCTGCACAGAGATATAAAGGCATGAGAAAGCATGATATGTTCAGCAAATGTAAATTGTTCAAAATGGCTAGAACCTAAATTATGAGAAGTCAAATAACAAGAGATTAGTCTAGAGAAACAGGTCATAAAGAGCCTTGTATGTATGATAATGTCAGTAGGGTAGTAGAAACTGGCAGGGGAAAGGCACCTGCTGAATAGAGAACAGAAAAGGAGTGAGGAGGGAAAAGAGGAGCATGGATTTTGGGCCCAGTGAAGGCCCAGACTTGGCTCAGCCTCTGTGCTCCCAGGCTGACCAATGCCCCTGCCCCTTCCTTACCAGGCTTCCGCAACTTGCACGTGGACGACCAGATGGCAGTCATTCAGTACTCCTGGATGGGGCTCATGGTGTTTGCCATGGGTTGGCGGTCCTTCACCAATGTCAACTCCCGGATGCTCTACTTTGCCCCTGATCTGGTTTTTAATGAGTAAGTGTTCCTAGACCTAGACCCCACATAAATGCAGTCTGGCCAGCCCGGATCTTGATAATGATGAGGAGGGGGATGGGGTGATGGTTTTATCTGCAGGTAAGGCAATGAAGGCCCTAACCAGCCAGACAAGTTGGCTGGAAGGCCAACTGGTTGGAGGTAAAGGAGAGTGGTGGTGAGGCCATCCCTTTCCCACCCAAGGCCCAACCCTGCTATTTTGGCTATGATTCTGACCTACTTTGTGGCCTATCTCAGAAACCCATGTAAAGTTCCTTCCCCTTCATGCTGAGCAACATAGGGAAAGGGGAGAAAGACTCTGATTCCTTTGCTTCCTTTGCTACTTCAGCCACTATTTATTCAGTAGCTATTTTGTGCCAGGACTGCGCTATATACTTTCTAAATATTACCTCATTGAGGTCTCATGACAACCTGGTTGAATAACATCTGTAACCCCTTTTTTTGTGGATGGGAAAAGGCTCAGCAAAATAAAATGGCTTACACATTTTCTGGACTAAAATTCAAGTCTAGTATTTCCTACATCTATACCTTGGGCAAGAACCTAAAATTCCCCGACCCTCAGTTTCCTATTATTATAATAATAATAAAAATTCTTTTTTTTTACATGAGCAGGCACTGGGAATCAAACCCGGGTCCTCTGGCATGGCAGGCAACCATTCTTGCCTGCTGAGCCACTGTGGCCCGCCCAATAGAAATTCTTAAGTAGGGATTTATGGTGTATAAATGGGAGCTAATGGTTGTAAAATGTTTGGCCTATAGTAATCAAGAAATAAAAAAAAAAAGTCCCTCTCCAATACCCTGCTTCCCTAATAGTGATAATCTTCTCACGTCTGCTGTTTAAAGTAGTTCAATGACACTATGGATGGAGCTGTCAAGAAAAATATCTTCCCAAGGAATTTGTTCCAGTCTCAGTACACAGAATACCTTTAGTCTGGGCAGAAATTGACCTTTCCTTCCCTCTAGCCCTGTAGCTCAGTAGAATCTTAAAATAAATTCTACAGGGCATTGGTTCCTTCTAGTACTGCAGTGCCAATAAAGGGAGGGTGAACATCCCCAACTGCCCTCTTCAACCCAGCCAGCTATGGTAGCCAGAGGCTAAGAATAACCGCTGGGCTCTTGGCATGACCTACTATATGGTTTCCAGGCCTGCAAAGAGTTACCTATAATGTCATCTTCCAGGGCAGGCCTTGAAAGGCCCTCTTCCTGATTATTTTGATCTCCCATAGTCACCCCTATTTAGCCCTTGAGTGATTGAATCAACTCACTGCACACCTGCACCAGCTTCCCAAGATCCCTGAGACCATTGGGGCTTTGCAAGGTGATAATTGCTTATTTTCTAAATCATTGTTCCCTTCCTTCTTGGCCTCTGAATTAGTATGTGGCACCTCACCCCATCATTCTGGCTCAATCTTATCCACCTCATCAAAAGCTACTATGGGGGCAGGCCACTGTGGCTCAGCAGTCAGAGTTCTCACCTGCCATGCCGGAGACCTCGGTTCTATTCCCGGTGCCTGCCCATGCAAAACAAAAAAAGAAGATACTATAGGGTTCACCACAGGCAGACCAAGCTCCAGGGCTCCTGAAACAACCTACCTCCCCTTCCTCCTGTAGGAACCCACTATATTAGAGATCTAAGGGTCCGTAGAAACATTTAGACTAGTGTTTCTCAACAGCGATGCTGTTGAAATTTTGGGAGGAGTAAATTACTCCCAGTTATTTCATTGTGAAGGATGACCCTACATATTGTTTAATGTCACTGACTCCTGCCCACTAAATACAGCCTAAACTGTCTCCACACATCTCTAATGCCCACTAAGAAGGCTACATCACTTCAGTAAAGAGCTGCTAATCCTTTCCAACCTGCTCAATGTACTGATGGGGAGACTGAGCCCAAAGTAATAGACAGCGATTTGTGCAAGCTGGACCAACCCATTTTTTGATCTCTCCAACACCAAACCTTCTCATCATCCTTCCTTTCTTTATTCCTCTCTTTAATAATGGGTTTGAACCCTAGCTGTATGACCTTGGGTAATTAACTGAACTTCTCTGACCCTCAGCTTTCTCATTTGTAGAATGATGTATAGGCTCATAAAGATACCTTACTCTGTGTCATTTATCGAACACTTTCTCTGTGTCATGCTCTGTGCTCAGTGATTTTGGATCCGCATCGCCCCCTTATCCACTATCCTTTATTCTCACCTGCCCCAGATCTCTTCTTGCCACTCTAAACCCTCCCCTCTCTTCTCCCTTTCTTTCCTTTTATTCTTCTGCTACTGTTTTACTCTATCATCTCCCTTCTTTTTCCCCACCCTTCTGAATTTATTCCTTTACCTCCCACACCACTTCATTCCCTTTCTTTCCCCACCTTCTGTCTCACCAGTGCCTGCAGCAATGTTACAGCAGCCCTATTTTCCTAGACCATGAGTTCAATGGTAAAATGACTTGCAATGTTGTCATCAACAGAAGCTGGAGGGTACATTAGAAACCCTAGAAGAACTAGGCCCCCACATCAGGAGATCATACTAAAAATTCTCTAGGGTGAAAGAACTTGGAGCAGCACTGTTCTGGTCAGTTGAGTTTTGGTACTATCTAAACACTTCCTCTTTCTAGTTGGGCTCCAGCCTGAATTGAATACTTCAAAGTCATCTGTCCCTTTCTAACTTTTTCCAAGTTGGCTAAGATATCCTTGAGGTAGGGTGCTGATCTTCCAACCATCCACTGCCAGAACTGGTCATCCTTTAGACCAGGCTAGTGGTTTGGGAACCAAAATGTGAAACCACAACCTGCAGGCCCAATCTGATCTTTGTCTTCATCACTAAGGTGAGTATCAAATTCCCTTTCCCTTCTCTTTATGCTGCAAAATCAGTTTCTGTCTTACACACACACACACACACACACTTCTGAAATGCTGAAAACTGGGAGGGATTAGTATCCAGTTGGTGGAGGATGCTCTGTCTTCTCTCAGAGCTGTGACATGGCCATTTATGGAACAGAGATATTGCTCCCCCAGTAAGCTTGCCCAAGCATTGGCCACTTCCCCATATCATTTATAAGTGATAATGTGATCATCTTTTCACAGAAACTATGATAAAGGGAGCTTTTGCATGTGCTTACAGCTCTCAAACTATGGTAAAGGATAGCCAGAATATGAGGGAATGGGTTCCCCTTCAGCTGGGGCCATTTAGATTAGACATTCCAAAACACTTTCTGGCTGATTTGAGAAGCATTGGAATTCGTTTTGAAAGGAAAGGTTAAATGCCCTTCCCTGGAAGTTTTTAAATAAATAACTAAACTTGTAGTGTAGGAAATGGAATTTAAACCAAGAGGCTGGATAATTGACAAGAATACCCATGGCCACTTGGGTCCTGCTCTCCTTATGTTAAGAATTGATTGCTAAAGCCTATCCCCTAGAAATCCTCAGAGTTGGGCTGCCTGGAAGGCAGGTTCTGACTTGGGCTCAGGCTTGGCCCCTGGCTTAAGCTGGGATATAGAGCTGTAATGGAGGAGACGCTATGCCTGCCTCACTGTGTTCATTTGGTTGGGCTTTCCTGTCCCTGTCTCAGAAACATGAGGGGCAAGAGGATCTGAAAGATCTGTCCTGGTCAGGGGAGATGAGTAGGTAGTAGGATGTCAGTATTTTGTATTAAAAAAAAAAGTAAAAGAAGGAAAAAAAGAAAAACTTTGCTCCTTGCCTTTGAAGCACTAGCAAAAGATACAGCAAGCTCTTATTGAAGACCCTAGGAGGGAAGGGAGGGCAACCAGAATTGTTTCCTCTGGGCTTGTAACCCTCCCATTACTTCTCTCCTCTTTCTGTGTGTCTCTTTCCCAGGTACCGCATGCATAAGTCCCGGATGTACAGCCAGTGTGTAAGAATGAGGCACCTCTCCCAAGAGTTTGGATGGCTTCAAATCACCCCACAAGAATTTCTGTGCATGAAGGCACTACTGCTCTTCAGCATTAGTAAGTGCCTGGAGGAGCAGAAAATGTACATGGGTCTCAGGGAGGGGGGCTGCTTTTACCATTAAAAGGTTAATAGTTGAGAAGACAGGTCCAGGAGAGGTCCCTTCTTCTTTCCCCCTCCTCCCCCAGCATCCTTTTTCCTGACAAGGACCAACTTCATGGCTAGAGAATATTTTCTTTGCTAGAATTCAGCCTCCATCAAATCCCCTTCAGCCTATCTTTGGGATGAGGCCCTTTGGGCTGATTATAACAGATCTTCATGTTTTTCCATAGCTTCTGTTATAGACACAGGCAAGAACCACCTTATATCCCTTGCAGGGAAGTAGGGCAGGAGGAATCACATCCTGGGAGAATTCTCTTCTGTCAGTAAGAGGAGATCTATGTAAGCAATTTAGGCAGGGTTTATGTGGAAGCTAAAGAAACTTTCTTTAGTATCTCTCCTAAGCAGATTGTTGTCTTAGTCTCTGTGAGGGAGAAAGGAGATAACATTTGACATGCAAAGCCATATGCTTTATTTGTCTAAATCAGACCTTAACTGCGAACAGCAAAAATCCATAGGTCCTAAGAAATGGATAAACGAGAAGCTAGAAAAAAAGAGAAGTTCTTAATTTTATTTACTTGAATTTCTTTAGATTCAGTCCAGCTAGCCATTTCCCCAAGTTTTCCCTGGCAGCTTGAAGGCTCCAGGCACACAAAACTTCAACTGACAGGAAGCCAAGTTGATGATTCCCTCCCTGTAGGGGTAAAGGTCAAGTTTGTGGTCAGAAAATTTGGTGCTTGGTCTAATGCTCCTTCGTGGGCATGCTTCCCTCCCCATTTTTCTTCATCCCACATCAGTTCCAGTGGACGGACTGAAAAATCAAAAATTCTTTGATGAACTTCGAATGAACTACATCAAGGAACTCGATCGTATCATTGCATGCAAGAGAAAAAATCCCACATCCTGCTCAAGGCGCTTCTACCAGCTCACCAAGCTCCTGGACTCTGTGCAGCCTGTAAGCAAAAGATGAAGGGTGCTTTGTCAGGAAGAGCAGCCTGATAAAGCCAAGTGATAAGATATTCCTCTGGGGTCTGATACCACCTTCTGGGAGGTGCCTCCATTCCCCTTTGGCTTTCAGTGTGGTCCAGGAAGAAAATGCAATGGTTAAGAAAGAAACACAGGTCACAATATCCCAGTAGGATATTGAGAAAGGGGTGGAGGAATTGAGAACAAAGCATTTGGGACTCAAGCAGTGGGCTTGGAGCAGATGTGTTCTCTAAGCATACAAAACAGACATGGATGATTTCTCCTCTCCTTTGAATTACGTATTTGAGTTTGTGTATGTGTATATATGTGTGTGTGTTTGTTGAGGAAGAGAACTTACAATGGTGTAAGCGATCCCTTGTGATCCCTCAGTGATTCCCTTGAAGCCACATAGCACACACACACACAAACACACACATGCACATATACACACATGTTCTCATGGGAAAACCACGGACAGGGAAGAGAAAGAAACAAAAAGCTAAAAGAAAAAAAAAGGCTAAAAGGACCAGACATCAGAAATGGGGGGAGAGCCTAGCAGAAACCAGCTCTTTGCCAATCCTATTTTCTGTTTTCTCCCTCTTATTGTCTCCCTGCAGATTGCACGAGAGCTGCATCAGTTTACATTTGACCTGCTGATCAAGTCCCACATGGTGAGCGTGGACTTTCCAGAAATGATGGCAGAAATCATCTCTGTGCAAGTGCCCAAGATTCTTTCTGGGAAGGTCAAACCCATCTATTTCCACACACAGTGAAGTTTTGGAAGCTCCCATTCCCCAAACCACCCCCTTCCCTTTTCAAATGTCTTTTGCTGTTATAACTGCACTACTTTTCTGCAGTGCCTTGGGGAATTTCCTCTATTGATGTACAATCTGTCATGAAGATATTCTTGAGTTCTGTTTGCTGAGCTTTTCTCCCTTTTCTTCCTCTTTTCCCCTTCTTTCCTCACTATCTGACCCTCCATGGCACCTTCAGACTCTGCTCCCTGCCATGGTTCTTATCTGTGTTTTGAATGGTGTTGTATTTCTTTAAATCTGTGATGATCTTCACGTGGCCTAGTGTCAAGTTGTGCTTGCATACAGCACTGTGCTCTGTGCCAGTCACACAAACATTTACTCATCTAATGCCACGAGAAGTTTAGAAAGCTAATGGTATTTCAGTGAAAAAAAATGCAAATCTTTCCAGGGATTTTTCCTCTTAAAAAATATTTTTAAAATGAATGAATTGAAACCCTCAAAGAGGCCAACAGTGTTAGAAGAAGGTAAAAATGTAAGCCCATGGGGAATCACTGCTTTTACATCACCCCTCCCTCCCTGGGAGTATTTTCTTCCTGCCCATGGCTAATGCCATTAGAGGGCAAGGTGACCCCAGAGCTGAGTTGGGAGAGACCACGGAATGGAGAGGACAAGGAGGGCAGATGGATCTAGTACCTGCCCAAAGCATTGGTTTCTGAGGGCTAGACTGCTCAACTGCAGTTCACTTCATCATACTGAAAAATTGCTTCTTGTTTGAAAACTTGTCTATATGTAAACACTTCTCCCCCAAATCTTTTCTTGCTCACCCTCTGCTTCCAACCTCAAATTGACTTGCAACAGTTTCTCAAAGCTTTGAACTGAATATTCTTTTTACTAAAACTTGGACACTTTCCCTGAAGAGGGAGACCAGTGAGAAGGAGGAAAGGAGAGATTTGACTCTTTGGAAGGCCCCATTTAGATACAGGTCTGCTTTCCCATGTTTGAGTCAGGAAGGAGCTTGGGGCTGGAGTCAGAAGAGAAGGAAGTGTAGTGGCTTGGCTGTTCTCCTGCTTAGGACACTGTAGATTTGATCTCTCATTGTCCTACCTTTTCTCCCACCTTTAAAAGATACAAATGAAGTTTTCTGCCTGACCTCATGCAGCCACAAGGTACCCCTATCTTCTCTTTATGGACTTGAACTTCACCAGACTCCATTTCAGCTGTGGTGGTGAAACTTGTCTACTTATTTGAGCATGTTCACAGACTCTGCTAAGAGCCCCTACCACTAAGACTAGCAGACCAGCAGCATTGATATCTATCTCTAGATGCCAGTTGGCTCAAAGATTTCTCACAAACTGTCAGATCGCTGGAGCCTTTGGACAAACTGGAAAAAGGCATCAAAGAGATTGTACAACCTGGGCGTCTTGCCCTTGTCCCCCAGAAATGATACCCTCCCACCAAGTGGAGAAATGCCCACTTCCTCCTTCAGAGCAGCTAAAGGAACTACCCAGACCACAAGACCATGGCTAAAGAGAAAATCAATTATCAGGGTGGGAAGAATATCTGGCACTGGAACCACACAGCATATCTACCTGCACAAGTCATGTGAAGAAGGGAGAAGAAACCAGGAGGAAGCTCTGAAAAATGAATTAAAGTAAAACCAAATGGGAACCATCTGGTGAGCTTACTCCTCATCCCCTTCTGCTGCTGAGTCTGAGTTCTGACATTCGCCAAGTCATTCAGACTCCCTGCCGTTGTTGCTGCCTGTTAGTCAGAGGAAGGTTGAAACATGGAGACTTTCTGTAGATCCGTGACCTCTTTTGGAAAGGTCTGCTTGATGTGGCTCCAGTGCCTCCCATGTACTCAGAGTGTGCTCCTGGGACACTTTATAATATAGCCCTTTGGCACACATCTATTCTGTTGATTTGTCCCCCAACTGCGAGGGTGGGGCAATGCCCACCTACTTTCTCATCTTAGCTTTTAACTTCGTCTGCTAAACTCAAGAAATCAAGGGTCAGTCACCAAGCTGCCCATTTCAGTTGATTCATTCTACTTGTTGAGAAGATAATATCTGAGTGACATGATCCACATGAATTTCCTCCCCTTATTTCTATGTGGATATTAATAAGCAAATGAACTTGAAAAAAGCTTCTTTATATAACAAAGGAGAGGGGAAAAGATGGGTGATGTGCCAATCCAAGACTGCTGGACAAAACTAAAGCTGACAGGTTCCCTTTTCAGAGTAGGATAGACAAATTCCAGTTTTCCTTCTCATGACACCATCTGGCTCGTGTAAGCTCACAGGATAACTTTTAGCTGTTTTTTTTAAAGAAAAAATCCATCACTCTTCAGTTAAACTACATTATATTTTAATAGTTCCTTTACATCTGTTTTGAAATGATTTTCATCTTTTGTGGTACATGGATTCAATTATATCATTCTAATACGTCTCCTTGTAAATACTAGAGACACTCCTTTCTGTATTTCTGACTATCAAATTTTTCATCTTTATGGGTTTCCCAATCATGATTCTTGTCTTTATGAATATATATGTTTTTCATTTGCAAAAGCAAAAAATCAGTGAAACAACAGTGTAATTAAGAGCGGTAACATCTGAATTACTCTGAATTTCCAAAAGGCAAAACCAGTGAAAAACAGCCTAAACAAGGCTTTAGGTCTACTGTTTCTGCACTGGGATTTCAGTGAGTAAAGGAGGTTTTAGCTTGGCTTTTTTCTCCCATGGATGAAAGGGAGAGATTTTTTTTGGCCATAGATGTTCCAGCGATATAATTGTTCTCTGGACAGAAGCCTCATTTTGCATGCACTCTGCTCTGCAAGCAGAGCCAATGTGGTTGGTACGTTGTGCTCACCCATGAAGAACTGGCCACCCAGACCTACTCACCTGGTGACCTGGAAGATGAGGATCACTTATGGGACAAGTCACGGGGACCATCTCCAAAGAGATTTGCAGTGCTGGATGGAGATGGAGAGTGAGGAAGAGAAAAAAAGGAGCAGCAGGGGAAAGACATCATCTATGCTGGGCAGCAGACAGCTGCCAGGGTCATGAACTCTGTGGTCAAAGTAAAGAGTCATATGGCAGTTTCAGCTCTTGTTCATCGGGCAGCTGGCCCAGGCCTGGCGTCTGAGCTGAAATAAGAGTTGGGATCTTTATTCCATAGCTTTTCTCTGCCACAGGCAGTATAGTTGTTCTTTGGAGAGTTCATTATTTTTTCATTATTTTTTTAAATCACCTTACCCTGAGAAAGGAATTTTTTGAAGTATTGTCATATATCTTTGAAAGAAGAAAATCAGTAATACATATATTTTTATGTATGTTCACTGGCACTAAAATAGAAAAAAAAATAAGAATTTCATTCTGTCCTTTGGGTAGTTGCTGAGGTAATTGTCCAGGTTGAGAAATAATGGGCTGGTGCTACAGTCCCTCTCATTTTCTGCTTCTGAATACATATATGCATATACAGCAAGATGTATTCCACATGTACTTTAAGAGAAAATAGTTCCACCATCTACATGATTCTGACACTACACAAATGACCTAACTTGGAGCTGCAAGTAGCTTCTAAGTGTTTATTAGGCACAACACAGGTGTAGCCTTGCCCCTACTTTTCCTTGCAATTCAGCAGGGTGCAAAGGCCCACGCCACTCCCTGTGCCCCTTCCCAGGACTGTACTTCCTGAGACTCTGTCCAGACAGCCCAGAAACTATCCCTGCATGCCCTCCCCCATATGACCCTGGAAAAACAAGAGGCTGACTACAAATTGTCCTGCACCAGTAGCCCAGGTGACAGAGCACTTGGTCAAGGAAGTAGCCTTCATGCTTTAACCCCTGATAGGGGTCAGAGGAACCAGGAATGTTAAAATACAGGATTGGATCCCAAACTTAAAAATAGCCATTTAGCATGTAGAATTCCTTGTAAAAGGAAGTTTCTACCCTGCTGCCTTTTATAGGCAGATCTGTTTTTATCATTGATCTCTTTGAAAATCTTGAATGCAGTTTAAAATGAAGACAAAAAAGAAGAGATGAAAGCATCATGTTATGTAACCAAAGATTGCTTAGTATCTGCTATGATACCAAAACTTTTAAGTTTAGAGAGGGAGCAAGCATTAGTGCCTCTTTGGTTAGCTACTGAAAGACAGACTAAAAGACCTTGCTGGTGACTGACTTATAATATAAGAATTTTGTGGGAACTCCCTCCCACAAAATACATGTTTAGAAGAGTTGAAGATAATTTTGATAAAGAAAAAATGGGATAATGGGTCCTTAAAGTGATTTAATAAGCAGAACAAGCTTTCTTTTCCTCTGGTAGTTGCTGAGCAAATTCTTGAAGCTCCATCATTGCATGGTTGGAAATGGAGCTGGTCTTGACCACTGTGTTTGCTAGCACCCATGTTAGCTTATCTGAAGATGTGAAGCCCTTGTAGAGAAAGGGAACATTTAAAGAACTAGATTTTGCACTAGAAGGACAGGCAGAAATCCTCTTTTCTGCCCACTTTGGACGGCACAAAAAGTTCTCTGCACTTTAAGGCAGAGGGTTGAAATATGTTGTAAATGAGTATTTGTATCCATGTTTCAAAATTGAATTATATAGAGAAATATAATGTATTCTGATAGCTTTACCTTTCTCTGCACCTTTATATTTGGTTCCAGATAATAACTGACACCATGTACTTGTGAGAGGGGCTGCAATTACATTTTAGAAGCCCTCTCAGAACAGACAAGTAACATGGGTTGATTGAATAACTAGATCTCTTCCCTTATTGAGACCTGACCCACAGGCCTTGCAAAAGGACAGAAGGGGCTAAAAGGGTAGAGCACATAATATATTGCACTTTACTAACCCAAGACAAATGAATGTGGAAAGGGTGGTGGATACTCATTGAAACTGACTGGGAATTACCACAAGAAAGGCCCAGATTTGGGGGCCAAAGGCCCATCCAACTGATTGGTCATCTAGCCCCCTAATGGGACCTGACTGTGAGAGAAGGGCAGTTTCCTACACAAGGGCAGATTCCTACACATGGAGCAAGTGCTCCATCTTTCACGCAATTATCAAATGCAATTGAGGTGCTCTTGCTCCTGGGTGTCTATGCTCTGATCCTGGTTTTGGAGATGTTCTATAAAGATTTTGACAAATGAAAATGTGTTTTTCTCTGTTAAAACTTGTCAATGTACCAGAAGTTGTATCTCTTTAGGTGCAAATCCCTCTGTGCCCATGGATTTTCTTTTGATTAGTTAAGAGTTTGACACTGGGGACTGTTACCCAGAGCCTCCTAATTTTCAACCATTTCTTATGAAGGCAGAAAAACTCCCCATTAATCACGCATTGTCAGACACTTCATCTGAGGTAACAAATCAATCAGAATTCTTTCCCTTTCATCCTCAAAAAAAAAAACAGTGGTAGATATTTGAATTTAGCAGGTGGATTTTTAGGGGGAAAACAGCTTTTGAATCAACTGTCTCCATTTGATTTGGCCAGAATAAGTAGGACATAAACTTAGATTGTTTCCCAACCCCAATTCAATATAGCTGGGATGCGGATTTCTTGCCCCACTTGTCTTTTAGCCTTGTACAGAATTAGAAGTTATGAACTGGATGGCCCTTGGGACCTGAAATGGTCCCTAACAATGGTCCTTAACAAGGTCCTTTACAAGGCTCTCATGTAGTCAGAGACTCCACTGGCCACCAAAGACTGGGACACACGTATATCCATACCTCAAAGGAAAGCAAATTCTCGAATGTTAACTGCTGTGGTGGTGGCCTCCCTGGCTGCTGCCTCACAATATAGAACCCTGTACCCTGCACAGAAGACAGGCCAGGCCTGTAGACTCTCACAACCTTAGCCCCTGGTGCTAACTGTCCTGCAGCAAAATGCCTGTGGGGCTATACTTATAAGCCACTTGGGTGCTGAGAGCGGCCACCATCGGGGTGACCCAAGACGAAACTAAAAAAATTAAAAAGAGAGAGTGAAAGAGTCCTCTCACCACTTGGTGACACCTTTCTGCTTTCCCCTAGACTGGAACATTGATTAAGGAGTGCATCAGACATGACATTCTTCTGCTGTCCTTGAGATTAATTTGCTAGCAGGAGGGAACAGACTGTGTAACCAGAGATAAGAATTAATTTTTGATGTGGAAGGAAAAATAAAGAAAAAGAAAGACAGATGTAGAGAAAGAAAGAAAACATCATATAAAAATTAAAGGAAAAAGAGAGTAATTTTGCTTGAAACTTCTTTTGATGGGACTTCAGTTCTCACAGCGGCGCTTGGCCTCCACTGGGCAGCAGGACCAGCTCCAAGAGCTAGTGTTCCATTCTCTTTTTGTAATGTTAGAATCTTTTGTTTCTCTAAATACAATTAAAATTGGCAGAATCGTATTTGTTGGGATGCATGTGTGATTCTGGGCTTGTCGCTGCCTCTCTTTTCAGAAGTGTCATCCATTGTGTAAAATATTGGCCTTCCAGCTAAAACTTGGCCACAGCCCCTGTTGTGGCTGCAGGCTCCAGTTATTGTTAAGAAGGAGACCCAAAAAAGCTGCTAATGCCTTCTTATCACCATTGGTAATTTGTTAATACATAAAACAATCAAAAATTTCAGATGAATGTCATCAGAGTTCTTTTACTTAACACATTTTATTGGCTGTCTTCGTTGAAGTCGAGTTGATATCATACCCAATAGCCTTTTATGCTATTTTGACTTTCATTTATTTTTAAAGTCTTTACACAGGGATTGTAAATTTGCCTGGCATTGACCTTAAAATAGGTCAGCCTGGGACGATGAAATATCAAAGAGTCTGGGCTAGAAAGCCCAGATGGACACTGGCTGTGCATCACAACTTCTCATCCAAAACCTGAGCTTATCAGCCAGGGGAAAGCCATGCAAATCCCAGCTGCTCACTCTCATACTCTCATCCTTGTGGGAGCATAAAATGAGCAGGACCATCACTGCCCTGTACTTGCCAAGCTTCAGACAAACAGTTGACACATTCACATCCTCCACTGTTTGTCAGGGGCCATACCATTCTCAATTACTCTGGTAAGATCTGAGCCAATCTTCTTTGGTTTCCTTCAGTTCACACAAGGCCCCTACCAGTCTGCTGTTAGTTTGAATACTTATGAGACATCAACTTGAGTTTCTAGACTTGAGATATAGGCCATCAGTGAGGTGTGACAAGCATGATAAGGAATAATAAGAAAGCTCTCTGTGCTTCAGTATCTTCATCTATAATAAGGACTGTCACAATACCCCCCTCTTAAACAGGTTTGGGGATTCGGTGAGAATGTTATAAATCTGGTGGATTTATTATTTGCATTGCTACCTGTTAAAATGCCAACCCCCCAAGAGGGTTTCCAAATTGAACCATGCTTGTTATTGACTCTCAGAGTGGATGGGTTTCTCACATTTTTTATGATATCAGCATTTCGTGGAGGGGAGAGAGCAAGAGATTCCTGGGATATTTTTGGTGTAGTGTATGTGTGTCTAAATAAGAAAGCAAGTATGTATGTTCAAGGGATGGGGTTGGGAGCCTCTCTGACCACCAGTGCTTATTGTCCTTTCCCTTGCACCTACAGGGAGTGACCTCACAGTCCACCCTACTTGGTTTCACTCACCATTCAGTTCTTGCCTAAAGAGCTAAGGTGGATTGCATCCCACATAGACTTTCTGAGAAGTAGCAAAGCACAAAGGTCAGGATGCCACAGGGCACATGGTGGTTTGGAAAAAACCGGAAACCAGGAATCCAATATGTGCCTTGCTCTTGGTCACAGAGGTAGTATATAGCAGGATTTCAACCCACTAATTAACTCTATGACACTGAACCAGGCTTTTCCTTTTTTTTCTGGATCTCAGTTTTCTCATCTATGAAATGAATATGTCATAAGGTACAGTGTAGAATGGAGTAGGACCAGATAAGATAGCAAGTCCCTTCAGTATGGAACCCACGGTTATTGCACACAGCAGCAACACCTTTCTTAATCATGACATAAGGGGGAAAGGAAAAGTGATTTTACTCTCCCAAAGCATATAGATTTGGAGCCAGAATCTCCATGTATGCATTCAACAAACATTTAATGAACACCTGGGAGAGAAGGGGTAAAATGACAGTTGAGCCTGTGTAATAGATGCTATCAAATCCTTGATGGATAGGGAAAAGGTTCAGAAATAAAACAGTTTACCATTAAAATAATCTAATACATTGCAGCAATAAATAGGAGTTAAGCAGGCCATTGTCTGTGCTTCAGTAAGTTTACAGTCTAGTAAATTCCTTAGGCCAGGCCAGTCTCGAATTTCAACTGATCATGCACCCCAGTACTTCCCACATCCATCCCTCTAGGAGAGTAGGCTGACATCTGATTTAGAATTGCTGCCTTTTAAAGCTAAAAGTGATCTTACTTAGGCGTCATCTAGCTGAAACTTCTTATTCTTCACCTTAGGAAACCAGGTAAGGGACTGTCCCTAGAATACACAGTTCACAGCCCCTATATGTGTCTGCAGGCTGCATTCCAGGATGGCGGAGCCCCTGAGAACCTCTTCCATTCCCTGCACACTGGGTTACGGCCCTAGTAAGAGAGCCTATACCTGGCAGCCAAAGATAGAACCCAAGGATTTTTACCCCAATTTCAACACCTTCTTCACCTACCACCGATATCCCAGAGGTTTTCTTCATGCTGCTGCGGGGTAAGGAGAGGAAAGCAGAAAAATGCTCGAGGATCTAGGGTAGGGACCACAGAAGCAAAATTAGAAACATTTGAAAGACATGCTGAACTATGAGAATTTCCAAATTAATGGGCAGATGCAGGTGATTCATATTCTCAGATTATCATGCCACCATCTTTTTTGGGCCACAACTTTTCTTTCCTCAGCTTCTTTCTGATGGGGCTTCAAGCAAGAAGGACCATTTGGGTAACTGGACTAATTGCTTCCCAGCAAGTTTCTGTGCCAAAAAAGCTGACTTAGTCCAAACCCGTGGGGAACTTCAGATTTCAAAGCCAGCGGAGCAGCTAGATGCTGAGAGAGGCACACCACCACTAGGGCGTGATGCTTCTGAAAGGAGGCAGGCCCTTTTGATGCTTGTGCACAGTGCCAAGGGCAAATAATATCAGGGTCAGACTAATCTTATGGGAGAATCCCATTACCTCACAGAATTGCAGGGAACCTCTCACAGGGCCACAGTTTCCAAACATTCTCTCATCCATTTTTTCTTTCATTTACTCAATGACTACTTCTCCAGCAACTGTGTACCCTGTACAAGAACTGGACGGACACTGATCTCACAAACTTCAGGACTTGGTAGCACAATTCGTGGGATGTGTTCAGGGGTCTCTGTGATGACAGCTCGAGTTGCCTACTGCGCCGCCACCTGCATCTGCCATGACCTTTCTGAGATAACACAAACAGAGCTCCAAGAGGGCAGAGAGGTGGCCCAAGAGAAGGGCAGTACCTTCATCTTAAGGGGTTGTGTAGGCTGTGGGAAGCAACTAAATTGGTGCTCAATGGGCACCTTTCATTCATCCAATCAGGAAATTAGTAAAAATGCTAGAGGAGCGCAGAGAAGAAAATATTACAACTACCCAGAGGAGGTGACACTTGATTCAGACCCTGAATGATGAGATGAAATTCCACAGGAAGAAAAGGGAGCTTCAGAGGCAACCAAGGCAGTGGAAACAGCATGGGTGAATGAACAAGAAGCAGGAAAGAATATGGCTTCTGGTTTGGGATAGTCGATGTAAATGGGAAGCAATGGGGTGTAGGAGCTGGAGAGAAGTCTGGGCAGGGGCCTGTTGTGAAAAATCTCATATATCCTGCTAAGAAGAAAATTTTTCTTTAGACCAGTTGCCACATGTGATAGATAATGGCCACATGTGTGGCATACTCTCAAGGGAGCCGTAGCATTATATGTAATTCCTGACACACACATAGCATTCAGCCTCTCTCTCTCTCCCACTTAAAAGAGCAAATACCAATACGAGTGAAACAGTATTAAAAAGAAAACTCAAATCCCCTAGAGTGTATTTTAAAGAAAATTATTCACCAGCTTTGATGTTTAGAATGTTACCAAAAGGGTGGGCCACGGTGGCTCAGCAGGCAGAGTTCTTGCCTGCCATGCCAGAGACCCGGATTCAATTCCTGGTGCCGGCCCATGCAAAAAAAAAAAAGATGTTACCAACAAATTATTTGCCACACCTCACAATGGATTACAGCATACAAGCTGAGATAACTAAGGATTTTTCAGCAAAGCTGTAACATAATTAGTTTGGGAGATGGATGCTAGTTTGAAACATACTGAGACTGTAATATTGGGTGAGGCAGAGGCTGATTTACGGGCAGAATAACAATAAAAAATAAAAAGGTAATAAAATTCATTGAGCACTTACCATGTACCAGAAAAAATGCTAAGCTCTTTATATTGTTTATGTTATAAAATCCTCACATGAACTCCATGAGGTAAGCATAATTATACCCATCATATAAATAAGGAAACTGAGGCTCTTACCCAACATTATTTTTAGCTCAGACCTTATATTGCTACTAAGTAACAAAACCTGGACTCAAACCCAAGGATGTCTGCTACAAAAGTCTTTGATTTTTATTACTACACTATATTTCTTTTTCCATTGGGGAGGGGGGACATGGGTAGGCACTGGGCCTCCTGCATGGCAGGCAAGAATTCTGCCACTGAGCCACTTCACACTACCCTACACTTTATTTCTTTTTTTAAAAGACTGGTTGATGTTTCTCTAAGTCTTTACAAAGCAGCCCAAGGAGCTCAGAGTAAAACAGTGGTGGAGAGGAGCATTATACCCCATCCACTCCAGCAGGACCAGTGATGACTGGTATACCTGAACCCAAGATTTCCACAGAGCAGCTGCCTCCACCCAAACTTCAAATGGGTCCTGTTGGGAAAGAGAATGATCTTCTCCAACACTACCCTCTTCCAAGTGTCTTGCTAAAGCTTTTGTTCCCCTTCCCTGTCTCTAATTAGAAGTACCTGGGGTGCGGCAGTTCAGCACGTGGTTCAAAGAACCTATGAGCATATTTGTCTATATAAAGGCAGACAGGAAGAAAGTGAATTAGACCAGGGGTCAGTAACCAGCCAGCTAACCTTGAGCAGACCACTTCCTCTCTCTGAGCCTCAGTCTCCCTATCTGTGGAGCAGAGGAGACAAGAACTAGACTGCTTTCTTCCAGCTCTAAATGACATGCCTTCTTAGGCTCTGTGAAACCATTGGCTAAAACCAGAATTTTGTTGATCTAGGAATTTCCAGCTTTATCTGGCTCCAATGCTTCTAATCTTAGTCCTACATTTTAGAATATTGTAACCTGGATAAGGACAATGGTGGAGTTTGCTCTAATTTTATATACCCAGTCTCCAGCCTCCTTGACTACACGTCCATTATGACTTGTTTCACAATCGCAGCACACCATCCTGCTTTCCAGCCATACATACATGTTGATCTGGGTGGAAGTATATTTCTACCGATGCTCTTTGGGCCATTCTGTACCTGGAATATTTTGATAAGGGCCAAAGGCCCTGCAGAAAAATCTCCTATCCAGTATAAATGTGGCACTGTGGCTGCTTAGGGAATCTCTGGGGTTGGATAATACGGGCTTTATTAATGTTCTAGGCCAGGAACCACCATATAAACAATGTCACTGGATAAACATTAATGGACAAAAGACCAGACCAAAGGTCTGGCTTTGGGAACAGAGTAATACATTTGACTAGTCTTTGTTCATGTGACCCCTCCATATGAAATACTTTCCTCCATTCCTGCCTTGGAAAATCCTTCCTACCCAGTAAGGCTCAGCTCAAAAGCAAACTCCAAGTTGTTTGCCCACATTTCCCCAACTGAAAATGTGTTCTCCCTCCTTTAAACTTTGAATCTCCCTCTGCTCAGCCCAAATAACCATCCTGGTTTGCAGTTACTTATCAATCCATTGTTGTCTAAGTAATCCTTTAAGGCTTTTGGCACTTTGGCGTCCTCTATCTCACTGGATACTTATAGGAATCCTATCATGAAGGCAGGGTAAAAATTATTAATATTCCAGTTAAATATGTGACAGGAAGGAAGCGTTGTTATTTTAGAAGTTAGCTGGAAACTTCTTGCAGAATGATTTACTGGATACCCTGAATGGCCCTCACAATGAAAACTATTAAAAGGCTAAGTAAACGCCTGCCAAGCTGGAGATCCAGGTTCGATTCCTGGAGCCTGCCCATGCCAAAAAACAAAAAGTCTAAGTGAAATACAAATTTAATCTTTTAAAATTCATTGATATGAATGAATATAACCTAATATATTCCTTTATATATGAATATAACCTAACTAATACGATAATAAGGAACCCACAGAGGTAAAAAAAAAAAAAAAAAAAAAAAAAAAGGAAAGAAAATCAGGAACCCTAGAGGAAAGTGTCAAAGCCAGATTTTGCCCTGAGGATTACCAGGTTCTAGTAGATGGTACCCTATAGAACCATACCCTTAGTGTAAGGGTGATTTAGAATTAAATCTGTCACACAAAAGGGGATAGCAAGGAGACTTGACTGGTATGATCTTAGTTGGTGGAGAGGAAAAAAAATCCCATTAAACTTTGTAACCATAAGTGGTTCTCATTTGATTTGTGTTTCTAATCCAAGATACCTAGGAAATCTGGAAAACCATAATCAGAGATCCAAGATCAATACTTAGCAAGGTGATTGTCAAAGGGAAGTACAAACCTTCTGTGAACGAATGCAACTTTCACACAGGCCTCAAAAATTCTTATAGGTAAATGTCTACGAAATTGAGCATCTCACACTCAAAAGTTAAAAAAAAACACACACACAAAGAAACAAGACTCCATGAATAAAAACATGTAGAAACAGCAATCAGAATCAGACCCCTAATCTTTAGAATGCAGAACTTGTCACACATAAAATACATAGGTAACTATTTAAAATTGCTGATGAGATGAAAAAATGCTTGAAATATGAACAAGGAACAAGAGACTATAAAAAACAACCAAGCATGTATAAAAAGAGCAAAATAGAAGGTCTATAAATAAAAAGTAGAATAGTGAAATTAAAAACATATTGAGGGCGGGCTACAGGGGCTCAACAGGCAGAGTTCTCGCCTGCTATTCCTGAGACCTGGGTTCGATTCCTGGTGCCTGCCAATGCAAAAAAAAAAAAAAAAATGCAAACAACAAAAAAAAACATGTTGATAGGCGGTGCAAGGATAACTCAGTGGTAGAATTCTTGCCTGCCATGCCAGACACCCAGGTTCAATTCCAGGAGCCTGCACATGCCAATAGATGACAGATAGATAGATAGATGATAGATAGATAGATAGATAGATAGATAGATAGATAGATAGATAGATAGATTAGATAGATAGATAGATAGATAAATTAAAGAACAGATTATACGCAACTAAAGAGAGAATTAGGTGACTGGATGATGGATGCTAATAAAATATCCAGAACGTAGCAAAAAACACAAAATAAAATGGAAAATATGAGTGTCTAAGAGAAATAAGGACAAAGTAGATGTTGTACATATCTAGCAAGAGTTCCAGAGCACGATCATAGACTAGGAAAGAGAAATATTCAAATACATACAACTCAGAATGTTTAAAAACTGTTACAAAATATTCATCTTTAAAACCTTGAAGCCCCCACAAATCCCAAGCTAAACAAATAAAAAGAAATCTGCACCTAGACACATCATAGTGACTTTATTGAATATTAAGAAAAAGACAAGATAATAAAAGCAATCAGTGAACATGGGGGAAAACAAGAACCCAACAGGTGACCTACAAATAAATAGAAATTTTACTAATGATGAACTTAATAATAATAATAGTAGGAACAGAAGATAATGAAATAATAATGTTTATGTACTCAGAGAATCCTGTACTAAAAAAAACTATCTTTCAAGAAAGTTAAAATAAAGACATTTTTAAATAGACTTTCACCATAGGAAATTCTTAAAGATGGATTTCATGCAAAAGGAAAATTATCTTGAATGCAAATGGTAAGAGTGAGCAAGGATATTAGTAAACACGTTTGTAAATCTAAATAAACATTGATATATGTAAATGTAGTACTAACATTTAATCTCAAGGAAACAATAAAAAGGTAGAATTAACAAACTGGACATAGTTTACACATTGGTAAATGGTCATTACAGTTAAGGAGTTCTAATGTACTTCAGTTATTGAGGAAGGAGATAAAGGTGCCTAGTAACTTTGGACATTATTAAGTATCTACATTAAAATAGTTATCATAAAAAGAAAGATTGAAGGTCAAAGGGTGAAATACATATACCAGAGAAATAGGAGACAAAGAAAGCTTGTGCATTTATATTTATAGCAGACAAAATAGACTTCATGATCAAAAGTTCAGAATTATTTAAAAAGTCCAGTTTAACAGGAAGATAAAAACATTTAAATTTGTATGAATCTCATAACAAAGCTTTAAAATATATAAAGCAAAATTGAAGCTACATGAAAAAATTAGCAATCTCAATAGTATAGTGAGATTTTAGCACATTTCACTCAGAAATTAATAGATTAAGCAGAGCAAAAAATAATTAGCGAGGATATAGAAGACTTAAACAGCAGAGTTAAGCAAGTTTAATTTCCCTGATCATATATACACAACACTGGAGAACCAACATTCTTTTCAAGCAAATATAGAATATATAGAAAAATAAGCCATATGCTAGGACAAGGACCAGAAAATTACAGCCTTTGAGCTAAATCCAATCCAATCCAACCTGCTGTCTTTTGTCCTTAGTTTTGCTTTACACTTTTGATTTTAAGAGAGTTGTTGAGATTTTGTTCATATGCCATACAATTAACCTATTTAAAGTGTATAATTCAGTGGCCTTGAGTTTTTGCATCCATCACTACTATCAATTATAGAATATTTTCAATTGCTCGAAAAAGAAACCCCATAATGCTTAGCCATCACCACCCAACCCCTCCATCCCCTACAGCACTAGGCTACCACAAATCTATTTTGTTTCTATAGGTTTGCCTCTTCTGGACATTGCACATAAAGGGAATCATAAAATACATGGTCCTTTGCGACCAGCTTCTTTCACTTTGGAAAATGTTTTAAATGTTTACATATGTTGTGCAAAAATGTGTCAGTATCCCGCTTATTTTTATTGCTGAATAATATTCCTTTTTAATGATATACTGCATTTTATTTCTCCATTCATCAATTATGAACATTTGGGTTCCCTCGGGTTTTTGGCTTTTAGGAATAATGCTCCTAAAAACATTCTTGTATAAGATTTTATTTGAACATATGTTTCCATTTCTCTTGGGCATATAGATAAAAGTGGAATTGCTGAGTCATATGGTAGCTGTGTAATCTTTTTTTAGCCAAATTGCAGCATATCTTTATTATATATCTATAATTTTCAATTGCTTATTTTAACTTTGGTGTATAACGCATGGAAGCATAATCTGAACAAGGCTTCTCATTCTAAGTCATATTCCAGGTTTTTGAGGGCGTGCTTGATTTTATTTTTATGTATTTTATTTTCTTTATTACAGAAGTTGTTGGTTTACAGAACAATCCTGCATAAAGTACAGGATTACTACATAACACTGTATTATGTACACCTTTCATTGGTATGGAATGTTGCTTATAATAGATAACAGTATATTTTTATAATTGTATGATAAACTATAATCCATGGTTTAATTTAGGGTTCAATGTTTATGCAATGCAGTCCCATGGATTTTTAAAAAATTGTTCTATTACCATATCTACCACCTAACATTTCCCCTCTTAATCACATTCAGATGAATATTTCAGTGCCATTAATTACATTCACAATGATGTGCTACCATCACCACCATTCATTACCGAAGTATTTCCATTGTTTTAAATAGGCACCCTGTACATTTTAAGCCTAACTTCCCATTCCCTATCCCTACCCCAACTCCTGGTATACTATATTCTAGATTTAACCCTATATGTTTACTTATTCTAATTATTTTATACGCTTAGGATCAAACAATATTTGTCCTTTGGTGTCTGGATTATTTCACTCAACATGATGTCATCAAGGTTTACCCATCTTGTCATGTGTATCCAAACGTCATTCTTTTTTATGGCTGAATAATATTGTATTGAATGTATATTCCATATTTTGGGTATCCATTCATCTGTTTATGAACACTTTGGTTGCTTCCACCTTTTTGGCAATTGTGAATAATTCTGCTATGAATATGAGTGTGCAAATATCTGTACCAGTCCATGCTTTCAATTGTTTTGGGTATTTGCCTAGAAGTGGGATTGACAGATCACAGGGTAATTCTATACTTACCTTTCTGAAGAACCATCAAACTGTCTTCCACGGTGGCATTTTACATGACCACCAGCAATGAATGAGTGTTTCTATTCATCTAAATCTTCTCCAACATTTGTAATTTCCCATTTTATTAATAGCAGCCATTCTAATGGGTGTGAAATGGTTTCTCATTATGTTTTGTTTGTTTATTTGGTTGGGTTTTTGGGGGACAAAGGACTTGGACATTTAATAAAAGGAAATATTCTAATGACCAATACGCACACAAAAATGAACTCAATATCATTAATCGTCAGAGAAATGCAAATTAAAACAACAGGGAGATACCAATACTCACCCACTTGAATGGTTAAAATTAAATGGACTATCAATGCTGGCAAGGATGTGGAACAATTGTAACTCCCACTCTTTGCTTAAGTCTGCACAAAAAAATTTTTCAATAATATTCTTAGCAGAAAAATTAAAATGTCCATTAACAGGACAGCTTATCAACTAATTGCTATAGTTGTGTAATAGTGTATTATTAGACAGTAAAAGGAATGAATTACTGATATTCCCAATAACATGGATCAGTCTCAAGAACATTATTTCAGCAAAAAATAAAGAATACATTCAGAGAAGAATGCATTCTATATTATCCCAAAAGAACGGACAAAAATAATCTGTGATAGAAATCAGAAAATTATTCCCTCTGAGTTAGGGGGTACAATAATAGACTGTTAAAGGGGCAGAAGAGAACTTTCTGGGATGATGAAAATGTTCTAATTTGTGTTTCCGGTAAGATTGCATCATATTTTATGCCAATTTTACCTCAAAAAAATTAATACCATAAATAATAGCCAGTTGCAAACCAAGCCAGCATCTCTACCAATAAATCTCACTGTTTTTAAAATAACAGTAAATTCTGCCCCTCTTTTCTAGTAGCTAGGAAAAATTAAATATTAAGATTTTATTCAATAATGCTATTAAACATATACTTATATGTGGTATACAACTGTGAAAAGATTATCTGCACAAATTAACTAAAGGACTTCCATGAAAAATGGTGGATATTTTGATTCATTTCATATGCTTTTTTCCTTCTTTTTCTTGTGAAAAATAACATACATACAAAAAAGCAGTAAGTTTCAAAGTGCGGCACCACAATTAGTTGTAGAACATATTTCAGAATTTGACATGGGTTACAACTCCACAATTTTAGGTTTTTACTTCTAGCTGTTCTAAGATACTGGAGACTAAAAGAGATATCAACTTAATAATTAAACATTCATATTCATTTGTCAAATTCTGTTTTTACTGTATAATTCCACCATCACATTTGATCTTTCCATACCTCTCTTTAGGGGTGTTTGGGCTATGGCAATTCTAAATTTTTCATAATGGCAGGGTCTGTCACTAATATGGGGTAGGGAGATGAAACTGATGTTCTGGAGAGGCTGGGCCCTTTAGGTTTCAAGACTTATCTAGACCAGTGCCCCACATGGAAGTTGTAGGTTTCTGGAAAGTTACTCTAGTGCAAGGAACCCTTGTGGAATGTTATATGTTGCCCTAGGTGTTCTTTAGGATTGGCTGGAATGGTCCTGGTTGGGGGTTGGCAGGTTATGATAGGTAGCAAGGATAATGAAACTTGCCTAAGAGCAACCTCCAGAGTAGCCTCTGGACTGTATTTGAACTCTCTCTGCCACTGATACTTTACTAGTTACACTTCTTTTCCACCTTTTGGTCAGGATGAAATTGTTCATCCCACGGTGCCAGTGCCAGATTCATCCTTGGGAGCCCTCTCCCACGTCACCAGGGAGACTTTCACCCCTGGATGTCATGTCCCACATAGGGGGGAGGGCAGTGATTTCACTTGCAGAGTTGGGCTTAGAGAGAGCGAGGCCACATCTGAGCAACAAAAGAGGTCCTCCAGAAGTAACCCTTAGAGACACCTATAGGTAGTCTAAGCTTCTCTGCTACCTACATAAGCTTCACAAGGGTAAGCCTCAGGATCGGGGGCATGGCCTATTGATTTGGGTATCTCTAAAGTTTGACACAGTATCAGGGGATTCCCAGATGGTAAGATTTAATAGTTCCATATTCTTTCTCCCATCCCTCCAGGGACTTTGCCAATACTTTTTGATTATCTGTTTAATATACTCTAGGATGTATTCAGGTATTACAATAATCTATACAGGATTATTTCTTATTGTAGGCTCCCTATGTTTCAGTTGTTCAAATGAGCTATACAGATAGGCTGAGTTAGATTATGTGCTACAGAAAATTTCAGTTCCATACCAAATAAACCATTCTTCTTTTGGTCTCAAAGAGTATGTCTGGTTCTAAAATATAACACTTCCTTACCCCTGTGTTCCGAATTACTTTAACCCCAACCTGATCAACTTTGTTCTTATTTCTAAATATCAGGTTAAATAACAGCTTCTTGAAATCCAGAAACAATAATCACCACTCTGGACTTAGTGTGTCTGCTATAAGTCCCTGTTTTCTTATAAGCATTTTCTAAAGGAGACCATACCATTGTTGTTCTTTTGTTTCTGGCTTATTTTGTCTCACTAAATGTCCCATATGTTCATTCACGTTGTTGCATGACACACAATTTTGTTCCTCTTTGTTACAGCACAACCTTTGTTCATAAGTATACACCATCGTTTCCCAGTCTACTTCTCAATCAGTGCATCCTTCAGCCACCTGCATTCATCAGACACCATGTATAATGCCCAAAGGTCACAGTCCATCAACACTCTCAATTTTAGATAATTTCATTGTTACCCTCATTATAGTTTTGGTTTGTAGTTCCCTGATAGCTAATGATGTTGAGCATCATTTCATGTGCTATCTGGTCACTTGTGTATCTTCTTTGAAGAAATGTCTCTTCAAGTCTTCTGCTCATTCCTAATTTGGTTCTTTGCCTTTTCGTTAAGTTGAAAGATTTTTTAATATGGTCTGAATATTAAACCTTTATCAGTTATGTGGTTTCCAAATATTTCCTCCATTTTGTAGTTTCTTATTTTGCTTTCATGATAAAGTCATTTGATGTGCAAAAGTTATTAATTTTGATGAGGTCTCACTTTTCTTTTTTTTGTTTCTTCTGTTGCTTGTGTTTTCAGTGTAAAGTCTAAGAAACCATTGCCTAATACAAGGTCTTGAAGATGGTTCTTCTAGAAATTTGATAGTTCTGGCATTTATATTTAGGTATTGGATTCATTTTGACTTGATTTTCTATACGGTATGAAGTAGGGGCCTCTTTTTTATTCTTTTTTGCAGATGGAGATCCAGTTTCCCCAGCATGATTTGTTGAAGAAACTATTCTTTATGAATTGATTGGACTTTGCCCCTTTGTCAGAATGAGTTGTCAAAATAAGCCATAAAAGCAAGGGCTTATTTCTGAGCTCTCTGTTAGATTCCATTGGTCTATACATCTGTCCTTGTGCCAATACCATGATGTGTTGATGACTGTGGTTTGGTAAAGCTGTACAATTACAAACTGTTTATACTCTAACTTCATTTTTCTCATCCAGTGAGGTTTAGTTTAGTCAGCATCTGTTATGTTTCCATATAAATTTGATTATTGGCTTTTTACCAATTCCGAAAAGAGGGCTGGTAGAATTTTGATTGGGATTGTGTTGAATCTATAAATTGCTTTGGGTATACTGACATCTTAACAATATTGCCTTCCAATTCATGAAAATGAAATGTCCTTCCATTTATTTACTTCTGCTCTGATTTCTTTAAGCAATGTTTTGTAGATATCTGTGTCAGATCTTTTGCATCTTTGGTTAGATTTATTTAAATATATATTTGATACTTTATAGCTGCTATTGAAAATGGAATTTTTTCTTGATTTCTTCTTCTCATTCATTTCTTGTATATAGAAACACTACTGATTTTAGGGTGTTAATCTTGTAACCTATCACTTTGCTGAATTTGTTTGTTAGCTCTGGGAACTTTGTTGTGGATTTTTTTCAGGATTTTCTGTATATAGGATCATGGCATCTGCAATTAGGGAAAGTTGTGTTTCTTAATTTCCAGTATGAATGCCTTTTATTTATTTTTATTGTCTAACTGCTCTGGCTAGAACTTCCAGTATGATGTTGAATAACAGTGGTGACAGTGGGCATCCTTGTATTCTTCCTGATCTTAGAGGGAAACCCTTCAGTCTTTGTTAGCTACAGGCTTTTCATATATGCCCTTTATCATGCTGATGAAATTTCCTTCTATTCCTAGTGTCCTAAATGTTTTTAGCATGAAGTTGTGCTGGATTTTTACAAATGCCTTTTTGATATCAATGGAGATGATCATGTTTTATTTTTATTCCCTTTATTCTGTTAATATGGTGTATTACATTCATTGATTCTCTTATGATGACACACCCTTGTATACATGACATAAATCCCACTTGATCAAGCTTTATTTTTTGTTTTGTTTTCTGTTTGATACAGGTTGTTAGTATTTGGGTAAGGAATTTTGCTTCTTAATTCATAAGGGATATTGTTCTGTAATTTTCTTTTCTTGTGGTATCTTTATCTGACTTTGGTATTAGGGTGATGTTGGCCACACAGAATGAGTTAGAAAATGTTCCCTCTATTCAAAGTTTTCAAGAGTTAAAGCTAGATTGGTGTTAATTCTGTTTGGAATGTTTGAAAATTTACCAGCGAAGCTAAGCAGTCCCATAGTTTTTGGTTGTGACGGTTTTGATTATTGATTCAGTCTCTTTCCTAGTTACTGGTTTGCTGAAATCCATTTCTTCTTTAGTCAGTGTAGGTCATTTGTATGTTTCTAGTAATTTGTCCATTTCGTTTGGGCTATTTTATTTATCAACATACAGTTGTTCATAGTATTTTTTTTTATATTCCTTTTTTATTTCTTTGGGGTTAGCAGTAATGCCCCACCTTTCTAAATTCTGATTTTAGTTATTTGCAATTTATCTCTTTTTCTTTTGTCAGTATAACTATAGGCTTGTTGCCTTTCTTGATCTTTTCAAAGAACCAACCTTAGTTTTGTTGATTCTATTGTTTTTTTAATCACTCTCTGTTTTATTTATCTCTGCTCTAATCTTTGTTATTGTGTTTCTTCTACTCTCTTTGGGTTTAATTTGCTCTATATTTTCTCAATTCCACAGTTGTGAATGATTGAGAAAAAGTTGTCTCTGATTTGATATCTATATTCCTATTTAATGTAAATATGTAGAGCTATAAATTGCCTTCTCAGTACTGATTTTGCTGCATCTCCCAAATTTTGGCATGTTGTGTTTCCATTTTCATTCATTTCAAGATATTTCCTAATTTCTCCTGGGGTTTCACTTCAAGATATTTCCTAATTTCCCTTGGGATTTCTTCTTGGACCAGATTCTTGTTTAAGAGGGTGTTTGTAAGAAGCTTGTGGGAAGATGGCCAAGTAGGCAGCTTGAGAACACAGTTGTTATACCAAGGCAACTATTAAGTAGGCAGAAACTTTCTTAAATAAATATTTTGAAACTCCAGAGGCCAGAAAGACTATATAGCACACAATGAAGAGTGAGAGGAAAAGACTGATAAATTATAGTAAAGTACAGGAATTGCTCTCTCTGTGGTGGCTACTGTCACCCATCCCCCACTTTTGTGCAGGCCACAATGGGGTCCAGCCACTTGCTAGCTCACTGGTTACAGAAAGGGACATAAAAATCCTCTTCCTCGAGAACATGGGTAGGCTCAGCTGATCACTGATCACAGCTTTTGCTTAATGAATTTGGATCTCTGGTGGCCCAACTCTGAGAACAACTATTATTTCAACCCTCCCGTACAAAGGCTATGGCAGCCATTGTTTCAACCTCTTCTAGATAGGGGCAGTGGAGACTTAAAGATGCTGCTATTCCTCAGGGCAACATAACACATTTAATTAAAGGGCTATATTTGCTGGGTAGGCAAGGAAAGATAAGCTTTGGAGAGGCTTTGGAGGTGCTCATGACACATTTGCTGATCCTTCACACAGGGCACTTGGCAGTTGGTAGATGCCCTATTCACGGGTCGCTAGCCCTGTTCTGGCTGGGGAAGCCTAAATTGGGAAAGTCCTCTCCAGTGTGCCCTACCTCCCAGAATTTGCCCTCCAGGCAAAAGCATCTGAGAAAAATAAAAAAAGTATAAAAAACTATAGAAGCAAACAGTTGGGGACAAAAGACCTGCTGCTTTCAGTTTTATATACCTAGGGGAGGAAGTCTGTCCCTGGGAAACAGCAGGGACAACCAAACACCTATAAACAGAATAACTACAAAGAAATAAACAAGCAGAAGCACAGGACAAGACTGAGGCCAAGAAAAACAGGGAAAACCATGCATACTGCATTTGCCTGACAGACCTTCCTGATAGGAGGGTTAAAGCTCAAGAAAATCATTGTCTTATCACCATCTTGTTAAAAACCAAGAAAGAAATATCTCAGGGAATAAATCACGAAGTTAACATTTGAAAATATTAAAATATGCAGTGTGCAACAAAAGAATGCAAGGCAAAGAAACAGGAAATGTTTGTCCACACAAAGGAGCAAGATAAAAATCCAGAAAATACCAACTGTGAACACAAGATATGGCCATACCAATTAAGGCTTTTTAAAAAAAATCTTTAAAAACCACAAGGAGATGAAGACAAATAAAAATATAGGACTAAACTATATCAGCAAAACAAGGAATGTGCAATATGAGGCACTTAGAAAAGATATGGATATTTAAAAGACAAACCAACAGAAGTACTGGAGGTGAAGAACATAACTGAAATGAAAAATTACAAGGAAGGCTTCAGGTAAAGATTGGAACTGGCAGAAGAAAGAATCAGTGAACTTGAAGACAGGACACTTGAAATAATCACACTGGGGAGCAAAAAGAAGAAAGAATTATTAAAAATGAAAATAGCCTAAGACATCCTGAAGCACACAAATATATGTATTATGGGAGATTCAGATGGAGAAGAAAGAGAGAAATGGGCAGAAGGAGTATTCAAATAAGGACAGAGAACTTCCCAAACTTAACAAAAGACATGAATAGGCACATCCAAGAAGCTCAGAGAACACCAAACAGGATAAACATGAAGAAAATCACATCCCATTATATATTCATCATATTACTGAATGCAAAGGAAGATGGAGAGTTCTGAAAGCTGCAAGAGAAATGCAACATGTGTTGCTCAAGGGAGTCCCAATTAGATTGTGTGACAATTTCTCATCAGACACCATGCAAGTAAGAAGAGAGTGGATTGAAATACTTAAAGTGTTAAAAGAAAACAACTTCCATCCAAGAGTTTTATATCTGGCAAGATATTCTTTCAAAAATGAAGGGGACATAAAGACATTATCAGATAAACAAAAGCTGAGGAAGTCCATCACCACTTGGCCAGCCCTATAAGTAATGATATAAGAAGTTCATCAGACTGAAAGGACAGGACATTCGTCAGTGGTTCAAAGTATCGTAAAGAATAAATACTTATGATAAAGATATTGATTTGGGTAATTTTAAATGCCAGTAACTTTGTAGTGTACTGTTTTGTATGTAACTTCACTTCTAACTTCCAACAGAAGCTGAAATGCATTTGCATAAAAAGTAATGAAAAATATATGTTTTTAGATATAGAATTTACAAAAATACAAGGGGTAACAAGTACAAAAAATTGGCAGCAGGACAGAGGGGTATAGGAAAAGTACATGTGCCTGCTCTTAAAATTAAGATGGTATCAAACTAAATATGATTTTTATATAATTAGGATGTTAAATTTTAACCACATGGTAGCCACAAGAATAATAGATGAAAAATATATCCAGATAGAAATGAGATGGTATTAAATATGGCACAAAACAAAAAAGGCAAATACAAATAAAGGTAGGCATTAATGGAATTAAGGGACCAAAAAAGTATAAGACCTACAAAGGCTAAATAGCAAAATGGCAGGAGAAACTTTTATATTATCAGCACTGACTTTAAAGGTAAATGGATTAATCTCTCCATTCAAAAGCAGAGATTGGCAGAATGGATAAAGAAGTATGAACCAACTATATGGTGTTTACAAGAGACTCACCTTGAATCAAAGACACAAGTAGATTGAGAGCAAAAGAATGGGAAAAAATTAAACCATGGAAGTAATAACCAAAAGAGAGTTGTTGGGGCTACATTAATGGCAGGCAAAATAGATTTCAAGTCAAGAAACTTACAAGGGACAAAGATAGTCATTATATATTGAAAAGGGAGCAATTCAATTGGAACATGTAAAGATTATAAATATATATATATTTAATGGCAGAGACCAAAAATATTCGAAGCAAATACTGATAGATTTGAAGGGAGAAATTGAAGGTTCTACATTAATAGTAGAATTTAATACATTACTCTCAATATTGAACAGAAGATCTATTCAGAAGACCAACAAGGAAGTACAGGATTTGAATGTTACACTAGACCAACTAGACCTGACTGACATATATAGAACACTGCACCCAACAAAAACAGAATACACATTTTTCTCAAGTGCACATGGATCATTCTCCATGACCAAATGCTGAGTCACAAAACAAAGTTTCAATAAGTAAAAAATATTTAAATCATACAATGCACATTCTCTGACCACTACAGAATGAAGGTAGAAATCAATAACAAGGAGAAATGGTAAATTCACAAGTATGTGAAAATTAAACAATATAATCTTAAACAACCAATGAGTTAAAGAGGCTGTCAGAAGCAATATTAGGAAATATCTTGAGGTGAATGCAAATAAGAAACAACACAACCAAACGTGGGATGCAGGAAGGGAGTTCTGAATGGGAAATGCATAGCTCTAAATGCTTCCATTAAAAAAGAAGAGACTTCAAATCAGACACCTAACCTCAAAACTGAAAGACCAAAGAAAAGAAGATAAACTAAATTAAAAATTAGCAGTATAAAGGAAATAACAATGATTAGAGCAGAGATAAATGAAATGAAAACAAAACAACAATAGAGAGAAGCAACAAGACCAAAGGTTGGTTCTTTGCAAAAATCAATAAAATTGACAAACCTTTAGCTAGACTGACAAAAAAGGAGAGAGGATACAAATCATGAAAATCAGAAGTGAAAAGTGTGGCATTACTACTGACCTAATGAAATAAAAAAGACTAGAAGATGATATTATGAGCAACTGTACAACAATAAATTAGATAACCCAAGTGAAAAGAACAAATTCTTAGAAATACACAACCTATCTTCATTGACTCAAGAAGAACTAGAAGATCTCAGGAAATGAACTGTTCTAGTTTGCTAGCTGCCAGAATGCAATATACCAGAAACAGAATAGCTTTTAAAAAGGGGGATTTAGTAAGTTGAAAGTTTACAGTTTTAAGGCCAATTAAAGAAAGTAGAAGTGGGCTCCTTCTTTCTCTCTGGGTGGTTATCAGAATATCATCTTCTCTGTGTACAAGTAGACTTGAAAACACTTTCAGTTGTAAGTGGAACACTTTAGTTCAGTCAGTGTAAACACAGAAGCATACTTAAACAAATATGATGCCGCCAGTGATGAACTGGTTGAAGAAAAATTAACACACCAAGTGGCACAAAGAATTTGGTGCCAAGAGAGAGCTAAGGGGAAAGAAATGTAAATCCAATTTCTATAGAAATGTCCAATCTACGGCATCCAGGGAAAAATACCTTGGTTTAAGAAGGCCAATAATGTTCAGGGTTTCTCTCTTGGCTGGAAGGGCACATGGCAAAGTCTACTAGCTTTCTCTTCTGGTTTCATGTTTCATGAAGTTCCCCAGGAGGTCTTTTCCTTCTTTATTTTCAAAGGTCACTGGCTGGTGGACTCTGTGGTTCTCTCAGTCTGGTGACTCTGCTCAGCTCTGCTGCAGCTTTCCCATCATTCTCAAAAGGCATTCTCTCCAAAAATGTCTCCTCTTTTATAGGATCCCAGTAAACTAATCAAGACCCACCTAGAAAATCATGTTTATTACTCACACTTGGTTGAGTCACTTCTGCACAGAAAACTACAAAACACTGGTAAAATAAATCAAAGAAGACCTAAATAAATGAAAGGATATCCCGTGTTCATAAATTGGAAGACTAAATATCATTGAAATGCTAATGCCAATACAATTCCATTAAAAATTCCAACAACATTCTGTGCAGAAATGGAATAGCCAGTCATCAAGTTTATATGGAATGTTAAGAGGCCCCAAATAGCTAAAGACATCTTTAAAATAATGATGTTGGAGAACTCAATGCTTTCTGATCTTAAAACTTATTACAAAGCCACAGTAATCAAAATAGCACCGTACTGGCTTGAGAACAGGCATACAGACAAATGGAATTGAATAGAGAGCTCAAAAATAGACCCCCTTATTTATGGTTAACTGATTTTGACGAGGTAGTAAAGGCCACTCTATTTGGATAGAATAATGTCTTCAACATTTGCAAGAAAAAAGCTAAAGCTTCTACCTCTAAGCATATAAAAAACCACTCAAAATGAATCAAAGACCTTAACATAAGAGCTAGAACTATCAAAATACTAGAAAATATAGGGAGACAGCATCAGGACCCATGTCAGACAATAGTTTCTTAGAATTTACACCCAAATCACAAGCTTCAGAAGAAAAAAATAGTTGAATCGCACCTCATGAAAATTTAAAGCTTTGCTCCTCAAAGAACTTTACCCTGAAAGTAAAATGGCAACCTCCATAATGGGAAAAAATATTTGGAAAACACATTTATGATGTTCTAGTTTGCTAGCTGCCAGAATGCAATATTTCAAAAATGGAATGGCTTTTAAAAGGTGGAATTTAATAAGTTACAAATTTACAGTTCTAAGGCTGAGAAAATGTCCCCCAAAATGTCCAAATTAAGGCACCCAGAAGAGGTTATCTTCACTCAAGAAAGGCTGATGGGTTCAGCATTTCTCTGTCACCTGGGAAGGCACATGGCAAACATGGCTTTCTCTACTAGCTTTCTCTCTCAGCTTCTTGTTTCCTGAAGCTCCAATGGGGGCATTCTCCTTCATCTCCAAAGGTCACTGGCTGGTGAACTCTGTGGTTCTCTCAGCCTCCTGGCTCTGCTTGGCTCTGCTGTGGCCTTCTCATGGCTCTAAAAAGGACTCTTTCCAAAATATTTTCTCTTTTAAAGGATTAATAGGTGGAGTCACAACTCCATGGAAACTATCTGATCAAAAGTTACCACATGCATATTATTCAACATTGTGTTGGAGGTTCTAGCCAGAGCAATTAGACAAGAAAAAGAAATACAAGGCATCAAAATTGGAAAGGAAGAAGTAAAACTATCACTGTTTGCAGACGATATGATACTATACGTCGAAAACCCGGAAAAATCCACAACAAAACTACTAGAGCTAATAAATGAGTACAGCAAAGTAGCAGGTTACAAGATCAACATTCAAAAATCTGTAGCATTTCTATACACTAGTAAGGAACAAGCTGAGGGGGAAATCAAGAAACGAATCCCATTCACAATTGCAACTAAAAGAATAAAATACCTAGGAATAAATTTAACTAAAGAGACAAAAAACCTATATAAAGAAAACTACAAAAAACTGCTAAAAGAAATCACAGAAGACCTAAATAGATGGAAGGGCATACCGTGTTCATGGATTGGAAGACTAAATATAGTTAAGATGTCAATCCTACCTAAATTGATTTACAGATTCAATGCAATACCAATCAAAATCCCAACAACTTATTTTTCAGAAATAGAAAAACCAATAAGCAAATTTATCTGGAAGGGCAGGGTGCCCCGAATTGCTAAAAACATCTTGAGGAAAAAAAACGAAGCTGGAGGTCTCGCGCTGCCTGACTTTAAGGCATATTATGAAGCCACAGTGGTCAAAACAGCATGGTATTGGCATAAAGATAGATATATCGACCAATGGAATTGAATAGAGTGCTCAGATATAGACCCTCTCATCTATGGACATTTGATCTTTGATAAGGCAGTCAAGCCAACTCACCTGGGACAGAACAGTCTCTTCAATAAATGGTGCCTAGAGAACTGGATATCCATATGCAAAAGAATGAAAGAAGACCCATCTCTCACACCGTATACAAAAGTTAACTCAAAATGGATCAAAGATCTAAACATTAGGTCTAAGACCATAAAACAGTTAGAGGAAAATGTAGGGAGATATCTTATGGATCTTACAACTGGAGGCGGTTTTATGGACCTTAAACCTAAAGCAAGAGCACTGAAGAAGGAAATAAATAAATGGGAACTCCTCAAAATTAAACACTTTTGTGCATCAAAGAACTTCATCAAGAAAGTAGAAAGACAGCCTTCACAATGGGAGACAATATTTGGAAATGACATATCAGATAAAGGTCTAGTATCCAGAATTTATAAAGAGATTGTTCAACTCAACAACAAAAAGACAGCCAACCCAATTACAAAATGGGAAAAAGACTTGAACAGACACCTCTCAGAAGAGGAAATACGGATGGCCAAGAGGCACATGAAGAGATGCTCAATGTCCCTGGCCATTAGAGAAATGCAAATCAAAACCACAATGAGATATCATCTCACACCCACCAGAATGGCCATTATCAACAAAACAGAAAATGACAAGTGCTGGAGAGGATGCGGAGAAAGAGGCACACTTATCCACTGTTGGTGGGAATGTCAAAGGGTGCAACCACTGTGGAAGGCAGTTTGGCGGTTCCTCAAAAAGCTGAATATAGAATTGCCATACGACCCAGCAATACCATTGCTAGGTATCTACTCAAAGGACTTAAGGGCAAAGACACAAACGGACATTTGCACACCAATGTTTATAGCAGCATTATTTACAATTGCAAAGAGATGGAAACAGCCAAAATCTCCATCAACAGAAGAGTGGCTAAACAAACTGTGGTATATACATACGATGGAATATTATGCAGCTTTAAGACAAGATAAACTTATGAACCATGTAATAACATGGATGGACCTAGAGAATATTATGCTGAGTGAATCCAGCCAAAAACTAAAGGACAAATACTGTATGGTCCCACTGATGTGAACGGACATTCGAGAATAAACTTGAAATATGTCATTGGTAACAGAGTTCAGCAGGAGTTAGAAACAGGGTAAGACAATGGGTAATTGAAGCTGAAGGGATACAGACTGTGCAACAGGACTAGATACAAAAACTCAAAAATGGACAGCACAATAATACCTAATTGTAAAGTAATCATGTTAAAACACTGAATGAAGCTGCATCTGAGCTATAGGTTTTTGTTTTGTTTTGTGTTGTTTTGTTTTGATTTTACTATTATTACTTTTATTTTTTTCTCTATATTAACATTCTATATCTTTTTCGGTTATGTTGCTAGTTCTTCTAAACCAATGCAAATGTACTAAGAAATGATGATCATGCAGCTATGTGATGATGTTAAGAATTAATGATTGCATGTGTAGAATGGTATGATCTCTAAATGTTGGGTTAATTTCTTTTTTTCTGTTAATTAAAAAAAAAAAAAAGAAGGGATAATTGGAGATGAAGGGATACAGACTGTACAACGGGACTGGATATAAAAACTCAGAAATGGACAGCACAATACTACCCAATTGTAATGCAATTATGTTAAAACACTGAATGAAGCTGCATGTGAGGTATAGGTTTTTTGTTTTTGTTTTTTTTGTTTTTTTTTCTTTCTATTATTGTTTTAATTCTTATTCTGTTGTCTTTTTATTTCTTTTTCTAAATCGATGCAAATGTACTAAGAAATGATGAATATGCAACTATGTGATGTTATTAAGAATTACTGATTGTACATGTACATTGAAATGATTTCTAATTGTTTTGTTAATTCTTTTTTTAATTAATAAAAAAAAAAATTCAAAAAAAAAAAAAAAAAAAAAAAAAAAAAAAAAAAAAAGTTACCACATGCAAAAATTACATCTCCATGGGAACAATCAAAATGCTCCCAGCCAGCAATATTGAATGAGGATTAAAGGACACGGCTTTTCTAAGGTCCACTACAGATTCAAACTGGCACATATGATAAAGTTTAATATTCATAGTATAGAAAGAAATACCTCAACTTAACTACAAAAAGACAAACCAGCAAATCTTAAAAATTTGCCAAAGACTTGACATCTCTTCAAAGAAATTATACAAATGGCCAGAAAGCTCATGAAGAGATGCTCAACCTTATTAGCCATTAGAAAAATGCAAATTAAAACCACAACAGGTACCTTTTCACACCCTTTAGAATTGTTATTTAAAAAACAAATTAAGTCTTGGAGAGGATGTGGAGAAATAACACACATTTACTGCAAGTGGCAATATTAAATGGAGTAGCCATTTAGGAGAATTTGTTGGTTCCTCAGGAAGCTAAATATAGAACTACCATATTACTCAGTAATCCCATTACCAGGTTTATACCTTAAAGAATTGAAAGCAGGGATATGGACAGATAATTTGTACACCACTGTTCATTGCAGCAATATTCACAATTGCCAAAAGATGGAAGCAACCTGTGTGCATCAATTGCTGAATGGATAAATAAAATGTGGCATATACATGAATGGAATATTATTCAACCATTAAGGGAATGAGGTTTTGAACCAGACTACAACATTGATGAACCTTGAAGACACCATGTGCACTGAAATAATTCAGACTCAAAAGGACAAATATTGTATGATCTCATTAATCTGAAACAATTAGAATAAGCAAACTTGTAGAGTTAGAATCTAGAATATAGGTTACCGGGGATGGAGTGGGCATAGGGAATGGGAATTTAAGGCTTAAGCTGTACGTGGTTCTTATTTGGAATCATGGAAATGTTTTTGTAATTGATGGAGATGGTAGCACAACACTGTGAACATAATGAATTACACTGAAATATATATCAAATATGCTTAAAAAGAGAAATGTTAGGTGTGCATATGCTAACAGAATTAAAGTTTTTAAAAATTATGGAAATATGCCGCACAAAAAGTGAAGATTCGATTAAACCATGGACCTTAATTAATAGTGCTATTTTAAAATACGCTATCATCTATTATTGCAAAAGACACAAATGCAAGATGTTAGTGGGGTGATTTAAGGAATTCTCTATTTTACGCATGACTTTTTTATAAACCCACAACATCTCCAATAAAGAAAAATAGTGTTTATGTTTAATTTCCCCATATTAGTGAATTGTCAGGTTTTCCCTGTTATCAATTTCTAACTTCATTCAATTTTGGCCAAGGAAGATACGTTTTTTGATATCAATATTTTTAATTTATTGAGTTCTTTGTGACCTAACATATGGTCTATCCAGGAGAATGACCCATGTGCACTAGAGAAGAATGTGTATTTTATTGCTGTTGGGTTCATTGTTCTATATATGTCTGTTAGTTCTGTTTTTTTTTATATACTCTCATTCAAATCTTCTATTTCTTTTTTGGTCTTAAATCTACATGTTCTATCCATTATAGAAACTGATCTGCTGTACTCTCTTATCAATAATGTAGAATCAGCTGTTTCTTCCTTAAAATCTGTCAGTTATTGCTTCATATAATCTGGGGCTCTGCCATTAGGTGCATATGTATTTATTATTTTTATGTCTTCTTGTTTAATTCATTATCAATATTGTGACCTTAATTGTATCCTGTAATGGCTTTAGACTGAAAGTCTATTTTATCTAAGATTAGTATAGCTAATTTAGCATTCTTTTGGTTACACTATTTGTATGTTACATTTTTTCCCATCCTTTCACTTTGAATTTTACTTCTATTTTTGAATTTAAGATGTGTATCTTTTAGACAGCATATAGTTTGGTCATGCTTTTTATCCATTTTGTCAATCACAGACTTTTCACTGAAACATTTATTATATTTACATTTAATATAAGTACTGATGGTGCAGGAGTTTCTTCTGCAATTTCACTATTTGGTTTTTATAACTATTATACCTTTTTGTCCTTATATTTTTCTATAAATACATAAATTAATATTTATTTGATTTTTTTTTTGCATTGTGCCAATTTGAATCCCTTCTTATTTCCTTCCATTTATACTTTTCAGATATTTTATTTGTGGTTAAAATGCTTATAATGCATATTCTAAATATATAACAGTCATGTTTTATTTGATACCAGCTTCAATTCAATAGTGGACTCAAACTCTAGTCTTACACCCCTCTGTCCCACCACATTATTGTTGTACTTGTTACAAATGATAGCTGTATCCATTGTATGTCCAACATCATAGATTTGTAATTACTTTTTATTCATTTGAATCTTATAACCTGTACTATCTAAGAAGTGGAGGTACAGACTAATAAATACCAGTGCAATAGCATTGATATTTATACTTACCCATATGACTACCTTTACAGAAGTATATGCTATGCTGTTTTGATCCACTGACTTGTGTCCTTTCCTTTCAACTTGAAAACTCCTTTTAGCATTGTTTGTAGGGCAGGTCTGGTGACGGACTACCTCAGTATTTGCTGATATGGGTATGTCTTAATTTCTCCCTCATTTTTTTTTTTTTTTTTTTTGCATGGCCAGGCACCGGAAATTGAACCCGGGTCTCTGTCATGGCAGGTGAACCTTGTTCCTTTGGAGAGGCTAACATTCCTGTTTCTTTATTTGTCTTGTAATCTTTTTTTGCACACAGTACATCTTAATATTTTAACATTTTAACTTGTGATATAGTCCCTGAGCTGTGCATTCCTTAATTTTGTATTCAGCTAGTGACATGACACAGATTTCCTTGAGTGTCAAGAGCTAACCGAAACAAACTAAAGTACAAAGCTCTTTTCACAGTTTTTCAAATCAGCTTGGTGTTAGCAGTTACTCTCCTCCAGACTTTAGCCCTCCTTTCAAGAAGATCAGCCTCAGGTGAAAGTGTAGGTTCCTCCATGCCTTTTCAGAGCCTATGTTTTTAGCCCTCCTTTCAAGAAGATCAGCCTCAGGTGAAAGTGTAGGTTCCTCCATGCCTTTTCAGAGCCTATGTCTTTTTCTGGGCTTGCTCTTGTGGTAATAGAATTCCCCCTCTAACAGAAATCTGAATACCCTGCTACTCCCTATGAAACAGACCCCACATTCACCTGGGTGCTTTAGTTTATGTCTTAAAGCAGGTAGTCCTTTGCCCCTAGTTAGTTTATTTGTTTCTTAAGCTGTTTTAGCTGTCCTCAAGATGATTTTGCCTACAAGGCAAGTTCTGAGAAGATGACCTAGAGAAGAGTATCTTATTCTATCTTTATGGCTGCCACCCCTTAGGTTGGCACCAACATGCAGGGACCCTAGTATGCATATATGAATTACTTTGCTTCCTCTATATGCAGAAATGGGCCAGGAACCCATAATGGAATCACAGGTAGGCTCCACAACGTGCCAGGGAGAGGGTGGAGTGAGGCTAGCAAGTGTTCCATAAGCTTCTCCTACTGGTTTTAAGTTGTGTTTTCTTGATTTGGTACCTTCCCAGTTAATGGAACCTTTTAACAATTTTCTGAAGTCTCTAAGGAAATGGCTTTGCCAGATATTGTTAATGGTTAAAGATTTTCTGGGGAAACAGAACCCTGGAGTGTCTTATGCCTCCATCTTGTTGAACTGGAAATCCTTTTTTCCACTTTCTTTCTGGTGTTCTTTGAAGCAAAAAAAATTTAATTTTGATGATATACACTCTATCTACTATTTCTTTTGTTTTTTCCATTTGGAGTCATAACTAAGAAACTGTTGCCTAATCCAAAGTCACAAACATTTGCACTTATGCATTCTTCTAATATTCTCATAGTGTTTGCTCTCACATTTATGTCTTTGATCCATTGTTTATTGTAGTTATATATATATTATATATTGATACATATTATAAATATGTCATGTATCTATAGCTCTCAGACATTCTCATTTTAACCATTTTTAACTGTAAATAATAACATAATACAAAAAAGAAATAAATTTCCAAGTACATTTTCATAAGTAGTTATACAACAGATTTAAAGTTTGGAATGGGTTACAAATCCATGATTTTTTGCTTTTTCACCTAGTTGCTCCATGACCCTGGAGATCAAAAGAAATATCAATATATTGATTTAGCAAACATATTCATTTGTTAAATCCTATCTTCTCTATTTATACTCTTCCTTCTCTTTTTTCTTTTATATGAAAAATAACATATATACAAAAAAGCAATAAATTTCAAAGCACCTTGCAACAGTTATTTGTAGAACAGATTTCAGAGTTTGGTATGGGTTATAATTCCACAATCTTAAGTTTTTATTTCTAGCTGCTCTAAGGTACTGGAGACTAAAGGAAATAACAATATACAGATTCAGCACTCATACTCATTTGTTAAATGCGACCATCTCCTTATAATTCCACCATGACCTTTGATCTTTCACTCTTTAGGAGTATTTGAGTTATGGATATTTTAACTTTCTCAAGTTGGAAGGGGCTGCCAATAATATGGGATAAGGGGATGGAACTAGTTGATGATCTGGAGAGGCTGGCCCCTCTGCATTTCAGAACTTATTTGGTCCAGGGATAAGTTATCTGGATAACTTATCTGGGGGTTGTAGGTTTCTGGAAAGTTACCCTAGTGCATGGAAACTTTCTGGAATTTTATATAATGCCATATGTATTTCTAGGATTGATAGGAATGGTTTTGGTTGGGGGTGGGCAAGTTATGATAGTAACAATGTCTAACTGAAGGTTGTGTAAGAGTGACCTCCAGAGCAGCCTCTCAACTATTTGAACTCTCTCAGCCACTGATACCTTCTTTGTTACACTTTTTTCCTCCCTTTTGGTCAGGATGGCATAGTTGATCCAACAGTGCCAGGGCCACACTCATCCTGGGGGTCATCCTCCATGCCACCAGGGAGAAATTCATTGCTTGGATATCATGTCCCACATAGGGGGTTGGGCAATGGATTCACTTTCAGAGTTGGGTTTAGAGAGAGAGGCTACATCTGAGCAACAAAAGAGGTCCTCAAGATATGCCTCTTAGGCATACCTATAGGTAGGCTAAGCTTCTCCAGTACATATGTACTGGAGCTTCATAAGAGCAGGCCTCAAGATCAAGGGTTTGGCCTATTAATTTGGGTGTCCCTAATGTTTGACATAGTATCCAGGGGTTCTATAGCATTAAAGTTTCATAGTTCCATATTGTTTCTCCAATCCTGCAAGGGACTTTGCCAATACTTTTTGATTATCTGCTTAATATATTCTGTGATGTATCCAAGCATTACATTAAACTGTACAGGGTTAAAGGCCCTCAATCTTATTCAGGGCTCCCTGTGTTTGGGTTATTTAAATGATCTATCCAGACAGGTTGATTTAGATTGTGTGCTACTGAATTTATGTTCTGGACAAAATAAACATTTCTTCCATTAGTCTCAAAGAGTAGGTAAAGTTCTAAAATGCAGGCAATATCTTTCTTACTCCAGTATTCTGAATTACTTTAATCCTGACCTGATCAGCTTTGTTCTTCTCTCTAAATTCCAGGTTACACATATATAAAACAGCCCCTCAAAATCCAGAAATAACAATTACCACTTGAGACTAAATGTGACTGCTATAAAAGCTTGCTGTCTAGGCCCCAGTTTTCTTATATATATTTTCTAAATGAGATCATACAATATTTGCTCTGTTGTTTCTGGCTTATTTTGCCTCACCAAATGCCCCACCTGTTCATTCACATTGGTGCATGCTGTTATGGTCAGGTTCATATATCAACTTGGCCAGGTGGTGCCTGGTTGTCTAGTTGGGCAAGCAGTGCTCTGTCTGTGGCTATGAGGACATTTCATGAACTTAAATCATGACTGCAATGACTACATCCACAGCTGATTGTGTTTATAATCAGCCACAGGGAGTGAATTCTGCAATGAGTGTTGTTTAATCTGATCACTGGAAGGCTTTTAAGGAGGATTCAGAAGAAACACTCTTCCTGCTTCAGCCGATGAGCCTGTCCTGTGGAGTTTGTCCAGACACTTCATTGGAGTCGTCAGCTTCATAACCTGCCCTACAAACCTTGGACCCTTACATTCCCACAATTGCCCAGCCAACCTCTCCTGAAAGTTCATTGAGGACCTTCATTGTTTGCCAGCTTGCAGCCTGCCCTACAGACCCTGGACAATGCATTCCCCTGGTTACATGAGACACTTTTATAAATTTGGTATCTACAGATATCTCCTGCTGATTCTCTTTCCTTAGAGAACCCTAGCTAATATACATGCCTCACAACTTCGTTCTTTTTTGTAGCAGCGCAATGTTCCATCATATGTATACACCATCATTTGCCAGTCTACTTTTCAGTAAGGACATTTTTTAACCACCGCCATCTGCTTGGCTTCCTGTATAATGTTCAATGTCAACAGCCCATCAATTGTAGATAACGTCATTGTTCCCAAGAGAAAGGTAGCCAATAAAGGTACCCTCACCAAATAGAAAATACAAACCTCCCCTTAACTCTTATCCCTCCCCCCATTATGTACCCTTGATATTGCTGCAGTACATTGATGTTTTCCTGTTAAACATAGCCCATAGCATGCAATAGCATTTTCCCTCCCATACCCCCAAATTATACACTTTTTGTACAAGAGTCACCTTTGCAGTAGTTTATGCATAATTTATTTATATTTGCAGTGTTAATCCTGGGACACATGAGTCTATACAACCACTTTCAACTATGTTCACCTTCAATATGGTAATATTACTTATAGAAACACTAGGGAACCACCTTCACTTCTATCTATTTGCTTACAATTAAGTCCAACATCTTTAGCCAACTGTTTGCCCATCGCAAGCTTCTGTGAATCTCTAAGTCTCTTATATTCTGTATTATAAGCTACTGTTTTACCTTTACAATAATCATAAAATTGGAATCAGAATATCTATCCTTTTTTATCTGGCTTATCTCTCTCACCATTACGTCCTCAAGGCCCATCCATCTTGCCATGTGGTTCAGGGCAACATTTCATCTTACTGTTGTATAATATTCTATCATATGTATATATCACATTTTGTTAACCCACTCATCTGTTGATGGGCATTTGGATTGTGTCCATATTTTTGTGATTGTGAATAGTGCTGCCATGGACATGGTGTGCAAGTGGCTGTTTGTGTCACTGCTTTCACCTCTTCTGGGTATATACCAAATAATGGTATTGCCAGATCATAGGACAACTCGATATTTAGTTTCCTAAGGAACTACAAAACTGTCTTTCATAGTGGCTGTACCATTATACATTCCCACCAGCAGAGCATAAGGGTCCCAATTTCTCAACATTTGTAGCTTTCTGTTTGTTTAGTAGCAGTCATTCTGATGGGTGTGAGGTGGTATCCCATTGTAGTCTTGATCTGCACTTCCCTTACAGCTAAGGAGAATGAGCATTTCTTCTTGTGCTTTTTATCCATCTATATTTGCTCTTCAGAAAAATGTCTCTTCATTTCTTTAGCTCACTTTAAAAATGGGTTGTTTGTTCTTTCGTTTTTGAGTTGTATGATTTCTTTATATAATATAAGATATCAAATTTTATCTGCTGTGTGATTTCCAAACATTTTTTCCCATTGGGTTGGCCACCTCGCCACCATTTTGACAAAGTCTTTTGAGGTGCAAAAGCATTTGATTTTGAGGAGTTCTCATTTATCTATTTTTTTCCTTTGCTGCTTGTGCTTTGGGTGTAAAGTTTAGGAAGCTACCTCCTATTATTAGATCCTCAAGATGTTTCCCTACACTTTCTTCTAGGAGCTTAATGGTACTGGTTCTTATATGCAGGTGTTTGATTGACTTTCAGTCAATTTTTGTATAGGGTGTAAAGTAAAGGTCCCCTTTAATTCTTTCAGCTATTGATATCCAATTATCCCATGTGCATTTATTGAAAAGACTATCTTATCCCAGTTCAATGGATTTGAGGGTATTGTAAAATATCAGTTGTCCATAGATTTGATGGTCTATCTCTGCACTTCTGATTTGATTCCATTGGTTAATACTTCTATCTTTGTGCCAGTATTATGCTATTTTGACCACTGTGACTTTATAGTAAGTTCTAAAATCAGAAAGTATTACTCTAGGGAGCAGAGCCCTTATATGGGCCTTCACAGAGATCAGGGGTAATAGGGCAGTGTTGTGCCTGTGTGGACTGGGAACCAGTGTGGCTCTGCTCTGCAAGTCAGCACTTGCCCAGAGCTGGGGGGGGGGGCGGTGTGAGAGGGGGCCCTGCACATGCAGATCTGGGAAGGTCATAAACAAGAGTTCAGGGGTGTGTGGTAGGGTTGTCGACTGTATGGGCTAGGGGTGGGTGTAGCCTGGGTATGAAAGTAAGTGCCTGCAGCCTTTATGCGCTTGTGACTGCCTGCAGGTTGGTCTTGGAAGTGGCAGGGCTAGAAGACTGTGCTTTTGCAGGAGAAGTGGGTTGGGCTGGGGCAGGCATGTGCATGCTTGGGGTGGAGGTGGGGGTGGGTACGTGTGGAAGGTGTGGTAGGGTGGGTAGCAATTGGAACATGGGGCTGGGGTGGGGGTGGGTGATGGTGTTCTGGTGCCTGAGGGTGTGGGATTGTGCCTGAGGGTAGTGCGTTCAAGGAATGTGGCTTGGCTTACTTCCTATTCCCCATCTACCAGTGCACTTACCTCTGAGGAATCCCATCTTCCATTTGGAAAGGGGCACATTAGGCTGTTTGCACCAATTGGGCAGTCTCTGGTTGTCTGCGTCTCAGTTCTTCAGCTTTTGCAACCAGGGCCTCTCTGAATCTTTAGCAGACCCGATGTGAGCTCCTCACCAATGACAGAGGGAAAGCTTTTTGGTGGACAGCAGTGTGGGCAGCAGTTTAGTGGGTGCATCCTAGCAGGTAGCCTCTCATCCCCCTCCCTCCATGCATGTGAATAGTTTGGATTTCATTTGTCAGATCTATATATTCTTTTCCCTCTATCTCTTTTTATCATTTAAGTTGCCCTTACTGATACTCTTCAATTCTGTGCCCTCCTCCAGATCTCCCTCTCCTCTGTGTTTTTTTTTCAACCAGCAGAACTCCGTTTAGTATTTCTTGTAGTGCTAATCTCTTGTTAACAAATACTTTCAGCATTTGTTTGTGAAAATTTTAATCTCTCCCTGAGTTTTTCTTTCTTTAACTTTTTTCATTTTATAATATAGTATATATACAAAGCAAAGAGAGAAAACAAGAAATAGTTTTCAAAGCACTCTTCAACAATTAGTTACAGGACAGATCCAGAGTTTGTCATGGGCTACCATACCATTCTCTGAGATTTTTCCTTCTAGCTGCTCCAGAATATAGGAGGCTAGAAGGAATAAATATTTTTTTAACATCACAATCAACCTTTTTTTTTTGGTGAAAAGTAACATATATACAAAAACACAATAAATTTCAAAGCACAGCATAGCAATTAGGTTGTAGAACAGATTTCAGAGTTTGATATGGGTTGCAATTTCACAATTTTAGGTTTTTACTTCTAGCTGCTCTAAGATACTGGAGACTAAAAGAAATATGAATTTAATGATTCAGCAAACATACTCATTCATCAAACCCTACCTTATCTGTATAACTTCACCATCACCTTTGAGCCTTCTGTCCCACTCCTTAGGGGTATTTGGACTATGGTTATTCTAACATTTTCATGTTGGAAGGGGCTGGCAATAATATGGGGTAAGGAGATGGAAGTAGCTGATGTTCTGGAGAGGCTGGGCCCTCTAGGTTTCAGGAATTATCTGGTCCAGGGTACCATCTGGAAGTTGTAGGTTTCTGGAAAGTTACTTTAGCACATGGGACCTTTGTAGAATCTTATATATTGCCCTAGCTGTTCTTTAGGATAAGCTGGAATGATTTTGGTTGGAGTTTGACAAGTTATGATAGATGGCAATGTCTAACTGAAGCTTGCATAAAAGTGACCTCCAGAGTAGTCTCTAGACTATATGAACTATCTCAGTCACGGATATTTTATTGGTTACACTTCTTTTCCTCTTTTGGTCGGGATGGATTATTCATCCCATGGTCCCAGAGTCTGACTCATCACTGGGAGTCATCTCCCATACCACGCCCCTGGATTTGATGTCCCATGTAGGGAGAAGGGCAGTGATTTCACTTACAGAGTTGGGCTTAGAGAGACTGAGGCCACATGTGAGCAACAAAAGAGGTCCTCCAGAAGTAACTCTGAGGCATACTCATAGACAGACTAAGCTTCTCTGCTACCAGGTTATAGAGGCATAAAACAGCCTCTCAAAAGGTTCACAAGAGTAACCCTCAAGATCAAGAGCTTGGCCTATTGATTTGGGTGTCCTTAATGTTTGACAGAATATCAGGGGATTCCCTGGTAGTAAAGTTTAATAGTTCCATATTTTTTTCTCCCATCCCTCAAGGGACTTTGCCAATACTTTTTGATTATCTGCTTAATATATGCTGGGATGTATCTGGCATTACATTAATCTATTCAGGATTAAAGTACCTCATTCTTATAATGGGCTCCTTGCATTTTGATTTCTTCAGATAAGCTATCCAGACAGGATGGGTTAGACTATGTGCTACAGAAAGTTTATGTTCAGAAAATTTGGAGCAGGATTCGTGTTAGTTCTTTTTGGAATGCCATCAAGCCCTGGGCTTTTCTTTGTTAAAAGATTTTTGATGACTGATTGACTCTCTTTACTTGTGATTGGTTTGTTGAGATCTTCTATTTCTTCCTGAGTCAGTTTAGCTTGTTTGTACATCTCTGGGAATTATTCCATTTCATCTAAGTTGTCTAGTTTGTTAGTGTATAGTTGTTCATAGTATCCTCTTATCATTTTGTGTAAATCTTCAGGGTCTGTGGTAATACACCCCTTCTCATTTCTGATTTTATTTATTAGCATCTGCTCACTCTTATCTTTGTCAGTGTTGCTAGTGGCCCATCAATTTTACTGATTTTCTCAAAGAACCAACTTTTGGTTTTATTAATTCTTTCTATTGTTCTTTGCTCTCCCATTCATTTAACTCTGCTTTAATCTTTGTTATATCTCTTCTTCTATTTGCTTTGGGGTTATTTTGCTGTTTTTTTATCAAGTTTCTCCATGTGAGCAGTTAAGTCCTTGATTTTTGCTCTTTCTTGTTTTTTTAAGATAGGCATTTAGGGCAATAAATTTTCCTCCAATACAGCCTTTGCATCATCACATAAGTTCTGATATGTTATATTCTCATTTTCATTTGTCTCCAGATAGCTACTGATTTCTCTAACAATTTCCTCTTTGACCCACTGGTTGTTTAACAGTGTGTTATTTAATCTCTGTATATTTCTGAAAGTTCTCATTCTTTGGTGGTTATTGTTATCTAGCTTCATTCCATTGTGATCAGAGAAAGTTTTGTCCATTAGTCTTCAAAGTTATTACTAAAAAGGCATTTCTTGAATCCACCATCTTATTTTGTGGATTTTATTTGTCAGATCTATATATTATTTTCCCTCTTTCTCTTACTTAAGAAATTGGGAAATATTCAGGTGGAAGACATTTAGATTTTGAGTAGATAAAGATTTAAACTTATTCAAATACTCACCAAAGCCAATAAAAAACTTTCGGCTGAGGCTGACATACAAGTCTTGAACCTCCAAATTTCATACTCTTAGTATTCACAATGTTCACACCCAAGAGCTTATCTCCCCACTTGACCAACTCTATCTCTCACAACGCCTAGTTTGGTAGCATCAAATGTCCTCATCAATTTATTCAACATATATTTACTCGGCACCTACTTCAAGATGAGGACCAAATGTATTCATAAATACTAGAAATCAGGATGTTATTAGTAACCCCAGTGAGACGATTTCATTGGAGAATTTGGATGCCCACATTGTATTAAATACTCTATTTTCTGCCTTCAAATATATTTTTTCATTCAGTGTAATAGATTTTCAATCACTAGATAAGCTCACTAGGTGGACTTTTGCCAAGATAATATGTATAATCTATTATTGTCAGTAATATGCTGTACATTTTAAATTAAAATAAGCACATAAGGAGCAAGTCAATGTCTATTATATAATTCCTCAACTTAGAGGTTATTTGAAAAATTGAAATGATACCCCTATTTCCTATATGCTATCTCATTAAGTATGCTATATATACAGGCCAATGAAAACATTCATTTACTCACGCATTCAAGAAGACTTCTTCAGGAAGGAGATGTACATCAAACTTTGCAATGGGCATTGAGGAGGCAGAGAGATCCAGATATGGCCTTAACAACGTCATAATCCAAGTAAATAGACAGCAAGATAGTGTGGTCAGCATTGGGATAAGGTGCTAAACAGAGGCCTTTAGAGGGAGAAAATCACCATGATGAGAAGAGGAGGACCCAAACAGTATATAACACTCAGTTCTTCGGAATTGTATCCATAAACAGTTTGAGAATATAGGCTGCTTAGTAGGTCAAAGTAAAAAACAGTTTGGTGCCTAACCATTCCCCAGGAATTGCAGAGAAGCACTGTCTGCACTATGCAAGAGTAGTCTAGCAACCTGATGATCCAGCAAGAAATCTTTGTTCACTTCTAGGGCCTGCTTATCCTTGATAGAATTCCTCTGAACCAGATCTGGGAATATGTCAAGTTATATCTGAGGAAAGGGAAAATACTGGGATATTTGGGATGTTGGCCAGAGGCACCTTGCAAATGTCAGTATCTGCTTCCAATCTTCCTCTATCTCTACCTCATCAGTGTTCAAGGCTGGGGCCAAGCATATTCTAAATTGTTCCTCCTGCCTCTAAAGTATCTATTGTCCCTGATGAGACAGCATGGTATTCAGGGGATTAGGTTTGAGGAAATAAAAATAAGAATGGTCACCTCTTGAGTTTCTATTCAGAAAGGCAACAATGGGATTTTAAGGAGAAGGAAGGAAGGAAGAATTAAGAGAGGAACTTGAAGGGGAAAAGGTCTTTGAAAGAACTGCAATGAGAAACAGACAAAAGCATGGGGAGCCCGCCCACACAAAGCTAGGTCTCCTGATTTAGACTGGCACTTGGGATGGAGAGTATGTGGCTGGGAAGATTAGACAGAGCAATTTTCCTTCCCTCTCTTTCTAACACCAGACAGACAGGAATTCTATGATATTTCTGCCAAAGCCCCCTTTATGAATTATTTTCTGTTCAACTCTTCTCCAGGTTTCAGGACAAAATCTTCCCAAATGGCAACTGAATTTGGTTGACTAAAAGCCTGCATTCATTTTCTTCTTCCTTCTTTCTCACATTTTATGTCCATTTCTCTTTCTAATCTGTCCCTTTCTTCTGTTCTTTCAATTTGCTCTTTCTATTTCGCGCCTCTCTGTTTCTTTCTTCTACTTTCACTCTCTCTGTTCATTTTTTCTTTCTTTATCTCTTGATTGCTTTCCTTTCCTAAATGCTTTTTGTTCTTTCTCATTTTTACTGCCCCATCTTTCTCTCCCAGCTCAGTCTCTCTATCTCTCTCCCCTAATTTTCATTTCTGAGCTCTCCCCAGTCATGTCTTTTATGCTCTGCCCAATTCTTTCCAGGTTCCTGTGAAGAACCATCCAAAAACTGCAGCTAGCTTTTTGATTGTACTAATGTCAGTCTTTACCTCAAGTAGATACAAAACTTTACCTCAAGTATTTCCAGATCAGCTGCTATGTGTCAGACATGTTTATGTTTCCACAACCATGATTTCATTAACTCTTCACATTAACCTTGTGAAGAAATAAGGGCCTATTTTCCCCCATTTTATAGACATTGAAACTGTACTAAGAGGTAAGTTTGGAGAGGTAAAACAGCATGATCAAATCACATAGCTAGGGAGAAAAAGAATTAAAATTTGCATCTTGTTCTCAAGCCCATGATTTTCTCACTCTATCAGGCTGGGTATTATCAACACCTACTCCATGACCTAAGACATAAAGTGGAAATGGAACATAGGTGTGAGGAGGGATTAGAGAGGAAAGGAATGGGTACAAAAGAAAGGCAAGCTGGTAGAAGCCCCAGCTTCTTCTTAACTCCAATTTTCCAATCCAAATTCACCATGCTCATGAGCCATTCTCAGATCTCTTCTGTTCTTCATACAGACAAAAAGAATCTTAGAACTTTTAGCACAGCCAAAGGTCTCTGGATATAAGTTATACTGCTGAGACTTGGGACTTGACATTGAGTTCCTATATATGTCTCCCCACTTTACCCCCAGTTTCCTTTATTGCTATTCGAATCTGATATCCAGTAGGCCAGGGGTCAGCCATAAGTATCTGAATATCCTTCAAGTTTCAATATTCAGTCCCTTCACCTCATGCTCCTCCAATGCATAGGTGTAGCTTTCTGCCTGGTTATCCTGCCTCATGCTGACGCAGGCCAGAAGCACTGAACACATCATTACAGCAATCTCCCATACCAGCCTTCCTTCTCTGGGAGCAGGTTCTACACTTGAGCCCCCCATTCTCCCATCTGTAACCATGGACACATACCAATCATCCACCATGAAGTAGCTTAAAATACTTCCCTGCCTTCTCTTGTACAGCTCAGGCTGCCAAGATCTACTGGGTCCTATCATTCAAATCAGGATAGTCTGCCCCTGGACTACTTCTCCACAAAGCTCATGTCACTAAGGTCTTGGGGACTCTGGAAGTCCCATAGCTGAGTCATGATAAAGCAGAGTTTAACCTCAAACAAAGGACTGAGTCTAGTCTCCTCTCCCCATTACATTATCTTGCTTCTATAGCCAAAATTCAGACTGCAATTAATTAGGTAGTACACGTTTTTTAGGTACAGCATAACCTTTCCATGAGGAACTCTGACTGACAGATTCTAATTTATAAGCTTTATTCTAGTAAGTAGACAAACAGTGCTGTGTTCAGACTGTATCTTTTGAAGGTTATAGCATTTAGACCCCAAAGCTCTTAATTTTATTGGAAATGGGAGAAAAAATGTCATACAAATAATTCATTTTGAACCATAATGATTCCAACAAACACCTCCTACTGCAGTAATTGCCACCCACTCACACCCTAATCTGAGAACCAGCCACAGGAGGGCCCAGATCCCTGTCATGTCTGTCTTCAGAGTCCCAAGGCAGTAGAAGTGGGCTCCTTCTTTCTCTCTGGGTGGTTATCAGAATATCATCTTCTCTGTGTACAAGTAGACTTGAAAACACTTTCAGTTGTAAGTGGAACATTTTAGTTCAGTCAGTGTAAACACAGAAGCATACTTAAACAAATATGATGCCGCCAGTGATGAACTGGCTGAAGAAAAATTAACACACCAAGTAGCACAAATAATTTGGTGCCAAGAGAGAGCTAAGGGGAAAGAAATGTAAATCCAATAGGACCATTAAGCAGAGATTAGGGAGAAAAGGGAAAGGGTGAGATGAATGGGAGGACTTTTTTGGCTAAAGTAGGAGTGAGATGAGTATAGAATGCAAAATAAAGTGGGACTTGTATCTAAGAAAGGCATGGGTTGGGAGAAACACTTGGGCATGGGGACTGGAGAGGGAAGTATCCAGCTCAGGAGTGAAAGAGTGGTCTGAAGGGCACAGACTGAACTTCGGTAGTGGTAGCCCAAGCTGCCAGAAACAGCCACATTGCTTGGAGGATAAAAAAGGAAGAGTAAGCCAACCTCAACAGTGGATTTGAGAACAGCAGGATGAGAAAGCAGATTTGCTTGAGAGTCATGTAGTAGAAGTTGGTTTGAACTTTCTATTGGAACATGTATATGAAGGTCACCAGAAGGAGAGAATTTGTCTTTCTCAGGCCAAGATGCACTGGTTTTGTGAACCAGAACACTGACCAATGGAAAAGTTATGAATAAGGGCTTAGGGAAGCAGATACTGAAGAGAAAATGGTGGGGAGGAGGTTACTACTCTTTGACCTTTCAACCTTTTAATTCTATATGGAGCCTATGTTTCAGGAACCTCCAGAAGTCTTCACCACAGTCATACCTGGGTTCCAGCACTGGCCCACTGAGCAATTCCCTTTATCTCTATGAACCTCAGTTTTACCTTCTGTAAGGTGAAATAATCTTAAACTCACAAGGCTATCGTTAAAATTTCTCAATAATTGTTAAGTGAATTTAATGCAGCTCTGACACTCTCTAGCCACAAGATGACAGATACAGGAAATCTCAAAGTTATAACACCACTTACCCTTTGCTGATAGGTGGTCTGAGCTTCAGCCATCTGGTTTCTCTACTAGACAGGTGGAGCAGGGATCTAGTGACCCCTGCCAGGTTGAGTGTAGAATGGATATAGAGATAGGAAAAAGTATCAGAGTTAAGATTCTTTTCAAGTCAGGTTGAAGAAGAAGTGGCATACAAGAATGCCCAATACAGCTGGGGGTTCACCTACAACCAGCTCCTCACCATCACCAGTTCATACACTGAAATAGGAAGTTGTTCTTGACTTCCATCAGGTAGGAGATCCCTATCTCTGAGTCATAGGGTTTCGTGATACATGGCTTAAATCTCTCCACTATCCCTTTCTTCCATCCTCCCCCATCCCTGCCACTACTCTCACTTACCTGTATGAAACTTCTTCTATGGGATTCTGCCATGCCTCAAATTGTCCATTCTCTCTGCCAACATGCTATGGCTATTTTAGAGAGGATGCACAGCCCCAAACCTCCTCTCTTATCTACTGCCACCCTAGACTTTTAGTAAATATGATGGCATTAGAATTTGTTGAGTACTGATTACATGCTGAGCACATTGTCAAATATATTACACATTATTTAATTCAGTCAGTGTAAAGGTCCTATACCTCTACTTTAGAGATGATGAAACTAAACCTGATAGAAAGGGAATAAATGTATTCAAGGTCATATAATAAAGAGTAGCAGAGTCAAGACTCCAAATCCAATGCCCTTGCCACTATGAGCCCCTCTGGCCTTAACTAACTCTGTGTGGCCCTCTTCTGGTTTTATATATGCATAGCCCAACATGTGTAGTAGAGATGAGGAGCCATTTACAGGTGACCTTCACAAACACTCACCCTGGGCATTCTTTTAGCTGCCACCCTCTGCCCCAAATTATCTGGGAGCTAGTAATGAAGACTCCTGCTCTCTTTCCACCCTATCAATCTCTCAGCCCCTTGCAACTGCCTGAATAAGCTGTCCTTCCTGTCCTGGACTAGATGTTAGGGCCCATAATCCCTCTTCCTTAAACCCATCCTGATGCCAAACCCATCTGGTAGGATGAGCTTTCACCCTTATCCCTATCTCATAGTCTCCTTGTAGGCAAACTGGCAAAAGATCCATGATCATTCCAACCCATATGGAGTGTATGCTGCCTGGAAGGAAAACAATCTCAGTTTTGCATCCATGGATCCTGGAAATGGACCCATAAAGTCATCTCCCATTTCCTTCTTCCTTCCTGTATGAAACTAACCAGTGTTTCAGCCCAGGCAAGCCAAAATATTTGCATCATTTCTGCCTCTTTTGTTGCTCAGATATGGCACTCTCTTTAAGTTAACACTAACCTCCCCCATAAGTAGTTCATGACTCCATGGCTATAAGTCTCCCTGTAACTGTGAGACATGACTTCCAGGGATGAACCTTGCCCTGGCATTGTGGGATTGAAAATGAATAAAAGGGTGAAAAGAAATGGAACAAAATAAAGTTCTGGTGGCTAAGAGATTTCAAATAGTGTTAAGAAGTCATTTTGGGTTCAAACTACCACAGTATGCCATGCCCCAATCAATAGCTTTCCTGAAAATCCTAGGGAATGCCCTGGACTCTATCTATGTCTTTATAAAAGTTTTTATTAAGTTTATTTTTTCAGAAACTTAAGGCCTCCAGATTGATCCTATGCTAAATAAGTCCTAAAACTCAGAGGTACCCAATCTATCCTAGAACTACAACCAGGTTCATTCCTCTACCCAGGAAGGGCAGCACCCATTTCCAGCAGGAAGTCATTAAAATGGCCATTACCCAGATATCTTGAGGATTGACAAAAAGATCAAATGATAGGAAGGAGGTGTAACTGATAAATTAGAACTTAACAAACAACTCTAACTACTGACACATTATATAGATATTTGTTTTTTAGAGTTTTATAATAGCCAGGAGGAAATACCTGAAGTTGTTGAACTATAATTCAGTAGCCTTGATCTTTGGTAATAATTGTATAACTGTATTGCAAAAAAAAAAAAAAAAAAAAGGAAGTAATTGCCCCTGATTGTGTAGATCTGTTTCTGGATGTTTGTTTTCTTCCACTAATATACATTGTGCTGGTTTGAAGTTGTGTATCTCAGAAAAGCCATGTTATTTAATCCTCATTCAATATTGTAGGGTGGAAACCTTTCTGATTATATTTTCTCCATGATGATGTGACATGCCCAATTGTGGGCTATATGGACATGTGACTCCACCCATTCAAGCTGGGTGTTGATTAGTTTACTGGAGTCCTTTAAGGGGGAAACATTTTGAAGAAACCTCAGATACAGATGCTTGGAGAACAGTTGCTTCAGAGCTGACAGAGTCAACACAAGACTCAGATGTTTGGAGATACAGGACCCAGGAGACATCACCATGTACCTTCCCATGAGATGTTAAGCAAGCTAGAACCCAGAGTTGTGTCCCAAAGGAACTAAGTGAAGGCCCACAGAAGCCAAGTGAGGAACCCTCACAGGAAACAGAGGCTGAAAGCAATATAGCCCAGGAGCAAAGGATAAGCAGATGCCAGCCATGTGCCTTCCCAACTGAGAGAGGTGTTCTGGATGACATCAGCCTTTCTTGCATGAAGGTAACTTCTTGTGGTGCCTTAGTTTGGACATTTTCTTGACACTAGAACTGTAAACTTGTAACTTATAAAATTCCCTTTTCAAAAGCCATTCAATTTCTGGTAACAAACTAATATATATACTGTCTTAGTTAACATACCTCTACTGAAAGTTTTAAAATTGGGCAGATTGTAATACTAATGGTCAATAAGAGGGAAGGGTAACAACTATAACAGGTATGGGATATTTGGGGTTTTCATGTGTGTTTTTGTTTAGTTTGGTTTGGTTTGATTTGGTTTGGTGCATGGTCCAGGAATCCAACCCAGGGCTCCCACATGGATCTTTTTTCTTTTAACTTAGTTTTCTGGAATAATGAAAATGTTCTAAAAATGATCATGGTGATGAATACATAACTATGTGATGGTATTGTGAACTATTGGTTGTATTATTTGAATGGATTGTATGGTATGCAAAAATATCGCAATAAAAATACATAAAGATTTTTTTAAATGTTGGCTCATTTCTGCCATTTAAACCATGACCTGGCCTAATCCAGAAACATGGAAAAATGCTAGCCTGCCAGATCCAGGAGCTCAGACACAGCTGCCATGGAAGAACATATCCTGTACCTGGCCCAGCTCCTGGCCCTGCAGTTTTATTAGCTTCATTTTTAATGTACTTTTACACTCCACAAATATAGCTAAAACCAACATTAAAGAACAGAAGGTCATAAGACTCCCATTCTCCAGCCCTCAGCCCCTCAATTCACTTAGAGGTGGAATGGACAAACATGCCAAAGTTTTATCCCCTGCCTGTCTTGTCAGAAGGTGGTAAGACTGCTGCTACAATGAGTTATTCTCACATACTGCCAACTCAGAACCCACTGTGAGAAACATTTCAGTTCACTGTAAATCAGGAAGACATGAGAATAAAAGGGAGGAAGAAAGAAAACCCAGCCAACAAGCAATTTTCAGATCCTTGCCTTCCTGAGGTCATGAGTGCTGGGCTTAATGGCCCTGACCAGTGGCCTGCCAGGAGGCACAGTTGGAAACAAATGCCCTGCCTTTCTGCCTCCTTGTTTCCCTCATACTTTTTCTTCATTATTTACTTCTTTTTTTTCTTCCAGGGTCAGTGAGGAACAAATATTTCAATAGGCCTCCCAGATGGGGTGAAAATCCTAGCCACCCCAGTGGATTTGCCTTTTCTTCCCTTGAGTTCTTGGATAAGAAATCCAAGAGCCTGAGACAGCTATGAGAAGGTTTCCAGGAATACTAGCTTGGTGCTGAGCCTGAAACCAGATGCAGGAGTCAAGCTGTCTGAACTGAAGGAGTTCTCCAGTCTAGGGAAATTCAGAAATCCCTTTTGGATTATAGCTATCCTGAAACTGGTGCTAGGTATTGGGGGTAGGACTCTAGGATTGACTGGGCAGGACTTTGGCCTTTCATTCTGGAGCCATGGGTTTCTAGTTCTGACTGTGCATTCTTGAAAAGTTATTTTCTTCTTATGGTCTCAGAATCTCTCAGAAACCTAGCAACCACTCTCCTGGAACATATTCTCCAAAAGTGAAGTCTTGTTGTTTGTTTTTTTTTTAACTTTTTAAAGAGAATATGTTGACATTTTGGTTCTTAAGACTTTGATGAAGTGGTACCAGTGTGAATGTAAGACCATGAGACAAAGGAAGGTAAATCTAGAATTTACATGCTTGCTCCCTCATTAATAAGGGCTCAGGCTCTGCTCCTGTGCCCCAACTTACCTTGCTCTCCCTATTAGAATCTGGATATTTCTCTAGTGTTCCCATCTGTGATGTGGCAGTAGGATCTCTATATCCTTTTCACCTTAACTATGATTATCAAGCCCCAGAGTTTTCTTCTTTGGCCTTCTTAATGATTACATTTGAGAATTTAAGATATCCCCCCCATGGATAATTATGAATCTATGTATCTATAGAATCTAAATCTACATCGATACCTTTTTATCTGTCTTGTCTATCTATCTATGATCTGTCTGCCCACCTATCTATATAAGTCTAACATTTAAGGAACCATTTAGAGTTACTTATGTCAGTGGAAAACAAGATCAATTAACCTAGGTGACAATTCTTCTGATTGTAATTTCTTTTTGTTGGTCTTTTTTCTTATAAAATGAGCTCAAATATAAATTAATGAGTTCACTTTGTACGTTCGTAATGGTAACAGATAATAACATCACTTTCCTTCCAAATGGGAACTATTATTAATATGGGATTGATAATGCTTAATGAAAATTTCATTATGATGTATGGAAAAAAAAATCCACCTCCAAACTAGGAACTATACAGTTCAGTGCTTGAGAGATTCAGTCAAAGCTGGTTTTGCTTCTATAGATAGATCAGTTATAAGAATATTTCTCCAAAGCCCCCAGAAGTGAGGAGGATAAAGATAGAGACAAAGAAATTGGAAAGAAGTTAGAGGCCAGAGGGGGATAGGGGAGAGAGGAGAAGCATTTAGGCCATTTTCCATATCCATTTCTCTTGGTTTATCATTGTTTCAGTTTCCTCCTTGTTAAAACAAATACCATGCAACGGGTTGGATTAGACAATTGGGTTTTATTGGCTCATGGATTTGAGGCTAGGAGAAGCCCAAATTAAGGTGTCTCAGGGAGATTCTTTCTTCCCAAAAGCTGGCATTCTGGGATTGATTGCTTTTGGTCCTTGGTCCCAGACTCCTCTATCACATGGTGATGTGCATAGTGACCTTCCCTGGCCCCTCCCTTCTCTCCTGTATTCCACTGACTTTCAGCCTCTGACTTCTCCCTCTGTTATCTCTCTCTATGACCTTCACTCTAAGACCTTCAATAATAGGATTAAGACCCATCCTAGGCCATGCCTTATCTGACAGAAGCTCATCAAAAGGTCGTATTTACAAAGAATGGATTAAGTTTGAGAACATATTGTTTTCTGGGGTATATAGCTCCAAACTACCACAATCAGGTTATACCAGAGATTTCCAAACTTTCTCAGTTGCCAATGGCTTTAGCCTCTCATTAACTTTTTCATGGTGCCCCTAGGGTAAAAGAATTACCTAATTGTTCCATTTATTACATAATTGCAAACAAATTGATAAATATTGATTCCTGATAACTTAGTGGCCATTTAAAAATAATGATAGAAAAATAAAATAAAATTTATTTTTCAATTTAAAAATAAATTGAAAGAAAATATTAAAACACATATTAATATGCAGCAAAAGTATGATTTTATTTAATTGTTAATAACCACCTTTTGGAAATACACGATTTCTCAGACCTTGGAATCAGATTGGACAACATCATCTTCATTTCCTGTTCCACATTAATTTTCACATATTGTTTAATTTTTATCATAGCAACTATCAAAAGGAATGTAGCACATGCCATCCTGACCAAAGAGGGGGAAAGAAGTGTAACAAGTAAGGTATCAGTGGCTGAGAGAGTTCTAAAAGAACAGAGAAGCTACTCTGGAGGTCACTCTTATGCTAGCTTCAGTTAGACATTGCTACCTATCATAACGTGCCAAACCCCAACCAAAACCATTGCAGCAAATTCTAAAGAACACCTAGGGCAATATATAAGATTCTACAAAGGGTCCATGCACTAGGGTAACTTTCTGGAAGCCTATAACCTTTAAATTGGTCCCTGGATCAGAGAAGTCCTGAAACCTAGAGGAGTCAACCTCTCCAGAACATCAACTAATTCCATTCCCATATCCCATATTATTAACAGCCCCTTCCAACATAAAAAGTTAGAATGGGTATAGCCCAAATACCCCTAAAGAGTGGAAGAAAGATCAAAGGTGATGGTGGAATTATACAGAGAAGGTCAGGTTTAACAAATAAGTATGAGTGCTGAATCATTATACTGATATTTCTTTTAGTCTCCAGTATCTTAGAGCAGCTAGAAATAAAAACCCAAAACTGTGGAACTCTGAAATATAGTCTACAACTAATTGTTGTGATGTGCTTTGAAATTTATTGCTTTTTTGTATATATGTTATTTTTCACAACAAAGTCGATTGTGATGATAAAAATATATATTACTTCCAGCCTCCAGTGTTATGGAGCAGCTAGAAGGGAAAATTTGAAATAATGGAATGGTAGCCCATGACAAACTCTGGGATCTGTTCTGTAACTACTTGTTGAAGAGTTCTTTGAAAATTATTGCTTTTTTCCTTTCATTGCTTTGTATATATGCTACATTACACATTTAAAAAGTTAAAAATGGTGGAAAATAAAATACACTGTTTAGGAGACTAAAAAAGAACAATAAAAATTATTTAGACTTTTTTTAACAAAGTTTAAGGGAGCATTTCCCCTAAGCATTTAAATGTACTTTAATATTCTAGTCAATTATAGATTCATAGAATAACAGAGCTGGACAATGCTTTAGAGATCACTTGGTCATATCCCTTATAGAAAAAATTGATTAAGAAATATCAGTGATTCAAAGATGATGTAAGTATTTTCATATTCTGCAAATTAATATTTATTTACTTCATATTATTCTATAGTACTGTTTAATTACTTTTTTAGGAGTCATTTGTTTCCTCTATATTTTTGTTGTTGTTGTTACCAGTTTGTTCCAATGAAATCTTTTTTGGTGTTCTAGTCATGAGCTTCAAGGTCAGAAATTAATCATGTGAGTGTTTTCATGTGTGTAATTATGTGTATATGTATGTATGTGTGTGTTCAAATCTGTAAGATTGGCCTTTGAAGAACCACTTTAGATTTTGTAATATATATATATATTTCATTCATACATATGAGTGACACATCTACATCATGAGGATGTTGTTTGTAATTAAGTAATTAAGATGACTTAGCATATTTATATAGCACTCTGAAAACCTTATCTGATAATGTGTCCCATGACAATAAATGGTTTAACTTTTCCGTGGTTGTGTTTCTTAATTCTGTTAGTTATGTGTGTGCAGTTTTCCTCCCTATCAAAAACTTATAAATGCTTTTCTTCCCTCATAAATTTGCTCTAGTGTGGATTCCAGAATTTTAAAAGTAAAATAATACTAAAATTACTTTTTGTCCTTAATGGAAATGAGTAACTGTTGATTAACTTGTTATGAGAGCAGAAAGTTCACTTAATTGTAAGTTGTAAAAATTTTCCACATAACTCCTGTTCTAAAAGGCCCAATAACTCTTATAGCCATAATGAGTCCATTGTTTCTTATGGTAAACAGGCAAACAGTTAAAGTGATTATTTTTCATTTTTAAATGTATCTTATATTATTGCTACACTTTCCTTTGTAATTGATAGTTTATTTTCAAGTTGGTTGGTATCTAGAAATATAGTTCATTAATTGTACAATGCAGACATGATTCTTAATTGGTCATAAGTTTTACAAGGTTAAATGAGAAGAAAACTTAACAGGAGAATTTCTAATTAAATCTGTATTTATAGTTGGAAAATATTTCAATTTAAAAATATATATTCAAGGTGTGCCTTTAAAACATTTGTAAATGAAAGCAACATTCAGGGAAAATATGTTATTTTAACTTTATATAGTTTTTACATTAACTATTGAAAGAGATAGAAATCAGATACTGTGAAATAATCCAGTAACATGATCTGTAGCATTACCATCTGTTCTAGTTTGCAAGCTGCCAGAATACAATATACCAGAAAAAGAATGGCTTTTATAAAGGGAAATTTAATAACTTGTAAGTTTTCACTTTTTAGGTCATGGAAATGTCCCAATTAAAGCAGGTCTATAGAAATGTCTGATCTAAGGCATCCAGGGAAAGATACCTTGGTTTAAGAAGGCTGATGAGGTTCAGGGTTTCTCACTCGGCTGAAAGGGCACATGGAGAACATGGTGACAGTCTGCAAGCTTTTTCTCCAGGCTTCCTGCTTCATGAAACTCCCTGGGAGTTGTTTTTCTTCTTCATCTCCAAAAATCACTCTCTGCTTTGAGATTCTGTTGCATTCTGAAGCTTTTTCCAAAATGCTTCTTCATTTATAGGATTCCAGTAAACTAATCAAGACCCACAGAGAACAGGTGGAGACATATCTCCATCTAATCAGGTTTAATACCAACAATTGATTGAGTCACATCTCCGTGGAGATAACCTAATCAAGTTTCCAACCTATAGTACTGAATAGGGATTAGAAGAAACTGCTGCTCCCACAAGACTGATTAGGATTAAAACATGGCTTTTAAATGGTACATAAATCCTTTCAAACCACACATTCCACCCTTTGGACCTTAAAAAAAAACATGTTTTTCCCATATACAAAATACATACATTCCATCTCAATATCAGAAGTCCTTAAACCATTGAAGTTACAATACAAATACAAAAGAAGGCTAAAACCAATACAGAGTCTCAAAGTCAGCTATAGACAAAATTTCTTCTCTGGTTTGGACCTGTAAAACTCAGAACAAGTTATTTGCTGCCAACATACAAAGGAGGAACAGTCGTAGGATACATATACCCATTTCCATAGGGAGGAAGGAACACAGAGGTCACCAAACCCAAGCAGTTTCAAAAATCTGCAAGGCAAACTTCATTAGATTTCAAAGTCTGAGAGTCATTTATCCTCAGGGCTTCTGAAAGCGGCAGTCCCACCCTTTACAAGGGCTTATGCAGAGGCCTGCCTCTCTTTGTATGCAACCTTGGGGGACATTGAGAAGGCCATCTTTTCCTCAGGTCTACTCTCTGCAGGGATTGGGGCTGCACCCAGGCTCTCAGCCATCTTCAGAGCATATGTTCAATCCTTCCATGTGGTGGCAGCCAGGATCTCCCCAAACCCCAAGGAATGTGCTCCACCCTCTCCAAAGCCTGAAGCAGCACGACTGTTCCACTGCAATGAGATGGAAGGCCCATCCTCTGCCTTTCAGGCAAACTCACTCTCTCCATGTGCTTGGGTGTGTCTGCTCTCCTGATTCAAGGTTACTTGACTTCAGACCCCAGCCTGCTTGGCTTTGCCTCTGAAGTCATTTTTCCTCTAATGTGTCCCTTCTCTGTCCCTCTCAGTCCTGACTGGCAGTGGTTTTCTTTATACAGATCCCACAATACTCTTGTTTGCTTTCTATGCAGTAGCCTTGGATCATGCCCATCAGACATAAGGAGTTTCTACAAATCCTTCCTGGATAACTCCATGTCCAATCCTGGCTTTCTGTGAAATGACTGACTGGTTCCACATTTGGCCAAATCCTCAAAGGGGGCACTAATCTCTGGGGTCTCTCTTCCTGGAAGCCTAGAATTTTCCAGAATATCAATTTCTGGTTTCTTTGCACCCAAGAGTTCTGTTCTCAACTTATCTCTTTCTTGTTGCAGGTGGGCCACAGTGGCTCAGCAGGCTGAGTTCTCGCCTGCCATACCAGAGACCTGGGTTCATTTCCTGGTGCCTGCCCATGTAAAAAAAGAAAAGAAAAGAAAAGAAAAGAAAGAAGGAAGAAAGAAAGAAAGAAAGAAAGAAAGAAAGAAAGAAAGAAAGAAAGAAAGAAAGAAAGAAAGAAAGAAAGAAAGAAAGAAAGAAAGAAAGAAAGAAAGAAAGAAAGAAAGAAAGAAAGAAGAAAGAAAGAAAGAAAGAAAGAAAGAAAGAAAGAAAGAAAGAAAGAAAGAATCTTTCCTATTGCATTTCACTATAAGAAACCATGCTGCACTTTCTACATTTAATTGTTAGATCTCTTTTGCTGAATATCCAAGTTCATGGCTTTTAAAATCTGTCTTCCAGCCAAAGCCATTAGTCAATTTTGCCAGATTATCTGCTATTTTAAAACAAGAATCACCTTCCTTTGAGTTTACAATAACACATGTCTCATTTCTGTCTAAGACCTTATCAGAAGTATCTTTAGAGTTGACATTTCTACCAGCAGTCTCTTCAAAGCACTCCAGGCCTTCTCTATCAAGCTCCTCACAACTCCACCAAAATCTCCCACTTATCCATTAAAAACTTATTCCAAACATGTTTGGTATTTGCAAACTGCCACAGAACCCCACTCCTGGTACCAAAATCTGTTCCCGTTTGCTAGCTGCTTGAATGCAATATACTAGAAACAGAACAGCTTTTAAAAAAGAGAACTTAATAAGCTGCAAGTTTACAGTTTTTAGGCTGTGGAAATGTCCCAATTAAGGCAAGTTTATAGAAATGTCCAATCTAAGGCATCCAGGGAAGGATTTCTTGGCTTAAAAAGGCTGATGAAGTTCAGGGTTTCTCTCTCAGCTGGAAGGGCACATGGCAAACGTGGCAACAGTCTGCAAACTTTCTCTCCAGGCTTCCTGCTTCATGAAGCTGCCTGAGAGGCATTTTTTCTTCTTCATCTCCAAAAATCACTCTCTGCTTTGTGGTTCTGTTGCATTCTGAAGCTTTTTCCAAAATGCTTCTTCTTTTATAGGATTCCAGTAAACTAATCAAGATGCACAGAGAACAAGTGGCGGCATGTCTCCATCTAATCAAGTTTAATACTCACAATTGATTGAGTCACATCTCCATGGATATAACCTAATCAAGTTTCCAACCTATAGTACTGAATAGGGATTAGAAGAAACTGTTGCTCCCACAAAATTGATTAGGATTAAAACATGGCTTTTCTGGGGTGCATAAATCCTGTCAAACTAGCAGATGATTTCTACTATGTTTGCTCTATTGCATACTATGGTCATCCTCAAACAGTGGTATTAAAGAGAACCTCTGATAAGCAGTTGAAGAGATGCAGACAGCATCTAAAATTTTTTTTTTTTGCCTAGCTGATGTAATTCATCTGGACCTCATTGCTTGTGCGGTTGAGGATGCTTATTTTTTTGGTAGTACTATGGCCATCTAAGAAGAAATTATCTAGAGAAAAATAAATTCATTTTTCCACCTTTTAATTAGCACAATGAGACTATATCTTCAGGAGACAGGATTTAAATAAAATTACTATTTTTAGTAAATCTTGAAATAAACTCTTTTAGGTCTAGGAAATTGATTGTTTTTTCAAATGATTTGGTAGAATTTTTTGAGTTGTAGCTGTATCATGTTGCTACAAGACAATTTATTTAAAACAGTGACAAAAATACTATAAACTGATACAGAAAGTATGATATTGGAAACATCCCCTGCATTGCTCCTGTATTGTCTTTTTATTAATGCCTACTTATGTAGAAATTAAGCAAATATTTATCACAAAATAGGCTAAAATCTTTATTTTTGTTTCTTAACAAAGTTGTTTTCTGTAAGATATTAACTATGTTTTGACAAAATAAAACAATGAATAGTAAAAAAAAGAGGAATGCAGCACAATCTAATGTTAAAACTGTGAACTATCTCAAGTTAGTTCTCTAATATCTGACAGATGTCAGGCATGGTTACGCCTCCTTCAAAAATTAAAAATATACCACAATGCACTGTGGTGCTCCAATGTGCCTCATCTTATAATTTTGGAAATATAAGATTAGTTCAACAAATTCCTAGACATTCTTAAACATGACTGCCTCCCTTCTTCCTCCACCAGCTGAAATGACTTTCCTTAGTTTTACTTCCCAAAATATCCTTTGCTTTAATAGCAAGCTGAAATAAGATGATTATATCTATATCATCCATAAAATTGCTATTGAAGACATGTCCCACTCTTGTCACTCCAGTGGATACTTCACATTGTAGCTGGAGAGATCTTTCTAAACATGCACATCTGAGGCACCCACCAGATTGGAAAACATTTAAAATCCTGACAACAGCAATTGCTCATAAGGATGTGAGGCAATGGAAGCTCTCATATATTGTTTGTGGTAGTGTAATTTGGTGCAATCACTTTGGAAAGAAGTTTCTCATTATCTATTAAAGCTGTACATATGTATACCCTATGACCCAGATATTCCATAATAACTTTTGTAACTTGAAAATATTAATGCTCACATTCACCAGTATATAGATAATGGAATGTTCATGATGTTCTGGTATGATGTGGTCACACAATTTAGAATCAATATAAATCTTCATGCAGAGGGGAAAGAATAAATAGATTGTACTGTATTATTGAATGGAATACTATACAGCAATGAAAAGAAAAGAAATATGGTTATATTCAACATGTATTGATCTTACAACCATAATTTTGAGAAAAACAGTACAAGAAAAATATGCATCATATGATCACATTAATATAAAATTTGTGATAAAAAGGAAAATCTAGCTTTATTTTTATGTATTTATACACAGGTGGTAAAACTGTTTCTAAAAAGACGTCTTTCCAGTTCTGCCAGGATGCAGTAATCTCATTGCCTCCCTGGTTCACCCCCATCAATTAAAACACTTTAAATATGACTCAGCAAATAAACATAGAAAGTCTCTGAAAGGTGGCAATGAGAAGGTGGACTGCCTATAGACCTTGAGATTTGATGATTGACAGGATAATGAGTTCCCTGTGTTTGCTAATTGATTCCCATATATCCCAGATGGGACTCCACAGAAACCTCCAACCCAGAACTGCCAACAAGCACATAAAAAACTCTCCAAAAACAGTCTGTTCTCCCTATCCAAAGGACCAGAAGAAGAGTTGCTTAGCAGCAGAAAACTTTGACAATACCATCCCTACTACATATAAACACCACTAGAAAAATAATACCCCTCCACACTCTGTGTTTTAATGGGGCTGAACAGTAAGTTGATGCTCCACCCCATCATCCCACCAAGAGGAAGCAGGTGGCATACTCTAATATATTCAGTGGGTTTGTAGGCAGGACCAGTGGAGAGTTGACTTACTATGTCTTGCTCAGCAAAAGTAGTTTTCCTTCATCTGATAATGTCCTTGTTTTCCATTCATTCTGACATATATTTTATCTGATATAGAAGGCTGGGTTGTCAATATTTTTCTTTCAGTATTTGAGAAATCTTATTACTTCCTTCTGGTTTTCATTGCTTCTGATGAAAATTTCCCAGAGTAGTGTCATGGAATTCAGCCTCCACTCTCACCCAATAATGAAATGATGATAGAGGAGAGGTTAATCATGACTAGGCTTCAACCCCCCACCTACCACCTCAACAGGGCCCAAGTTGGAGCTGAAAGACACATAAACCTGGTAGCAATGAATTTATATGAAACAATGTGAAGGAAGACTAATCTATACACTTCCTCCTTCCCATGCCACTGGGATCCAATGGGGACTAGAATTTTCATCCCACCCTGGAGTAAAAGATAAGTTTGGGGACAATGTGACATAGAGATGAACTGATTTTATACCCCCAATCAAAGATAACTTTGTAACCTAATTTGGCTGGAAAGATGTCAGTGGAGCCAAAGGGTTAACTGAACTTCAACTCTGCCCTTATTCAATGAAACAGTATGAATCAGTGCACCATTTTTCAAGGATGTTATCAGCAATATTCCTCAAGAAGCTGAACATACACAATCACTTGGTACTTGAACTATACTTCAATAGGGTAAATGTTTGTTAAAACAGAGATAAAATGCAATAAAATATTTAAATAAAATCCAGAATATTTTAATATACTATCCAAAATATCCAGGAAACAATTAAAAATCTCAAACCCCATACAAATAGAGAAAATCAAAAATTGAATGAGAAAAAACAATCAAATGACACCAACAATGAGATGGCTCAGATGTTGGATATATCCAAGAAGGATTTTAAAACAATCATCATAAAATGCTTCAACAAGCAATTACAAGTTCTCTTGAAACAAAGGAAGCCATAAAAAATCTCACCAAAGAAGAAGCTACAAAAAAGCATCAAATAGAAATAAAATTGTGAAATACAATAACAGAAGAAAAACTCACTGATTGAGCACAGTAATAGAGTGGAGACAACAGATTATAGAGTCAGTGAACATGAGGAAATATTACTAGAATTCACCCAATCTGAGCAACAAATAGAAAATAAACTGAAACAAAAATAAACAAAGCATTGGTGACTTGTGAGACAACAACCAAAGTTCCAATTTTATATCACCAGAGTCCCAGAAGGAGACGATAAAGTGGGACTGAAAAAGTATTCAAATGAATAATAGCTGAAAACTCCTCAAATTTATTAAAAGATAAAAACCTAGAGATTCAACAGCTGAACAAACATTGACTAGGATAAACCCAAAGGAATATTCAACAGGAAAATCATAACTGGATTTCTGAAAACTAATGACAAAGAAAAATTCTTGGAAGGACCAGAGAGAAACAGTGCATTACCTATAGGAGGTCATTAATTCTAATGACAGAAAAACTTTTATCAGAAGCAATAAAAACCAGAAGGAAGTAACACAATATTTCTCAAATACTGAAAGGAAAATATTTTCAACCCAGGCTTCTATAACCAGCTAAAATATACATCAGGAAATGAATGGAAAACAAGGACATTATCAGGTGGAGGAAAACTAAGAGATTTTTTGCCACCAGAAATACCCTAAAAGAATGACTAAAAGAAGTTCTCTACACAGAAATTCAATAATTAGCAAAAGAAGGCTTGGAACTATAGAAAGGAAAGAAAAACATTGGAATAACTAAAAAGAGGGGTGAGTGTAATAGACAACCTTACTTCTCATAAATTTCTTAAATTATATTTGATAATTGAAGGAAAAGTTATAAAACCATCTGGCTTAGTGTCCAATTTATGTATGGGAAATATTTAATAAATTAAATATAAAATGGGAAATGTAAAGGGAGCTAAAGCAAGTATGATTTCTAAATTTCAAATGAAATGGACACTGATAACAATAGACTGATAAGTTATGTACATCTATTGCAATACCTAGTACAACCACTAAGAAAACTGCACAAAGTGAAATCCTCAAAAACACTATGAATTAACCAAGATAGAATCCTGAAATTGTTCAAATATCCCATAAGAAACTTAAAAAAAAGAGAGAAGAGAAGAACAAGATAGAGAAAAATTAAACAGGAACCAAAAAAGGAGAAGACTTGACCCTTTAATATATTAATACTTATCTTAAATATAAATGGTCTAAATACACTTTAAAAACTGTAAATAAAATTACTACAGGCAATGGATATTAGATCATGATAAATGTACCAATCTACCAGGAAGATAAACAATTCTAAATGTATATACACCAAACAACTGAGCCTGAGAGCACTTGAAGCATAAAGAAAAAAATAATATAGTTGAAAGTATGATGAGACAAATTCATAATTGTAGTTGATGACTTCAACAACCTATTCTCATAACTTGATAGAAGTACTAGATAGAAAATAAAAAATATAGAAGATCTGAATAATACAATCAACCAAAAGGATTTTATTCACATATGTGGAACATTCTAACCCCAAACAGCAGAATACACACTTCTTTGCAATTACACTTGTAACATTCACCATGATAGACCATATCTTGGTGGATAAAATAAACCTCCACAAATTTAGAAAAGTTGAAGCTATACACAATGTGTTCTCTAACCAAAATGGCAGGAAACTAGAAATCAAAAAACAGAAAGACAAAAGGAAAATCTCCAAACACTTATAAACTAAACAACACATTTCTCAATAATCAATGGGTTAAAGAAGTCTCAAGAGAAGTAAAAATATGCATTGGACTAAATGAAAGCAAAAATAGAACATAAATTTCTCAATGCAGCTAAAGAAGTGCTGAGAAAGAAATAAATAGCACTAAATAATTACAGGAGAAGATAAAAATCTCCAATCAATAATCTAAATTCCTATTTCAATTTTATCAAAATACATTCAATGACAAGCAATGAAAATAATAAAAGTAAGAGCAGAAACCAATGAAACAGAAAATGGATAATTAATACAGAAAACTACTTAAAGAAGTGGATTTTTTTTGGAAAAAAAAGGATAACCCTCTTGCAAGATTTCCAAAGTGAAAAAGTAAATAAAAAAAAGAGATAATATCAGTAATGAAATAAGTATATCATCACAGGATATTAATATAATAATATGACCAACTTTGTACTCATAAAATTTAGAAGAAATGGACCAATCACTTAAAAACTACAAACTACCAAACCTCAATAAAGATGAAATAGATATTTTGAATACTCCTAACAACCTTTAAAGAAACTGAGATCAAAATTTTAAGTTTCCAAAAGGTAATTTCCAGACTGAAATGATTTCTCTGCAGAACACTAGTAAATATTTAAAGGAATTAACACCAATTTGAAAAACCTCTTTGTGAAAATAGAAGCGGAGGAAGCATTCCCCCAAATGATTTATAAAGTCAGTATTGCTCTCATACAAAAATCAGAAAAATAAAATAGCACAAAAATTGAAAACTACAGACCAATATCTCCATGCACTTAGAAGTAACCATCCTCAATCAAATATTAGCAAATTGAATCTAGCAATGTATAAAAAGACAAAGTGAGATTTATTGCAGGTATGCAAGGTTTGTTCAACTAAAAAAAAAAAAATTGATGTATTCACCATGCCAACAGACTGAAGAAGAAAAACCATATGACCAAGTGATGTAGAAAAAGCATTTGTCAAATCCAACATCTATTCATGATAAAAAAAAACAATAATACGCAAACTCATAGATTCAGAATCTAGAATATAGGCTACCAGAATATGGGGTGGGGATAGAGAAAGTAAAGTTAAGGCTTAAAATGTATATGGTTCTTATTTGGAATGACAGAAATGTTTTGGTAATGGATGATAGTGATGGTAGTGCAACATTGCAGATAATTAACTGCACTAAAATATATATGTTAATGTGATCAAAGAGGAAATATTTTATTGTACATATGGCAACATGATAAAAAATTTTAAACATCCATAGAACTACAATACACGGTGAACCCTGAGTTAAACTATGGACTTTAATTATCAGACCCATTAGAAAAATATGTTATCATCGATTGTAATAAATGTTCCACACTAATTCAAGTAGTTGGTAGTGGGGTGTCGTTCTAGTTTGCTAGCTGTCGGAATGCGATATACCAAAAATAGAACAACTTTTAAAAAGAGGAATGTAATAAGTTGCTAATTTACAGTTCTAAGACTGTGAAATTGTCCAAATTTAAAAAAATGTCTAAAGAAATGTCCAATCTAAGGCATCCAGGGAAAGATATATTGGTTCAAGAAAGTCAGTGACATTCAGCATTTTTCTCTTGACTGGAAGGGCACTTGCTGAAGTCTACTAGCTTTCTCTCCCAGCTTCTCGATTCATGAAACTCCCCCAAGAGCATTCTCCATCATCTCCAAAAGTCGCTTGCTGGTGGACTCTGCTTCATGGCTCTCGTCATTCTGTCATCCTTCTCTGCTCTCTCAGACTCTCCAAAGTTCACTGGCTGGTGGGCTCTGTGGTTCTCTTGGCCTTGTGGCTCTGCTTGGCTCTGCTGTGGTTTTCAGCAGAATTCTCTCTGCTGGCATTGTTGTGGTGTTCTCATTGTTCTTGGAGGGCATTCTCTCCAAAAATGTCTCCTCTTCTATAGGATTCCAGCAAACTAATCAAGACTCACATAGAATGGGTGGACACGTCTCCATCTAAGCAAGTTTAATACTCACAAATGATTGAGCCACATCTCTGTGGAAATAACCTAATCAAGTTTCCACCTACAGTACTGAATAGGTATTAGAAGAAACCATTGATCCCACAAGATTGATTAGGATTAAAACATGGCTTTTCTAGGATACATAAATCCTTTCAAACCACCACAGGTGTTGTCTGGGAATCCTGCATTTTATGCATGATTATTCTGTACACCCACAACTTATCTAATAAAGAAAAAAAAACTCTCAGTACACTTGGAATAGAGAGGAATGTCCTTAAATTATTAAATAACATCTACAAAGCATCTACAGCTAATATCACACTTAATGATGAAAGACTGTATACTGTCCCTTTAAGATCAGAGACAAAGCAAAGATGTCCACTCTCACTATTCCTATACAACTTAATACTGGAAGTTCTAGCCAGTACAATGAGGCCAGAAAAAGAAAAATTGCATACAAATTGGAAAGAAAGAGTTAAAACTGTGCCTATTTGAAGATGACATGATCATCTATGTATAAAATCCAAAGTAATATACAATATATTCCTTGAACAAATAAAGTTTAGCAGGTCACTAGATACAAAATCAAGGCACAAAAATCAAATTTGCACAGTAATAGCTTAATATTATTCCATCAACAGTAGCAGATGTACCACACCAATACTGGGGCAATAATAAGAGATATATAAGACATAGGGTTAGTGTTGTATTTTGTTTTTTCTGTGTATATATGATATTATTATTATGGGAACAATGAAAATAGTCTAAAATGATTGCACAGCTAAGTGATGATACTGTGAGATGTTGATTGTATACTTTCGATGGAATATATTATGTGAATATATCTCAATAAAATGTGCAGTTCAAAAAATCAATTTTGTATTTCCAAATGCTAACATAAAATATGTGGAAATTAAAATTAAGAACAAAATACCACTTAACAGTCTATCCATAGAAAATGAAAGTTCATGTTCAGCTATAAATTTAACAAAATTGTACAAGGTCTGTATAATGAAAGCAACAAGATGCAGATAAATAAATCAAAGAAGACCTAAATTAGTGAATGAACATACCATGTTCATGTATTGGAAGATTCAACATAGTAAAGAATAATAACCTCTAATTTCCTTTTATGTGTATTTTAGATGTCTTCTTTATGGTTACAATGGAGCTGAAATTCAACATCCTAAACCTAAAATAATCCTCTCTGATTTGATACCATCTTAACCTCAATACTATTCATAAACTATTTTGCTATATCCTTCAACCCCACCCTCTTTATGTTATTCTGCTCACAAATTTCATATTTATACATTGCATGTTTAACATGATAGATTTATGATACCTTTTATGTTTTTGCATATTAGACTATATAAGAAGGAAAAACCAGAGTTACAAACCAAAAATGCAGTAATATTGGGATTTGCATAGACCCATGTAGTTACCTTCACAGAAAATCTTAATTTTTATTGATATATATCATATATTCATATACAATGTAATCATCCAAAGTGTACCATAATATAGCTGTGTATTTATTATAAGCATCAACATTTTTTCTTTCTTGTGAAAAATAACAAAAAAGCAATAAATTTCAAAGCACATCACAACAATTAATTGTAGAACAGATTTCAGACTTTGGTATGGGTTACAATGCCACAATTTTAAGTTTTGCTTCTAGCTGCTCTAAGATACTGGAGACTAAAAGATATATCAATATAATGACTCAGCAATCACACTCATTTGATAAACCCTACATTCTCCGTATACCTCCACCATCAACTTTGATCATTCTCCCACTCTTTAGGGATATTTGGGCTAAGGCCATTCTAGATTTTTCCTGTTGGAGGGGGCTATCAATAATATGGGACAGGGAGATGGAATTAGTTGATGATCTAGAGAGACTGGCCTCGCTGAACTTCATGACTTATATGGCTGGGGACCCATCTGGGGTTTGTAGTTTCTGGAAAGTTATCCTAGTGCATAGAACACTTGTAGAATCTTATATAACACCCTAGGTGTTCTCTAAGGTTGGCAGGAATGGTTTTGATTGGGTTTGGCAAACTATGATAGGTAACAATGTCTACCTGAAGCTTGTGTAAGAGTGACATCTAGAGTAGACTCTCAACTCCATACTCTCTCAGCCATTGATACCTTATTTGTTACACTTCTTTTTCCATTTTTGGTCAGGATGGCATTGTTGATGTCATAATGCCAGGGCCAAGCTCATCCCTAGGGGTCATTTCCCACACTGCCAAGGAGATGTTCACTCCTGGATGTCATGTCCCACATAGGGAGAGGGCAGGGATTTCACTTTCAGAGTTGGGCTGAGAGAGAGAGAAGCCACATCTGAGCAACAAAAGTGGTCCTCCAGAGGTAACTCTGACACATACCTATAGGTAAACTAAGCTTCTCCACTACATACATAAGTTTCATGAGAGCAAGCCTCAAGATCAATAGCTTGGCCTATTGATTTGGTGTCCCTAATGTTTGACACAATATCAGGGTTTTTCCAGGTTGTAGTTTTTAATTGTTCCATGTTTTTTCTCTCATACCCTCGAGGGACCTTGCCAATGCTTTGATTATCTGCTTAATATACTATGGGATTTATCCAGGCATTACATTAAGCTATACAGGGTTAAAGGCCCCCATTCTTCTTCTGGACTCCCTGTATTTGGATTGTTTGAATGATCTATCCAGACAGGTTGAATTAGATTATGTACTAAAGAAAATTTAGGTTCTGGAAAAAATAAAACTTTCTTCCTTTGGTTTCAAAATGCAGATAATATTCTAAAATAAAATGTTTCCTTTCCCCTGTATTCTGAATTACCTTAACACCAACCTGATTGGCTTCATTCTTACCTGTAAATAGCAGGCTACAAATATATAAAACAGTCTCTTGAAATCCAGAAATAACAATTACCATTCCAGATTAAATGTGACTGCTATGAGAGCTTACAATCTAGGCCCTATTTCTGTATAAGTATTTTCTAAATGAGACCACATAAAATTTTATCTTTTCTTTCTGGCTTATTTTGCCTCATCAAATGTCTCACAGATTCATTCACAATCTTGCATGCCTCACAATTTCATTCCTTTTTGTAGCAGCACGATATCTGATCACATGAATACATCATCATTCACCAATCTATTTCTCAGTCAGTGCATCCTTCAGCCACCTCCATTCAATGGGCACTATGTATAATATCCAAAGTCAACAGTCCACCAACGCTCTCAATTTTAGATAATTTCATTGTTCCCAAGAGAAAGATAACTAATAAACACACCCTCACCGAATAGAAAATCCTAACCTCCCCTTAGCTTTTGTCCTTCACCCCATTATATAGCCCTGCTGTTGCTATGGTACTGCTGATATTTTCTTGTTAAACATAACCCATAGCATGCAACAGCAGTTTCTCCCCTGTACCCTAGACTTAAACACTCTGTGTACATGAAGCATAACTTTGAAGTAGTTCTTGCAAGAATTTATTTATATTTCTAGTGTTAATTAGTGGGACACATAGGTCTATACAATCCCTTTCAATCATGTTCAACTGCAATATGAAAATATTGAGCCCACTCAGACACAGCATTGACCTGCTGCCCTGAGCTCTGTACATGTGCACAAAGGTCCCAGTACTCTAGACTAATGCACATCAGGGCCCCACCCCACAGACATGTGCACCCACACAGTCACATCCTCCCTGTCACTGGGCGCCCATGCTTACAAGCCCCAGCATAGCATCCACAACCTGCACCTATATCTGCACTGCAATGCATCACTGCACTGTTGTGCCCCATCCCACACCCTGCATCCTGCTCCACATCCATCCCACAAATGAAAGGCTTTAGAGTACTGTAGGAAATCAACTTCCAAAATAAACCAATCAAGATATTTATACACCATGAAGATAGCAGAAGATCACTAAGCATATCATGATGCAGATATATATAGCCCACCCTAAGAACCAAATTAAAACACCAGATAAGATGCAGAGGTTGGAATAACTAATCAAATATGTTCATATAACTCTAATAAATAAAATTAATGAGATGGCTAATGACACAAAGGACATCAAGAAAATACTAGAAGAGCATAAATAGGAATCTGAAAGAATAAATAGAAAAATAGTAGATACCACAGAGATGAAGGATGCTGTAAACCAAATAAAAAACATACTAGAGATACACAGCAGCGTATTTGAAGAGACAGAAGAAAGAATAAGTGAACTAGAAGACAAGACAACTACAGCAAATGGCAGAAATGTTGGAAAATTTTGAATTGGATCTCGGGGAAATGGTGGACAAAACAAAGTGCACAGGCATAAGAATCATTGGTGTCCCAGAAGGAGAAGAGTAAAGGGCTAAGGAGATTAGTTTAGGATATAATGGGGGAAAACTTCCCAACTCTTATAAAGGACATAAAATGCAAGTCAAAGAATCTCAGTGAACTCCAAATAGAATAAATCCAAAAAGGCCTTCCCCAAGACACATGTTAATGAGTCTGTCAAATGTTGAAGAGAAACAGAAAATTCTGAAAGTAGCAAGAGAAAAACAATTCACTACATACCAGGGTAACCATACAAGGCTGAGTTCAGACTATTCAACTGGCACTATGGAGATGAGAGGGCAGTTCTCACCTGGAGAAACTTGAGAAAGAACAGAAAGAAAGAACAGAAAACTAACCCCAAAGCATGGAGAGGAAAAGAAATAAAAAAAGATTAAAGCAGAGTTAAATGTATAGGAGAACAAAAGAACAATAGAAAGAATCAATAAAACCAAAAGTTGGATCTTTGAGAAAATCAATAAAACCGATGAACCACAAGCAAGGCTGACAAAGAAAAAGAGAGAGAGGATGCAAATAAACAAAATCAGAAATGAGTGGGGGGTCGTTACAACAGACCCTGAAGATATAAAAGAAATCATAAGAGGATACTATGAAGTGCTATATGCCAACAAACTAGAAAACTTAGATGAAATGGACAAATTCCTGGAAACACATGAACAAGCTCTACTGACTCAAGAAGAAATAGAAGATCTCAAATCAATCATAAGCAAAGAGATTCAATCAGACATCAGAATTCTTCCTACAAAGAAAAGCCTAGGGCCAGATGGCTTCAAAGGGGAATTTTATCAAACATTCCAAAAGAACTAACATCAAACCTGCTCAAACTTTTCCAAAAAAAATGAGGAAGAAGAACACTACCTAACTCATTTTATGACGCTAACATCATTTTAATGCCAAAATAAGGTAAAGGTGCTATAAGAAAGGAAACTTACAAGCCAATCTCCCTAATGAATATAGATGCAAAAATTCACAAAAAAATGCCAGTGAATTGAATCCAACAACATATTAAAACAATTATACACCACAACCAAGTGGGATTTATACCAGGAATGCAAGGATGACTCAACACAAGAAAATCAATTAATGTAATACAGCACATTAACAAATCTAAAAGGAAAAATCACATGTTCATCGTGATTGATGATGGAAAAACATTTGACAAAAGTCAACATCTTTTTCAGATAAAAGCACTTCAAAAGGTAGAAGTCAAATATCTCTTTCTCAATATCATAAAGGGAATATATGAAAAAGAAAAAAACAAACCATAGGCAGCATTGTACTCAGTGTTGAGAAACTGAAAGCTTTTCCCCTAAGATTGGAAATAAGACAAGGTTGTCCTCTGTCACCACTATTATTCAACATTGTACTAGAAGTTCTAGCTAGAGTAATCAGGCAGGACAAAGAAATAAAAGGCATCCAAATTGGAAAGGAAGAAGTAAAACTTTCATTATTTGCGGATGACATGATACTATACTTAGAAAATCCTGAGAAATCTACAACAAAGTTATTTGACCTAATAAACAAATTCAGCAAGGTGGCAGCATATAAAATTAATATGCAAAAATCAGTAATGTTTCTATACACAAGCAGTAACTTTACTAAGGAGTCAATTATAGAAAAATTCCATTCAAAATAGCAACTAAATGAATCAAGTTTCTAGGAATGAACTTAACTAGGGACATAAAGGACGTGTATGAAGAAAACTACATAATATTGCTAAAAGAAATCAAAGATCTAAATAGGCAGGAAGACATTGCTTCATAATAGGAAGGTTAAATGCAGTTACGATGTCAATTCTACCCAACCTGATCTACATATTCAATGCAGTACCGATCATAAGCCCAACAACCTACTTTAAAGACTTCAAAAAGTTGGTTACCAAATTCTTCTGGAAGGGAAAGAGACCTTGAATAACTGAACACACCTTAAAAAAGAGAAATAAAATGGCAGGATTAACACTTCCTGATTTTAAAATGTATTATAAAGCAACAGTGGTCAAAACAGCATGGTACTGGAACAAAGATAGAAGTATTGAACAATGGAATTGAATTGAGAATGTAGAAATAGACCACTAAATCTATAAGGGAAATGCAGATCAGGACTACAATATGAAACCACCACATACATATAAGAATGGTTTCTATTAAACAAACAGGAAACCACAAATGTTGGAGAGGATGTGAAGAAATTGGGACACATATGCACTGCTGATGGGAATGTAAAATGGTACAGCCACTATGGAAAACAATCTGGCAGCTCCCCAGAAAACTAAATATCGAGTTGCCCTATGATGAAACAATACCACTACTCAGTATATATCCAGAAGAGCTGAAAGCGTGACTCAAACAGACATTTTCACACTGTTGTTCATAGCAGTATTATTCACAATCACCAAAGATGGAAACAATCCAACTGCCCATCAATAGATGAGTGGATTAACAAAATGTGATATATACATACGATGAAGTATTATGCAAGAGTAAGATGAAATGATGTCCTGAAGTACATGACAAGATGGGTGAGCCTTAAAGACATAATGCTGAATGAAATAAGCCAGACACAAAATCATAGATACCATATGATTCTACTTTTATGACCATGTAAAAGTAAAATCAGAGACTTATAATACAGAATATAGGGAACTTAGAGATACATAGAAGCTAGAGATGGGTGAATGGATAGCTAACAGGGTTGAACTCAAATATAAGGGACTAGACAGAAGTGAAAGCAGTTCTCTAGTGGGTGTATAAGTAATATTACCATATTCCACTAGCAGAATTCCCTTTAGTATTTCTTGTAGGTCTGGTCTCTTCTTGAAAAATCTTTCAGGATTTGTTTGTCTGTGAAATTTTTAAACTCTCCCTCAGGTTTTTTTTTTAATTTTATTGTATAGTATAACACATATACTAAGCACAGAAATAAAGCAGCAATACTTTTTAAAGCACTCTTCAACAAGCAGTTACAGGACAGATCCCAGAGTTTGTTATGGGCTACCATACAACCCTCTCAGATTTTTCCTTCTACCTGACCCAGAATAGAGAAGGCTAGAAGGCTTAAATATTTTTTTATCATCACAACCAACTTTTTTCCTTCTTTTTTTTGTGAGAAATAACATATATACAAAAAAGAAATAAATTTCAAAGCACAGCACCACAATTAGTTGTAGAACATATTTCAGAGTTTGACATGGGTTACAACTCCACAATTTTAGATTTTTACTTCTAGCTGCTCTAAGATACTGCAAACTAAAAGAGATATCAATTTAATGATTCAGCATTCATATTCATTTGCTAAATCCTATTTTCACTGTATAACCCCACCATCACCTTTGATCTTTCCATCCCTCTCTTTAGGGGTGTTTTAGCTATGGCCATTCTAACTGTTTCATGTTGGATGGGTCTGTCACTAATACGGAGTAGGGAGATGGAACTCTCTGATGTTCTAGAAAGGCTGGGCCCTCTAGGTCTGAGGACTTATCTGGTCCACAGACCCATATGGAGGTTGGAAGTTTCTGGAAAGTTACTCTAGTGCATGGAACCTTTGTAGAATCTTATATATTGCCTTAGGCGCTCTTTAGGATTGGCTGGGGTGGTCCTGGTTGGAATTTGGCAGGTTTTGTTAGGTACAAGGTCTAACTGAAGCTTGCATAAGAACCACCTCCAGAGTAGCCTCTCAACTCTATTGAAGTCTCTCTGCTACTGATACTTTATTAATTACACTTCTTTCCCCCCTTTTGGTCAGGATGGAATTGTTGATCCCACAGTGCCAGTGCCGGATTCATCCCTGGGAGTCATCTCCCATGCCACCAGGGAAACTTTCACCCCTGGATGTCATATCCCACGTAGAGGGGAGGGCAATGACTTCACTTGAAGATTTGGGCTTAGAGGGAGTGAGGCCACATCTGAACAATAGCAGAGATCCTCCAGAAGTAACATGCCTATAGGTAGTCTAAGCTTCTGTGCTACCTACATGAGCTTATAGATTTGTTCTAAGAACCAACTTTTGATTTAACTGATTCTTTCTGTTGTTCTTTTGCTCTCCCATTCATTTATTTCTGCTTTAATCTTTGTTATTTCTCTTCTTCCATTTGCTTTGGGGTTAGTTTGCTGTTCTTTCTCAAGTTCCTTCAGGTGTGCTGTTAAATCCCCAATTTTTGCTCTTCCTTGTTTTTTTAATATAGGCATTTAGGGCAATAAATTTCCCTCTCAGCACAGCTTTTGCTGCATCCCATAAGTTCTGATAAGCTTTATTCTCATTTTTATTCTTCTCCAGATAGCTACTGATTTCTCCAGCAATTTCCTCTTTGACCCATTGGATGTTTAAGAGTATGTTATTTAATCTCATTTGTGAATGTTCCATTCTTTGGTGGCTATTGAAACCCAGCTTCATTCCACTGTGAATAGAGAAAGTGCTTTGAATAATTTCAATGTTTTTAACTTTATAAAGACCTGTTTTGTTCCCCAGCATATGATCTATCCTAGAGAATGTTTCATGAGCACTAGAGAAGAATGTATATTCTTGTGTTTTGGGGTGCAATGACCTATAAATGTTTGCTACATCTAATTCATTTATCAAGTTATTTAACTTCTTTATTTCCTTGTTGATCTTCTGTCTGGTTGTTCTATCTATAGAGGAGAGTGGTGTATTGAAGTCTTCTACTATTATTGTTGAAACATCTATTGCTCCCTTCAGTTTTGCTAATGTCTGTCTCATGTATTTTGGAGCTCCATGACTGAGAGCATAAACATTAATGATTATTATATTTTCTTGGTGAATTGACCCTTTAATTAGTATATAGTGTCCTTCTTTGTCTCTTATGATGTCTTTACATTTAAAGTCTATTTTGTCCTATATTAATATAGCTACTCCTGCTTTCTCTTGATTACAAATTGCTTGGAAAATCTTTTTCCATCCTTTCACTGTCAATCTATTGTATCTTTGTGTCTAAGAGGAGTCTTGTAAGCAGCATATATCTAGATTATATTTCTTAATCCATTCTGCCAATCTGTATCTTTCATTTGGTAATTTTAGTCAGTTAACATTCAAAGTTATTACTGACAAGGCATTTCTTATATCCACCATCTTATCTTTTGGGTTTTATTTGCCAGGTCTGTACATTCTTTTCCCTCTTTTTCTTTGTATTATTTAAATTACCCTTAGTGGTACTCTTCAATTCTGTGCCCTCCTCCAGACCTCCTTCTCCAGTTATTTTTTTTTTCAGCTGGCAGAACTTTTTTTTAGTATTTCTTCTAGGGCCAGTCTTTTGTTGACAAATTCTTTCACGACTTGTTTGTCTGTGAAGGTTTCATTCTCTCCCTCAGTTTTGAAGGGCAATTTGTCTAGGTACAGAACTCTCAGCTGAAAGTCTTTCTCTTTCAGTATCTTAAATCCATCATACCACCGCCTTGTCACCTCCATATGCCAGTTGAGTAGTCCAAACTCAGTCTTATGGGGTTTCTTTGTGTATAGTAGACTGTTTTTCTCTTGCCATTTTCAGGATTTTCTACCTCTCTTCAACATTTCACAGACTAATTAGTATGTGTCTTAACATAGGTCTATTTGGATTTATTCTTTTTGGGGTTCATTGGGTTTCTTTGATTTTTATATTTATGTCTTTTATAAAGTTTGGAAAGTTTTTTCCCATTATATGCACAACTAATCTTCCTAGCCCTTTCCTCTTCTCTTCTCCTTCTGAGACACTGGTGATCTTTATATTTGGGTGCTTTGTTTCATCTATCATATCCCTGAGATCCAATTCCAATTTTTCTAGCTTTTTTTTTTGCCATTTGCTCTTTTTTGCATTTGAAATCAATTGTCCTATCCTCTAGTTCACTTGTTCTTTATTCTGCCTCTTCAAATCTGCTGTTGTATGATTCTAGTGGTTTTTTTATTTGGCCTATAGCATCTTTAATCTCTGCAATATCTGCTATTTTTCTATTTATTTTTCCAAATTCCTCTTTATGCCCTTCTAGTGTCTTCTTGATCTCCTTTATGTCATTAGCCATCTCACTGATTTTGTTTAGTAAACTTATATGAACATCTCTGATTAGTTGTTATAAAGGCTGTATCTTCTCTGGTGTTTTAATTTAGTCATTAGGCTGGACTATATCTGTCTGCATTGTCATATGCTTAGTGATCTTCTGTTGCCTTCAGGGTATGTAATATCTTGATAGGATTACTTGGGAAGTTGATTTCCTTCAGTAGTTTAAAACTTGTATTGGCAGAATGGATGTAGAGCAGGATTTGTGTCATGGCATGGGACACAGCAGTGCAGGTATGGGTTGCAGTGTAAGTATAGGCATGGTTAGGAGACCCTATTCTGGGGCTTGTGAGCATGGTATGTGGGATGTGGCATTATAGAAGTGCAGTACAGGGGCCATGGGGTGGGGTGCACCTCAGGCAGGCTTTGGTGTGCAGGAACATGGTGCGGAGTAGGAGACACAGTGGTAAGGTATGGTGGGAGGTTGATGGGGGGTTGTACAGATGCATGGGGGCTGATTCATGGGCAGGATGTGGGTGGGTGCTCAGAGCATGGGGGTCATGCATATCAGGTTATGGGGTCCAAGCCACAGAGATTTGGGCACAGGGAAGGCATTGCACTGTGCGTCCTTGTGGAGGGGGAGGTGTTCAGGCATCTGGGATGTGGATGCATGAGTATGGAGTGGGGGAGGGGCACATGTTGCAGGAATTGTGGAATATTGTTCAGGAGCAGGTGATGTCAGGTGAGCGGAGCCATGGTGTGACTGTACAGGTGCAGTGGAGTTTGGACAGTGTTGCACATGCATGCAGGGTGGGGTGTATGTAGCTCAGATGCACATGTGAGCACCTGCCTCTGTGTAAGCAGGGCATTTGTGCCACGGGTTAGGGCAAGGGTGCACATGTGTGTGGGGTAGGGGTGGTGGGGTGCAGGGGTCAAGAGGTCAGTGCATGGATATGTGGGCATCCAGCTTGGAGTATGTGATGTGCTTTTATGTGCGTCTGGGGGGCAGGGCCCTGGTGTGCAAGTGCACAGAGCTCAGGGGCAGTGGGTAAGGTTTGAGCCTTCTAGAGCTGGGGTCAGGTGTTGCCAAGATTCACAGGTCAGTGCTTGCCCAGAACTGGAGGTGTGTGACAGGGGTGTGGAAGTGCTTGTTTTGGGGCAGGGGGAGGAGAATTCTGATGTATGTGTGCACAGAGCTCAGGGGGTCAGGGTGGGGTTGCATGACTGTATGGGCTGGGGGCAGTTGTGGCCTGGCATGAAGGTGGGCACTCTGCAGCCCATATGTTCAGGCAACCACCTGCAGGGATCAGGGAGGGGCAGGTGGGGTGTGAGGGACTGGGCAAAGGTGAGCGGGTCTTGGGAGGTGCGAGACTGCACTGTGCCCTTGTCAGGGAGAGGTGGGTAGTGCTGAAGTAGGTGTGCATGCACGGTGGAGGATGTGTAGTGGGGACAAGAGAAGGAAGTCATTCTAGGGGTGCTTTGAGTGCGGTGGGGGGTGCGGTGATGGGGTTCAGGTGCATGAGATGTAGGGGGAGTCCCGGGTTCTGGGGCATGGACGGCACACCTGAGGGTAGCGCTTTCAAGGAATGTGGCTTGGCTTACTTTCTTGTCCCCTTCTCTCTCTGTCCCTGCACCTGAAGGCTCTGGGCCTCCATTTGGAAAATGGTGTGTTACGTTGTTTCTACTAGCTGGATTGTCTCTGGTTCTCTGAGTCTCAATTCTTCTGCTTTTGCAATTAGGGTCTCCCTATGTGATGTAGACATCCTTCCCAGGGCACTTACACACTGGAATTGCTGTCCCAGTTGCCTTTTCATCACTTCTCTAGCTGTTCCTTGGAGCAGGGGTGAACCCGACCTCCAGAGGGTCTTAACTGTTTATATAACTTCAAGCTACCCTCTACTGTCCTTTCTTTTTGTCTGAAGAACTCTCTTTAATATTGCTTGTAGGGCAGTTCTAATGGCTATGAACTGCTTCAGCTTTTTTTTTCTCAGATTTTGTTTACATGGGAAAGTCTTAATCACTCCCTCATTTTTGAAAGTCAGTTTCACCAGACAAAAATCTCTAGGTAAACAATTTAATTTTTAAATCACTTTAAATAGTGTTCCTTCTGCACTCTAGCCTCCATGATTTCTGATGAGAAACAGACACTTATTCTTATGGAGACTCCATTGTACGTAATGAGTTATTTCTCTCCAGCTTCTCTCAGGACTCCATCTTTTTCTTTAGCACTCAACAGTTTGATCATATTGTGTCTTGGCATGGATATCTCTAAGTTTAACCTATTTGGAGTATTTTTTTTTAGCTTTTTGGATATGGATATTCATGTCTTTCATTAAATTTAGGAAGTTTTCAGCCATTATTTATTCAAGTATTCTTTCTTCCCTTTCTTATTCCTTTCTTCATTTGATATTCCCATAACGCACATATTGGCAAAGTTGATAGTGTCCCACAGGTCTCTTAGGCTCTATTCACTTTTCTTCATTCTTATTTCATTCTGTTTCTTAGACTGTTTAGTTTCAATTGTTCTGTCTTCAAGCTCACTAATTCTTTTTAAAAAATATTTTTCTTTGTAAATCTTCACACACATACAGTCCATACATGTTGCACAATCAATGGCTCACAATATTATCACATAGTTATATCTTCTTCACCATGATAATTTTTAGAACATTTGCATCACTCCAGGAAAAGAAATAAAAAGAACTCATACATCTCATACCCTTACCCTTCCCTCTCATTGACCCACAGTATTTCAATCTCCCCAATTTTTACTTTTTATCTCCCTCTATTATTTGTTTATTTTTTATTCTTTTTTTCTTACTCATCTGTCCATACCAAGGATAAAAAAATTTCACACTCACACAGACACATCGTAAAAGCTATATAGTTATACAGTCTTCTTCAAAAATCAAGACTACTGGAATGTAGTCAAACCATTTCAGGTACTTCCCTCAGCCACTCCAATATACAATAAGCTAAAAAGGGATGTCTAAACAATGTGTAAGAATAACCTCCAGGATAAACTCCCAACTCTGAAATCTCTCAGCCCCCTTTTGGTCAAGAAGGCTTTCTCATTCCCATAATGCCAGGTCCAAGCTCATCTCCAGAAGTCAGGTCCAACATTACCAAGAAGACTTACACCCCTAGGAGTCATGTCTCATGTAGGCAGGAGGGCAGTGTGCTCACCTGCCAAGTTGGCATAGAGAGAGAGAGGCCACATCTGAGCAGAGGTTCTCTGGGGGTAACTCTTAGGCTAATTATCAGCAGGCTTAGCTTCTCCTTTTCAGGAATAAGCTTCATAGGGATGAGACCCAAGAGTGAGGGCTCAGCCTATTGAATTGATTGTCCCTCTGCTTGCAAGAATATCAAAAATTCCCCAGATGGGTAAGTTGAATATTTCCTCCTTTCTCTTTAGTCTGCCAAAGGGAATTTGCAAATACTTTTTTTATTCTCTGCCCAAATTACTCTGGGATATATCAGAGCCTCACACTAACCTATACAAACCAACAAGATTTCATGACCTATTCAAGATTCCATATAATTATGATGTAAAGTAAACTGACCATAGAAGTTAAATTAGATAATGTGCTATCCAAAATAAATTTTTTGCACCAAATAAACATCTCTTCCTTTGGTCTCACACAGCGGTTGAACTTTGAAAATATCATCCTTTACCCAGTATTCTGATTTACCTTAGTCCTATCCAAATCGGCTTGATTGATATCTCTAGATGAAGCCTGTTCACTTTTTCAGTTATTTTACAAGTTGCTGATTGGGGTAATGCTGACTTTCATAGCTTCTCTGCTCTAACTCTGAGTCCCAAGTATCACATAAATACCCGAGGTTTCAGGGAATGGCCAGGTTAAATACAAATAGGTCCGTATCTCAGAATTTAGAAATATCAGTTAGAACTCCTCAATATATGTGACTTCTGTAAGAGTTTACAATCTAGGAACCTTTACAATAGGCCTTTACAACCTGATAACCCATGCTCTCAACTTAAATTATCTGAGTTTGTAAATTATAGTTAATCCATATTAGTGAGGCATGATAATATTTGTCTTTTTGTTTCTGACATTTTATTCTACATACTGTTCTTAAGTTTCATTCACTTAATTGCATACCTTACAAATTCATTCCTTCTTGCAGCCTCTCATTAATCCATTGCATGTAAACACCACAATTCCTCCTTTTATTCCTCATCCATTGTACCTGTAGGCCACCTCCATCCATTGCAAATCACATGCACTGCCACCATAAACACCAGTGTGCAAATGTCCATTCATGTCCTCACTCTCAGTTCCTGCAGGTATATACCTGGCAACACTGTTGCAGAATCATATGGCAATCCCACCTCTAGCCTCCTGTGGAAACAACACACTGTCCTCCAGAAGGGCTGCACCTCTCAGCTTCCCTACCAATTGTGAATAGGTACATCTCTTTCTCCACATTTTCTCTAGCAATTGTTTCTCTGCATTCATTTTTAAACAACTTTATTCATACATCATATGACCCAATCTAAATAAACAGACATGGCTTCACCACCATAATCTATATGAAGACATTTCCTTTTCTTTTCTTTACCTTTTGACTTTTTTCTTTTCTTTTCTTTTCTTTTTTTACTCCCAAAGTATACAGGTTGACAAAGATAAATGAAAAGTTACCAGCTGACATTTCACTATTTGGAGCTTGATTTGCCTCAAGTGGCAAGTCTCTTACCTCTGATAATTACAAACTATCCAACAGTTCACTGGATCAGTTGCTAAAAGGAAACCCAGATAGGGGAGTGCTCTCATCTAGCTGCCTCGTGCAGGAGTTTAGAGCAGAAGGGATTAAAAGTGGGATGATGTGTAGGAGATGAAGAACTATATAGTAGAAGGTTTCAAAGAGCTGAGCTAAGGCCATGGCAGCTGAAAGAAGGAGAGAAGGCAAGATGGGGACTCAGGGATCCAGCACCCACAACAGGTCCATGACTGCATTATCCTCCATGTTCTCCTTCACCAGAAGTGATGATCTCAGTTTATGAACAAAGTAGTAAGACATTTCCTTTCCTTCTGCCTAGAATCCATGCCCCTCCCCCATGTTCCCCACTTTTTGACATTTAGTTTTGGCATAATGTCTTTGTTACATTCAGCGGAAGCATATTACAATGTTATTGTTGACTATAGACCCTAGCTTGCATTGATTTTACCTTTTCCTGCCTACCATCTGTGATGGTTAGTTTCTGGTGTCAACTTGGCCAAATGATTATGCCCAGTTGTCTACTCATGTTATCACTGGCCTGACCATTGCAGCAAGGATATTTCATGGCTGGTTGATAAACCTGAAGGCTGGTGTATTAAATCATGAGTCAGTTGATTGAATCTGCGGCTGCTTACATCTGTGATCAGCTAAGGTGTATCTCCCACAATGACATAATACAGTTAGTTGAAGTCTTTTAAGGAAGAAGAGAGACTCTTTCACTGCTTCTTCAGCTAGTGAGCCTCTCCTGTGGAGTTTGTCTAGACTTCATTGGAGCCACCAGCTTCACAGTCTTCCCTATGGATTTTGGACTCTTCCATTCCTGTGGTTGTGTGAGGCACCTTTATAAATCACATATTTATAGAACTCTTCGGTTGGTTCTATTTCTTTAGAGAACCCTGACCAATACACCATCCATTTTCAACCCCTTACAATGGTAGCATTCATTTGTTCTCCCTCATGCAATTGAATTGCTGTAGGGAATTTTAAATTTCAGTTTCTGTGCTTTTCAGTTCCAGGATTTCTGTTTTTGTTTTTTTTTTTTTGCATGGCAGGCACCAGGAATCAAACCCAGGACTCTGGCATGGCAGGCAAGAATTCTGCCACTGAACCACTATTGCACCACCCTGTTTGATTCCTTTTTATTATTTATCTCTCTTTATTAAAATCATATTTTCATACATTATTTTCTTGCTTTTCTTTAGTTCTTTGTCCATGTTTTAGTTTAGTTCTTTGAGCCTAAAGGCAGTTTTTAAAAAGTCTTTGCTATGTCCCATATCTGGAATTCTTAACTTATGGTATCTGTTGACTTATTTTTTTCCTTTGAAATGACCATCTTTTCCTGTTTCTTGTGATTTTCACTGAAATCTGGACATGTGAATATTTTAATGTAAATCTAGAAATCAGATTCTCTCCCTTCCCCAAGGTATTCTTTCTTTTTTCCTTCTTACTTTTGAAGGTTATCATAATTTATTTTTGTAATGAAGTCTCTGTTCCATAAGCTTATATGCAGCCAGTGTTATGGCAGAGATTTCCTAGAATGTCAGGAGATAAAAACAAAAGCAAAAACTAACACAACAAAATAAAAGAAAACACCTTTCTCGTGCTTTGCAGTTTGACTCTATGTTGGTGCTTTCCTTCATACTTAGCCAGCCTTAGAGTGAGCCTAAAGAACAGCCTGCAATGAAAGCATAATTTCAGGTCATTTACGAGCATGCATTTTGTCTTGAGTATGTGCTTGTGGCTTTATCAATTCTCCAGTTTACATGGATACTCAGAATGCGCCCAACTACCCCACAATATCTGAAGTCTTTCCTTGATAATGGACATTACTGTATGTCTGAAATGGTAACCCTTAGCACCAGGTAGTTGTGGTTTAGCACAGGTTTAATCCTTCCAGCTGCCTCCAATTTCAGAGCAAGTTTTGGGACCAGCAGCATACATACCAGAGTACTGGATCAGTCCTTCTTGCTGCCACCTGATAGATTGGTACAGACATACATGTGCCCAAATATGTGTATAGGAGTTTACTCAACTCTGTCCAGAATTTGGGATCAAGAACCCACACTGCGAACATGGTCTGACACTACCCTAAGCCAGGGAGGGGTGGGATAGGCCAATAAAGATGTCAGGAATTTTTCCTGACATTTAAAGTTATTTTCTGGATTAAGGACTCAATCAGTTGCTACAACTCTTTAACTCTTTTTCAGAGATATGAGAAAGTTGGTTCTGCTCTTTTCTGCTTTTAAAAAAAAATCTTGCTGTGGCTCTTTCTGATGTCACTCCCCACAATAAGTATCCTAAGAAAATATTTGAACAATGCCTGTTTCTAATTTTTTATTTTTAATTAAATTTTTATTTGAATAATACTTGAAAACACATAATTTTTAAACACTGAATTCTATAATTTTTAAAATAATGTAAAGCAAAACAGCAAAAGCATGCCTTCCTTAACCCAAATTCTACACTCAGAGGAGAATACCAAGATAGCTTGGTACAGTGGTGTGCTGAGGCCTCACACTGGTTTAGAAAAAATGATTGTTAAATTTTCAAGAATTGCGCATGTCAGTTTTTAAACATAACTATAATTAAAATAATGTAAGCTTCCAATTAAATAATAAATCACACTTAAACAAATGTGATACTCAAATCCCATTACTTTGTAATTATTATTTTTTACTTTTTTATTAGAGAAGATGGGGGTTTACAAAACGCTCATGAATAAAATTCAGAATTCACATACACCACTTTACCACCGATACCCTGCATTGGTGTGGAACATTTACTACAATTGATGATGGCATTTTAAAAATAATTTTACTATCTTTTTTTTAAACCATGGTAGTCAGCACTTATTGAGAGATTCTGTGTTCTATGCATTGTTTGGAGCAATTTACATGGATTACCCCATTTAAAACCCCAATACGCAGGCCTGTGAAATGTCCTGTTTGTAATTGTGTTTTAAATTCAAGAAGTTGTATGTTTATAGAAAAATCATGTAAAAAATGCAGTATTCCTGTACACACCCCCACTGTTGACACCTTGCATAAGTGTGGCACCTTCTTTACAATTGATGAAGGACATTAAAAACTACTATTAACAATAGTATTAAAATAGTATCATAGTCCACCCCAGATGTATTTTTCCCTGTATACCACACCACTATCAACACACTGCATAGTGTCACATGTGAACCACAATTTATTAAAGAACCTACAGATACCCATACAAATAATGACAGCCAGTCATCCTAAACTGGGTTAACTTCATAATACTGTCATATGCTTTATTCTTTACTTTTTATTCTATAACATATATGTGTTAGTTAGATTTAGTTGTCAACTTGGCCAGGTGAGCATACCTAGCTTTGTTGCTGCGGCCATAAGCCAATGGTAAATGAACCTCATCTGTTGCTGATTGCATCTGCAGTCGGCTAGGAGGCATGTCTGCTGCAATGAGTGACGTTTTACTTAACTGGCTGGTGCTTAAATGAGAGAGCGCAATGTAGCACAGCCTAAGCAGCTCGGCATTCCTCATCTCAGCACTCGCAGCTCAGCCCAGGCCTTTGGAGATGCAGAAAGAAGTCACCCCGGGGAAAGTTGTTGGAACCCAGGGGCCTGGAGAGAAGACCAGCAGAGACCATCCTGTGCCTTCCACATAAGAAAGAACCTCAGTGGAAAGTTAGCTGCCTTTCCTCTGAAGAGCTAACAAAATAAATCCCCTTTTATTAAAAGCCAGTCCGTTTCTGGTGTGTTGCATTCCAGCAACTAGCAAGCTAGAACAATTATAGAATATACCCTTTTAGAAACATTCACATATGTAATTCAGTGCTGTTAATTTCAAGCTCAATAATGTGCTACCATCATTCTCATCCATTTCCAAAACTTTGCAATCAGCCTAAATAGAAATTCTACAAAAATTAATCATCAATTCCCCATTCTCTACCCAGAATCTATCTTCTGGTGACTTATATTCTAGATTTTTAACTCTGTGAGTTTGCTAATAATAATTAGTTCATATCAGAGAGATCATACAATATTTTTCATTTTGTCTAGCTTATCTCACTCAGCATAATGTCATCAAGGTTCATTCATGTTGCTGCATGTATCTGGACTTCATTCCTGTTTACAGCTGTCTTCCTTTGTGTGTATATATATATATACACATCACATTTTGTTTGTCCATTCATTGGATGATGGACACTTGGGATGTGTTGATTCCATCTTATGGCAATTGTGAATAATGCCACTATTAGTATCAGTGTGAAAATATCTATTCAAGTCCCTGTTTTGATTCTTCTCAGTATATATCTTGTTGTGAGATTGTTGGATAATATAGTTATCCTATATGTGGCTAGCTACCTGAGGAATTGCCACGTCTTTCACAGTGGCTACACATTTTATATTACCACCAACAAAGAATAAGTGTTCTTATTTCTTCACACACTCTCCAATACTTCTAATATTCTGGTTTTTAAAAAATAGGAGCCATTCCAGCAGGCATGGAATGATATCCCATTGTAGTTTTGACTAGCATTTCTCTAATAGCTAGTGATGCTAAGCATCTTTTCATGTGCTTTTTAACCATTTGTATATCCTCTTTGGAGAAATGTCTATTCGAGACTTTTGCCATTTTTTTTCCATTGGATTGTATGTTTTTTATTGTTGAGTTGTAAGATTTCTTTATATATTCTAGATGATAAATGTTATCAGATATGTGGTTACAAAATATTTTCACCCATTGAGTAGGCTGTATATTCATTTTCATGGTAAAGTCGTTTGACATACAAAAGGTTTTTTTTTTAATTTTAATGAAGTCCTATTTGTCTATTATTTCTTTCATTGCTTGTGCTTTGGGTGTAAAGTTTAAGAAACAATTGCCTATTATAAGTTCCTGAAGATGCTTCCCTACATTTTTTTTCTAGGATTTTTATGGTCCTGGTTCTTACTTTTTAGGTCTTTGGCCCATTTTAAGTTATTTTTTGCATATGGTGTGAGATAGGGGCCCTGTTTCATTCTTTTGCATATGAATACCCGGATCACCCAGAACTATAGGTTAAGATACTATTCTTCCCTTATTAAGTGGTCTTGGCAACCTTGTCAAAAATCAATTGGTGATAGATGTGAAGGTCTAGTTTTGAGCTCCTGATTCTATTCCACTGATCAATGTCTATCTTTATGCCAGTACCATGCTGTTTTGAACATGTAGCTTTGTAATATACTTTAAAGTCAGGACATGTGAGTCCTCCAAATTCGCTCTCCTTTATCAAAATGGTTTTGGCTATTTATTACTCTTCCAAATAAATTTGATAATTGGCTTTTCCATATGTTCAAAGAAAGCTAGTACAATGCTGAATAGCATGATAACAGCTGGCATCCTTTTCATTTTCCACATCTTAGAGGGAATGGTCTCTGGCTTTCAGCATTGAGTATGATATTAACAGTGGGTTTTTCATCTATTCCTTTATTATGTTGAGAAAGTTTCCTACTATTCCTAATTTTCTAAGTGTTTTTTTTTCAAGAAAAGATGGTGCATTTTCTCAAATGCTTTTTTTTCATATCATTGAAGCTTACTATGTGATGTCCTCCCTTTGTTTTGTTAATGTGTTGTGCTATATTAATCTATATTATTATGTTCAGCCACCCTGGCATACCTGGGATTAAAACCACCTAATCAGGGTGTATGATTCATTTAATATGCTGTTGTATTTGACTTGCAAGTATTTTATTGTGGAATTTTACATTTATATTCTTAAGAGAACTTGGTCTGTAATTTTTTTTCTTGTATATCTTTACCAGGCTTTGGTATTAAGGTGATGCTGGCCTCATAGAATTAGCAAGGTAGAGATCCCTACTTTTCAATTTCTTTGAAGAGTTTGGTATTATTTTTTTTTGGAATGACTGGTAGAGTTCATCTTTGAAGCTGTCTTGTCCTGGGCTTTAATTTGTTGGGAGGTTTCTGTTGGCTGATTCAATCTATTTACTTGTAATTGGTCTGTCGCAGTTTTCATTTCTAATTGAGTCTGGTGAGGTTGTTCATGTGTTTCTAGGAGTTCGTCCATTTCATCTAGGTTGTCAAATTTGTTGGCATACACTTGTTCAAAGTATTATGATATTTTTTATTTCCCTTTGGTGAGTAGTAATGTCTCCTTTTTCATCTATGATTTTATTTATTTGCATTGTCTTTCTTTTTCTTTTGTCAGTCTAGCTAAGGGTTTGCCAATTTTATTGATATTTTCAAAGAACTAACTTTTGGTTTTGTTTATTCTCTCTATTGTTTTTATTCTTAATTTCATTTATTTCTGCTCTAATTTTTGTTACTTCTTTCTTTCTACTTGCTTTGGGATTAGTTTGGTTTTCTTTATCTTCTTCCAGGTGGGCAGTTATGTCTGATTTTAGCTTTGTCTTCTTTTTTAATGTAAGCACTTAGGACTATAAATTTCCCCCTCAGGACTGCCTTTGCTGCATCCCATAAGTTCTGATATGTTGTGTTCCTGTTTTCATTCATTTTAAGATATTTACTGATTTCCCTTGCATTTTCTTCTTTGACTCATTGATTGTTTAAGAGTGTGTTTTTTGCTTTCCATTTATTAGTCAATTTTTCAGTTCTTCATCTGTTTTTTAAGAATTTTCCAGCTTCATTTCATAATGATCAGAGAAGATGTTCTGTATTATTTCAATATTTTTTAATTGCTGAGACCTCTTTTGTGACCCAACACATGGTCTATCCTGGTGATTGATCATGTGCATTTGAGAAGAATTGTATCTTCTGCTGTTTGGATGCAATGTTGTGTATAAACCTGTTAGATCTAGTCCATTTATCATATTATTTAAGTTATCTGTTTCCCTGATAATTTTGTGTCTAGATGCTCTATCTATTGATGAGAGTGCTGTATGCCTTTTTCTATGTTTGTCCTATGCCTTTTTCTCTTCCATTGCATTCTGACTCTTATATGGATTAACAAATAATGCTGTGTATTGAGGATACAATAGCATTGGGTTTCCATTTATCCTTTAAATTATCCTTAATTAAATTAAATCTTTATTTCCCCATCAATTCAGAGCCACTTTCTCCTGTCTTTTCCTTTCAACCTACAGAACTCCCTTTAGTAAGTATCATAGGCCAGGTCTTTGTTGACAAAATCTCTCAGTTTCTATTTATGTGAAGATTTTATACTCTCCCTGATTTGTGAAGGACAGTTTTGCTGGATAAAGAATTCTTGCCTGGCAGTATTTTTTCTTTCAGTACCTTAAGTAAGTCATATCACTACCTACTCATCTCAGTGGTTTTGGTTAAAAATTGGTACCTAGTGTAATTGGGTACCCTTTGTATGTGATGAATTATTTTTTCTTGCTGCTTTTAGAATATTCTCTTCAACTTTGGCAATTGGCATTCTGATTAGTATATGTCTCAGAGTAAGACTATTAAGATTTATTTTGTTTGGAGTATGTTATGCTCCTTGAACATGCATGCTTACGCTGTTCATAAGAGTTGGGAAATTTTCAGATATGATTTCCTCAAATATTCATTCTGTTCCTTTTCCCTTTTCCTTTCCTTCTGGGACACCTATGACACATGTTTGCATGCTTCATGCTATCATTCAAATCCCTAAGACATTGCTCAATTTTTTCTGTTCTTTTCTCTATCATTCTTATTACTGCATGTTTTTGAGTGTCCTGTCTTCCAGTTCATTGATTCTTTTTTTCTGTTTGTTCAGATATGCTGTTGTATGCTTCTATTATTTTGTGTCTCCTACCCTTAATTTCTATTACCTTTCTTTTTATACTTTCAAATTATTCTTTATGATCATGCATTGTCTTCTTAATATCTTTTAGCTTTTTATCCATATTTTCCTTCATCTTCTTGAATTGATTTAGGAGGTTTGTTTGAACTTCTTTAATTGGCTGTTCCAAATTCTGTGTCTCCTCTGAAGTTTCAATTTGTTTCCTGGGCTGAGCCATATCTTACAGTGCATACTTTTTAGCATGCCTTGTAATTTTTAGCTGTTGTCTAGGTATCGAATTATTTGATGAACTAATTTTAAACGTCAGTTTCTCCATCTTGTCAAGGGTTTTGTTGTTGATTGACTTTGTGATAGGGCTTTTCTTTGATACCTGGTCCAACATATTACAAACCTTTAGAATAGCCCATGTTTAACTATCAAGATTTTTTTCAACTCTTCTTCTTCTGTCTTTTGGTCTGGAGAGTCAATGCAATTTTTGAGATTTCACTTTTATGCAATTGTTTCACTTCCAAGAGAAAGCTTCTTTTCCTCTGTTCCTTCTCAGGGAGTTTTGATATGTTCTATGCTTTTTATCTATCATCTATCTATCTATCATCTATCTATCTATCTATCTATCTATCTATCTATCTATCTATCTATCTATCTATCTATCTATTTACTTACATGGGCAGGCACCAGGAATCAAACCTGGGTCTCCAGCAATGTTCTATTTTTTTTAACTTCTTAAATTGTATAATATAATATATATATACAAAGCAAAGAAAGAAAAAAGCAATAATTTTTAAAGCACTCTTCAATAATTAGTTATAGAACAGATCTCAGAATTTGTCATGGGCTACCATTCCATTATCTCAGGTTTTTCCTTCTAGCTGCTCCATAACACTGGAGGATAGAAGGAATATATTGTCCTATTTGTTTTTGTGCAGACTTTTCTCCCCAGCTCCTGTAATTTGTTTAAATTTTCTCCCTCACTCAGTGCCCCTTTTCCTTATACTTCAGTTCTGGAACTCATCCTGTCTAACAGTTATTCAGTTGAAACCCTTCTTTTTTCTTGTGAGGCTTTCTTGCCTCTGGTTTCAGCTCCAAGTGTAACTTGCTCTGGGGATCCAGATGGGGTCAATCCAGAAAAGTGGGTGAACCTAGAAAGTCCATTTTTCATTTAAATGGTTCAGCCAACAGTAATTGGATTGAGTGAGCACACTTCTTGCCCATAGTTCTACCACAGTCTCTGTCTGTTTTTTCTCCCTAAGTGCCCTTTTATATATAGCATTCCTCAGCAGTTTGCATTCCATGCTGGGTCTCTGCAGATATGGGCTCTTGTGCCTGTGTATGCATGGGTTTCTAATTTGTTGCTGAGTAGCTCCATAGACTGTGTCCATAATGGGAGGAACCAAGGCCATTGCCTTGGTGTGACTCACAAGCTGAGTGGAATAAGGTGAGGGGGAGGGGAATGGATCTGATATTTTTCTTTTTCTTTGATTTTACATTTGTGGAGTCTTTCTCCCATCCCCACAATCCTCCAGAGTTCTAAGCAAGTAAGATATGTCCTTTTGTTTGCTGACTCTCTGGGGAGGCTTTTACAGGGGATGTGTTACATCACCATGTTGACATCAATCCTGCCTGTTTCCTCTTTATCCCTGTCATGGTCAGGTTCATGTGTCAACTTGGCCAGGTGGTGGTACCCGTTCATCTGGTTGGGCAAGTGCTGGCCTATCTGTTGCTATGAGAACATTTCATAGAATTAAATTATGGTCACGTTTGGCTGCATCCACAGCTGACCCCATTTGTAATCAACCAAGGGGAGTGTCTTCTGCAATGAGTGATGCTTAATCTAATCATTGGAAGCCTTTTAAGGAGGATTCAGAACAGACAGGTTCTTTTCCTGCTTTGGCTGGTGAGCCTCTCCTGTGGAGTTCATTCAGACCCACCATTGGAGTTGTTAGCTTCACAGCCTACTCAACGGATTTTGGACTCTATGTTTCCATGGTTATGTGAGACACTTTTATAAATTTTGTATCTACATTTATTTTCTGCTGATTCTGTTTCTATAGCGAACCTTAGCTAATACAATCCCCCAACCTCACACCATAAATCCCATGAGGGCAAGAACTCCACCTTCCTTTTACCTCATAGTGTTTAAAACAGTGCCTGGTCCATAGCAAGCTCTCAGTATATATTTGGTGAATACTTGTAGAGACATTCCAAAATGCCATTTTGTGTTACTTTTGGAGGCAATATAGTAAGTTGTTGGGAAAGTTCATTAAAATAAAATCTTATTGAATCTTAACTCTATCATCTACCAACTCTCAACCTTGGGCAGGATTCTTTACCTCTCTGATCTTTAATTTCATCACCTTCAAAACAAGATTAATACTTCTTATTTCACAGTGCTGATGTGAAGTTGAAAGTAAATTCACATCAAAATGTTTATCATAATGCTGAACCAGAAGTAACATGCAATAACTTTCCCTATCAATAATTGATAGATTCCCTTTCCATTTAGTCCAAGGGAAAACCTTTTATTCTTCTAAAGAACTAATTTTCTTTTTTCAAATACAGAAATTATATAGGTTCTTTCTTTTTTTGCTCTAACTCTAGCTCAAGCTCTAGGAAGCTCAAGCACTAACTTGAGCTTCCCAAAGCAAGTTATATCAGTGCCTAGTTACACTAGATGATATCTGAGGACCATTTCATGGATGTCTTTTGATTTTGTTCAAGGCCATGCACAAGAAGATAGAAGAGTTTGACTGAATGTTCTGCTACAGGTTGAATGCTGCTCCTAATCCTAAAATTTTGCAAGTATGGAACAGGTAGTTGTTTACTTAGAATGAGCTCAGAAACCTGAGCAGCATTACAAATGATACAATTTTTTCATGTCCATGCTTATTCATTGATATAAGAATGATTCTGAGTTGTATCTAAGTTCTGTAGAAGAAAACAGTCTATCAATTGACTTGTACACAGGCATAGAAAGGTGGGCATATATCTCTCCATCACTTGAATCAAAGCCCCAAACTTTGACTGGTGCTTCATACCTCAGAGAGGCCGATGAAACGACCTGTGGGCTATTAAATAGCAGGCCTCATAGCAAGAATTGATTGACAATCAACTGGTACCCTATGCTATTGACATGTAGGATAAGAATGGTTGCTTAAGACTCAGGGCATGAAAGGTGTTAAGAATTGGATGGCATATGGAAAAAATACAATTAATGCTAACTGCAGTCTATAGTTAACAGTATCATTGTAATACTCACTCATTAATTGTAAGAAAGGTTATATACAAGCTACATTTCAATAAGAGGGAGATGCAAGGGAGAGGTATGGGATTCTTGTTTTTGTTTCTCCTTTTATTTTTCCTCTACTTTCTTTGCAGAAGAAATTGAAAAGTTCTTATATAGACTGTGGTGGTAAATGCATAACTATATGATTATACCGGGAGTCACTGCTGTACACTTAAAGTGGAGTATATGGTATGAGAATAAAACTGTTTAAAAATCATCAGACAGGGTGCAAAGGTAGTTCAGTGGTAGAATTCTCACCTGGCATGTGGGAGAGCTGGGTTCAATTCTGGGTCTATGCACTTCCCAAACAACAAACAAATAATCAAAAAACAAGCAAGCAAACAAAAGTCCAACAAATGTTGCTGCAATAATGGGACACTAACATGGGAAAATAATGAAATGTGATCCTGCCATACAGCATACCAAAAAAAAATCATCAGAGAGATACTAATGCTGGAGAAGATGTGGAGAGAGAGAAATACCTATTCATTGTTGGTAGGGAAGTAGAATGGTGCAACCCCCTCTGGAGGTCAGACAGTTGGTTCCACGGGTGGCTAAGTATAGCGTTGCCATATGATCCTGCAACTGCAACTGCACTATTAGCTATATACTTCAAAGAACTGAAATCACGGGCATGAATAGACATTTGCACACTGGTGTTTATGGCAGCATTATTCATGATTTGCAATGGATGGAGGGGGCCTAATCCATTGCAAATGAACAGGAGGACAGACTGAGGTGCATATATATGGTAGAAATTGAGCAGCCGCAGGAAAGGAATGAAATTGTGAGGCATGCAACTAGGTAAAGGAATCCTGAGGACATGATGTTGGGTGAAATAAGACAGTAATGAAAGGACAAATATTGTATCATCTTACTAATATAAACTAACTATAATGAGCAATCTCTGAGAACTGAATACAAGAACATAGGTCACCAGGGGATAGAAAGTGGGCAGAGATTGGGCAACTGATGATTAAGGAGTACAGAATGTTCAATAAGACTTATTGTAAAGGTTCCTAGATGGTAAGCTCTTACAGCAGTCACATCTATTCCTGAGTTTTACGTGGTTTTTCTAAATTCTGTGATGCTGTGCTCTTTATATATAAACTGGTAGTTCCTGGAAACTTTGGGTATCTATGTGACACCCGAGACACAGAGTGAGAGTTCTGCTGCTCTGAAAGTCAACTTTACTCCATATATCAACTGTTAAACAAGCTGAAAAACAGATCAACTTCAATTAAAGTTATGAATGAAATGGACAAGATTAAGAATAAAGGAAATCAGAATCAGGGTAAAGTATGATACTGTCTGTATTGTACAACTTCAACTTCTGTGTGAAACCAAAGGAAGAGATGCTTATTTGATCCACAATTTTAATTTTCTATAGCACACTATCTAATTTATAAATTAGATAAACTGGTCAGTTTATTTATACAACGTAATTAGATGGATTCTATAATAAAGAATGAGTCTTGTTATTCTATAGAGTTTAATATAAAACCCCAATACATTCCAGAGTATTTGGGGCAGAAAATTTTCTAAAAAGCACTTACAAAGTCCCCTTGAGGGACTGGAGAGCAGTGTGGAATTATTAAATATCCCTACCTAAGGAATTCTTAATGTTCTCTCAAACATTAGGGGCTCCCAATTTATATAAGCCAAGCACTCGATCTTGAGGCTTGCCTTTATGAAACTTATTTCTGTAATGACGAAGCCAAGTCTACTTATAATTATGCCTAAGGGTCACCCCCCAAAGAACCTCTTTTGTTGCTCATATGTGGCCCCTCTCTTTAAGACAACTCTGCAAATAAACTCACTACTGTCCCCCCTATATGGAACATGACTCCAGGAATGTAAGTCTCCCTGGAAATGTGGCACGTGACTCCCAGGGATGAGCCTGGCCCTGGCACTGTGGGATCAACAATGCCTTCCTGACCAAAAGTGAAAAAAGAAATGAAACAAAATAAAGTGTCAGCTGCTAAGAGATTTCAAATAGTGTCAAGAGGTCATTCTGGAGGTTACTTTTATGCAAGCTTCAGTGAGCTATTACAAATTGCCACAACATGCCAAGCCCCAACCAGTAGTATTCCTGCAAACCCTAAAGAATACTCTGGGTTCTAAGACTCTATGGAAGTCATTCTGAATAAGTTTCTTTGTTCAGAAATTTAAGGCCTCCAGATTGTTCCTATGCCAGATAAGCCCTGAAATCCAGAGGTACCAGTCTCTCCAAGTATGTCAACCAATTTCACTCACCTACCCCGTAAGATAAATACCCCTTTCCAGCATGAAGTTAAAATGGTCATAGCCCAGATATCCCTGAAGATTAAAAGAATGATCAAATGAGAGGGAAGAGGTGTATCTAAGAAGTTAGGATTTAAAAAATTATTAAGACTGTGAATTCATTATATAGATATTTCTTTTTAGCTCCTAGTGAATTAAAAAAGCTAGAAGGAAATATTTGAAATTGTTGAACTGTAATCCAGTTGACGTGATTTTTGATGATGATTGTATAACTGTGTAGCTTTTGTTGTGTGATCAAGCGATTTTAAAGGCCTTGTGAATGACACTCCCTTTGCCTGTTGTATGGGTATAGGAGTAATAAAATAAAGACAAAAGCATATATAATAAGGGGATAAGGGGGTATGGGATGTATTAGGTGTTTTTTTCTTTTTAATTTCTTTATTTGGAGAATAAAGTAATTTCTTTATTTGGAGTAATAAAAATGTTCTAAAACTGATTGTGGTGTTGAATGCACAACTATATGCTGATGCTGTGAGCCATTCATTATATACTTTGAACAGATTATATGTTGTGTGAATATATCTCAATAAATTGCCTTTAAAAAGAAAACTCAGAGCATGAAAGGAAAATGAAACTTCCTTGTTTCAGGCTATGTTCGGTGCTTCTTTGGGCTTCCACACTCTTCAGAAGCCACCACACAAAGGTTATAGTTTGGCTTGACTCTCGCCTGGTACTATAAATCATGTTCAAGGACTTAAAGACTGTAGAGAAGTATGGGGTATCTAGTTTGTGCAGCTCAGATAGCAAGATTACCCATCCTCTTTCCCCCTTCCTTTCCTTCCACCTTCTTTTCTTACCAATTTCCTCTTATCCCTAATCACTTCTCTGACCTCGTACATGTTCCCTGCCAGATTTTCCAGTTTTGTTTCCTTTGTGCTGTCAAGGTGCGTCCCCATCCCACCTTCCCCACTCTAGGTCCCTTTAGGAGCCTTAGCTCAGGAACATTTATGAACTTGGATATGCCAAATGACTATTCATTACAAGGAAACAATTTCTCCACTGAGGCTGGCATGAATGCACTACAATTGTTGCTTCCGGTAAAAATATTTGGAATATGGAATAAGGATTTAGGGAATGCAGAGAGCGTGAGAAAGGCCATCCCTCACATTTTTCTTCCCACATAGTTCTGTGCACAGTTGGCTGGATTTGTACCAGGCCAACATTTATCCTGTACTCCCTGGACTTATACACACATATATATGCATGTTAACACATGCACGTGCACAGACTGTACAGCTCTAGACTCTGGGAAACTTAGTATGGTCTCCCTGCCCCCATTAAAGGGAACGCTCTGAGAGGGAGAAATGGTATTTTGTTCACACACAGTCTGGAATTAAGAACATGATTAGTAATCATTTGGGGACTTACTGAATGAATGAACTGAAATAACATATAAAGGTAATCTAGTTAAAGCCTCTAAGCTCATTTTGTATTACACATTGTATTACAAATGTGGAACCTAGGCTCTAGATAGGAAGATTCCACAGTCAGTTAGTTTATGTGCAGAACTAGAGTTTATCTCTAATCCTTTAGACCCTCATACAAAAGCTCTTTCTACTACAGACAGCCAAGTTCCTGAATAAGAACCTTGGCTGTGCTGCTTTATAGCTGTAGGAGATTTAGCCTTTCATCTGTGAAATGGGGATGATAATAGTACCCAGATTATTTGGGTGTTTGTGAGGATTAAATGGCTTCATCCATGCTTAACATTTAGAATGCTCCTGACCCATAGAAAAACACTCAATAGGTATTAGCTACCGCTAGTATTATATTATAATATTGCTACCATTGTATATATTATTTTAGTATAATATACCCCTGGGGAGCTAGAGACACAAGGTAGATGAACTAGGCAGGGGCTCAAATACCAGAATTGGGGTTCCAGGAGAGTTCCACAGCAATAACAAAAAGAATACAAGTAGTACCTGTTTGGGACTGGTGATAAAGCTCCAGTCCAAGTCAGGCTGGGCTTGGTGATCAGGTCAAAGAGCCTTAGCTGATCTTGGAGGAGGGAAGCCAAGTTTGGATCTAGGAAGGGTCGAATAAAAGAGATCCAGTTTTCTTTGTTGTTTGTAAGTGCCCTTAGCAGTCCATGAGCCACATTTTCCTTGTCCAAGTCAGAGAGTTGGCTTATGGGACAGCTATGCAAATGGGATTCATTCCCTTGCCCATCCTTGTCTTAGCTAAGATGAGCATGTAACTAGACACTAGCTCTGCCGACAGGAACTGTCAGCAACAGAATAGGTTGCTGATGATAAGGCATGTCAAACAGTCTGGGGCTTATCCTCATGTACAGAATCCAACAGTAGGCTGATTAAAGCCTTGTTCATTGGCCCATGCCCTCTTCCTCAAATGTTACTGAGTATTTAGTGCCAGCTCTGGCCTGTGGGGTTTGCTTTGCCTGTGGGAGTAAGCCCTGTGTTCACAATTCCTCTTGGCAGGAAGGAACCCTAGACTATAAATGAAGAGCTTCAGGTTCTAGATCTTATCAGTCATATGTTTGAAATATGACCTGGGACAAGTACCTTCCTTCTCTTGTGGTTTCTCAAATACTCTGACCTGAAGAATACTTCTTCTAGTGCCAAGCTTTTCCCTCTCTCCTACTTTCTTCCACCATCTTGGGAACTCTCTGGCCCTAACTTATACAATTAACTATCCCAGGAAAATTTTCTGCATTTTAAGAAGGACCTTTAGGAGACAACCCTTAAAAACAGCATTTTTTGCTGTGGATCACAACCCATTACTAAATTATGAAACCAGTTTAGTGGGTTAACAACTGGCACTTTTAAAAAATGAAATAAAATGAAATAAAAAATATCATAGTGATTGCCCATTCTAAGGGAAATTGTTTAGTGAAGCTTTTGTTTTTATATTAGATTAAGCAATATAAAACTGCCAATCTTTCAGCCTTTTTAAACTTTGTATGTGGTGACAAATTTGCTACCCAAATTTTTTCCATTTTTGCCACTTTCAGGTGTAAAATTCAGTGGTATTAATTATATTAACAATGTTGTGCTACTTTACCACCACCCATTATCAAAAACTTTGTGACTCCAAAAAGAATCTCTGCACCCATTAGGCAATAACTCCCCACTCCTCTCTCTTTCCTCCAGTCCCTGGTCACCTGTAATCTACTTTCTGTCTCCATTAATTTGCTTACTTAAAGTATTTCATATAGTGAGATCATATAGCATTTGTCCTTTTGTGTCTGACTTATTTAATTCAATATAATATCTTCAAGGTTCATCCATGTTGTAGCATAAACTACAATTTATATATTGCATGAATATATGCATATTAATATATGCACACACACACATGAGTGTGCCCACACATGAATACATGGCTGAAAGTGTTCACTGGTTCATATCATAAAATGTAATCCTTACTGTGGGTCACAGTAAAAATGTCTGAAACCTATTGTCTTAAAATGAGGAAATGGCCAATGTTGAGCTATAGATATATTTCTAGGGGAGAAAACTTTGGGAAAATGCAGAGTTCCTTAATTATAGGCAGCAATCATCTCTGTTATCTGTAGAATCTTCCTCTTCTGTTAATACACTAGTTCTGGTGCATTTTGGGTTGTCCTGGCCTCTCCTGCAAGACAATGTAGTGTATGAAGAGGATATTACCACAGAACCATTCCCAGGTGGGAAAATGAACAACTAGACCTGGAAGAAGAACTGGGGAACTTAGGTTCTGGAAGTATCATTCGGCTCCTAAGAGTTCCATTTTTAGAAGGCATTTCAGCACTTCCAGAATCTGCCTAGTTTCCTCAATATACATTATTTTATAGACAGGAAGAGGGGATCTCACTGCCCCAGGAGAGGGAAAACCAGCAACTCCATTCCCAAAATTACGGGTGATGAGATTGTCATCAACTTTTCTGCAGATTGGGGAGTGCCAGAGACAATATTCTGACATGCTGCAGTTCCTAATCCTCTCAAGACCTGATTCACTGGCAGCTGTTACCCCTGCTTGGCCTTCCCATGTGGAGAGAATAGCCTGTCAAGAAGACAGTGCATTTCTGAAACTGAGCTTGCCACCTTCCCAGGAAATCTTTCATTACAGAGCCCTGGAGGAACTAATCGAAGTCCAGATGTCTGAACTTGTAGCATTAACCTGATGAAAGAGAATCACCAATGAACTCTCACTTCTCTGTCAGTCTCTGAAAGACCATCCTATTTTCTTACCCCAGAGCTCAAAGTGGAGAATGACACACAATGGCTAGGTTAAGATAAGTAGGACTTTTTTGGTAAAGAAATCTTAATGCCTGAGCATCTTCATTCCCTGCCTTTAGGGTACCAAGATTTTGTCCTGATTTTCTTGTTCTTAAATCCTCCAAGATCTACTCAATTGCTACATTTCCTAATACAATTTTCTTCCCCCATTCCAAAGTGACATCTGTTCTAGTTTGCTAGCTGGAATGTAATATACCAGAAACGGAATGGCTTTTAAAAAGGAATTTAATTAGTTGCTAGTTTACAGTTCTAAGGCCAAGAAAATGTCCCAATTACAACAAGTCTATAGAAATGTCCAATCAAAGGCATCCAGGGAAAGATACCTTGGTTCAAGAAGGCCGATGAAGTTCAGGGTCTCTCTCAAGTGAGAAAGCACATGGCGAACACAGTCAGGGCCTGTCTCTCAGCTGGAAGGGCACATGGAGAATACAGCATCATCTGCTAGCTTTCTCTCCTGGCTTCCAGTTTCATGAAGCTCCCTGGGAGGCGTCTTCCTTCTTCATCTCCAAAGGTCGCTGGCTGGTGGACTCTCTGCTTCGTAGTGTTGCTCTCTCTGAATCTCTCATTCTCCAAAATATTTCCCCTTTTATAGGACTCCAATAAACCAATCAAGACCCACCCAATGGGTGGAGATATGTCATCACCTAATCCCGTTTAACAACCACTCTTGACTAAATCACATCATCCAGGGATATGATCTGATTACAGTTTCAAACACACAGTATTGAATAGGGATTATTCTACCTTTATGAAATGGGATTTATATTAAAGCATGGCTTTTCTTATGGGGCATACTTCCTTTCAAACCAGCACAACATCCCTCATCCACATTACCATAACTTTTCTCTACTCCTGCCTATGTTTCTCATCACTTTATGACTCATATATTAGACACATATTGTCCATGTTTTAGACTGCAGTGTAAGACAGAGCTGAGTTCAAATCCAACCTCTGCCACTTACAGGGTGATTTTGGGAAAAGTCCTTAACATCTCTGAAACTTTATTTATTTATCTGGAAAATAAGTTTTGTAATAATATCCATCTGCATAGACACTGCGTAAATAAAAAAATCATAGTTCAAATGCTTTCACAGAATTCTGGCTTCAGCTCCATCATATAAAGAGCTTGGAAGTAATCACTCCTATTCTTTCAATCAGATAAAAAGTTAAAAAACTAAAAATCAATGATTTTTTTTGAACCCATTAGAGGGCTGAGGCTGCAGGGCAAACTGCCACATTGAAATCTTGAAAGACAGGCACATCCAGAGAGTCACAGCTAAGGTCTGGAGCAGAAGCTGCTAGAGATATCAACTTGTAAGAACACTTAAATGGCAATTTCAACTAACTGTAAGTTTAATTAATTAATTTAATTAATTTATTAATTAATTGCTGAGTGTAGGCTATTGTGAGAGTGAGAAACTCCTAGAAACCACAAACTTAGAGAGCTCCCACACCTTTGTACATCTTATCTCTATGAACTCCGTCAGATTGTTACAGAAAAGAATCAAGGAAAATTCTCTTAGGAGAGGAGAAAAGAAATGATTTGAAATATACCCAGAGTGTTTGTCATAAAAATGCCTACTCTTTATGGAAGAAGACTTACCTGAGCTTTAACCCATCTAGAGGGAAGGGTATTACCTAATTCTAGCCTCCTCTAGCCTCCCTTTGAAACATGAGTTGGGGGGAGCTAAGAAACATTTGTGAAGCTCCCAGTACAGGGTTACATGCAGACTAAAAGACTGGTATTTAATCATAAAATTATAGAATACATATTTTCCACACACTTTAATAATACTCCAGTGGGCCACCATTATATTAACAAAGGATTACAGCAGAAAGAGCCTCAAGGTGTAGACCCTATTTAAGAGGAGTTCTTAGGGAAAGCAAATACAGCAGTCAGGAGAACAAAAAGAAGGATATTAGAGGAATCTGAAGCCTCTGACAACCACAGCTACAGCAAACATTAAATGCAGCCAAACTGCTAACCAGATTAGCCTAAAACCTCACACTAAAGGCTTATTTACCTCAGTTGCCATTACCCAATATGCCATGTCTGGCTTTCAACAAAAAATGACAAGGAATAATAATAAAAGTCAGGGAAAAAAAAAACCTCGCAGTTTAAAGAGACAAAATGAGTATCAGAACTAGACTCGGCTATGATGCAGATTTTGGAATGTAAAGACAGGGAATTTAAAATGAATATGATTATAAAAACAAAAAAAAACAACAAACAAAAAGAAAAAACTAAAAAAAAATATGATTAAAATATAAAGGGCTGTAATGGAAAAAGTGGTCATCTTGGTAAAACAGATGAGTAATGGCAGTAAAGGGATGGTGTGCCAGTTTGAATGTATTATGTACCTCAGAAAAGCCATGTTTTATCCTGATCCAATCTTGTGGGAGCAGCCATTTCTTTTATCCTGACTCAATGCTGTAGGTTGGAAACTTTCGATTAGATTATCTCCATGGAGATGTGACTCACCCAGTTAGGGGTATTAACTTTTTTTGGGGGTGGTGGTGCATGGTCCAGGAATCGAACGTGGGTCTCCCTCATGAAAGGCGAGCTTTCTACCAGTGAACCACCTGTGCACCCTGGGTATTAACTTTTGATTAGATGGAGATGTGACTCCACCAATTCAAAGTGGGTCTTGATTAGTTTACTGGAATCTTTTTAAAAAAGAAACATTTTGGAGAAACAACAGAAATGATAGAGCCAACAGAAACTTCAGAGCAGAGCTGACACAGATGACAACCCTTGGAGAACAGAGACACAGATGTTTGGAGATGGTTGGACTGCAGTAGACATCACCATTGAGATGTTGAGCAAGCCAAACCTGGAGAGAGCCAAGGGAAGCCAAGAGATGAAAGCCAGCCCTTGAGAAGCAAAGTGAGGAATACCCATAAGAACAGGGGCTGAAAGCAATGGAGTCTAGGAGCAAGGGACCAGCCATATCTAGCTGAAAGGCATGTTCCTGACCCACTGGCCTTCCTTGAATTAAGGTATCTTTCTTGGATGCCTTAGTTTGGGCAATGTTATAAGCTTAGCATTGTAAACTTACAACTTAATAAATTCTTTTTGAAAGCCATCCCAGTTCTGATATACCACATTTCAGTAGCTTACAAACTAACATAAATGGAAACCCTAAGAAAGAATTAGAAATGCTGTAAAAGAAATGCCTTTGATGAACCCATTCGAAAATATGTCAATAGAAATTTCCTAGACATAAATGTAAAGAGAAAAAAGAATTTAAAAAAGAGAACAGATTATCCAAGAACTATAGGACAATTACAAAAGGTGTAATCTATATGTAATTGGAATACCATCAGGAGAAGAGATAGTGGAACAGAAGAAATATTTGAAATAATAATAAATGAGATTTCCCAGAATTAATTGAAAACACTGAGCCATACGTCTAGGAATCTTGGAGAACATCAAGCAGATTAAATACAAAAAATTGAAACCTAGATTTATTATATTCAAATTGCAGGAAACCAAAGACAAACAGAAACCTTGAAAGATGAGTGGGATGGGTGTAGGGAGATCACCTTACCTATAGAGGAACAAGGATAAGAATTACATTGGATTTCTCTTCCATTCAAGCAAAAAAAAGGGGAGTGAAATATTTAAAGTGGTTAAAGAAAAATGCCATGAATCTACAATTCGACATCCTGAAAATTTATCCTTCAAAGGTGAAAGAGAAATAAAATTTTCACAGACAAAATAGAGAACTCATTACCAACAGACCTGCCTAAAAGAAATTCTTCAGGGTAAAAGAAAATGATCAGAAACTCAGTTTATCAGGATTCTCTAGAGAAACAGAACCCATAGGATATATGTGTATGTGTATTATTTAACATACATATATTAAGAGATTGATTATAAAAAATTGGTTCACATGACTGTGGGGGCTGGCAAGTCCAAACTTTGTAGGGCAGCCTGTGAGCTGGAAGCTCTGTTAAAGGTGATACTGAAATTCAAACTTCATTCAAATTCCTCAGGGGAAGCTGACTGACTGAAATTCTGGCAAAAGCCAATGACAAATTTGAGGAAGAAATAATTCTTCTGATGTCTAAAATCGACTTTTAAGTGATTGAATGACGCTTCCCACTTTGCTAAGGGTAATCTCCTTTGTTGATCATAGATGCAATGAACTGATTATAGATATAAATCCTATGCCTTTACAGTAACAAGCAGGCCAGTGCTTGACCAAATAACCTAGCCATGTTTGACACAAATGAATTAACCATCACACTCAGGCCTACATAAAGAAAGGAAGAACATTGGATAAGAAATAAATAAAACTAAAATAAAATATTTATTTTTCTTGTTCTTAATTGTTCTAAAAGATACCCATTCAAAGTAATAATAGTGACAATGAAGTCAGAGTTTATAATTTATGATAAGTGATATGAATGACAGCAATATCATAAAGGATGGAAGGGTGGAATTGGAAATTCTCTGTTATAAAGTACTTGCTTTACAAATGAAGTGGTATAGTATTATTTGAAAGTGTTCTTAACTTAACTGTAAGTGTATATTGCAAACTTGAGATCAATGACCAAAAGTTTTTAAAAAGAAGTATAACAGATTTTCTTGCTACAGAGGGGATAAAATGGAATCATTCAAAATATCCAATTAAAACCATATAAGGCAGGAAAAAAAAGGAATAAAATAGCAACAAAGAACAAACACAATGAATAGAAAACAGTTACAAATTTTGTTGATGTTAACCCATCTGCATCAATAATCACCTTAAATATGAATGGCCTAAATAAACTGATTAGAAGACAGAGATTATCAGGCTCAACAAGACCCAACTATGTGTTGTCTATTCAAGAAATTTACTTTAAATATAAAGGCCCCAATAGGTTAAAAATAAAGGGATGAAGAAAAATATACCATGCTCAAATGCTTTCACATAGTAAGAGCTCAATGAATGGTAGCTATGATTATCTTACTACTATTAGTTAGCATTTGTACTAATATTAGTATTTGTATTGGTAATGATATTAGTATTGGTATTGACATTGTGTTGGTATTAGTTTTTGTATTGTGATTGAGATTGCAATTGGGATTGGATTAGTATTAATATTACCAAACTGAGTATTCTTAGAAGGCTGAGGCCTAATCTGCTTCATCTCTGCTTTCCTAAGCACAGATCAACAATTCTAACCTGACCAAAAGGGGGGAAAGAAGTGTAACTAATAAAGTATTAGTGGTAGAGAGAGTTCACATAGAGTCGAGAGGCTAATCTGGAAGTTGCTCTTACACAGGCTTTAGTTAGACATTGCTACCTATCATAACTTGCCAAACCCAACCAAGACCATTCCAGCCAATCCTAAAGAACACCCAAGGCAATATTTAAGATTCCACAAGGATCCCATATACTAGAGTAACTTTCCAGAAACCTACAACCTCCAGATGGGCCCTGGACCAGATAAGTCCTGAAACCTAGAGAGTCCAGCCTCTCCAGAACTTCAGCTAGTTCCATCTCTCTATCCCGTATTATTGACAGACCCTTCCAACATGAAAAACTTAGAACAGCCATAGCCTAAACGCCCCTAAAAAGAGGGATGAAAAGATCAAAGATGATGGTGGAGTTATACAGAAAAAGTAGGGTTCACAAACGAATATGATTGCTGAATCATTAAATTGATATTTCTTTTCTTTTCCACTATCTTAGAGAAAATAGAAGTGCCAAACTCTGAAATATGTTCTACAACTAATTGTGATGCTGTATTTTGAAATTAATCACTTTTTTTGGTATATATTCTATTTTTTACAAAAAAAGTCAATTGTGATGATAAGAAATATTTATTCCTTCTAGCCTCCTATATTCTGGAGCACCTAGAAGGGAAAATTTGACAGGACCATATGGTACCCCATGACAAACTCTGGGATCTGTCCTGTAACTACTTATTGAAGAATGCTTTGAAAACCTATTGCTTTTTTCTTTCTTTTCTTGTATATATGCTACATTATACAATAAAAAAGTAGAGGAAATAGAATAATAAACTCTCATGAACCCATATGTCTTTTGCCTATCTTGTTACATTTTCCCTCTTTTGTCCCATTCATTTTTTTCCTGGAGTATTTTAAAGCAAATCACAGAATCTTATTCCATCCATAAATATTTTAGAATGAATTGATATCATACTACTTAATAAAATTAACAGTACAATTCAGGGTATTTTGGAATTATAACCCAGCCACTTCCCATTACTCTGTGCAAGGCACTGATAGGCATGATTGGTAGATGAAGAAGACACAATGGTCTTGACTAATCTCCTTGAGCTTCATATTCTTTACCTGTAAAATGGATATAAAATGACTACTACACTGAATAGCTGTGAGAATTCAATGAGATAGTCCTAGGTAGAGCTCTAAGCTTAGTGCATGGCACATAATGGGAGTTTATTAAGAGGAAGGTCCATGACCCTTAAGGTGGCAAAAGGGAGATTTGGTCAATGTAGATCAGAGCAGGTTGATAACTTTCAACATTCTGGGTACCATGCTTTTCTTAAGCAGCTTATCATTGTCTTATCTCTTGTGGCAGTTACATCCCATCTTTGAGTCAAGAGACTCACTGCCAATTAAAATTCCTGTGTCATTTTCACAGGTGCTGCTATTAAACCCCAACTTTTCCATCTTGTAATAAATAATATTCCTTGAGCACAACAAATATGGTATCACCTCAAGATACTTGTACTTGATTCTCACTCTGTAACGCTTGTCCCTCAGATACCCACGTGACTCACTCCCTAACTTTTTTCAGGTCTTTAGTCAAATGTCATTTTCTTGGTGAAGCCTTCCATAACCACCCTATTTAAAATTACAACCCTTAATTTCCCACACAGCCAAACATCCCATTCCTTTCTCTGCTAGTTTTCCTTCCATAGATTTTATTTGCCTTTTTTGTACTTATTTTCTGTCTCCCTCTACTGAAAGGTAAGCTCCATGAAGGCAGAAATTTTTGTCTGTTGTAGTCTTTTATCATCTCAATGCAGTACCCCTACAGTACCCTATTTATCCACATGGTAGCACTTATCACATGGGACTATAATTTCCTATTTCTTTGTCTCTTCCACTAGTTCTTAATCTCTTCAAAGTGTCTTGCAATAGAATCAGTGTCTTTTGTCTACTTAATTGAATTTTATGCTGAATTTTGGAACTGAAGTGCAAGACTTTGCCTTTGAATAAGATTAATACATCTTGTCAGCTGTGGCCCAGAGATTCCCTCCCAGGCTCTTGGCTCTCTGACACAAGCTCTTCCCAAAGTCTTGGCATTTGTGACTTTGGCATGTTTTCTAGTTTCTCAAAAAGTCAATTGATAAAATTATTGAGCAGAATGTTGAGGTAGGATGGGAGAGGGTAAGTCTTATGGCAAAGTACCAAATATGTCATCTGGAAAGATTGCTCTCCTTCTTAATGCTGTGTAGTGGCAGTCGTTCAGTCACTTCAAACTTTTCTACCTGAGCTACTCTCTACATTAGTCTATGTTTTCTTGGATTTTCTACAGGGAAGAAGGAGGAAATATTATGAGTCTGACCCCCTTCCTGGTGACTGCCTGGGTTTCAACACTGATTGAATGGTTGGTCAGGATGGTCAGGAGCCTGAGGAGCTCCAATAGCAATCCTTTAAGTGTCAGTAACCTACTCTGTCCCAGGATCTGTGAGGGGTAACTTAGGAGGCAGAACCCTTATTTTATCTATCTCTGTGTCTTTGGAATCAGGTAAGGGCTTAGCATGAAATAGGCACTTATCAAGTGTTAAATGGATGAATGGTGAGTGAATGAATAAACCAATGAATGAAAGTTCTTACAATCTAAAATAAAAGAGGGGGAAAAGGAAACTATTTCTTGGAACAATCTAGTGAAAAGAATATCATGGGCTAAAGGATAGGGACCAAGACTGGAAAACCATGGAAAAATTCTGGAAACGGTGCGCCTTTCTCACTCTTGTTTTCTTAATTATACACTTTCATTTTCGGATGAAATTATCAAAGGAAACCCCTAATGGCTAAAAAGAAGCCTTCATACTAATGGGAGCAAAGGAAAAAGAGTATTCAGCTGGGAGTATTGTAAATTGGTGCATCCTTTCAGGAAAGTAATTCTATCCCCAGGAGCTGAACCTAGAGTCAAACAGACTATTATGCTACAAACTCCAGGAGGGTAAGAACTGAATCTGTGTTGTTCACCACATTTTCTCATAGCCTAGCATAGTAATTATCTATAGGTGTTCAATTGATAGTATTTGAATGAATGAATGTGAAAAAAACATGTATTTTATGCACAAGGATCTTTATTATGATGTTTGTACCACCAAAAAATTAGAAACAACCTCAATATCCCCCAAGAGAGGTACCTATGGAATACCATGGATTAGCAATGTCACTTTAGATCTATATGCTTTGCCAGTACATAATTTCAATGATATAATATTGCTTGAGAAAAGTAGACTAAAGAAGAGCATGCATGGCATCATCCATTTTATATACCATTGGGTGCGTATATGCATGTGTTTCTGTGTCTCTGTCTGAGGGGATTTTCACCAAAATGTCAAGCAGTAAGATATCTCTGGATGGTGGAATTATAAGAATTTTGAACGTGTTAAAATATTTTACAAGGCATACATATAATTTTTTTAAAAGTATTAAATAAAAAGAAACAGACTATTTAGGAGATTGGTAAGAAGGGGTGCTGGGGATACCATATCCCACTCTGCAATTGGTCTTTTGTCTGAGAGTTTCGGGACATGGTCACTTTTATAAAGGAAGGAAACAGAACGGTTATGGCCAAGACTGGAGTCAGGTAAGCCCTCTTCGGATGAGGAATGGGTCTGGAACTTAGCCAACTGAAGGCCCATTATGCCTGACTCCTCCCAAACCATCTGAGGAGACATGTTGATGTGCTGGTCTGCCCTTTCTTGGCCTGAAATCCCAGGACTGAGGCCCTGGCAGTCAACTGAAAATCTTACTTCATCCACTGCTAAATGAGCCAACAAGTGCATGAAACTCTCTCTGACAGAGACCCAGCTAGGCTGGGGGAGGGGTTTCTGTTGGAGCTGCTTTTTCGGTTGAGGTTGTCCTGGTGCTCACTGATCAAGGTCATTTTCATAACACATGCCTTAAAAACTGTCCCCAAGAGCACCCAGAGGAGATAGCCCCCTCTATCCTGAAGGAATAAATGAGGGATTGGACATTTCAATAAAATAGCAGAGCAGGTTTTTGTGAAGAGAGGAGAGGAAAGGAGATTATTGCTAAAATTTGAAAGCTGTAAGGGAGAGGAGGAATATTTCAGGCCACAGAGTTAGGTTCCAAAAATATGTCAACAGGCTGAAATAAGTGGTTGAACCTGACCAGATGATTGACAGTTACAAATGGAGTGTACTTGGGTGCAGAAAACTAACTGGCTATATACTGGATGGGGAAGAGACTGCCAAGAGCATAGCCTACAGGAGAGAGGCTTAAAATTTTGCTTAACAGCCATCACCATTGGGATGTTTTGGCCAAAATAGTTGATGGGAATTTGGGCTGCATTAACATAAGTATAGTGTCTAGATCAAGGGAAGCAACAGTCTCATTCCACTTTAACCTGGTTAGACCCTTCCTGGGTATCCTACTTTGCATACCACACAATAATGGTCTCATATGTGGGGCATGTCCAGAGGGAAGTGAGCACCCTGGAGAGAGGGCTGAAAGAGTTGGAGCTATGGGTACTTGGGTTGGAGAAGGAAGATTCAGGAGAAGTTGTTCTCTATCTCTAGACCTCGAAGGAGCTGTCATGGGTAGAAGGAGCAGTTGAGGTTTGGGACATCTTAGAGAGTAAAACTAAGATTCATGGGTAGAGAATCATGAGGAGATACAACACAAGGAAGAACATTCTAAGTGAGCTGGCTATAGATGGAATTGATTGTCTTTACATGGAATGAATTACCTGTCATGGGATATTTGCATGAAAGGCCTAAGCAAGTACTTGTCAAAGGTGTTTTAGAGGAGAACCATATATAAGTTAAAGGACATTGGGACAGTCCAGGTGACCTCCTGCCTTTCCCCTGGCCATGTGTCTCTAGGTTTTGGGGCTCTGTACAGTTGAGAATTCTTCCAGTACATGCTCAGGAATAGCCTCTCTGATGGTGTCAATCAACTCATAGTGACTTAGACTCCAAGCCTGACTCAGAAGATTTTGTGGGTGGCTCCATGGTCTTCCTTTGGGAGCTTGGAGGCTTGTGTGCCAATTTAACTACTGGCAAAGCTACTTAGCCATTTTTGTTTACCAAGAGTGTTTTCTGTAACCTACTTCTTATGAAAAGAGCCAAAAAACATAGAAAAAGAGAGAAAAAGTAACCGTTGGTATGGTGAGGTCTCAGAGGAGACATAGGGATGGGCCAAGAGACAGGCAGATAGACAGATAAGAAACACACAACTTGTAGGGAGGATGAGGCAGAAGAGGAGAGGGGTATGGAGTAGAGAGAAGCAGCTAGGCTCCTGTAATTATGCATTCACTGGACTTGCAATACAATGGCAGAGCTCTCGCCATTTGCACTTAACAGTTATACAATTTCTGGGTTTCTCAGAGCTTCATAAGTACTGATTACTTTTGAACTCATTCCATTAAAGAGAGCTCAGTCGTCCAGTAAAGCAGCATATACACTTCTTGGGGATTAGGCCTTGGTTTATCATAAAAATACTGAAGGAGAGCACAGCACCTTCACCTGCCATCACCTCTCCCATCATCCATACAAGGATCTCATCATTCAGGAGAGGGAGATACAGGTCTCTACTGGCACAAGCTGATCCCCATGCCAGCTTCCAGACTGACCCTGGGGCACAGTCTAAAATCTTGAAACTAGGAATACCATAATCTAACCTTGACATGATGTGGGGGGAGCTAGCAGCAGGTAGTGAGGCAGGCTGAGGAGGGGGCCAGGCCCTCAGCTACCCAACACACTCACCAGGCTCAGCACAGGAAAAGTCCAAAAGAACGGTGAAGGTGAGAGTTTCCTGTGAACTGACAACTCTCCCATTCATTCTCTAATGTAATCCCCATTCATTCATTTAGCAGATATTCACTGAATACCTAATGTATGTCTAGCACTGTTCTAAGCACTGGACATGCAGAAGTAAATAAAACAGCTATGGATCTCTGCCCTCATGGAGCTTATATTCCAGTGGGGAGTTGTAAAACCACAAACAAAGAAATTATAAAATATGTAATAAAATGAGAAATATTTTGAAAAAAATTTATTGCTGGATAAGAGAAATTGAGAGTGCTCAGTTGAGGCACTAACACCATTTTACAGATGAAAAAACTGAATTTTGAAAAAGATAAATGACTTGATTAAGGTCACAGAGCTGGCAAGTATTTCAGCTGGTATTGGAACTCAGTCTGTGGGACTCGTTCCACTTTGCTATACTGCCTGCAAGGATACATAATTAAAGAGATGAGAGTCAGAGGGTTGACCTGGCAGTAGGGATGAGAGATTTCTTGCATTAGGCATAGGATCAGGAGAAAGACTCTGGTGAGGCATAAGAAGCCCACCAGGCTAAACGGCTTTGCCTGCTAACCAGAATCTTCAAAACCAGACTTCAAGCCTCAATCTAGAAAGGCCAAAAGACTGTCAAAGAAGTGTGGCATGCTTCAGAGAGATGAGAGTCAGACATAATCAGGGTGCAGTTCTACCTCTCTGAGCTCTGTGGCATGTCAAGTCCCTCATTTTGCTCTTTGGGCTAGATACTCCCAATTAGTGTAATCAAGAGGTTGGAGTTAACAAAATCTATGAGATCTTTTCTCCTTCTGACACTCTATGTTCTTAGTAATAGAACAAGGTGAGTTACTCAGAAAATTCAGTAAGATTTCTTAGTATTCAGGTTCTTCCCTGGCTCAGGAGTGAGTAGCACCAACAAGTAAAAATTTTGGGTGCTCACTTTTGGGGATGGCAACAAAGGAAAGGAGCTGAGTTTGTGTTCAACTCCACTGTTAATCTCCAGCTGTGCAGGTGGGGGTAGACCTCAAGGAAACCAAGTCAGTGAAAATGTTGAAGTAGTGAAAAAAAGCAGATAGATTCCTGGAACCAGAAGGAAGTAAAAAAAGAGATATCTCACCTAGGCATGAGGAAGTTTCCCCAGCAGACCACTGGGTTCCCTAACACTCTTCAAACTCTCCCATCTATCCCATCCTATCAGCTACAAACACAGTCTGGGATGTATTGTTGTCCAGTTTTGGGTTACCTCTGTCACTACCCTCTGCCCATCTTCCTCTATGCACCAAGGGACTTTAATTTGAAGAGAAGGAGTTAATAGATTATTGTGTGGTGCCAAGAGAACCTGCTTGGATGTCAGAGGTCTGGGTTGTAGTGCCAGCTTTGGCCCTGACTAATTCTATGGCATTATGCAACTCCCTCCTCTTCTTAGGGTCTCATCTGTAACTTAAAGGATTTGGAGTGCTACTTAACTTCCTGGGGGATCACAGATTTCTAAGAATATGATGAAATCTGTGGACACAGATGCCATAATTTTGCGTATAATTTCACATGACACATAGACTTCTAGGCTAAGAATTCCTGCTTGATAACTAAAGGCCATTTCAACTCCGAGTCTATGGTTCTGTGATCTGGGCAAGAGGCCGAGTCCTGCCTGACCCTTCCGGAGGAAAAGGAGGAAGAATCCACCTTCCAAATATATCCCCTGCCCTGTGCTTCCAGCTGCTTATGACTTTAACCTGTGGCACTCTGGAGCCGTGAGAATTTCTTGCTTCTTCACAAAGCCTGAGACTGAGTAAAAAAGACAGAGGCAAGATTCTAGTGCTCTCTTGGAAACCCGGTACTTCTGCCTTCCCTTCCCAGTGCCTCTTGGTCACCAGCCTAAAATTAAAGGCTGTGGGGGGGGGGGGGCTCTTGCCCAGGCAATAAATGATTCCAAGAGGACTGGCTTGCAGTGGTAACTGGCAAGTCTTATCCAGATCAGACCATACTGTCCTCTGGTGGCTGTGAGCATGTGTAGGTCCTGAACTGGAGGCCCAAGCTTTAATGGCAGTATGGGAGCAAGGACCAGATGGTATCATATCCAAGGGAAGCCCCACAAGGTGCTTGGATTTTGCCCAGATTTACTGCTATATGAATATGGGAGTGGGGGGAGCAGTATTAACCAGACATTTTTTTTTGTCAGCCTGAGCTAGTGCTCAATTTAGGCATTGGAGTTATCAGTACTGCTTCCGCTCCCTGGTACCCTGAAGTAAAACTCTCTTATTGTGACCCTGTCCCTATATTAGCCTTTGGGAAAGGGGTCACATTAGATATCCAGGCCTCCAGCAGCAATGAGGATCAGGGTTCCTTCCCTACTATGGAGACCAAACTCATGCCTTCTTTTAGGCTCAAACCTGTATAACCAATTATCTATGGGACATCTCAAGTCTTTCACAGATTTTTTTCAAACTCAACATATCCCAAATTAATTCATCACCTTTCTTTCCTAACCTATTTGCATCACATAGGAAACTTTAAGGCACCAGTAACAAAAACTTAACTAAAAAAATGAATTAAATAATGAAAAAAATGTATTTTCTTTACTTAACATATACTCTGGAGATAAGCAGTTTCAATGTTGGTCAATTCAATGGCTCAATAATATCAAGGGCCCAGTTTCTTTCTGTATCTCTGCTCTGCCGTTCTCAGCATGTCAACATCTCCTCTTAGGGACAAAATACAGCTTCAGCAATTACAGGCATCAAGTTTTTATTTGATAATGCCTTAAGGTTAAAGGAGGGAACAATCTTCCCTTTCTCACCATTTTTAGAGAGACAAAAGTCTGCTGATTCAGCAGCAACAAAAAAACTGACCTAACTATGAGAAATTTTATTTCTCTATTGAAGTCCAGAAGCAAGAAGTACAGGGCTGATATAGGAGCTCTGTAAAGTCATCAGAGAACATGATCCTTCCAGCCTTCTATTCTGCCATTCTAATCAGACTGCCCACATAAATGTTGCTTAAGATATCTGTTGGAGCTTAGACAAAGAGATGGAAGAAAATAAAGAGAAGGAACACTTTCTCCATTTTAAGGAGCCTTCCCACAAGTTCTATACAATACTTCAATTTAAATCCCATTGGCTAAAATTAGTGCTATGGCTACACCCAGCCATGTGCCAAGTCAAGAGATGATGTTCTGTTTCTGAGAAACAAGTGAAGAATGGATATTGGAGGGCAAACAGAACTCAAAGAAAATTGAATTGTTATGATTACCTCGACCAGTGGTTCTCACTTGGGAGCAATTTTGTCCCCAAGGGGACATTTGTCAGTGTTTGGAGACAGTTTTGATTGTCATACCTGGAGGAGGAGCTGTTGTTACTGGCATCTGGTAAACAGACGTCAAGAACGCTGCTAAACATCCTACAGTATATGGACCAGTCCTCAACAACAAAGAATTCTCCAGCACACAAGGGCAGTAGTGACAGAGATCGAAAAATCCTGGTTTAGGCTTATCATGATCTACCAAAAATACTCTTCCTTGGCCTTGGGGTTCAGAAGGGCCCAGATTCTTCTAAGTTTTCCTATTTCAGTGAATGGTTCCATAATGCATCTAGCTGCTTAGGTTAAAAATTTGAGAACTGTCACCCCCAAGAGAACCTCTTCTGTTGCTCACATGTGGCCTCTCTCTCCAGCCAACACAACAAGCAAACTCACTATCCTCCCCCTGTCAACGTGAGACATGATTCCCAGCGGTGTGAACCTTCCTGGCAACGTGGGACAGAAATCCGAGAATAAGCTGGGACTCAGCATCAAGGGATTGAAAAAAACCCTAGAATGAGCCGAGACCCAGCATCAAGCGATTGAGAAAATCCTCTCGACCAAAGGGGTAAGAGTGAAATGAGACAAAGTGTCAATGGCTGAGAGATTCCAAACAGAGTCGAGAGGTTGTCCTAGAGGTTATTCTTATGCATTAAGTAGATATCACCTTGTTATCCAAGAGGAAATGGAGAGGCTGGAGGGAACTGCCTGAAAATGTAGAGTTGTGTTCCAGTAGCAATGTTTCTTGATGATGATTGTATAATGGTGTAGTTTTCACAATGTGACTGTGTGATTGTGAAAACCTGTGTCTTATGCTCCATTTATCTACCTTGTCAACAGATAAGTAGAACATATGGAATAAAAATAAATAATAGGGGTAACAAATGTTAAAATAAATTTAGTTTGAAATGCTAATGATCAATGAAAGGGAGGAGTAAGGGGTACGGTGTGTGTTTTTTTTTTCTGTTTTTTTTAAATTTTCCTATTGTCTTTTTATTTCTTTTTCTGAATTGATGCAAATGTTCTAAGAAATGATCATTATAATGAATATGCAACTATGTGATGATATTGTGAATTACTGATTATGTATGTAGAACGGAATGATCATAAGTTAAGAATGTTTGCGTTTGTTGTTTTGTATTTTTTTAATTTAAAAATTAATAAAAAAAGAAAAAACAAATGGGGACAGTCCTTTTTCTGCTGAAAACTCTACAGTGCCTTCTTTTTGCTTTCAGGATAAACACTAAAACCCTTAACGTGGCCTATGAGAACCTGCATGATCTGGCCTCTCCTTTCTAGTTGGCCTTTTGTTCCAGTTTCTCAAATGTGCCATAGCCCCTCCCACTTCTCCTTTGCCTCATCTGTGATGGTTAAGTTCTCATGTCACCTTGGCTAGGTTATGGTGTCTAATTGTTTAGTCAAGCAAGCACCCCTGATTATTGCTGTGAAGATACCTCATGAATTTAAATTACCAGTGCAATTACATCTACAATCTATGGCTGATTACATCTACAATCAATAAAGGAATTTGCCTTGAGCAATGAGAGAAGTCTTATCCAATCAGCTGAAGGCCTTAAAGGGAGAATTGATGACTTCAAGAATCAGAATGCCGAATTTCTCTCTCTACTTCAGCCAGACAGCTTCTCCTGGGGAATTCATCAAAACCTATATTAGAGTTCCCAACTTGTACCCTGCCCTAACAGAATTCAATGTTGCTGATCTCCATGGTAGTGTGAGCCAATCCCTATAATATATATCATACTATTTGCATAGATAGATGGATGATAGATAGATAGATAATTAGATTGATCCTGCCTATTCTATTTCACTGGAGAACCTTACTATAGCATCTTTCAAATGGAACTTCAGTAGGTTGTTTGCGTTAATAGTCTCAATTATTCACCACTCCTTATATCCACACCCATGTAACATTGCAGTGCCCTTCTACTCTATTTCTGGGCCAAGCTATGTGATTTGCTTCAGCCAATGGAAGGTTAGCTAGGCCTTAAGAAACGTTCATATGTTTTTTTTCATCCCTGTAACCAATCCCCAGCCTAGATCAGCAGAGTGCTACTTATCTTGCAGACATTTCAGTGAGAAATAATTGCTTATTATTATATGGCATTGAGATTCTGTGATTGTTATGCAGCATTATTGTGGCAATAGCTGACTGAGAAACCCCTCAGTCCATTATTAGGTTCTGTTCATTCTACTGCCTAAATAGCTTTCCTATCTGTTCTACTGTCTCACTTATGACTCTCAAAATGTTCTAACTGATCTCCCTATTTCCAGGCCTCCCTGCCAGTCATTCCTCAAACTTGATTCCAAAATTATCACCTAAACAAATAAACAAATTCTGATCATGTTATTCCTTGCACAAAATTCTCTGATTGCTTTTCATTGTCTTCAGGAGAAGATTCAAACCCCTTAGCCTGGCATTTTAGTCTTCTCTCCTATGTTAGTCTTACCTTTAAAACCACTATCTAGTGGTCAATGAAAGGGAGAGGTAAGGTGTATCATACATATGATTTTTTCTCCTTTCTTTTTATTTCTTTTTCTGGAGTGAGGCAAATGTTCCAAAAAACCATGGGGATAGATACACAATTATGTGATGATGTTGTAAAGCCATTGATCGTACACCATGTATAGAAATGCATGTGTGTAAAGATTTCTCAGTTTAAAAAAAAAAGAAAAAAATGGAGAAGGAGGAGTTATGACAGAGAAAATAGTGTTTAATAAACAAGTAAGACTGCTGAATGACTATTGATAGTCCTTCTAGCCTCTAGTGTTTTGGAGCAGCTACAAGGAAAAACCTGAAATAGTGGAATAGTAACCCATAATAAACTCTGAAATCTGTTCTGTAACTCCTTATTGAAGTGTGCTTTAAAAATTATTGCTTTTTCTTTCTTTTCTTTGTATATATGTCATATTCTACAGTAAAAAAAAAGTTTTAAAAAAACCCCACATCTACCCTGTCCTTTTTGGCATCCTCTGATCACAAAGCTCAAATGTTATGCACTTTCAGGCCTCTAGACATTCCCTGTTTTCTTTTTCCCTTTCCATATCCCCGCTTAAGTGAAATCTTCAGCTTTCAAGTTTGAGCTAAAATACTAGTTGTTCTGTGCAACCTTTCCTGACTCCCTCTGCTTCTTCCCAGGTAGAAGATATCATGCCATCCCTCTATGTTTCAGTCCACTCTGTGTGATATTCTTTATATACTTTTTCCAGCCACTTCCTTACTCCAAAATCCTTTGCACACTTAACACACATCCTGGTGTAAAGTTGGTGCTTAGTAATGTGGGCTGCATAAGACTTCCCTAAGTCTTTGATAGATTGGTAAGATATTATATTAAGGAAAATTATACCCCTCAAAATGATCTCCCCTTCTTGCCTTGACATTTTAAACCATAATGTTCCATTAATCAGAAAGTCATTGGTGGTAATAAACTCTACTTTTGAAAGTGAGATGACCCCAGTGATTGAGAAGGGAATGAACCAGTCATATGTGTTGTGTATAATATAGTCCTACCCTTCCATGTAGACTTTCCCTCCTTGAGATGAGGAAATAAGCATTTTATTGTGGATAGAGGTGAATCCGAATTCTAAGTAGAGTTCAAAAGGTTGCACATTGTGGCAGCTTTAAGGGGTTCCACTCAAATACACTACACAACTGAGGTGAGGGGCTGGGCATAGTGATTCTGAAACATGGCACAGGTGTGAGAATCACAGAGAGCACTGAGGAGGCCACTAAAGGAGAGAATAAATGCATAGAGATGAGGAGAGGAGAGGAGTGATTAAAAGCAAATTTTAATTTGCAGGTTTAGCAATTTTTCCATGCGCCTTCAGTCTATGAGTCTTCATTTTGCAGCAATCTTAGGACTTGAAGACTAAGATCCAGGACTGGGTTCCCTTAGGGAGAGTAAACACAAACTTTGTGGGTGGTCTGCCTACTAAGCCCTGGTTCCAAGTCTCTAGGCTTTACTTCCATTCCCAATTTCCAATTTTATGCTTCAATGGGTTTCCATTTACCTCTTGTTTCCAGTCTCATTCCCTAGCTCACCACTGACTCCTTCTGTAACCTTGGTTTGACCCTATCTCTTCTCTGAGCCTCAGGGTCTTCATTTATAAGATGACGGGAAGCCTTTGTAAAACATCATAGCAACATGTTTTAAAAGGATGTCCCTCCAAGACACTGTATTTATGATTCTATAACCTTATTGTGTATTTGTGAGTGTGAGTGTATATTCATGTCCATGAACTTGGACCTGTCTCTGCCCCTTCTGGCTTCAGTTTCCTTACTTATAAAATGGGAATATTGAGCCAAATGGTTTCTTAAGGTCCTTCCAACTTTTAAATGTCATAATTCCACATTTCTGTAGTCTAGGTGACCCCAAGCCTTTCTTTTCCCAAGTCAGATCATAAGACTCTTCATTGTATGTTTTTTGGACTTTTATTTCTTATCCTCCTATCCATTCTGTCTGTGGTCCAAAGATGATACACCTCTGGCAATTCCCAGAAAGATGCATGAAGATTCCTAGGCTCTGCCCCAAAGCTGTGAAGCCTTGTTCCCCTCTGGTCACACCACTCTCAGCTCCCAAGCGCTATAAAAAATGCCAGTTGCTTGGAATTGTCTCCAACTAGTAATACAGTTTTTTCCAGTTGCCTTGAGATACTAAATTATTCTCTAAGTAAAGTCCACTTAGGTTTATAATAAATGTGATTTAAGTGAGAAAATGATTACCTTCTCAGGCTTGGTAAACCACTCCAATCTCTCTGGGAAAGAACTGCCTTCATTTATGGGGTCTCTCCCACACCCTTCAAGTCAAGGGCTTCACCCTGGAGAAGACATTCAGAAGAAATACAAAGGTTGGGGGACTGAAGTGAGCTTGTAGCTAGCACAGACGTTCAAAGCCACTGCACTTTTAAGGGGATCATCCTAGACAGCTCTCTGCCCTCATGATGGACAGCATCTCTTCCAAGCCAGACAGATGAGATCGCTCCTGGTTGTAAAGGCCTTGGTATATATCATCCCACTATTTACCAGAATTTACAGAACTGTAATGGTTCTTAGAGATCATCAAGTTTAGCTGCCTTGTGGCTGAGATGAGGAGACTGAGGCTTAGAGAAAAGACTTACCCAAGGTCACACAGTCAGAGACAAAGCCAGAGCCTTCCTACCCTGTGAAAGAGCAGGAACAACCTTTAATAGCTTGATTTTGACAATTCTCCATACCTTGTCCATCATACTTGTAGAAGCCATCCTTGTAAGAGTTTTTGGTTTAATATGAGTACCCGAATTTTGGATACAAAAGAGAACTATTATGGAGGGGGAACTACCCCTTTTTTCAGCATGGTTCAAAGCACTCACCAGTCACACTGATTCTGCTTGGGATTTTGGTTATCTGGTAGCATAAGCCTTGATTATCTGATAGCATTAACAGCATGTGGTATCCTTTTAGGAATGTTCTGAGTTCTCTGCCTCCTCCAAAATAAGGAAAAGCAGTCCTATCCTTTCCATATATGGGAGCTTCTGAAGGTCCTGGAATCTCTGCATCACCCTTAGAAACACTTCTAAGAACATGACCTATGGAAGAAGAATAGAACAGAATGTGTCATCCCAGGAAATCTTGTCAATTAGCCTTCCACTTCTCTAGACCCTGTTCTCTTCAGTGCTTGCTCTCACCACCAGCCCCTCAGCTGAACGCTAATTCAGACAATCTATCCAAATAGGTTGTCATAAATAAAATAGGAGGCTTCAACATACATTTCAGGAGACCATTAAAGGGTGTTGTATCAAATTCTGCAAAAGTGATATGATGTAGCAGGACTTACCAATTCTGTCTTTTGAAAGTCTGGAACAGAAGGAAGACATGATGACTCCCATTGCTGCATTTATTATTCATTCATCACTGACTCATTTTCAAATAGCCACGGTGTCTACTGTGGGTCCGTGTAAAATGCTGGTTATAAAGAAGTAAAATATACACCCTTGCCCTCAAGGACTTCCCAGATTAGTGACAGTAACTGATACAGACCTTATAATAGTCAGTGATCAGTGTCAGATCAGGGACAAGTACAAAGCGCTAAGTGAACAAAACCAATCTAATTTTGCTTAGGGGATTCAAGAAATGCTCCATAGAGGAGGAAAAAATTGAATAACTAAAAAGACAAATAAGAGTTTTCCAGCATAGGAGTTGGGAAAGTTGCTTCTAGTTAGCATATATCGAGAATTTACTTTGTGCTAGTGACTCATTTAATCCTGACAAAAACCGTATGAAGTAGGTAATATTGTTACTTCATTTTAAGATGGGTAACTGAGAGGTTAAATAATTTGGAAATTCTATTAACTAGAAAATAGGGGTAGTAGTATTTGTACCCAGGCAGTTGGACTTCAGTTGGATCTCCTAATCACTAAATGGTATTGCCTCTTATAGGCCAGTGAGAAACACCTTGACTTGTGTGTCAGGTTGGTGAGGGGGTAGTAGGAACGCAGAGTGTAAGCACAGCCAAAAAACAGGTTGGAGAGTTCAGAACCAAAGGGTCATGTAGAAGAACAACAAGTAGCCATTGGAATGGGAGAAGACTTGACTTTGTACCTGAGAACAAATATGACTCTCAGCTACAAAATCAAGTCTACTTTTCCACCTCTGAATCAGCCATTACTGACATCTCCCAGGATAAGGCACAGCATCCAGGAGGTTTATACGATGTCCTTCCAAAATGAGAGAAGTATCTCTAATCTCCACTTTCTCATGGTTGCTACTGACTCCCTTTATTCAAGCTTTGCCAATGGGCTATGAATGAGGCAGACTGGAAGGTGCCCCTGAGAAGACTGAGCCCTAGACAATCTTTGTCTGTGGCCATGGTTTGTGAATTGCTTATCAGATCCATGAGAGGTGGTACTTGAGTTTTGGAAGGAAGCTGGTAGGGCAGAAATGTGGTTTTCTGAGAGGTGGTGCCACAATTTCAGTGGTGGGGCATGTGGGTACTTGTCTTCTGGCCACAAAGCCCTTCTTTGGAAATTTGACCACATTTATAAGATTTTCTTTTTGGTCACTCTTTCCATCTTTGCTGTTTTTCAGTTTTTAATAATTTTTTAAACAGTTACCACTTTTCCCTGTATTTCAAAGAAGCAGAAAATGTGTGAAGCAGACATTGTTTCATTCTTACCCAAAATCCATTCTCCTCTTCTTCCTGTCTAAAATAACTCCAATTTGTTTGGGGAGAAGTTTACCCAGCTAAAATAAAACCATACCTCTCATCTTCTCTCACCTTGTAGAAGGGTGGCCAAATGACCCAGTTCTGACAAATGAGACATAAGCAGAAGTCACTGTATGGGTATTCTAAGAAAAAATTTTTAAAAGGGGTGGACTCAGTTGGCACATTCTTTTTCCCTTTCTCCAATCCTCCTCTTTCTTTTTGCAATGCAGAAATGAGGTCCAAGGCTGCAGGAACTATCTTATAACCATGAGGAAAACACCCCAGCTAAAAATGATTGAGCATAAAAAAGACACAAGGGCCTGGATGCCCATTAAGTCCTGGATTCTCTAACTCTAGATTTCTTGTTATATGAGGAAAATAAACCTCATATTTGTTTAAACTCTGGGCTTGCTGGTCTGTGTGTGCTTTAATTACATGTGGCCAGATACAATTCTAGTATAATCAAAAGTGATATACTTTGCACACCTTCTTAAGCCAGAGCTAAAGGAGCAGTGGAGCAGTGTAAGTCACTGAAAAGGCAGTGGTCTTAAGGGATAAGCTGTGTGCAGCTGCCCTTTACCTCCTGCAGGCCTTCTTAGGCTGTTTGTGAAAACCTGGGGATTTATCTGTTCTCATTTTAATCAGGAAGGCTGTTCCCTTACAAGGGGTAGCAGTGAGAATCAAAGCCTTCAAAGCATAGTGAACCCAGGAGATAAAATATGGTTATCTGATACAAGCTGTACCTTTCCTCCTACACCCTTGTCTTCTGGAACTCTGGCAAAATCTAGGATGTTCTCTCTTCTGTTTTTTAAAATATGCAAACATAATGATTTAATGATTATAAGCAAGACAAAGCAATAAAATTGTGCCTCTTTTGGTGGCTGGGGACAATTAAATGTTTAGCTACAATTTTCCCATACAAACATGAAAAACTATTCATATAGAAAAAACACTCTCACAAACAATTGATGAGTGATGAGCACACACAAAGTTTGGCCAAAGCAAAACATAATTTTGTTGAAGTTTTTCGTTTTTTGTTTAATTTTGTTGAGGTTATTCATATTTTAAATTCAACCTGCTCATTCTATTTAAAAATCCATACTCCTAGAAACGCACAATAAATTTACTTTATTTTCAGTCATTAGAGAAACTACATTCCATTGTTTATAACTGTAAAAGTAGCTCTTAAATTACAAGGTATTGCCATGCCACATATTAAACAACAGAAATTTGTTAGTTTACTTTAAATTTTTATTTAAAATTCATTTTAGAATTACTGTGATCAATATGCATTTTCAAAACACATTAATTCCATCATAATCAATGGACAAAATTTAAAAAATGGATACATCGTCACCATATTTCCTGGTTAAAGTTTTTCTTTTCCAAAACAATTAAATTTACATGTAAAATGTATTACTGGAAAAAAAAGTCATTATAATAATGATTTTCTAACTGCTTTTTTTAAAAAAATTTTCTTCTTTTATTTATTTTTGTTTTCTTCTAACTGCTTTTAATGGAACAGAATTTAGAATCAGAAATGAACATTTAAAATACTCTCTGACTCATCTCCTGGCTAAGAAATTAGCCAGAGCATTTCCCTGATCCCTCAATTATGACAATCATGATCCTTATTTGTTCATAGTCTTATAACCTAAGTGTTCATTCCTAAAGATAATATTTAGTTTCTTTTTAATTCTATATAAATAGTCATAGTTTATGTACTTTTTATGCTTGAGTCCCATTTGTTCAGTATTATGATTGCATGATTCTTCCCTTGCTGTCTATATGTAATTCTTATTCATTTATCTTTATTGTGGCTTAGTCTTCCATTGCATGATTATACCACAATTTATTGATCCATTCTATTATTATTGTTGGAAATTTGATGTGTTTCCCATTTTTTGCTGTTGTAGATCATGCTGCTATAAACACTCTTATAACTATTAAAAAAAAAAAATACTCTCTGACTTAAACACCAGATCTGAAAAAATCAAACCAGTTTGGAGAATTTTAATAACCATTTCTAAGTGCACAGAACCCAAAATTTTCCTTATTGTACTTGTAAATATATAGTACAATATTGTATTTGTACTAATATGGCATTAGACAAGCATAATTCCTTTTTATTCTTACAAAAAAAAGAATCATTTAAACAAGTCCTAAAAAATGGTAGTACCTGCTTTTAGACTTACAATGTGTAAATCTGAAGTTTACTTTTTTCTATGGGTTCTGTGCAGCAACACAATTAAAAATGAAATGTAGGAATCAAACTGGTTAAGTACTCAAGACATTGTTAACTCACAGTTACATAGCTACATAGAATGCATCATTCTATGCATTTTCTTTCTATTTTTATTGAATTTCAAAGAAGTTCACAAGTTTTCTACAGGGTCACGAAACAGAATAATAACAAGATCAAGGAGAATGTTATGTAGGTGTTACTTAAGATTAAAAACCCATGCTCCAATGATCATATCCACTACAGTGCATTTACAAATCCAAACAATGGTTACAGAAACCATTTCACACAGAAAAAAATATTGCCCACCACAAAACCCAAGTTTTATAGGAACAGTCTTTATATTTAATTAACATACATAAGAACATACATGTAGTCCATCTTTTATAGTCAAACAATCTCACTACAAAATTTGGATGATAGTTACATGTATTAGCATCTACAAAGTCATAATGACATACCATCTCTTTGCTGACCAATCTTCATACTTTTACAAGTAGATAGAATTCTATATTTCAAAGGAAGAATTCCATTACTTCTCCAGATATAAATGTAGGCATTATCCATTAGTATATAGTCATCCTTTTAAATATTCCCCTTCGTATATGATATCAACCCGGAAAGTATTAGGTATATTTATTTTACTTCTAATAAACTTCCTTAGTTGCATCAGTCATTTCTGCCGGCATCATAAATATATTTCATTATTCATCTCCTCCCTAGATTTCTCTTTGTTTACTTTCCTATCCAATCTGTTCTGGTAAAAAAAATCCAGTGGATAAGCTTATTCTCTCATTATCAGTTAAAATGTTCTTATCTTCATCTGCAACCTCTCTATTTTGATTAGAGCCATCAGGAGCATTAACTGAAGGATGAGCTACAAAAAATTTCCTTCTCTTCTTTTCATTTTTGAAAATACCTGGAACTAATTTGTATATTATATGTCAGAATTTTATCTAACTTTATAATTTGGAGTTGTCTGGTTTTCTGCACTTGGACATCACAGATAGGACAATGCTTGATGGTCTAAAGGTAATGTACAATATACATTTTACAGAAGGAATATATTATTTTCCTAGCATCGGTCAAGTAACCTCCAACAAGCACACACATTAACTTGAGGTTTAGCTTAGCTATTTTGATGCTGGTTATTCCACTCATTTTTTGTGTGATAAAGGATCACAGAAAAGCAGCCAGTGGGAGAAAATCAAAGGGGGAGGAAAAATACTATCAAAGTGAGAAGCCATTAAGCAGAAAATGAAATGTGTACAAAGGGCCATCTTGAGAAGAGCTCTTGTTGCCCCTGCCAATGGGCAATAAAAGCAGCCCAGAGGAATGAGGGCCACCTTGCTCAGCTCCCTGGGGCTCCCCCAAGACCACCTACTCCCTCAACCCACACCAGGCTCCAGTCTTGATCATTATGTTTCTGCAGGGCTGGGAGATGGGGGGAAGAGATTCTCTAATCCAAATAAAGTCTTTCTCTCCCACATCTGTCTTGTCACTTCTGTTTTTTTTTTTTTTTTGACTTTTTTTATTGTATAGTATAACATATATACAAACCAAAGAAATGAAAAAGCAACAGTTTTCAAAGCACTCTTCAACAAGTAGTTACAGGACAGATCCCAGAGTTTGTCATGTGCTACCAGATTATCCTCTCAGATTTTTCCTTCTAGCTGCTCCAGAATATAGGACCCTAGAAGGTATAAATACTTTTTAATCATCACAATTGACTTTTTTTTCTTTTCTGTGAAAAATAACATATATACCAAAAAGGAATAAATTTCAAAGCACAACACCACAATTAGTTGTAGAACATATTTCAGAGTTTGACTTGCATTAGAATTCCACATTTTTTAGGTTTTTATTTCTAGCTGCTCTAAAATACCAGAGACTAAAAGAGATATCAATTTAATGATTCAATATTCATATTCATTTGTTAAGTCCTGTCTTCTCTGTATAACCCCACCATCACCTTTGATCTTTCCATCCTCTCTTTAGGGGTGTTTGGACTATGGCCATTCTGACTTTTTCATGTTGGAAGGATCTGTCACTAATACAGGGTAGGGAGATGGAGCTATCCGATGTTCTAGAAAGGCTGGGCCCTCTAGGTTTCAAGACTTATCTGGTCCACAGACCCATCTGGAGGTTGGAAGTTTCTGGAAAATTACTCTAGTGCACGGAACCTTTGTAAAATCTTGTATATTGCTCTTTTAGGATTGGCTGGAATGGTCCTGGTTGGGGTTTGGCAGGCTATGATAGATAGCAATGTCTAACTAAAGCTTGCATAAAAACAATCTCCAAAGTAGATTTTGAACTCTCTCTGCCACTGATACTTTATTAGTTACACTTCTTTTCCGCGTTTTGGTCAAGGATGGAATCGTTCATCCAATGGTACCAGGGCCAGACTCATCCCTGGGAGTCATCTCTCACGCTGCCAGGGAGACTTTCTCCCTTGCATGTCATGTCCCATATAGGGGGAAGGCCGATGATTTCACTTGCAGTGTTGGGCTTAGAGAGAGAGAGGTCACATCTGAGCAACAAAAGAGGTCCTCCAGAAGTAACTCTTAGATATACCTATGGGTAGTCTAAGCTTCTCCACTCCCAACATAAGCTTCACAAGAGTAAGCCTCAAGATCAAGGGCTTAGCCTATTGAATTCGGTGTCTCTAAAATTTGACACAGTACCAGGGAATTCCCTGAGGGTAAAGTTTAATAGTTCCATATTTTTTCTCCCATCCTTCAAGGAATTTTGCCAATATTTTTTTGATTATCTGCTTAATATATTCTAGGATATATCCAGGCACTCGATTAAGCCATACAAGATTAAAGGCCCTCTTTCTTATTCTGGGCTCCCTGTGTTTCAATTGTTCAAATGAGCTGTACAGATAGGTTGAGTTAGATAATGTGGTACTGAAAATTTAAGTTCCAGACCAAATAAGCCTTTCTTCCTTTGGTGTCAAAGACTGTGTGGTTCTAAAACATAGACAATGACTTTCTTACACCTGTGCTCAGAGTTACTTTAACCCCAACCTGATTGGCTTCATTTTTATCTCTAAATACCAGGCTTTATACATATATATATGCATATAAAACAGCCTCTCAAAATTCAGAACTAATAAGTATTACTCCAGACTAAATGTGTCTGCTTTAAGAGCTTATAATCTAGGACCCTGTTTTCTTATAAGCATTTTCTAAATGAGACTATACAATGATTGTTCTTTTGTTTGTGGCCTATTTTGCCTCACAAAATGTCCCAAAGGTTCATTCACATTGTTGGGTGTCTCACGACTTCGTTCCTTTTTGTAGCAGCACAATATTAGATCATATGCATCCACCATCGTTCGCCAATCTATTTCTCAGTCAGTGTATCTTTCAGCCACCTGCATTCATTCAGCATCATATACAATGCCCAAAGTGCACACTCCATCAACACTCTCAATCTTAGAGATAATTTAATTGTTCCCAAGAGAAAGATAACTAATAAACACACCCTCGCCAAATAGGAAATCTAAACCTCCCCTTAACTCATCCCCCCATTATTTACCTCTGCAGTTGCTGTGGTAGTGCTGATGTTTTCCTGTTAAACATCACCCATAGCATGCAATAGCAATTTTCCCCTTATACCCTGTACTTAAGCACTCTTTGTAGATGAATCATACCTTTGAAGTAATTCTTGCAAGAACTAGTTTATATGACTAGTGCTAAATAGTGAGACACGTAAGTCTGTACAGCCCCTTTCAATCTTGTTCACCTTCAATATGGTAATGTTATTTATAGACCCACTAGAGAACTGCCTTCCCTTTTAAATATTCTCTTACATTTGAGTTCAACCGCATTAGCTAACTCTTCACCCATCTCTAGCTTCTATGTATCTCTAAGTTCCCTATATTCTGTATTATAAGCCTCTGATTTTACTTTTACCATGATCATAAAAGTGGAGTCACACAGTATCTATTCTGTCTGGCTTATTTCACTCAGCATTATGTCCTTAAGGTTCATCCATTTTGTCATCTGCTTCAGAATGTGTTTTCATCTTACTGCTGCATATTATTCCATTGTATGTATATACAACATTTTGCTAATCCACTCATCTGTTTATCGGCATTTGGTTTGTTTCCATTTTTTGGTTTTTGTGAATAATGCTGCTGTGAACAGCAGTGTGCAGATGTCTGTTTGTGTCATTGCTTTCAGCTCTTCTTGGTATATGCCAAGTAGTGCTATTGTTGGGTCATAAGGCAACTCAATATTTCGTTTCCTAAGGAACGGCCAAAATGTCTTCCATAGTGGCTGCACCATCATGCATTTCCACCAGCAGTGCATAAGTGTCCCAATTTCTCCACATCCTCTCCAACAATTATAGTTTCCTGTTTGTTTAATACCAGCCATTTTTTTACGTGTTAGGTGGTATCTCATTGGAGTCTTGATCGGCATTTCCCTTATAGCCAATGAAAATGAACATTTCTTCACGTGCTTTTGGTCCACTTACATTTGCTCTTCAGGAAAATGATTATTCATATCTTTAGGCCATTTTATAGTTGCATTGTTTGTTTTTTTGTTGTTGAGTTGCATGATTTCTTTGCGCATACAGAATGGCAAACATTTATCTGATATGTGATTTCCAAATATTTCTCCCATTGAGCTGGCTGCCTCTTCACCTTTTTGACAAAGTCTTTTAAGGTGCAGAAGCATTTGATTTTGAGGAGTTTCCATTTATCTGTTTTTTCATTTGTTGCTTGTGCTTTGGATGTAAAGTTTATGAAGCTACCTCTTATTACTAAGGTTAAAGATGTTTCCCTACATTTTCTTCTAGAAGATTTATAGTGCTATATTTCCTATATTTAGGTGTTTGATACACTTTGAGTTAATTTTTGTATAGGATGCAAGGTAAGGATCATCTTTCATTCTTTTGGCTATTGATATGCAGTTCTCCCATTCCCATTTACTGAAAAGGCTATTTTGTCCCAGGTCAGTGGATTTGGAAGCCTAACAAAAATCAATTGGCCAATTTTTTGGTGGCCTATTTCTGCACTCCCAAATAGATTCCATTGATCAATACTTCTTTGTGCCAGTACCATGCTGTTTTGACCACTGTGACTTTATAAAAAGTTTTAAAGTCAGGGAATGTAAATCCTCCAACTTTGTTCTTCTTTAGGAGGCTTTTAGCTATTCAGAGTCTCCTTCCATTCCAGATGTATTTGGTAACTAGCTTATTCTAGTCTTCAAAGTAGGTTGTTGGAATTTTGATAGCTACTACATTGAATTACTAGATCAATTTGGATAGAATTGACATCTTAATTATATTTAACCTTCCTATCCATAAGCAGGGAATGTTTTTCCACCTATTTAGATTTTCTTTTGATTTCTTTTAGCAATAGTTTTCTGTGCACAAGTCCTTTATATACCTAGTTAAGTTCGTTCCCAAGTACTTGATTCTTTTAGTTGCTATTTTGAGTGGAATATTTTCCTTAATTGACTCTTCAGTTAGGTCATTGCTTGTGTATTGAAACGTTACTGATTTTTTCACATTAATCCTGCCACCTTGCTGAATTTGTTTATCGCTGTAGATTTCTCAGGATTTTCCAAGTATAGCATCATGTCATCTGCAAATAATGAGAGTTTTACTTTTTCCTTTCCAATTTAGATGCCTTTTATTTCTTCGTCCTGCCTGATCACTTTACCTAGAACTTCTAGTACACTGTTGAATGATAATGGTGACAGTGGACATTCTTGTCTCATTCCTGATATAGGGGGAAAGTTATCAGTCTCCTCCATTGAGTATGATGCTGGCTATCGGTTTTTCATATTGAGGAAGTTATCTTTGCTTCTTATAGTTTGAAGTGTTTTTATCACAAAAGAATGTTGAATTTTATTGATTGCTTTTTCAGTATCAATCGAGATGATCATGTGATTTTTCCCTTTTGATTTGTTAATGTGCTGCATTGCATTAATTGATTTTCTTGTGTTGAACCATCTTTGCACTCCTGGTATAAACCCCACTTAGTCATGGTGTATAAGTCTTTTAATGTGTTTCTCATTTCTGATTTTCCTTATTTGCATCCTCTCTCTTTTTTCTTTGTCAGTCTTGCTAGTGGCCCAACAATTTTATTGATTTTCTCAAAGAACCAACTTTTTAAAAATTCTTTCTAGTGTTCCTTTGTTCTCCCATTCATTTAACTCTGCTTTAAATCTTCGTTATTTCTCTTCTTCTATTGGTTTTGTGGTTAGTTTGCTGTTCTTTCTCAAGTACCTCCAAGTGAGCAATTAAATCCTCGATTTTTTAATATGAGCATTCAGGGCAATAAATTTCCCTCTCAGCACAGCCTTTGCCACATCCCATAAGTTCTGTTATGTTGTATTCTCATTTTCATTTGTCTCCAAATAGCTACTGATTTCTCTAGCAATTTCTTCTTTGACCCACTGGTTATTTAAGAGTGTTATTTAATCTTCATAAATTTGTGAATGTTCTCATTCTTTGGTAGTTATTGATATCCAGCTTCATTCCATTGTAATCAGAGAAGATGTTTTGAATAATTTCAATGTTTTTAAATTTATAAAGACCTGTTTTGTGCCCCAGCATATGATCTATTCTGGAGAATGTTCCATGAGCACTAGAGAAGAATGTGTATCCTGGTGCTTAGGGGTGCAATGACCTATATATGTCTGTTAGGTCTAATTCATTTATCAAGTTGTTTAACTTCTCTATTTCCTTCTTGATCTTCTGTCTGGTTGTTCTATCTATAGAGGAGAGTGGTGTATTTAAGTCTCCTACTATAACTATTGAAACATCTATTGCTCCCTTCAAGTTTGCCAATGTCTGTCTCATGTACTTTGGAACTCCTTCATTGGGAGCATAAATAGTTATGACTGCTATATGTTCTTGGTAAATTGACCCTTTAATTAGTATATAGTGTCCTTCTTTGTCTCTTATGATGTCTTTACATTTAAAGTCAATTTTGTCCAATATTAGCATACTACTCCTGCTTTTTTTGGTTATAACTTGTGTGGAAAATCTTTTTCCATCCTTTCACTTCCAATCTATTTGTATCCTTGAGTCTAAAGTGAGTCTCTTCTAAGCAGCATATAGCTGGATTATATTTCTTAATCCATTTAGCTAATCTGTACCTTTTAACTGGCAAGTTTAGACTGTTAACATTCAAAGTTATTACTGAAAAGGGATTTCTTGAATCCACCATCTTTTGGATTTTATTTCTTAGATCTATATATTCTTTTCCCTCTTTCTCTTTTTATCTTTTAAACTACCATTACTGGTACTCTTCAATTCTGTGCCCTCCTCCAGACCTCCTTCTCCTGTCTTTTTTTTTTCAACTGTCAGAACTCCTTTTAGTATTTCTTGTAGTGCTGGTCTCTTGTTGACAAATTCTCTCAGCATTTGTTTGTGTGAAAATTTTAAACTCTCCCTCTGTTTTGAAAGATGCTTTGGCTGAGAACAGAATTCTTGGCTGGAATTCTTTCTCTTTCAGGATCTTAAATATGTCATACCACTGCCTTCTTGCTTCCATGGTGCCAGTTGAGTATTCTGAACTCTGTCTTATGTAGTTTCCCTTTCATGTAGTAGATTGTTTTTCTCTTGCCACTTTCAGAATTTTCTGCTTCTCTTCAACATTTGACAGACTGCTTAGCATGTGTCTTGGGGAAGGCCTATTTGGATTTATTCTGTTTGAAATTCATTGAGTTTCTTTGACTTGTATATTTATGCCCTTAATAAGGGTTGGGAAGTTTTCTCCCATTATCCTCAACTAATCTTCTTAGCCCTTTACTCTTCTCTTCTCCTTTTGGGGCACCAATGATTCTCATATTTGCGTGCTTTATTTTGCCCATCATTTCCCTGAGATCCAATTAAATTTTTTCCAAGTTTTTTGCCATTTGCTGTTTTGAGTGTTCAAAATAAGTTGTCCTGTCTCCTAGTTCACTTATTCTTTCTTCTACTTCTTCAAATCTGCTGTTGTGTGTCTCTAGTATGTTTTTTATTTGGTTTACAGCATCCTTAATCTCTGTGATGTCTGCTATTTTTCTATTTATTCTTTCAAATTCCCCCTTTATGCTCTGCTAGTGCCTTCTTTATCTCCTTTATGTGATTAGCCATGCCATTTATTTTACTTAGTAGAGTTATATGAACATCATTGATTAGTTGTTCCAATGTCTGGGTCTTCTCTGGTATTTAAATTTTGTCATTAGACTGGGCTATGTCTGTGTGCATTGTGATATGCTTAGTGATCTTCTGGTTTTTTTCATTGCATGTAAATATCTTGATTGATTTACTTTGGAAGTTGATTTCCTTCAGTAGTCTAAAGCCTTGTGTTTGTGGCATGCATTTGTAGCAGAATGCAGGACACACAGTGGGGCACAACAGTGTGGTGATTCATTGCAGCACAGGTAAAAGTGTAGGTTGGGGATGCTATGCTGGTGCCTGTGAATGTGGGTGTCCAGCAGCGGGCGGAGGATGTGGCTGTGCGGGTCTGGTGTGTGTGGTTCTGGTGTGTGTTGGTCTAGGGTTTGGGGCCCTTTGTGTGCATGTGTAGAGGAATGGCAGCAGGTTGGCATTCTGCGTGCATGGGCTGGGAGCAGATGTGACCCAGCTGCACAGGTCAGCACTTTCCCAGAGCTGGGGGACGTGACTGAAGGCCATACACATGCATGGGTCTAGGAGTGCCAAAACTGATGCATCTGTGCACAGAACTTGGGGGGAGCGGGGTGCGGAGCTGTGCAACTATATGGGCTGGGAGCAGGTGTAGCCTGGGTATGGAGGTAAACCCCTGCAGCCTTTATGCATTGGTGACAGCCTGCAGGGAGCAGGGAGGGGGAGGTAGTGCTCAGGAGGGGCACAGGAAAACTGAGTTGGGCTGCATTTCGGTTGGGGTGTGGCACGGATACATATACTAGGGGTTAGCAGGACGAGGCACTTGGAGTGTAGAGAGTGGGGGCAAGTGAAGGAGTTCCAGTGTGTAAGGTGTGGGGTCACGGATCACGGGGCTGCACTGGTGAGGGTAGTGCATTTAATGATTGTGGCTTAGCTTACTTCCTAGTCCCCGTCTCCTTTTCTGTGCACTCCTGTATGCTCTGGGCTTCCACCCTAGGCTGTTTGCACCAGCTTGATGGCCTCGGTTCTGTTTCTCATTTCCTCACCTTTTGGAACCAGAGCCACCCTATGTGATGCAAAAGACTCTCTCTGACCACTTATATTCTGGAATCACCATCTCAGTCACCCTCCCATTTCTTCTCTAACTGTTCCTTGGACCAAGGCTATACGCGATCTATCCTAATCTGCCATCTTCCCAGAACTCAGCAAGCATTTCTCACTTTCTGTTTGAAAAAAATGGAGGCTGTTTCCTTTGTAGAAAAATACAAGAAACTAAGAGAGGGAAGTCCAATAAACTGACTATAAAATTGAGGGAGAGTTTAGAAGGCAAAAGGCAGCAAACTAATAACATTAATAATCATAATCGCAATGGATTAATTGCTCTTTATTTTCTAGACACTGAGCTATAGGATTTTTTTTTTAACACAATTTTATTGAAATACATTCACACACCATACAACCCATCCGAAGTATACAAACACTGGCTCACAGTATCATCACATAGTTGTGTACATTCACACACCATTCAGCACTTTTATTCTCACAGTAATGTGCTACTGTCACTCTATTTCAAAGATTTAAATTCAACCTAGTCAAACATTCTGCACTTATTAAGCAACTGCCCCATATTCTTTAGTCTCATTCTATATCCTGGTAACCTATATTCTATATTTTATGTCTATGAGTTTACATATTATAATTAGTTCATATCAGTGAGATCATAAAACATTTGTCCATTTGTGTCTGGCTTACTTCATCTAACATAATGTTTTCAAAGTTCATCCATGTCACATGCTTTATGACTTAATTCCTTATTACTGTTGTACAATATTCTATCATATGTATATACCACATTTTGTTTATCCGTTAATCTGTGACTGGACACTTGGGTTGTTTCCATCTTTTGGCAATTGTGAATAATGCCACTATGAACATTGGTGTGCAGATGTCTGTTTGTGTCACTACTTTCAGATCTTCTGGGTATATCCTAAGTAACAGGATTGCTGAGTTATAAGGCAGCTCTATACATAGCTTCCTGAGGAACCAGCAAATTGTCCTCCACAGTGGCCACACCACTTTACTTTTCCATCAGCAGTTAATATATGTTCCAAATCTTGTAGTTTCTCCAACACTTGCAGTTTCCTGTTTGTTTAATAGTAGCCATTCTAGTAGGTGTAAGATGATATCTCATTGTGGTTTTGATTTGTGTTTCCCTAATAGTTAGTGAAACTGGGCATCTTTTCATGTGCTTTTTAACCATCTCTATTTCTTCCTGGAAAAATGTTTATTCATGTCTTTTGCCCATTTTTAAAAATTCATCGTTTGTCTTTTTATTGTTGAGTTGTAGGATTTCTTTATATACTCTGAATATCAAAGCTATGGGCTTTTTACTTTCATAATTTCATTTATCCTACAAATAACTCTATGCAATAGTTACAATTGTTGTCCTATCTTACAGAAACTGAGTCATTAGAGGGCTTAAGATTCTTGTCCAAACTTCACATAACCAGAAAACTAGAAATCTGCAGTTTTAACTCAGTGGCATTATACCAGCATATCCTAAAAATACTGCCATAAATTCTTTTTTAGGGCAGTTTTGTTAAGATACATTCATATACCATTCCATAGTTTCTTATTGTTTAGCAAGAGAGTCCATGTATCTCAAAGGCTATTCAATGTCTATTATGATCTGGCCCTAAAATACTTTTCCAGACAAACCTGCCTCAATTCAAAGAAAGTTAGTCTGCCAGGGCTAGATGTTTCCTTAGAGTGCATCTAGTCTAAAACCCAATGTACATAGGTGAGGAGTCTGAGATCCAGAGCTCACACAGTAAATTAGTGATGGTAACAAATTCAGGTCTCCAGACTCTTAATACAGTTCTTTTTTGATGTACCTGATCCTGAGAAGTTATCTAGCAAATGTTCACTAAATAATGGATGACTGCTACATCAAAATGGCAACAGGTGATTCTGACAATGTTGTGGGAATGGTGAGAAATGGTTAGGGGAGGAGTATTGATCACATACCAGAAGCTCCTGGAAGGCAAGAACAAGGTTTCCTGTCTCTTCCTACAGACATAGCTTATTTCCCAGTATTCTCTAAGTGGTACTTCATCTTCTCCCAAACAGTTTCTTTTCTTCTCTTTCTTTCTCTCTCTCTCTCTCTCTTACTCTCCTCCAAGAAACAGCTTTTCATACTTTCCTGTAATCAAGTTGGCACGTAATGGCATAGAAGAAAGAGCACAGGCATTGAAGTCAGACTGATCTAGATTTGGGTTCAAGATCTCCACTTACAAGTTGGGTGACTTATACAAATAAATCCTACCTCATAGTATTGCTGTTAAGATTAAATGAGATTAGAAGGTGGGCCACAGTGGCTCAGCAGGTAAGAGTGCTTGCCTGCCATGCCCGAGGACCCAGGTTCGATTCCCGGTGCCTGCCCATGTAAAAAAAGAAAAAAAAAAAAGATTAAATGAGATGATTTTATCAGTTACAACTGTGTTGCTTTCATGAAACTAAAATTTGAGCGTAGGCTATTAAAGGCTGAGACAGTGGTTCCACAAAGTCATTAAGGATCCAGAATCCTTGGGCTTTTTGGTCCACCATCCTTAGCATGTATCTTTCTTGTGCTCTCAAGTTGGCATAACATTCTAAGCAGGAAAAGGAAAAGGAAAAAAGCAAGAGACAAAAATGTTTTTGCTAGCTGAGTCTATCCATCTTTATGAAGAAAAAAGTCTTCCATAGAAGACTTCAGGGGGCTTTTGCTGATATTTCATTGTGACAACTGGGTCACATGATCATTCCTAGCTGTAGGGAATCTGGGAAGGAGAGCATTTTACCTGGATAGACTGCTACCCCAAACAAAATTATAATTCTGTAAGAAATAAGGGAAGAATGTGTAGAGGGTACACAACTTGTAGAGTTTGTCACAATAGTATATGTGAAAGTTTTTAGATGTAGGACCAGTCTGGCACATAATTGATGTTCCATAAGTATAAGCAATTGACTTCTTAATCTGAGAAAAATTCGGGTGATAGATGAAGCCAAAGTCATTTTGGCCCAAGTTAATCTCCTTACCAAGGGATGTGCCTACATGTCATCTCTAAGGAATTCTCAATATGCTTGAAAATTCCTAACCAAAAACAATATAAAATGAAACCTTGCACATCAAACTTTTGTGCATTGGCTTTGAACAATTACTGAAATGTCACAATTTGGCTTATATGCACTAAGACATTTTCTCTGGATTTAAAATACCAACATGTTATATTGAGTGGGCAACATGTTGGTTTCTTAAGCCTTTTGCATATCAGCAGAACAAAAAAATGGGAGCTATCAACTGTGCCCTGAAATAATGGGGGAAGGGTACTTATGGAAAGATGAAGGTGAGCTTGGGAAAGTGCAAACCAGGAGGGCAGCCCAGGACAACTCTGAGAAGACAGGCAGCCAGTGTTAGACTAAGATGCTGGGGGCAAGAAATATGAAGGGAAGAAAACTCTTTCCTGCCACTTGCTATTATGCCTTGGGGTGGAACTGTTGAAATATCATGATCCTATTTTTAAGCAAACATGGGGCCCAGAGGCCACCAACAATTTTCCAAACTCTTGTACCTTACCCTCTTTTCCAATCCACTGACAAAGCTTAGCTTTATTCCTCTTCCTCTCACTACGGTTGAGATTTCTTTATAGAGATAGAAAGAAGACTAGATAAGAGTTAGGAGGTATGTGTTCAATTTCCAACTCTGATGCTTACTTGATGGTAACAGGAAAATTGTATAAAGTATAAATGTAAAGCTTTACTTTTTCCATCTACCAATGAGGATAAGAAACTCCATCTATCTCACTGGACTATTATGTGGATGAAATCAGATATTTGAAGGAAAGCTCTTTGAAAAGAATAAAGTCAAGTCTAGGGTATTGTACAAATGTAAAAATGATTTTCTGTGTTTACTTATGACTTATTCATTCATTTGCCAGCACTTCTTGAGAACTTACTATGTTTAGGCTTCTGCTTAGCATCTGGGATTTTGTACTGAACAAAACAAACAAGGTCCTTAATTTCTTGGAATTTCAATTCTGATGACAAAGGTAGCAAATAAACAAGGAAATACCTATTAGTAATAAGTAAGTGCTATTTTGGATTTAAATAGGGAAATATGCTTTTAAAGGTGACTTGGGTGTATCAATTAGAGTTTGGTAATGAAAACAGAAGCTCCTCTATGTATTTCAGATGTGAACAGTTTTAACAGAGGAATTCGGGCCTTACACAACTACTGAATTAGCTGTGTAAACTATTGCTCATATTATATGACTGAAGGTAAGGAGGCTGCCACCCATGATTTTGTTAATCAATACTGAAGTAAATTGTTCTCAAGCACTCATGAAGGAGCTCCTAAAATTTGCCTAAATATCAGGAAAGCTCCAACCTAAAATCTTAGTCTCAATGAAGCAAATAGATCAAAGACAATCCAGTACACCAGAAGTTGTGTCAGGAAAATTCTTGGACCATCACAAATGGTTGTATAATTTGTCTACTGAAAAAAGCACCGAATTATGGGACAGGTGGGCTGAAATTCAGCCCACACTCTACTAACCAAACCTTGAGCACTAACTTGGGACTGTCAGGATAAAAGAAGGGATACCTTTTCTTAGTCAATCTCAGAGATTGCCCGTATTTGCAATTCATCATGTTGATTCAATAGTTTGGCAAATAAAGCAGCAAAATTATCGCACTCAAAAACAACCTCTGTTTAATATCTTGAGAGTATTTTTAGTCTCTTGTACTGTGCACAAGTTTATAAAACAAAAGCAAACACACACATGGACAACTTTGAATCCTGCTCTTTTTCAAAGATAAAGTTACCCTTGAATCACATAGCTACCTTGATTCTCATGGTTAATGAATTTGCTCTCTTCTCTGATTTCTGGTATTCTATTTCTATTTTCATTTGAACAGTTGTATCTTATTCGTGTATTTGTTTTATTGTAGTTCACTTCAAGTTCCTACCAATAATTGAAAAAAGTTGACATTCTCAGGGAGGACTGTGGCCCTCAATGACAAAGTCAAGGGCTCACAGTGTGGATATAGGGCTGGCTGGCCTTTGCTGAGGCACCCCTGGGCTCAGTCTTTCCCTTCCATTACAATCATTGCCCAGTCCACATAGTTGAGTACTTTGATGTAGAATTCATACTCCTGGTTGCAACTAATGCCCCAAGACAAGATGCCTGTGGCCACCCAGCCATAGTCACAGTCATCCCACACCACATAGATGCCACCACTGTCCCCTGGCAGAGCCCCTGCTGCTGTATCTTCTCCTCAATACAGGACATATTGTCAGAAAACACCTTGGTACTCTGCCTCTTTCAGAGCCAGGTCTCACAGGCTTTCCTGGAGGCCACAGGTAGCCTTGAGTATTTCAATTTAGTATCTAACCTACTTTTCTCCACACCAAAATCACTGAGGTAGCCCCACAGGTTGCTGAGGTACTGGATCTCGTTTTTGGGCAGGCAGACCTGGGTTGTGCCCAGGGAGACAGCATACTGAAGTTCCAGGCGGGCAATGTCCCCGTTGAAGTTGCAAGACTCATTCTGATGGTAGTCCAGGTGCATGAAGACATGGCAGACCGTATTTTCCCAGTTTCCTCATTTCCTCTATGTGTGTGTGTGGCCCAGGAACACATCCACACTTGGATTCTTCCCCTGGGAGACAAGGTCTTTGGGGTAGAGGTTGTGGACAGTGGTGAGGGTCCAGCAGTTGCCCAGCAGGAACTTGCCCCCAAGCCCATAGATCATTAAGGCTTGCCAGGGGAAGCTGTCCTGCTTGGCTATGGGGCAACCAAGGGTCTCCTGGTTCTGGGCGATGGGGAAGACTGGCCATCCAAACACAGGCACACACTGAGGGACCGCCTCCCTATCCCTTGTGTCCTTCCAGGGGCTCTGGGCTGCATAGGTGAGATTCCCTGAGGAATGAGCTGTTGGCACTGCCTGATAATTTGGCTCCTGGCAGTGGTTCTGGGCCATGGGGGTGGGGGGTTGTCTCCAGGTATGTTAATGGCCTCAGAGCCCCTGTTGGCCTGGCCAATTGGCTGACTGCTGTTCACAATCACAGCTTGGTAGAGGGCCAGGAAGCCCTTGTGGAGATGGCTGATTTTGTTCTCCTAGAAGGAATCTCTGTGGAAGGTCAGTTGCAACCTGCTCCCCAAAGACAGGGGTGCTGCCTTGTGGGGGTCTCTTCTGCCCATAGAACCAGCTGAAGTCAGTCCTGCTGCCTGTTATTGTGACAGAGTCCCACTCACAGAGCAAGGACAGTTCCAAGTGGAACTCCTGGAAGACAGGCTTCACTGCGAAGCCCTATGGAGCCTCGATGTCAAGGGTGCACACCTGACCTTCAAGATATGACTCCGGGTACTGGGGAGATGTCAGCTTCTAGGGTAGCCACTAGGTCAAGAGGATATTGTCCTGTGTGGGGCAGGCTCCCAAAAGTACCAGCCCCCACATAATGCCTAGAAAGCTTGCAGGATGGAGGCTTCTTCAAAGGGGGAGCATATTTTTGAAATTTATACGAAGTTGCTATATATCCTAGCATATAGCACTGCTCACTGAGAAGGTAATGATTAAAATGTGAGATGTAGTCTGAGCCATGATGGGACATATTTGTTTTGATCTTAAGGGACCTTAAGATCAAAAAAGGTTCCATAGATTGTCTTTCCCTTGTGACTGGCTGGCTGATTAATGGAAGATTTGGCTGTGTGTCTGACTGTCAGGCTTAGTGACTGCCTAGTCAGCTGATAAACTGATTGACTGATTTACAAACCGACAGAATGTGTGATGACATAACTTTGTTGAAAGGGTGATTTTCTGACTCTCTGACTAATTGAATGATTGCTGACTGATTTGCTGGTGATCTATTGGACAGACTTTCTGTCTGTCTAATTAATCATCTTTTTTGCAGGCTGGTTGTTTAGCTGTTTCCTATCAGAGAGATGAATGATAGGTTATCTGATAGGCTGACTGAAAGACTGATTTATTATCATACAGGCTTGGTGACTATTTGAGTGCATGACTAACTGACTGACAGGCTATTTAACTGTGTGTTGAAATGGCTGATAGTCATTTGTAAAGACAAAGTTAAAGAATGAAGAGTGATAAGATGTGAAATCCAAGATGATGCTCCATCCAGATGAAAAAGGAAGGCAAGTTGGTGATAACCATAAAGAGAGGGCACATGAGAAAGGGGTTAACATCTTTTTCCTGATAGCTCAAATAAAAAACTGGCTTTAGAAAAAATCAACCAATTAATCATTGGGAATAGAATAGTTATCTCTAAACTGCTTGAGACATAAAGCCTATTACTCAACTTGATCAACAACAAGGAAAGTAAAATATGAAACTTGTATAATAAAGAAACAGTAAAAGCATCAGGAAAATGGTGATGAAGGAGCCACTTACTTGAGCCAGCAGAAGAGGATTTAGAGGGCATAAATTTCAAGAGTTCAGGATTTTATCCCCAAACAATCACAGAGAAGCCCAGAAAAAAGAGAAACAAAGGCTATGCTGATTTTCTAGTAGTAAGAAGGGGAAGGAATTCTTCCCTATTGGTCTCTGAATAACCTAAATAGCTGAGCCTTTGAAATCTCTTTTTCTTCCAAAGTCCTTAGATTTTATAATACAAAATATGAACTGGTAATTTACATGCTGTGGTCCACAAATTATTCACTGTGTATAATTCTGCTCTTTGCCTCATACACAGTTTCGTATAGACAGCCAAGCCACACCTTCACCCTCTGCTAAGATAACATGTAACTTTGTTCCCATCCATGCTTATAGCTATTAACCTTAGAGACAAACTTAATGAAATGTTAGCTTAGCCAAAGACTGACCAGTAAGATGATATTTCTTCCACAAAACTATAACCTTCAGTTGCTGAAGTTCCTCTAACTTCTTTGAGTTCAGACCCATTTTATAGCTCCCTCTTTTATTGAATAACAGATTCTTTGATTTTCCCAGGTTTCTGGGTATGTGTCCTTAAGGTAAATTTTCCATACATGAAGAAAAAAGAGAGTTTGTTCTAACAAAAAGAACCACATAACATCTATATATAGAAATTTACAACCTCTTCCCCACGCTCTATCTGAATTTCCTTAGAATCTAATCCACTTGTCAAAATCTAATCCACTTGTCAAAGTATTCTACCTTCTCTCTCCTTCCCATATCCCCAGGAAATTTTAAAACTAAAGTAACAGATGTAGGCCTGATTACTTAGATACACAACACTGTTTCTCAAGCTCCAAAGTCTTGGATTTTTAGTAATTATTAATATTTGTTGAGCATTTTCATATTCCTTTTTAAATTTTTGTATCATAACCCTAAAAGATGGGCAAGGTAAATGTAGTAATTCCCATACTTGAGATGAAGTAATGAACACCTAGGAAAGGAAGTAATTAATCCAGTGTACACAATAGGTAAGCTATGTCTAGAATTCACTTTTCCTGAGTTATTTCCTCTTGTCTGTATTATCTAAGGTGTCATTCCTTAAGCCAGCATTGTAAAAAGTGGGGTGTGCTTACCTCAGGGAATGTACAAGACAACATCTTGTGACACTTGAAGAAAATATAAAAAATTCTATATAGACTTCCACTTCTGTCAATCTGGAACAAACATAATTTCCATTATGCCTCACACTAAGTACATCTAAAAATCTCAATATTATGTATAAAAACAAAAAACAAACATAATGTGGCTCTTAAAGTTGAAGAAAAGAAAGTAGACCAGCTAAAGATATGGGGACTTGAGAAATGACAGTAGGGTGAGTACCCTGGGTTGTTTTTTTTTGCCTGATATATCCTATACTGGATACTGGAGAAGCCAGAAAATGAGAAACACCAAAGTTGTTGTTTGCAGACAACAACCTTGTGCACAAAGGCAAAACAAAAGCCTACCCTCTCTAGACAAAAGGCCAAAGGAAGAACAACACAGCAAGAGAGAAAACTTTAAGAAAATAATAGCACTTGACTTCTGGTTAACCAGGATAGTGGCGTAAGACACTCCAGGGTGCTAACCCCCCACAGAAGCTTTGAATAACTGGCAAAAATTGGCAGAGCCATCTTCAAAACCCCAGAAAATAGTAAAAGAACTGCAGTAACTTGGAAAGTATCAAATTAAAAAAAAAAAACTAGACTGAAAACAATTAAGCAAAACTCATGGTACCCTTGTTAGTACCTCCCCCACCCTTCTCCAGTACAGGGTGGAGCCAGCATGTGCTCCCACTGTGTGTCCCTGTCTCTTTTACAGAGGGAACAGAGTAACCCTTATGTGCATACTGAGGTGCCTATTTGTCAGTGCTGATCTATCCAATGGAAGCCTGAAAGACACAATCAGGAAACTTGCCTCAGGTTTGTCTTTCCAGAATTTGTCCTGAAGGCAGGGAAGGATCTTGCAGACACCTATTAAGCAGTGTAAGAAACAAATGTGTTTCAGCGGCCTGGGGTACAAAACTACCTGCACTGTCATACAATAAAGCACTGAGGATGGGGTAAAACTACTTTAAAGGGAGTAGGGGATGCATTTGAACTCATGTAAAATTTAAAGGGGAGAACACTTAGGGCCATGATCAAGCATAATCTTACAAAGAAAAGCAAGCTCCACAGCTCCATGTAGACTCAGATAAGAAAGAAAGGATCCTGAATTTTATATTCACCTCGGCTGATCTCCTCAAGAGAGCTAACTTCTGAAGGAAACCACCAGACAAAGCATCATCAACTTGCAAAGGCTACACAAGTGCTTTTTGCTTGGGTCTGCTTATTTTTGTTAGTTCCAGGCACTCAAAGAAATCTCTGGCATATTACTAGCTGGACACAAAATTAACAAAACACATCACAAGGAATAAATCCCAGAGTCAAAACTTTAAAATATTAAAATATACAATATGCAATAAAGTATTACAAGATAAACAAAAAACTCAAGAAATTATTCCATCCAAAAGAACAAAACAAAAATCCTGAAGCTATCAATGAAGAGAACCAGACTTTGGACTTATTGGACAGAGACTTTAAAATAACTATCCTTGGGTGGTTCAATGGTGGCTCAGTGGCAGAATTCTCATCTGCCATGCTGGAGACCTGGGCTTGATTCCCAGAGCCTACCCATGCCAAAAACAAACAAACAAAAAAGCTATCCTCAATATGCTCTAAGAGATAAAAGAAAACATACAGAAAGTACTAAAGAATATGAAGCAAACAATGGATGAATAATATAAGAATCACTTTGAGATTATCAACAGGAACCAAACAGAATCACTGGAGTTGAAGACTACAATAACTGAAATGAAAAATTCCTTCAAGTATTTCAACAGGAGATTAGATCTGGCAGAAGAAAGAATCAGTGATCTCAAAGATAGTACAATTGAAATAATTCAGGCTGGGGAGTAGAAAGAAAATTAGAGTAAAAAAATCAACAGAAGTGGGACATCACCAAGTGTACCAATGTGCTCATTTGGGGAGTGTCAGAAAGAAAAGAAACAGAGAAAGGGGCAAAAGGAATACTTAAGCAAATAATGGCAGAAAAACTTCTCAATTTAATGAAATACATGAATACACATTGAAGAATTCCAATGACGTGCAAACAAGACAAATGAAAAGAGAAACACATCCAAATACATACTAATCAAACTGTGCAGCACCAAGAACAAGAAAATATTTCAAAGGATTGTAAGGAAAAAGCAATGAGTGATGTACAAGGAAATCCTAATAAGATTAAGTTCAATTTCTCATCAGAAACAGTGTACTTGTATTCTATTGAAATTGAGTTGGTGTTAAATCAAACAACATTGTTATAGATTCAAAATGTTAAATTTTACCCCCATGGTAACCACATAGAAAATACATAATATATATACAGAAAAAAACTGAGAAGAGACTCAAAATCATATGATTATGAAGGTAGGCATTAATGAAAGAAATTGAGGGATAAAAATGCAAAAGACCTACAAAGACCAAATGCCAAATGGCAGAAGAAAACCATGCATTATCAGTAGTTACTTTAGATACTGATAGGTTAAATGCTCTGGTCAAAACACAGATACTGGTAGAATGGGTTTAAAAACATGACCCAACAATTTTGTTTTCTGTTTAAAAGAAATTCACCATAAATTCAAAGACACAAGTAGGTGGAAAGTGAAATAATTATATATATACACACACACACACACACACACACACACACACATAGCAAACGAAAGTAAGCTGGCAGCTATATTAGTATCAGATTACATAGACTTTAAGTAAAAAACTGTTATGAGGGACCAATAAGGTTACTATATACTGTTAAAGGGGTTAATTGAACAAGAAAACATACCAGTGATCAATGTGCATGCGCATAATGGCAGGGACCCAAAAGACATAAAGCAAATATTTAAAGATTTGAGGGGAGAAATAGATGGTTCTATATTAATAGTAGGAGACATCAATACACCACTTTCAATAATTGATAGAATATCCAGATGGAAGAGAAATAATTAAATATAAGACTTGAACTATACTGTAAAAAATAAGACCCTACAAGCATATATAAGGCACTTCACCCATCATCAGCAAAATATACACTCTTCCTTAGTGCAAACAGATCACTTTCTATGGAAAACAATATATTAGGTCACAAAATATCTCATTAAGTTCAAATATATTGAGGTCATATGATACATCATCTCTGACCACAAAGGAATGAAACTAGAAATCAACAGCGAGAGAACTGAAAAATTCGCAAATAGGCAGAAATTAAAGTATGCATTCTTAAGAAACCAATGTGTCAAAGAAAAAATTAGAAGAAATTAGAAAATCTCTAGAGGCAATAAAATGAAAACACAACATATCAAAACAATAGGATGTAGCAAAGACAGTACTGGGAGGAAAATGGATAGCTTTAAATGTTTCAATTAAAAAAAGAATGATCTCAAAGCAATTGCCTGTCCTCATAGCTGGGCGATCTAGAAAAAGAAGAGCAAACAAAACTAAAGTGACAATAAGGAAGGGAATAACAAATGTTAGAGTAGAGATAAATGAAATAGTGAATGAAAAATCAATAGAATAAACAAAACTAAAAGTTGGTTCTTTGAAAAGGTCAATAAAATTGACAAAACTTTAGCCAGCCTGACAAAGAAAAAAAAGAAAGAGGATGCAAATAACTAAAATCAGAAATGAAATAGGGGGCATTACTACTGACCACAGGGAATAAAAAGGATGATAAGAGGATCCAATGAAAACCTGTATTCCAACAAATTAAATAACCTACATGAAATGTGCAAATACCTAGATACACACAAACTACATACCCTGAGTCAAGACGAAACAGATCTCAACAGACCAAAAACAAGTAAAGTGATTGTGTCAGTCATGAAAAACTTCCATCAAAGAAAGCCCAGAGTCAAATGGCATTACTGGTGAATTTTACAAAATATTCCAAGACAAGTTGAAACCAATATTGCTCAACTGACTGTTGTGGGTTGAATAATAATTGATGTTCCCGTTAACTGATGTTCACTTGGAATCTCAGAATGTGACCTTAATTGAGAATAAGTTGTAATCAATTAAGGATATTGGAATGAAATAATTCTGGATTTAGGGTGAGCCCTAATTCCAATAACCAAGGATAGGAGGAGTCAAAAACAAGCACAGAGAAGAAATCTATGTGAAGACGAGGCAGAGATTTGGAGTTATGTGGCCATAAACCAAGGAATACCTTGGCCAGCAGAAGCTGGAAGAAGCAAAGAAAGGTTACATCTCAGAGTTTTCAAAGGAAGCATGACCCTGCTGACACTTTGATTTCATACTTCTGGCTTCAAAAACTGCGTGATACTAAATTTATATTTAAAGCTGCTCAGTTCGTGGTATTTTGCTATGGTAGCTCTAGAAACTAATACACTGACTTAAATGGAAAAAGACAAAATTTTGGAAATAAATATGAGAAAACCTTTGGGATCTAGAACTAAACAAATAGGTCTTGGACTTGATGCAGGAAGCACAGTTCATAAAAGGAAAATTATTATTTTTACATCACCACAATTAAAAACTTTTCTCTGTGAAAGCCCATATGAAGATGATGAAAAGAAAGGCTAGAGACATGGAAAAATATTTGAAAACCACATATCCAACAAAGGAATATTATCTAGAGTATATAAAGAATTCTCAAACCCAGTAGTTAAAAACAAAAACAACAATCCAGTTAGAAAATGAAAAAATACATGAAGAGAGCCTTCATTGAAGAAGATATACAGAGGCAAATAAGCACATGAAAAGATGTTGAACATCGTTAGTCATAAGAAAATTAAAACCACAATGAGATATCAGTAAATAACTATCAGAATGGCAAATTCTTTTTACAAAAGTAACACCACCAAATGCTGGAATGAATGTGGATAAACAATCTAGTAAGAATATAAAATGGGACAGTCAGTCGGGAAAACAGTTTTGCAGTTTCTTGTGAAACTAAAAATGCAACTACCTCTGACTTAGAAATGGCATTCAACGGAATTTATCCCAGTGAAAGGAATATTTGCATTCATGCAAAAACCTATATATAAATGTTAATAGGAGCTTAATCATAATGATTTGTGCTTGTTGGAAGCTGTTATGAACCCCCCAAAAAACCATATTTATTTAATCCAATCTTCTGGGCAGACCTATTGTTGGGTGAGATGTTTTGATTAGGTTGTTTCCATGAAGATGTGACCCACCCAGTTGTGGGTGGGATCATTTCATTAGGTGGTTTCCATGGAGATATAACCCCATGCATTCAAGGTGGGTCTTAATTCTTTCCTGGACCCCTTTATGAGAGAGAACTCAGAGCCAGCACAGACAGTAGAGAGATGAAACCTGGAGGAATCATGAGAAAATTATGCTGAATAAAAATATCCAATCCAAGAAGATCAGATACTATATAGTCTCATTTTAGATAACATTCTTGAAATCACAAAGTTACAGGGATGGAGAACAAAGTAGCAGTTGCCAGGGGTTGTGAAATGCCTGACGGCAGGTAAAAAGTGGTTGTGGCTATATGAAAGGGCAACATGAGGGTTCTTTATGATGATGGAACTCTTCTGTATGTTCTGTAATAATGTCAATAACCTGGCCAGGATATTGTGCTATTGTTTTGTAAGATGTTACAATTAAGAAAAACTGGATATTATATATATATATATATATATTATTAGTATTATTATTTTAATTCTCTTCTCTATATTAACATTCTATATCTTTTTCTGCTGTTTTGCTAGTTCTTTTCCTAAATCGATGCAAATGTACTAAGAAATGATGATCATACATCTATGTGATGATACTAAGAATTACTGAGTGCATTTGTAGAATGGAATGATTTCTAAATGTTGTGTTAATTTCTTTTCTTTTTTTATTAATAAAAAAAATTTAAAAAAAAAAAGAAAGAAAAACTGGATAAAAGGAATACAACATCTTTCTGTATTATTTCTTTTTTTTTAACATGGGCAGGCACCGGGAATCGAACCCGGGTCCTCAGGCATGGCAGGCAAGCACTCTTACCTGCTGAGCCACCGTGGTCCGCCCTCTGTATTATTTCTTACAACAGCATGTAAATCTATATCTCAAAATAAAAAAAATTAATCAAAAAAGCAATTCCCCAAACTTCTATTATCCTACGTTTTTTAAACTTGTTTTGTTTGTATTATATATGTATAGTATTTTAATTGCCATATATATTTACATATAAATATATTTGGTATACATGCTTAAAATGGTTTACCAATATGTATTGTGATCAGAATTTCAAAGACAGCTATATATGTATATTCACACACTCACACATGCATACGCTAATCTTGAG